>NC_137334.1:51944799-53144799 GCF_965287045.1 Carcharhinus amblyrhynchos
AGCCAATCTTCATAGAATGGGGCATGGCTTAAATTAATAAGACCTAAGTGTTTGCTTATATCACAGCAACGAGTGTAATAGCAATGTGATAATGCACTTTTTCTTTCTCATCCCTTGTCCCCCTTATTCAATTACTGCACACCAAGAGATGCCAAGTTTATCCCAGTCTTTCTTTTTAATTCATTTATGGGATGAGAGCATCATTGGCTAGGCCAGCCTTTATTGTCCATCTCTAATTGGCCTTGAAAAGGTGGTGGTGAGCTGTCTTGAACCACTGCAGTCCCTAGGGTATAAGCACATCCACAATGTTGTTCCAAAGGGAGTTCCAGCATTCTGATCCAACAATCGTAACAGAGCCATGATATATTTCCAAAGCAGAATGGTGGATGGCTTGGAGGGGGAATTGCAGTTGGTGGTGTTACTGTGTCTCTGCTGCCCTTGTCGTTCTGGATGGCAGCAACTGTGGGTTTGGAAGATGCTTCCTAATGAGCCATAGTGAGTTCCTGCAGTGTGTCTTTTAGATGGTACACACAGCTCCACTTTACATCCGTGATGGAGGGAGTGAATGATTGTGGCCTGGATGTCAATCAAGTGGGCTGCTTTGTCGAACATCTTGAGTGTTGGAGCTGTACTCATCTAGGCAAAAAGGAGAGTATTCCGTCACACTGATGCGCTTTGTAGATGGCAGACAGGATTTGGGTATCAGAGGTGAGTTACTTGCCACAGGATTCCTAGCCTGTAACTTATTCTTGTAGCCATAGTATTTTGGTGTCTGGTCAGTGGTAACCTCCAGGGTGTTGACAGTAGAGGATTCAACAATAGTAATGCCACTGAATGTAAGGGGACATGGGTAAATTTTCTCTTGTTGGAGATGTTCATTGTCTGGTACTTTGTGATGTGAATGTTAGCTGCCACTTAGTTGCTCAAAACCTAGATATATTTCAGGTCGTGCTGCATTTGGACATGGACAACTTCAGCATCTGAAGAGTTGCAAATAGTGCTGAAAATTGTGCAGTCATCAGTGAACATCCCCACTTCTGACCTTATGATGGAAGGAAGGTCATTGATGAAGCACTTGCTTAGGTCAGCTTTCACCCTGAGAAACTCTGTCCTGGAACTGAGATGATTGACCTGAACAATCACATCTTCATTTGTGCTTGGCATGTTCAACCAGTGGAGAGCTTTTCTCCTGATTCCCATTGACATCAGTTTTTTGTTGAGGTTCCTTGATGCCACATTTCATGAAATGCTACTTTGATGTTAAGATCAGTCACTTTCACCTCACCTCTGGAGTTCAACTCCTTTGTCCAGTTTGAACTAATGCTGTAATGGGGAGAGCTCAGTTAAATTCACTAACCTCAGATGGGAGGGTAGTGGAACTTTGGTTTTATATAATGTCATCAACACGGTAAAATGTCCAAATTGTTTTACAGGAACATTACCGAATGAAGCTTGACACCGATCGTAGTGTCTCCTTGATTCTATGGATCGTGATTATCAAATTCAGTTCAGGTTTGAAGGTTTTCACGATTAAATAGAACACAGAATCATTTGCTCAACTGATTGGTGAAGGGCTGCTAGTTGGTCTTGGAATCAGAGGGTCCACGGAATTGATGATTAATTATCACTGATGATTAATACTCAAAGTGAACATGTTTGCCTTAAGATTAATGGCATTGCAATTTAGAAGCTGTTGTAAAATATATTTGGAAAGCTTGTTAAACAAGATTAGAAAAAGGAGTGCCAGACTGATCATGTGACATCAACACAAAAATGTGGTATTCAGTAATTAGAGTTGGTTATTAAATATTTAATTACATTTATCAGACACAATTTCAAATAAATTATGCCAGGTTTTACACAATATTTTTTCAGTACAATCTCTTCTACAATTTTATATGGCATTTGGAACATAATTTCAATTTAATTTTGCATGTACAATTTTAGATGCGCTGAACTGAGGAGAATTATATTCAGCATGTCATGCCTGATATCAAAATAGAACAGTAATTTCTATGAAGAGCATATTTGCACCTGCAGAAAATGCGATCTAAGCTATAGCCAAAAAGTTTATAAAAAGCTAAGTAGATTTTCAGTGAATTTTAGTGACTTTTGTGTCTGTGCATTTTTCCATGTTTCATTTCTCATGCTTGAACTTGTTTGACTTTACAGAAGTGATATTAGGGAGAAACCATAAAATACCTGGCAGGCTGCTGAAAGATCTGTGACTTGCCATGCAAAGAGTACAATGGGTAGGACATGTCCCCTGCCACCAGACAACAGTAACACCATACTGATGCTAAATGCAAAGGATAGGCCATTAGTGGAAATAGCGTGGATACTGTCATACAAGCATTCACTTTGTCAAGGAAATGAAGACAAAACTCCCAGGAGTTTAGCTTCCCTTCTGATATAAGCATAGGAGAGCAGCAGGGGGGAAATGGGCCCCTTTTCTATTGGAATTTGGACAGAAAATTGTGTCATTTTCCTTCAGAAGCCAAAAATTTCTGAATTAGTAAATTTAACAATAATGTAATTTCTTCAAAAATATGACAGATTTACCCATCATTCAATATCCTAACTTACGGTTTTTTAGATTATAAGATTCCGAAGTTTCCATTAGAAGCAAAGGTTGAGTCTGAATAGTAATCATTTATATCCATTATGATAAATGTGGCTTAAAGAGAAAAATATATTATTTCTAATCATGTATTGAATTGTTTTTCATGATTTTGCCCAGTTAATAGAATTCCTACTTCAATAGAATTCTCATAAAGCTTGCATGGTAATTCATTTTGAATTGATAATTAGATCTGACCTTAACATATGAGCATTATACATCTTGTCTTTCAGTGTACATTACCCCTTCCTCAACCTGGTCTTTCTCCCCACATATCCACAAGGACTTGATCAAATAAGTAAGAGCTATGCAATTTCGTCACTTTAAAAGTAAATAGCTATGGTTAGTTAGCACCGGACAAGCACGTATAAAAAAGAAAATTGATCCTCTCCCCTTGAATTATTATGTAGTCTAGGTTATAATGCACAATCCATTCTATGATTTGGCCTTTAAAAATGTCACCTTCTTTCTTACAGATGACATGTAGGCCGGAACTTTGTGGCTGTTCATGCCGCCGGAATCTGCAGTTCCGCTGACAGTGCAACCCTGCCGTGGGTTTCCTGGTGGTGTGGGATGGAGCCAGGGGGAATTTTCCATTATTTGCAGGGGGCTGGCTGAGGCGAGAAAACTGGCATGCAGTCCCCTCCCCATGGATAAATGCCAGGGTATTGTCTGGGCATGCCCCTTTCCTCCAGGAACTGAACCTGCTTGGGTTCCCCCAGTTGGTTCCCTTCACCTGGTTCACATTTTATAGAAGTAGTTGTAAACCCCGCTGACATACATTGTGCTGGCGAAGGGGGATTTCCACACATGGGGAGGGATATAGGAGGAAGCCCGTTAATTAAATGTTAATTAATTTAAATGTGGTTCCCAACCTTCTTGGGTGGGAATCTTATTATGTCATCTATGAAGGGTGCAAAAACTCAGAAAACATCAGTGTGATTCTTATTTTCTGAATCTCGTGATATTTCATGCCCACATCTCTGTTTGCAGTCGAAATGAATGCGGGCGTAAAATTGTGGCATTAGTCTCAAATTTTCAAGCCGAGGATCACATTTGGCTTATTACCCACTTTCTCAACCTGTTTTACCATCTCTAGTGAATTGTATACATACATCCCCATGGCTCTGAATCTGCATCTATTTCAGAATTGTATCCTTTGTTTTACACTGCCTTTCCTCATTCTTTCTACTGTTGTGTATCACTTCCACTTCTCTGTATTAAACCTAAATTGCCACATGTCCAACCATTCCACTAACCTGCCTATGTCTTCTTCAAGTCTATTGCTATCCACCTCATAAGGGATTCTGCAATATTGGACATTCAAGGTCAAGGAAGAAGTTGGATATCAGAGGTGGCCATTGGACATTGAGAGTCAGCTTGGGCATTTGACATCAGAGGTCAGGAAGTGAGCCAGGCATCAGGCACCAAGATGGTGGGGATTTAGTGGGCTGTGGGAGTTGGTGTGGTGGAGGGAAGGAGGAGAGTTCAACTCTGACAGTGAGGCAGGAGGGAGGGGTGTTGTTTTGTTGAAATAGATTGCAGGGTGGCTTGCAAAGTAGCATGATGGGCTTGTGGGAAAAAAATCCTGTCCATTAAAAATCAGTGGTGGAAAGATGCTACTATGTCCATCCAGCCATTTGCATCCCCCTCGCTGCCAGGTTAAATTTAAGACAAGAAGCCGCGTTAACATATTTTAAAGACAGACCCAGAGCAGATTTGTTACCCAATGACCAACCACCTTGATTCAAACCAGAAGTGGATTTGGGTTGCACTTTCGATATTTTTATTTTAACCTCATTGCCCAAAATGGCAGATGAAAGTCATTCTCATCAAGTTCAAACTCATATGAAATGGGCTGATACTTCCAAGCAAAAACATTTATTAAAAAGCACAAAGGCCATTAAATTGACCTTACATGGGGCATTTTGTTCTCCAACCTCCCCCCACCCCACTCCGCCCCAAACCTCAGTAGAAAAGTCAGTTGGAACCGACCAACTAAAGGCTGTCCCACGGTGACAATACACTGTGGGTGGCCTTAATGAGGTGAGTGTGGAATTTCCAATCCTCAGGGATAGATTTTCCTGCCCTCCAGAGCTGCTGGTTAATCTGATTGCTGACAGCCAAGTCGTCCCCAGGAAGAAGTGTCATGGATGCCAGGATAAGAGAAGTTGGTACTTTTTGGCCAGGGAGGGATTGAGAACCTGAGGGAAGGGGAGGGTTGGAGTTTCAGGCTTTGGAAACCATGGGTGAAGGTAAAAAGAGGAGCGACATGTTGGGCGTACCCCCAGTGGGAACAGGGCATCCCTAAAAGGAAAGAAGCTCCCCCAGTCCCTTCCCTCCTTTCTACCTTTTCACCAGCATTGGTGAAAAATGGCCTGCCCACTTTGCTCCATCTTCCACGACCCACCATATTATGGCAGCCAAGACACAATTAGACCCTTAACTGACTCTTAATTGGTCAGCTAAGGGTCTCAATAGACCTAAGGGCTAGCAGATGCCTTACCTGCCCACCGTATTATGGGGTTCAGCTCAGCGTGGACAGCAATGCTGTAAGCTAGCCACCAACCCTACTTTGCATGCCCACCTCAAACATGCTTGGCAGGTATGGAGGCCATAAAATTCAAGTCATTGTGTGGGAACGCACAATGAAGAGTTTACGTAAGCAAAGTCCATTATAGATCAAGGCATATGGAGTTTAATGAAAAAAAGGACAACATAAAATTTTTTAAAAATTGGAAACCAGATCAGCAGACAGATATAACATATTCAAACTGTAAATTTAGTGTTGTGCAGTCTGAGCGTGTGAAATGTACTGTATCAAAAAGCCAAATTGTAAAGGCCTAATCATCTTACCCATGTTTTGTTGACATTTAGAAAAGATGAATTATACTACAATAATAAATAGGTTGGGTTATGCTGTGATCTTAAATTACATATTGACATGACCTTAAAATACAATAATATTTAATTTTGAGATTAATAACCCTCCAGAGTAAAGTAAAATCATAAATCTAGCCATGAAGAGGGATGCAGAAGGTCACTTACAGAGCTTATAGGCGGCATGGTAGTGCAGTGGTTAGCACTGCTGCTTTGCAGCACCAGGGACCTGGGTTTGATTTCTGGCTTGGGTCACTATCTGTGTGGAGTTTGCACTTTCTCCCTCTGTCTATGTGGATTTCCTCTGGGTGCTCTGGTTTCCTCCCACATTCTGAAAGATGTGTAGATTAGGTGCATTAACCTGAACAGGTGCCAGACTGTAGTGACTAGGGGAATTTTACAGTAACTTCATTGCAGTGTTTATATAAGCCTTACTTGTGACAAATAAATAAACTTTACTTTAAATGTTATGGCACCCCACCAGGCATGTTTGAAGCAGCAGGAGCCATATAATGCAGGATGGATGATTAGCCTATCACCTTCCCAACCCAAGCTGTTCCCATAACACAGTGGGCAGATAAGACATCCACCAGCCCATACATAGACATGTTAAGTCTGTTAATTGGCCAATTAAAGACCAAATTTTGCTTCTGCTGCCATAACCTGAAGGGGCAGAAGAGAGTAGGCAGCCTGCATTTCACCAACACTAGCAAGAAGGAGGGATGAAAGGATAGATATCTTTTTTGTGTTGTGCCCTATGCCCAGTGGGACACCATCCCAAGATGTTACCTTGCCTACCTTTTTTGCTTTGCTCTGCCAGCCCCCAAAACCTGACCCGCAACCACCAACCACCCCCCCCCCCTCCCCCCACCACCTTTCCCTGCCCCAGGCAACTGCCCCACCAAAAAACACCCAACTTCCCTTAAATGGTATCCGTGACACTTCTTCCCAGGGACTCCTTTGTAATCCCAACAGTGCCTACTGTTTGCTTCTGGCACTGCGGGACAACTTAGCTGCCAACTGATCAGATTGGACGACAGCTTTTGAGAATGGAACTTCTTGTCTCTGAAGGGCAGAAGTCCAGAACTTAGCTCACTAAAGTTGTTTGGCTTACGACCAACCTTTCTATTGTGGAGTGGGGAGGGGCAGAGGTTGGGGGAGGTGGGGGAAGTGGGTATAGGCAAGCAACATGCCTCGCACCAAATCTAGCCCATAGAGTGACAGAGCACGGTTGGAGATCATCCAGCACATTGTTCATAGCAATACTTTGGGAATTGTGTGCCTTCAAACTTTATTCACTTTCCTTTGAAATTTAACAGTTAAATCTGCTTTCACCATCCTTGCAGGTGGTACATTCCAGATCATAACAACCTGCTCTGTAAAAATTTATATTTGGTACGATGACCAATCATTTTAAGCTGTGTCCTTTAGTTACTGAGCCCTCTGCTACTGAAAACATTCTCTCCCAAAACCATTCAGGATTTTGAACAATACTCAATCTTGTCCACTTCAATGAGAAATATCTAAACCTTTCCATTTTCTTCACATAGCTGAAGTCCCCAAACCTAGTACCATTGCAATAAACCTCTTCTACAACTTCCTCAGTGCCTTGATATCCTCCCTAGAGTGTAGTGCTCAGAACTGAACACAATACTTTAGCTGAGGTTAAGCCAATGTTTTATAAAGGTTTAGCATAACTATCTTGCGTTTGTACTTAATGCCTCTATTAATAGAGTCAATATGAAAATCCCTATTCGCAATATCAACTGCACTATCCTCAACAGTCCTCGCCATTATTTTATCAAATAACTTAGTCAAACATAATTTTGATTTTATCTGTGTTGACTTTCATTTATTAGCCCTTTTTTTTCCAAATGTCAATTAATTTTGGCCAGGATCTGGAGTTTTGGTTTCCTTACTTGAGAGTATAACTGCAGTAGGAGCAGTTTAGAGATGTTCACTTGACTGATTCCAGGGATGAATGGGTTACCTTACAAGAAAAGATTAAGCAGCTTTGGGACATACCCGTGGAAGCTTAGTAGAGTGAGAAGAAATCTTTCTCAAAAATTAAGGGCAGGCTCTGACGACCTGCGTACAACATATGGATCCACCCCCGCCAGTGAATGCAATGGGCTACTTAAATTGCCGTTGATTTCAGCGGGACCGTAATATCCCACCAGGTGGGAGGGGCCATCAAATCCCAGGCTAAGATCCTGAGGGGACCTGACAGGGTGGATAGTGAGAGGACATTTCCGCTTATAGAAAAGTCTAGAACTAGGGAACACAGTTTAAAAATTAGGGGTCTCCCAGTTAAGACCAATTAGGAGGACTTTCTCTCTCTCTTTCAAGAGAGAGAGACTTTAGTCTGAGGAATTCTCTTTCACAGAGAGCAGTGGAGGCTGGATCATTGAACATACTCCAGACTGAGTTAAATGGCGTTTTGGTCAACAAGGAAGTTGATGATCATAGTGGCAGACAGGAAAGTGGACCTGAGGCCTCAATTATATCAGCTATGGTTTTATCAGCTATGATTTTATCAGATGATGAGCAGGCTTGGGGGCTGAATGGCCTACCCCTGATCCAAACTCTTGTGTTCTTGTGGATTATTGCCTAAAACAATTTTCCCACCAGTGTCACTAGATTAACTGACCTGTAAATTGCTGGGTTTACCCGTCCCCTTTTTTAAGTAAGTATGTTACATTTACAGCCCTCCAGTTCTCTGGCACCATTCCCATTACTGAGGAGGATTAGAAAATTGTGTCACGATCCTCTGAAATTTCCAGCTGCACTTCCCACATAACCTAAGGTGCATCCATCCAGTACGGGTTACTTTCCCGAGTGAGCAGCGATATTTCAATTAAGGATTGCACCACTTCCGTTAATACAGATATTGGGCTTTGTTTAATGACCACTGTCAGCGAGTTTAGAGGCAGGAATTATTTAATCTCGTGTGAGGGCATCGGGGGGGACCCCTACTGTCTTTCCAACTCTGCCCGAGTAAGTCTGGGGCTAGAAGGCTAGCAGGCAGCCTTCCTCTCCAGATGCTAATAGAGGCTGATGTGTGAGAAATTAATGCCAGCTTAAGGGCCTCACTTTCTCACCATTGGAATTCAACCAACAGCAGGCCAGGGACTTGCCACGTGGAAATACCATAAAGCAAACCCTTGTCATATATGCTTGTGGGTTCCCAGGGGAGGTTCCCTCATTCAAAAGCATATTGCCTGATCAAGGGACATGGCATCAGGGGGTTGGGGGAGGGGGACCTTGAAGGCTACCCTCTTCCTTCCTTCCTCTCTTGTGACTCCAATCTGGCAACCCCCATAATGTCCTCACCTTTAACCTGAGGTCCCTCATTGATCCTGGGCTTTTGCTGGGTGCATTGCCAACAGCTACCACCTCTCCTGATGGCACTGTTTGCATCGGAGACCTGCCATGCTCTGGTTGGAAAGTCTCAGGGGTGGGATTTCTGCCACCAGGATCCCTAATTCTGGAGAAGGTCTAACAGTGACCACTCACACAGCTGATTGACACTTAATATTCCCTAGTGTAGAATCTATGGGGCTCTCACCAGCTTGTCAGGTGGCAGGCAAGTCCCCGACCACCTGGATTACATTCTGCCCAATGTATCAGCTCTTTACATCTGTGTGGAATAGATTTACATACCAGTGATGTGTTCAGCAGGGATTGAGTTTTGTGATTGATACTACTTGTGGGGAGGAGGCCTGCAACAACCTGAGGTTCTGTTTCCAATTGATTGACATAAGATAGACGATGGAATGTTAATTAGGTGCCTGATTTTTGACTCAAATAAAGGTTATCAATTATCCACCTAGCGAATTTTAAGGATCGTGTATGATCAGATCATGTCGAGTTTAAATTCTGACATAATTATTTATTTACATTTGTATTTTCCCTCCTAGGTATGACATGCCAAGCAAGAACATCATACACAGAAGATGAAGTTCTTTGGGGTAACCGTTTTTTCCCAGTTATTTCTCTGGAAGAAGGATTCTTCAAAGTAGATTACTCTCAATTTCATGCAACATTTGAAATTCCAACACCACCGTACAGTGTGAAAGAACAAGAGGAAATGCTGTTTATGACCTCTCCTTTGATGGCCCCAGCTGTTAACAACAGCAGGGGCACAATGCCAGATAGAAATGATTCTGTGGACTGTTTCGATAGTCTGGATGACCTAAGTACCAGGATACCACTCAAACTGCAGAGGATCACAGGGAGGGAAGACTTACCAAAAAAATTACTGAGAATGAGTTCTACCACCTCAGAAAAAGGATTCAATATGGGAGACCTGCCAATGAAGCTCCACCGAATCAGCTCAGTTCCCGGAAATTCCGAGGAAAAACTGGTGCCAAAGACCAGTAAGGTGAACTCTGACGTAATGAGCCAATCTGTGGCAGAGCTCCCGCCAAAGCTACAGAGATTAGCGGGTGGTTCAAGGATTGAGGGAAATCTTCCTCCCAAACTGAGAAAAATGAATTCAGATCGTTTTACGTAACTTCAGGAACTTTTTGATGGACACTAAAATCTAATTTTTGATCAAAGACAATTCTACTGTAATTTTCAAAGATTAATGGAACAAATATACTGCATTTAATATTTACAAAATAGGGCAAAGTTTCATTAGCACTACATGCATTCTGAGATGTTAATTTACCAGCTGTAGTGAAATGTAATGTTTATTGCTTTGATACAAGACCTCAACCATTTTACGTTCATTGTAATATTACCATTGGCCAGCATGTAGTTTCACAAATAGCATGCAATAATGATGTGCAACTCTTGCATATAGTTTTATGGCATGATTCACTTTAAATTTGTATTTATTCAGTAGTAGCAAAAAAATATATATATAAAGAGGTTTTGCTATGCCTCATAAAATGTATTACAGAATAGGATCTTAAAAGTCCAGCAGAGTGTGTTCCTAAAGGAGAGTAGATATTTTTTGAGGATTGATTTCACGCTTTAAATTAAAATTTAAGATGATTATTATCTTCGAAACTTATGTATGTCAAATTATAATATGTTCTCTTTAAACTAGTCCTTTTCAATGCATGTTTTGCTTACAAAAATTAGAGAAGGCTATAGGCAATACAGAGCAGACAGAGCTCTTATCAGAACGTTTTAGCCTTAAATAATCTGATATCTTCCTGTTTTGTGTTTTATTGGCCTCACATTTTTTTTGCTTTGTTTTGAAATATTGCTTTTTTGGAGTGTATGCAGAAAGTGAAGATGGAGGTGCTGGCAGCAGTAAGAATGAGGAAATGGTAAAGATGTTTTATGGTAACAAGACTGCACAGCAGGTCTGTGTTTAATCATCTCAGATAACACTATTTTACTTCAGCCTGCGTCATACTATGAACTGTATAAAGTCAAACATGTTACCAAACTAGGAGCATCTTCAGGCATGCAGACTTTGTGTATAAACATAAGTTTATTTGAATTACTAAGGGAATATGGAATACTTGTATTTATTCCTACTGCAGCCTCAGTTTTTAGCTGAAACTATATTAAATTTTTCAACTGTTTTATGCTTTCATTTTTACAGACTACAGTGTCCTTTGTCAATAATGTATGATAGCTTTTGCATCAGACTTTTGTTAAAATATATTTTAAAGTCTTTAGCTACTATGCAAAATAGTGAAACTAGTTTCAACAATACTAATGTATATGAATGTGGTTATCTAAGTAATCTTCTTTTGCTTCCATCAAAGATGGATTGTCTTTTGTCTAAAACAGGGAAGACATTTTGTTTTAATCACTTGTGTCTTTATTTCTCCCCTCCAACATTAATTGTTCACATTGTAACCCTATTTATGTTCCAGTTTACTAAAATTGTTGTAATGAATTACAGTTGCACAATGATAATAGATTATTTACTGAGATTGTATCTTTAGATTTAAGGTAGATTCGTAACATGAGGCCTAAACGAGTGTTTTCATCATCAAACTGAAGTCTCAAAATTAGAGGGATCACATTTTATGATGTATTCTGTTCAACTCCTGTAGCAAGGTAAACTGAAAACAGTTTGAGTGTCATTGTGCACACAAAAGTCAGTCTACCTGGGGAATGGTATGTTTTACAAAGAATATTTATAAATGGAAGTTTATACAACAATGTGCTTTTAGGGAAATTTATACTTCTCAAACAGATGCTAGAAGTTGCACGAAGAATCATTGCTTATTAAATTTTACTATTTTACAAATAAAGATGGTTGCTGAAAGAGTAAAAATACATTAGTCGGAGTTCTCCGGCTGTTCACGCCGCACTGCCAGTGGGGATGGAGAATTTAGTGTTCAGCCAAATTGCCATTCACTGCAGCACGACCGAAGAATCACAACAGTGTGAACGGCTGGAGAATCCCGAGCATTATCTGTCCAGGAATAGACGTAAAGTAAAAGCAAGAGAAGCAGGTACTTTCAAGAAACTGATAAATTAAGCAAGAGCTTAATCTGCTCACAGAACCTGAAATATTTAGTAGAGGATGAAAAAAATATTAAGTTTTGAGTGTCCTGATTTGTCAAAGACTAGGTTAAATCTTCAGCCTGCTAGGAAGGGTGACCATGTAAAACATTGGCTTTCATTTGTAGGATTAAAGCTACTTGTTTTCTGTTCACTATCATGTTCAATTATTAACTATCACGATCATATAACAGTATTTCTTATTATTTCCGATGCAGTTCTGTAATTTAATTCCTTTATAGAGTGAATCATCATTAGCTGCACTTAATAAACATATTTCATAGGTACAAATAATTGTGATCCATTTTGCTGTTTTGGATACTATATTAACCATTTTAGGGTAATTGGGAATTTGAATAATAGTATAAAACAAGCAATTAACGTTCAGCTTCTCATCTTCTAATATTAAGTCAGAGGAAATCAGGAAAAGTGCTTGATTGGTCTCGATGATCCAGCCACTATCACTTGTTTGAAGCTATTATCCATTGCCAAAATTTTCTCCTTTGTGTTTGAACCTGGATGGTGAATTTTAACAGGATTTCCAACCATAATGTCCACACATGCACGTTCTAGGAGAGGTCATTGTGTAAGTTCAATAGCCTTGGTTCATTTTCCCCACCCAAGGCTGCCTTGGCTAAAATCAACTAACATAAATTGTAGGATTACCCTAATTTAGGAACAGTTTTTATTCAATGAGAAAAGGTAAATATGTTTCTTGCTGTGGTAATTTAGTTAAAGTACAGGAATCTTTGAAAAGAATCACTGACAACTCGTTTGGATTAATCATCAAGTGAAATAATGAAAATAATCGAACAAAACATTTAAAGCTAGTTAGTCACTGGATATTGTTCCAAATCAGTTGTGAACGCTGTCAGTCTCGGCAATTGGCTAAACTGAATAATTCAACTCTGCCTGAACAAGATATTTTGTACAGTGTAATCAGCTGTCTGAGCAAACATTGGCTGCAATCTCTTGCACTCATACAAGTTTGAAAACAGTTTTATATAGTCCAAGAATTTCTGCAAGTATTCTACTGGTTTCCTACTGAAATATCAATGGGAGAACAGCAAAAACCCTCTGAACATGACATTGTTCCACTATTTCTTTAGGGCTCCACTTGTTACAGCTGCAAAATTTCAGGGCCATTCCTTCAGTACTCCTTCCAGCTCCACTTCCTAGTCTTTTGTTCTCAATGTTCATGGTACTTTGCCTGGTGTCATTTAATTATCAGTCATTGAACCCTACCCAATATTCCCCAGCTCTTGAGTCTAGATCTTCTGTTTCATGTTTTCTAGCTCTGAGTTTGGTCTCCCACTGGCATTCTTCAGGCATGGATTTAAGTTGATGCCTGATCTCTCTGGCTCCTGGTGCTGGCTTCCCACTTTCATATTCTCTATCCCATGCCTTTTGGGTTTCATGCCAATAACAGTTGCATCTCTGGGAAAACACCAACCATTAAAAGCTGAAAGGAAAAAGGCAGCCTTCCTCAACTGCTTTTACTGGATATCATAACAACCAGACAAATGAGATTTGCACAAATCTACTAAATAGATTCCACTTTCCGCTGTATTGATATTATTTTAATCCAGTTCACACAAACAGTTGTGTTAAGTAATGCATCCCAGGCACATCAATGGAACTGACTGTTCAAACGAAAATATTGAAAAATCAACAATTGATAAAAAATATGTACTTAAGTTAAAAATTTTTGAAAAAAATTTTTTTGTTTGAACCAAAAGTTTTAAAGGTGACTACACCTTTGTGTACTAAAAATATATTTCTTGCAAAATGTTTTATCAGTAATGAATTTCATAAAATATATTGCACAACTTTTTTTTCAGGTGTTGCTTCATTCAGTTTTAAGTATATATCTTTGTGTCTAATCCTGTGATTATGCTATCAGATACTCTGTGAATAAAGTGTACATTTCTAACATTTGCTATTTACATACTATTCTTATTTCTTGAATCTTCCTTGTTGGATTTTAATTTTCACTGATGTAAACTTCTTTCCAGAATAACTGGGAAACAGTAAACATGATTGAACAATATTGAAAATTTGTCAATGGGGAGTTGATTTAACACACTACTATGCTGACTGATATTTGGTGATTGGGTAGGATATTATAACATATTGGTTTTCACACGTGTCAGGCAGATTAGCAGTTCAGTAAGATGTGAGCTACGATCTGAAAGGTACTGGAATACTTACAAATGTTTGTTTTCTCAGGTCAGACATAAAAATGTATTACCTCCCAATCGGCACTTTTAAAATGGATTAAAGATACAAGGTTTCAACAAACTTAAATAAGCTAATACATTAGGAACTAAGTTAATTTATTAATTTTATGCCTAATTCAAGTAAGGTACAATGCCTGGATATTTTGCCTGCAGAGGACAGCTCCCCGCTTTTGAGTATTCAGCTGATAGATGCCAAAGCTGTAAATACAACTCTTAGTGCGTTGAGCAATGACGTATCTATTCATCTATAGAAAAGTTTTGGCAGTAGCTTGCAGATTTCATTGTGTCGACCACCCGCATCCCCTCACCCAGAAATTTGACATTGAGGATCAGGTCTTCCAAGGTGGATGAAAATATGGAATTTCAGATGGTAAACCTGTAAGTAGTGGGTTTTAACTCCACAATGTGTGTTTTTCTGACAAGAGCCTTATCTGGAAGTTAGTCTGATTGATAGGCTTGGCTTCCGGTTGGGCATGGAGCACTCCTAAACTTGTTGCAGTCATTGGTAAGGAGCCTGCAATGCTAATCTGAGCCTGTGGAAGGTTGAGGGGTGCAATCTAGTGGGGTCCAAACCCTGACTCCAAGGTAATTGCTCAAGCCCCAGAAGATGTGATGGGCCTGGGTAAGATGCTGTTTTGGAGAGTCAGTGCAGACTCGATGGGCCTCCTGCACTGTAGGAATGCTATGGTGTGGATTCTTTGATGTACCATTTGGCTCCTCCTAACCCACCATCAGTGCCAAAGCAAGCCACATTCTCCTTGAGTAGCTGGGTTTCTGGTATAGACTGATAAGGGAAGTTAAACAAAAGCCTGTCCTGCCTCTCAAAATGGGTGAGTTTGGGGTCAGGTTTGAGATTTTAAAGTTTTGCATTTCACCAGTCTTCAATACACCTGTAATTAAAATTCACTTTAAAGAGAAAGGAAACAAATAATTTTACTGACCTGGATCAGGCATGTCTTTCAAACAAGAAACTTCCTTCGCTGATCATCACTTAAAATCAGTTTTTAGTGCATTTCATTAAAGAGATTAGACTTATAGTCTTAGTGGCTAGGGGAGGAAAACTGGTTAAGGCCCAGAAATGGGCACTAGAATCCCTGTGCACAGTTAACCTATGCCCTCAATCACTGCAATGCAAGCAGTGTGCAATCTTTTGCCGCCCGCTAACTTAGGTGATTATAAAATGCAACCCAGTTCTAATTGCATTTGCTGAGTGGCTGCATGTCTCAGCAGGGACCCGTATTTGTGTGGGACAGGCACCACTTAAAACTAGCCTGCATACTTTAAACCAGCCTGCATTCTGATTGGAACAGGTGCTGGAACTGCTTGCAATAAAAAGTGTGGGCAAAACAAAGGCTGAAAGTGGAACAACAGGGCAGAAAGCATGTTCCAACTTGCTCTGATGCATAACTGAAGGCCTTGCTGCAGGAGGCTCCGCAAACAGGCGCAGAGCCGGCAGTGGCAGCAAATAGTCATCCTTGTTAATGTAAGAGTGTAGCTGCAAGAATCTGTATGCAGTGCAGGAAGAAATTTAATGACTGATGTGAGTAGTCAAGTTCAGTGAATGCATCTTCAAATGCCCTATCCTCATAAAGGAACTACTAGCATCACACAACTACCTACCCTTCATTTGCCAACCAACTCTCTGCAAGCATGATTCATTCGTAACATTCAAAACCTCACTTGACCCTTACACAAATAACAATGTTGCAAACTTCACTCCACATCTCACAGCTTGCAAACCATGATAGGCACTTCACCCAAACGCACTGACAGGACTCTCTAGCCTCGCCAGTTGGCCTGCGGGAATCTAAATGCGATGTCGGCCAAAAATTGGGATTCCTGAAGTATGTCAAGGCAGTCAGGATTCACCCACCTTGCCCTCCCACTTTGCAGGCCTGTAGTGGGTGGGAACCTGATTAAAATGTAAAACCATTGATTTCAATGTCATTGGCAGGCCAGATGGCCCATGCAGAAGCATCTTGCCATGCATCCTCTCTCTCTGCTGGAAGTCACGCAGACGTCATTTGATGTTGCTTTTCAGCAAGGCATCCAAGGGAGAGCAAGGTGGTAAGTAAACATTTTTAAACTGCTTTGCTTTGCTTGGGGGATTTGTGTGTCTCAGCTGCGGCAAGTGGGGTTCGAGTTGAAGGGAAGAGGGTGACCTTGGGGCATTCCCCCTCCCCACCCCGGGATGGGGAAGCATCGGCAAACCACCTTCATACAGTTTCTAAGGTGTTGCAGGTAACTCCATTCATGTTGGTTTCAGGCACCTGTGTTAAAATGATGCACTTCTCTGTGCCCTCACACAGTGCAGAGCTTTAAGTTTGATATAAACCCATGCACAAAGGCCATCTGCACCCCTGTATACTTGTACCAATTATGCAGTCACAGTCTGGCCTAGTCTTGGTCTCATAGAGAAATCCTGAACTCAGTCCAGCCTGCCCTTAACTCGCCCCACACACAGCATGCATCAGTGACCCAGGGCCTCCCTCCCTTGAAAGCCTACAATAGTGCAGGTGGTTGGAGCAACTCTTCTCACCGACAGTCCCACACCAGATGATGCAGGAGATTCTGAAAAATTACTGCACACGAGATCAGATGGCACAATAGCAGGTGAATGATGTGCTACCAGGTAGATATCACACATAAGGCAACATCACTGAGACAGTCAGGAGATGCTCCATGAAGAACCATGCTCTCTGTTCCTGCCTAGCAGCTGCTCCCCCCCCCCCCCCCCCCCCCCCCCGGTTGCCTCCTTTTCCCACTGCCTAATATTAACCCCTCAGAATCTTGCTGGATCACAGCTAAGTTTTTGAACAAAACCCACATTTGAGGCAGTGACTGTATCACTGCAGGCTCCATTGCGGCCTCTCATGAACAGATACTTGGCTGCACAGAATGAATACCCATTCCACACATTCGCCTGCCACAGCCATACAAAAATCCACAAGGGTACCTTATCAAGGACTTCTTGAAACCAGAAAATGACTTCATTGTGGTGTAGATATACCCACAGTGCTTTTAGTAAGAGCATTTCAGAACCAACATCTTAAACCAATTGATTGACATCATTACACTGTGTACACTGTACACAACTCTGGTGCGGCCGCACTTGGAGTACTGTGTGCAGTTCTGGTCCCCACATTACAGGAAGGATGTGGAGGCTTTGGAGAGGGTGCAGAGGAGGTTTACCAGGATGTTGCCTGGTATGGAGGAGAGGTCCTATGAGGAGAGACTGAGGGATTTGGGGTTGTTTTTGCTGGAAAGAAGGCGGCTAAGAGGGGATCTTATTGAAACATATAAGATGATTAGAGGTTTAGATAGGGTGGACAGTGATAGCTTTTTTCCTCGGATGGAGAAAGCTAGCACGAGGGGGCATGGCTTTAAATTAAGGGGGGGTAGTTATAGGACGGATGTCAGGGGTAGGTTCTTTACCCAGAGGGTGGTGAGGGATTGGAATGCCCTGCCTGCTGCGGTTGTAAATGCGCCTAGTTTGGGGACGTTTAAGAGATCCGTGGATAGGTTTATGGACGAAAAGGGATTGGTTTAGGTTAGAGGGTCATTGTTTTTTAACTGGTCGGCGCAACATCGTGGGCCGAAGGGCCTGTTCTGCGCTGTAATGTTCTATGTTCTGTGTTCTATTATATGATTATAATAAGTTTTTTCTTTCTGTGATTTCTGTTGTCAATTTCTTGACATTTATTTGGACAAGAATGAGACCTGTGAAAGTGTTTAATGCCTATGTTATTGATCTGATTAACACTTCCATAGTGTAGGAATGACCGTTTTATTTCAGATTAATGGGTGTATTTTTTCTCAACAGTTCCACACTTGCTATTGTTAGTATATGGCTCATTGGTTATATAAATAGTGCAAACTGGGTGGATATGCATGGAAGGGGCGTGAATTGGCATTAAATAAGCGTGGAGATTATGAGGACCTTGGGGATTGACTGGGGCATGAGTTAGCATGGGGAGTCTGAAGGACCATGATGAGTGATTAAAAGACATTGGAATAGTTGAATCGATAGTTAATGAGGCATGGACGAGAATTTCATCAGTAGGTAAGCTGACACAGGGGCAAGGTGGAACACTGTTATAGAGGTGGAAATAAGCTGTTTCAGTGATGGCTATTAAGAAACATCAATTTATAACATGCTTGCTAATTTTCAGTTTGATGTTGGCAAAACAATAAGAAAATCTCTCAATGATTCTAGTTATAGTTGACCAACCATCTCAACTACTTCCTCAATAACCCTAATCTTTTCATTGGTTTATATGTTGAGCAGTTTTTCTACAAGTCAAAGTTGTTCCTATAAGGCCTGAATTATAACTCCACTCAAATATTTTAACATGTTTGAAATTAACATTTAAATCAATTAAGAACACTTAACATTCCCAAGTATTATGCTCAAAAGGTTTTCACTCTCATGCATAAGTTTCAGTAAAATAAATTATTGCCATTATTTTGTTAAGACCAAAGATATTTTGTTGCATGACGGAATTTGTTGATGCGATAATTGCATTCTTCTATTTAAAAATAGTTCATGTTGGTTTAGAAATTAAAGATTCCCTCTTGAAAATATTACAATCAGATTTAAATCTGATGTATTTTGTTACATGGCCCTTTGGCCCAACTTGTCCATGCTGCCCAGTTTTTACCTCTAAGCTAGTCCCAACTGTCTGCATTTGGCCCATATCTCTCTATGTCTATCTTACCCTTGTATCTGTCTAAATGCTTTTTAAAAGACAAAATTGTACCCGTCTTTACTACTACCACCTCTGGCAGCTCATTCCAGACACTCACCACTATCTGTGTGAAACAATTGCCTCTCTGGACCCTTTTGTATCTCTTCCCTCTCTCCTTAATACTATGCCCTCTAGTTTTAAACTCCCCTACCTTTGGGAAACGATATTGACTATCTAGCTGATCTATCCCCTCATTATTTTATTACGTCTATAAGATTGCCCCTCAGCCTCCTGTGATCCAGGGAAGGAAATCCCATTCTATCTAGTATCTCCTTGTAACCCAAATCAGCAAGTCCTGGTAGCATCCTAGTAAATCTTTTCTGCATTCTTTCTAATTTAATAATATCCTTTCTATAATAGGGTGATCAGAACTGCACAAGTTGTAAAGAAACTGCCTAAATATTCCCTAAACATGTCTTCATAATAAAGTTTTCAGCAGTCAAGTGTATGTGGGAAGTTGAAAGGTAAAGCAAATTCCAAACCGAATGATGAATGTTTTCTTGTAACAAATCATTCTCCATCAAATCCGGAATGGCTGAGCCATGAAGGTTACAGCTCAGAGGCAGCATGTTAACAGATTACAAATATATCCAAAATCTTGGAATTATTTTCCATTGAAAGATTGAAAAGATGAGGGAGTGAAATTGTCACTTATGCATCTGATTTATTTCCACTCCCATAGTTTAACCTTCCTGCTTTCCTGAACAAGGCCAGTTAGGGTAATTGACACCTAGTAAGTCAGTCATATCAACTATTATGGATTTGGAGTTCTCTCTCTCAGAGTTAACGGTGGGAACCACGGCACATGCGCTGCATGGGTTTCCCAGCAGCAAGGGATACATTCAATGGGAAACACTATTGACAATGGCAGGACCAAAAGATCCCACTGTTAGCCAATGGTGGGCTGTCTTCTACCACTGTGAAATACATGGAAGGTTGTGTGATAAATCCTACTGAACATTTCAGATCTAAATAACCCAGAATTGTTTTGATCCAAGACATTACTTAGGCTTCTCTTCAAACGTCCTGCTGGGACCAGTTGAGTTTATTCAGCATTTTCTGTTTTTACTTTCAGATTTCCAGCATCTGCAGTATTTTACTTTTTTTTAAAATAAAGAGAAGTGAGATTTGAGTTAACTGATACAAATGCAGGTACCAGAGTGTAAAACAGGTGTGCTCAGGATAGAGGATCTAGAAAGGAATAGGCATCACATCAATGGACAAGAATTCAGCATTTTTCCAGGAGATTAACATCATCAGCGCAGAAGCAAGGTATAAACATGCCCAATGGCCAATGCGAAAGCGTCCAGTTATAGGATTTTCAGGAATCTGTTCTTAAACTGCCGTCATATCAGTAGTAAGCTGAACTAATTGGACTTTAATATGTCCAATCGATTTATTATCTGATGTTGTTAACTTTTCAGCTATGGAAGGAGCATAATCACAAACTAATCTCAGCAATTTGTATCAATCTCAGACAGTGAGCTGAACCATCAGTTTGTAATCAGCAAATCAGATAATGCTGAATGATTGTGAGATATCGGAATGACTTTGGAACTTCAATTATTCACCCCAACAGTTAACCATACCTATTAAATCATTTATGTAATTAATACTAAATGCTGATAATTGGTATCTAAAGACGCTCATTAATAAATGCTACTTTCTGACTTCATGGTCTGACTTCCATTTTGAAAAGTTGGGAAGTGAAGAGTAAATTCATTCACTTAAATGTTGTTAGTGATGATTAACCTACTGATTGAGAGGTTGCTAATGTAAATGCTAATGTTAATCAAACTGGTTGATGTCAAACAGTTTAGTAAGCCACACAGAGATATCTTACATAGCCCAGGAGAAAATGGTGATTTTACAGATACTTTGATAATGAGTTGAGGTGTCGTAGAATTCCTAGAATGCAACTCCCCAACAGAGCACCTTACCCAGGCCCTATCCCTGTGAACCCCATGTATTTACCTCACTAATCTACACACCCCCTTAAGAAGTTTATGGAACAGTTTGGCCCCTTTGCTAAATATTTCTTTAAATTTATTTATGAACTAAGGATAAAAGCAAATTACTGCAAATGCTGGAATCTGAAACCAAAAAAGAAAATGCTGTAAAATCTCAGCAGGTCTGGAAGCATCTGTAAGGAAAGAAAAGAGCTGATGTTTTGAGTCCAGATGACTAGATGCTTTGACAAAGGCTCATTTGGAATTGGAACATCAGCTTTTTCCTCTCCTTACAGATGCTGCCAGATCTGCTGAGATTTTCCAGCATTTTCTCTTTTGGTTTATTTAAGAACTAGTGTTCTTACATTATACATGTTAGAAGTTTACATTTATGTTTGATTTATTATGCACATGGAATTGTAATGTGAATTTTTTGTGCTCATTTATTAGGGAGATGTATATGTTTGGGTCCCCATTTTCAGCATCCAGCACATTGATCAGGACCATGGCCAAAATCTTCCATCGTCGCTTACCTCTGAGATTTTCCAGTACCGCTGAAAGTCAATGAAGTTTTGGCTGGAATGCCAAATCTTCCATTCTCGCACACAAGGGGTCCTGCCACAGACGAGACTGGAAAATTCCACCCCATGCTCAGGATCAAGTTCCTTTTACTCTTTGCTAAAAGGAGAGGAGTATCCCTTTCTTTTGTCAGTATTCCATTTTTCCATTTTCTCCATCAACCTGTGATTAATAATTTGTGCCAAACTAGCATGTAATTTTGTATCTGGGGCCATACTCAGCAGGAACTGTCCTACACAAGTTCAGTTGATATATGACTCTCACAGACAACACATAAAGAAAACTTTGATTGCATCAGCTTAGTTGGATTTGAATCTAAAGATAAAACACCAAACTTGAAATTCTGAACTGTAGCCAGGGCAACAGATACAACAGAAATCAGAATCCATTTCCACCAGTGTTCTTCTTGATGTAAGATGCCCAAGAAGTGTTAAAGAAGCATAGAAAAGCAAGTCTTGTTCTTCCTCTTGCATCGGTGAGAAACACCTAATGGAATTCAAGTGTTATACTGGGCACAGTATGTAATTATAAAAGTTCTACAATTCTTGCATTTTGCATGACTAATATTGAGGCCTGAAGAAAGGTGATAGACCATATTCTGCTTAAGATAATCAACTGAACAATATCAATTATAATTTTGAAAAAGCAGAGTGACTTCATTCAGAGTTGAAAATAATTTGCTTATCTATTTTTTTGTTGGCTCAAGAATGGCCTCAGGATACACCAGGTAGAATGGCTTTGGATTATTTTCTCTTCCCTTAGTGGATCTAACCTGTATATTTTGGCCACTTTCTTACTGGTACGCCTTACTGGGTAGTACGGGCTTACTCCCACCTATCATAAAGGTTCACGTTACTTGTTGAAGAAGAAGTTATTTGTTTGGAAGACAAATTATTTGCTTCCAGAATATGTACTAAAGACTCAAATTTTAGTGGATTCCTTTACAGTATAACACAGTTTAGCATTTTGTGCATTTTTTAAATTTATAATTTTCACCTGAGATTTCCTAGATCAATATTAGTTAGTCAATTACAATGCCATACAGTGATACTTTAATTATTGAATGTCAACTAATTTAATATTTTACAGAACATTGATTTCTGTATAACATGGTCCTCAATTATGTGCAGAAATACTGTGCTGAAGACCATTCAACTCCTTGAGGTTTGTTTTGTTTTCCCCAAAATCTGTAAAATATTTGCTACAAGCAGAGCGGATAAAGAGGTACCAACAGATATGTTTGAATTTCCAAAAGACATTTGATAATGTGCCACACAAAAAGTTACACATAAGTTAAAAAATCATGAGATGGAATTTTACTACCCTGCCTGCCACGGGAATAGAAGTGGGTGAGGGGCGGAGCATGGGAAGGTTCGTTGACCTTGGGTGGGATTTTGTAGTTTCAGGACGAATGAGGTCACACAATTCCACCCATGGTATTGGAGATGTTATATTAGTATGGATAGGGGATTAGCTAACTAACAGTAAATAGAAAGTGGGGATAAATGGATCATTTTCAGGTGGGCAGACTGTAACAAGTGGAGTGTCACAGAAATCAGTGCTGTGGTCCCAATTACCTACAATCTATATTAATGACTTGAATAAGGGAACTAACTATATTTCAGCCAGATTTACTAGCAATACATAGGTCAGAAAGAAAATTGTGAGGAGAATACAAAGGGGCCAATCTTACATTCTTGTCCCGCTGGCCAATTTCACGCTCGCTTAGCACTTAGAATTTTTTTGATAAGATTGGCTCCAAAGAGTTTGCAAAGGGACATAGATAGGTTAAGTGAGTGGACAAAAAATTGACAGTTGGAGTGTAATGTTGAAAAATGTGAGGTGTGCACTTTGGCAGGATGAATAAAAAGGCAGAATATGATCTAAAGGAGTGACACTGCTGAATGTTGCGGTACAGTGAGATCTGGGTGTCTTTGCACAAGAATCACAAAAAGTTAGAAAGGGGCTATGGGAAGTAATTAGGAAAGCAACTTGAATGTTGACATTTATTACAAAACATATTGAGCATAGTTGTGACAATTGTTCAGGGCATTGGTGAGTCTGCACCTAGAGTACCATCTGGCGATTTGGTGCTGTATTTAAGGAGGAATATAAATATCGTCATTGCATTGGAAGCAGTTCATTGAAGGTTCATTGGGTTGATTCCAAAAGAGAAAATGCTGAAAAGTCTCAAGTCGAAGGGTCACCTGGACTGAAAGATAGAAAAGGCTACAATAAGATTGGCAGACTCTGCTAGGGTTTTTGTTTAATCAACTTAGATGCAGAATTCATTTTAAATCAATGGGGAGCAAGTTTGTTAGTAATTGTAATGAGGTGTTTTAAATATTATGCAGTTTTAAAGGTATGTGTAATACCTTTAATTAATCCATACATATAAATATATCTTCTATACATTTTGGAAATTAAACAAAGAAACTTAGATGCACAGTTACAGAGTGCCCCTTTGATACTAAACATATCTTAGATATATTCATTTAAAGCACCCAACTGTTGGAATCAAAAGGCCATAAAGGACACTTAACTGTCTCACCAGACACTTTATAGAAACAACTGATGCAAGAGTGAGTTTTAATGAAGCTGCCTTCACAGTTTCTGATCAAAACAGAATCAGAAAGATGTTAATGTCTTAGCCAATGAAAGAGTTGTGGTAGGGGACTTAGTGAGAATTGAAAAGAAATAATGGTAACATAATGATACCCCTTCAAATGTAGGTAGTGATGTAAAGTTCAGTCATTGAATTGATAAACAATGTGTTTCATTATGTTGGCAATAAACAAAAGTTATCAGGGCTATAACTGGAAAATACCCTGAAGGCAAGATGAGTTGACCACATCCCTTAGAGATTTAGTTAACTTCATTGACAAGGGCATAAAATATTAACGGCTTTTGTAGGTCCCCCTTTATCAATTAAAGGATGTCCATGTGAGACTGTTTTAGTGCAAATGCTTTGTGAGGCTGCTATCAAAAATAGAGACATGATGTCTGACTAAGGGACTAGAGTCGTCATGATGTGGAGATGCAGTTCTCCGAAAGCTAGTGGCGTTTGCTATCAAATAAACCTGTTGAACTTTAACGTGGTGTTGTGAGATGTCTTACCAAGAGACTAGAGGACAGACTTAGGGATGACATATTGGGGTATCCATGAGGGCATCGTGATCTTATACATCAGGGTGGTTTAGTACTTTTTTCTATTGGATCAATACATAAAGCATGTCATTTATAACACTTTTGATTGGATTGTATCCAACTGACTGTGAATTGCAGAATTGTATAAACCAGGATGATTTTCTTTGTCCGTTGGAGTGGTATCTCTGAACCATTGTGTCAAGAGATTACCCCCCTTGCTAGCAAGTAAAATAAAGACAATTTGTTGGTTAAATGTCTTGTGTTAATGTGTGTTTGTGTTAAAGTCAAACTCGGAAGTCGAGATTTCGACAGGACTCAAAACATCAGCTTTTTTCTCTTCTTATAGATGCTGCAGGATCTGCTGAGATTTTCCAACGTTTTCTCTTTTGGTTTCAGATTCCAGCTTCCACGGCAATTTGCTTGTATAATCAGGTTGATTCTTGAGATGAAGGAGTTCGCTTATGAAGAAAAGTTGAACAGGGTGGGACTACTCATTGGAGTTTAGAAGCATGAGATTTTATTGAAACATAAGATTCTGAGAGGATTTGACAGGGAGATGATGAGAAGACATTTTGCCTCATAGGGTAAATATCAAACTGAAGGCATAGAGCAGTGGAGGCTAGGTTATTGACTGTATTCAAAGCTGAATTAGATAGATTTTGATTGACAAGGGAGTCAAAGAGTGTAGGAGACAGGCATTAAATTAACGTTAAAGCCACAATCAGATCAGTCATGATTTTATTAAATGGCTCAAGGGGCTGAATAATCTACTTCGACTCCTAATTTTTATGAACCATAATCATAGGCAACAGACCTGGGGTGAAATGACAATTAAAACGTAGAAGAATGCCTCTACTTTTGTGACTAGTGACTAGGAAAATTACATTTTCAGACTCTCCATATTGCAAAGTTCAACACTTGTATGATTTCACTAACAGGCCATTAATTGCAGAGAAAAATATGTAGTGTCACATTTTTCGTAAATTGGGAATTGATCCCTTAGTGTCAGCATGTGAGATGAATGAACATGTTAAGCGTATTTAAATAATTTTCTTTCCAAAGGTTAGTGGTATTTCCTGGAGTTGTAAAATCAATTTAACAAATAAATGTTGTTACACTCAGTGGACGTGAAGCAGCTCTGGTTAGATTTCAACCGTCAAAGTCAAATCATGTTGATGATGCAATTGGCAATAGTACGATGCAGTTTTCTTGGTAAGAATGTCTCATTGCACTGGTTGTGTACAACACCAAGACTCTCATGCACATCAACAGTCTCGCAGCATGACATCCTCCCTGACAGATATTCTCTAAATTCAGAGAAGTGACAAAACAGCGGACAGTCAAAAGTCTCAAGCCCCTGTCAAGCTAATTACCCAATAGCTTAGAATGCTATATCAGAGATAAAAGTCATGGACACCTGGAAGCTGACGCTTGCCTGTGGTGGTCATGCCACTCTAACTGAACATGAGTATCTGTCAAGATGCCATTGAAAGAAATTAGCTGTCACAATAATAGTCCTACGTTCTTTTATGTACTGGGGAATAATATGTCAGCTGTGAGATTATAATCTTTGTGTTTAGCATTTTACAAAAGGTACATTTGAAAATATTTAGAGAACATTTTGTGATTTGACAACACAATTAAGCCTAAAATGATTTTAGCAATGGCTCTGAGTATATCAAGATCTGGCAATCCAGTTTCCTTTGGGTGATAATGTATTAATGGAGCATTATTAATAATTATTGCACAAGAAATGGACAGAATAAAGAACCTGAAAAATCTGGCATAGTTTATAGACAGATTGCATAATTTATTTTGACAGAACTGTATTGACAAAAATATTTTCTAATGTTCTCCTGCTATTTCCGAACATTAAAATATGGTGTGAGAAAGTAATCAATGCTGACTGTAACTTGGGGTTACTTTACTAAATGGCACAGACGCTGTGTTCATTTGGTATGAATTTATTAGTCATTTGTATTTCTTACAAGTTCAGTTTCTATTTGAAACGTTTTATAAGAGCTGACATGAACAAATTATAAAAATTACGCTTCTTTTGAAAATATAGAAAACAATGGGGTGGATTTTATTATGGATTACCCTTTCCCACCACCCCCAGCCTAATAATCAATTGGCACCTCACTGACAGGAAGTCCAGCTGCCCCACAGGAGAATATGCTGGAAGATTGCTGACTGATTGCAGAATGGGACTTCTGATTCTTTGGGACAGAAAGTCCCATCTAAAAGAACTGTTGGCCAATCTGATTGACTGGCTGCTCTGTTGTTCCAGCAGCACCAGAAGACAGTGGTGGCCACTGCTGGGATTAAAAGCTGTCCAACATGAAGAAGTGAAGATATATCCAAGACTTCAGGTAAGTCCTCAGTGAGGGGCTGGAGGAGGGTCACAGAGTCAGGTTTGAGAGATTGTGGAGCACAGTGGACTTACAATGAATCACATCGTGCCTAGACACAGGGTCCTGACAAATGTGGGGGTCCCATGCTGGCTGCTGGGTTTGGGGCATCAATCAGAGCCTGAGAGCTCTGAATTTGCTGATAGGCTCATTTTGATAGGCTCTTCTTACATTGCAACATTGGGTTCTGACTGGTAGAGACCCCTTAGAATGGAGAAGCAGTGTGCAAGATAGTTGAGAGTTTGGTGACTTTGGAGGAGAGAGCAGCAGAAATAAGGATCTCTGAAAAATATTTAAGAATTTTTTGTTCTCTCCTGAAAGGTGGGGACATTTAATTGGACAGGAGTCTTCTGGATGAGGGCTCTGCTACAATCTTGTTTCTGCTTCAATTCAGTCCAGGGTAGGAAGGTTTGTAGACAGCCTTCCACCTCGACAGCGCTGTGGTCTTCATAGCGAGGGGGATTGAATATAAAAGTAGGGAGGTCTTGCTGCGGCTGTATAGGGCACTAGTGAGGCCGCAGCTGGAGTACTGTGTGCAGTTTTGGGCGCCGTACTTACGCAAGGATATTTTGGCCTTGGAGGGAGTGCAGAGGAGGTTTACTAGGCTGATGCCGGAGTTGAGGGGGCTGAGCTATGAGGAGAGGCTGAATAAATTAGGCTTGTACTCGTTAGAGTTTAGAAGAATGAGGGGAGATCTCATTGAGATGTATAAGATGATGAATGGGATGGATAGGATGGAGGTGGAGAGACTCTTCCCGCTCAGAAAGGACAGTAGGACTAGGGGGCACAGCCTCAAGATAAAGGGGGGAGCGGTTTAGAACGGAGTTGAGGAAGAACTTCTTCACTCAAAGGGTGGTGAATCTCTGGAATTCTCTGCCCGTTGAAGTGGTGGAGGCTACCTCGCTAAATATTTTTAAGAAGAGGGTTGATGGGTTTTTGATAAGAGAGGGGATTAAGGGTTATGGGGAGAGGGCGGGAATGTGGAACTGAGCCACAACAGATCAGCCATGATCTTATTGAATGGCGGGGCAGGCTCGAAGGGCCAGATGGCCTACTCCTGCACCTATTTCTTATGTTCTTATGTTATGTCTTTAAGTGGTCAATTACTGCCCATTTAATGGCCTTGTCCCACCGCTGCTGGTATTCAACTTTGAGTCTATGAATGTTTGAATTCAAGATATTGCATATTCCAAATATCCAACTTGGCTTAGAGCAACTGAGTTTCGATGCAATAACTGTTGTGCTGGATAAATTCCAACTTCACTGAAAAAAGATATTGATTAATTTTTACAAAGCAATATTGGCTGCTCTGATACAAAATCTTAATGTTACTGTTGTTATTCTGACAGTAAAGCAGTAATTACACTTCAAAACTTCTTCATTGACTGTAATGCACGTTAGGATGTCCTGAACTCATGAAAGGCACTATATAAATGTAAATTTGTTCTGTCTTTTTGTTAAGCTTCATGCCAATCGCAAATTTCTGATAATATTAGCAATGCAGTTAACTGCTATATTATTGTTGGTTGCCCAACTACCTCAAATTTTCTGTGTTCAATTTGTATGATTGGCCAATTAACTTTGCAGATTAAATAATTAAATGTGAAGTATCCCACACTGCGGTGTCAATATTGGCTCACCTCAAAGCAGCAGCAAAATCTGCCGAGTGGGAGGCCTGTGCAAAGGTTCCCTTTGGTACCCCTACGTATTCTTGGGAACTGGGTGCTATTGCATGTGTTATAAGATTCTAATGCTGCCCTAGGTTCGTCATATTGTCTATTTACTTCCATTTATGAGGTGATTATTCATCTCCTATACTACCCAGGAGTGAATGGTATAGAGCCAGGAAGAGAGGACTCGTACAAACATCTTTGGATTCCCTCCCATCAGTATTTTAGAATAATTTGTCCATTCTCCACGCTTCCCACTCCCACAAATCGAAAGAATAAGTTGCTCATGCTTTAACTGCTCTGACACATTTAAATGACTGCATTTGGGTGCAGTCAGGACAGCCAACTCAATTCTCGCTCAAATATCCCATAAGCTCTGCTTTGTCCTAGAAACTTAGAGCCTGATTTTACCATTTTCATTCTCAGTGCTGAATCTGGGTGTAATTCAGATCCGACTTGGAAATCTGCTTTCAGGCGCCCCCATACTCACTTAGCCTGAAAAAAAATTGCAAGTCTGAATCGTGCTGTGGGTGGGGCTTAGTGCAGCCCAAATGGTTGGAGCTCTGAACGGTGCATGCGCAGTTGGAAAAAAAATTGAAAAAACGCACCCATGTCAGATCACTCCTAAGCCACAGAAAGTGGAGAAAGTGGCCCGGCAGCCAAAAGCAGGAGCGGTGGCCCCCACAGACATCACTGTCCTCCTTATCAACTCCACCCAGTTACCCAGACTGATTGCAACTCCCTACCCCCTTCCCCCAACCCCACCAATTGTCTGCAGAGTGGCAGCGAACCCCCAACCCCCTCTAACAGAGATCGGGCCTCCCTCCTCTCACCCCATCCCACCAGAGATACACCTGACCTGCCTCCCTCCCACCACCAGACAATGATCAGCTGCCAAGGTTCGGCCCTCCCTCCCCACCCACTCCCCACGAGAGATAAACCTGACTTGCCTCCTCCTCCTCCATCTCACTCCCCACCCCCAATCAGAGAATGATCTGACCCGTCTCCCTCCTTCCCCCACCACTCATCTTAGTCAGAGAGCTCTTGGAAGCACTGAATTCACCTCTTCAGCAGCTGGAGTGCCCATTTCAGACTTTTATTCAGCAGGTTCATTTTGGTGCGATTCTGGATTGGTGTATGTGGCGATAAAGGGGGAAATGTTGATAAAGTTGGGCGGGCAGTTCATTAATTTAATTGAAATACATTTAAATTGCCGTTGCACCCATTTCGGGCACAAGTCAGATCACTGCCATTCCAGGTTTTGGTAAAGTGGCCATCTGCATGGACATGGGCGCGGATCAGGTTAATGGCCTCACACCCGAATTTATCATGTTTTCGCACCCGAAACTGGGCGGGACGCAACAGTAAAATCGGGCCCTTAGGGAAAGGGTGGAATTCTTGTATTTTCCACTGTTAAACAGATAATGGCTCAGTAAAGACCCTTTGTTTAAAAAAAAATCTTCAGATTACTTTGATCCATGTTACAACTCCTTTTGCCTCTTTCAAATGTTGGAATTGGAGCCCCTTGTGATGCTACTGAATTTCCCTTCCTTTTTTTGGTGGAACCTCACCAGTGTCTACCCTCTGTATTTAATCATAGAGTCTCATTCAATGAGACTCTATGCGGACACATAGTTCAGGGTGACAACATAGCTGGTGTGCTGGGTGGAAGTCCTGTTCTTGACCTTACAGAAATGAAGGTGCTCTTGAAGAAGACTCAGCCTTGTCTTATCACACAAGATGAATGTTGTCCTGGAATATCTTTTGTCAGTCAATAAGATTATAAAAAAGCATGGAACAAGAAAGCACCATCAATTGCCTTGCATTTATGTAACACCATATCACATTGAAATGACTGAAAATGATTCACGAAATGAATTATGCCTGTGATGTTGTGACTGTTGCTGTGTATTTCTTCCATGGACCTGAACATTCTGGCCCACCATTAAATCCACTGAAAAATGGTTCTTCCTAGCAAATCAAATAAAGCACTATGTGATATATTTAATCTTACATCTTAACAGTAAAAATTCTCTGCAAAATGTTTTTCTGCAACTGGTTTTGAAAATACCCACTACTGTCCACTCAGATAGATCTTCACTCTCTTCCCCCTGCACCCATCCCACTGCCGCACCTACCCCGCTGCCATGGCACGTGCTCTGCCTATTGGCACACAAAAATGGCTTTGGGCCCTATAACCCTAAGTCAAGAATTGAAATAAGTCTCCTGCCTAGTTCAGCCAGTTGCAAGGACCTCACTGGGGTCCAGTTGGGGACAAATTAGTGGGCCTTGGACAATTGGTGGACCTGAGTTTCCAATTGACAACCACCCCAATTTTCAATGCGAATGTGCCACAGGACACCTCAACAACAATCAAATTTCTGTTTTCCTGGCATGCTCCAAGAATGGGTATAGCTGGTTAATCAAAAATAGTTGTTCAAGAGGAGTACCATGACATTCTTTGATTCTTTTTAAGGAAGTTATTTATGAATGTCTACCTTGATCTGTCTTTGGACTGGCATGTTTATTTCTTTTTGATACTGTCACTACAAAGACTCCAGCAGAAGTTTGTAAAGAGAGAAGTGTTCAAGGTAGACAACAATACAATTTTGGTTAGTGGAAAAATCTACTTATGCAGTGTCAGATAACAGAAATTTTATTGTATACAGTTCTATGTAATGTAAGAATATGTTACCAGATTTAAAGTAATTGAGTATGTGAAATTGTGTTTTTAGTATATGATTTTGTAGAAGTGTTAATGAAATTTTTACCTTTATGGGGAGAATTTTATTTTCCCGTGTCACCGGGCGGGTAGGTGAGAGAAGAGGCTGTAAAATGTTTTGGATGAATTTTCTGTTGGAATGTCACCTGCCCCATGTTCTCCACAATTTTACATTTGGATGGGCAAGGCCTAGGCTGACTGGCTCACCTTTGTTCCAACTGTGGCCTTTAATTGGCCAAGTATTGACAAATTTCCACCCAGCTTCAATTTTGAGGCTCGTGGGAGGAATTCAGGGAGAGGGAAGCCTAAAAAACAACCCGTTTCATGCCTCAGAATGAAATTGGGCATGCTTCTACCAGTAACCTCCTTGTAACATAAGGCACTTCCCTAACAAAAGGCCTGACCCCATAGTCCTCCCTCCCCTGGCCTCCACACTGTGTCCAACCTCCTCTGCCCACCTGATTGGACCTCATCTCCCACTCCACCCTAAGACCCCCATGCTTACTTGGTCTTGGACTCTTGGGATTTTAACTGTGGGAACTACCCAGTCTGGTTCGCTACAGTTTCTGGCACATAGAAACATAGAAAATAGGCGCAGGAGTAGGCATTGTGGGGAACAGAGAGCTGCTGGCCAATCAGATTAGTCAGCAGCTCCCTGATGCGGATCTTCCTCCAGAGTAAGGGACGTAAGTTCTGCCTTCCAACTAATTAACATCTGAAGCATTACAGGGCTGTGTGGCAGGCAATGTGGGATGAGTTCTCTGCCAACACTTTGGGTTGCGGGAAGGGAAATGCCACATTTCTAAAAATCCTGGTTTATATTTACAATAACATTTGTATGGAAAACAAATCAATGATTTTTTTAATGTCAATTTTATCATTGGCTTTTCTGTCAAATTGCAGGATTGCAGAGGAAAGTGATAGAAAGATCTTTCAGGCTGAAAATAGCTAAGAGTTAGTTTGTAGAAATGTATGTATAAGCACTGGGAAAGAGATTTGGTTGATGTTTTGATACTGTTGAGAGAGTGGTTCTATGATTTGAAAGCTTTGGGAGGTGAGTGTTAAGTTGAGAAGGAGGGCCGATGAGTATTAGTGGAGTTGTGCTGAGAAGATATCAGACTGAAACGTTGCTCATGGAGGTCAGAAAGTTACAGAAACAGGGCTGCAAGAGAATCAGGAGGGCAGTGACCTGGGGGTACTTGACAGTGAATCATATTTAGGAGCACAGATTATGTTGTATTGTGTGGGAGAAGATCTTAGGCCAATAAGAAGGATTATTGCAGAATCTGGAGGCTTTGTTTTATGTAAGTGATCTAGAGTGCAGAAGTACTGGAAAAAATGCTCTGATTCAGGAGTGCAAAAGGGGTTGTTGGATAACAGAATATCAGTGGCACTGAAGTTTCATAGAATTAGGACATGGATCTCATAGCACTGAGTGTCTGATGTCTATCACCTGTGAGGGTGTTAATGGTCTGGAGTGAGGTCAGGTTTTACTGTCCGCTTTAAAATGGATGGGAGGGGAAAGACAATGCCATTACAGGAAGGAAGGAGCATATGACATTCGCAGAAGGACCAGGGAGCACTGGATTACATTCTTTTCCATTCTTAAACTTCCTAGACCCTTATAATTTAACTAATACCTCATTTTTAATGTGCTTTGCCATAAAACCAGAAGCAATGAATTTAAATACAGATTTTATTTGTTGCAATAGAAATCTTGTGGTTACCAAGGCAACATGTGTCAGAAGTCTCAGAACATTCCATGAAATAAACCTACAATGTCAGAACAAGCCACATCTGTAAAGGTTTTTAATGGAAATGGGTTCAGAAGTCAGTAAGTTGTTATTCAACAATTCCTTTTACAGACTTTTTTCTCAAAATCTGCTATTATTATGACTGTTAACCTGACCGGAGGGCACAGGAACAAGTATATATAATGTATCATGTCCAACTTTTAGCAATGTCAACAACATCATATCCTTTTAAGTGGTGGGGATCAGTGGGTATGGGGGGAACTAACAGTTTTTGTTGAGAAGTTTCTTTAAGGATTACTCATTAATTAGACCTCATGTATGTGACAATGAAGGTTACGTGGGGGTTAGGATTCGTATGTTTGCGGATGACACAATGATTTGCCAGGTGGTTAACAGTGAGGTTCAGTGTCTTGGTCTACAGGAAGATATAGACAGGATGGTCAAACGGGCAGATAAGTAGAAGATAAAATTTAACACTGAAAAGTGTGAGGTGATACACTTTGGAAGGAGTAGTTTGACAAGGAAGTGATCAGTGAATGACATGACCATTGGAAGTTCTATGGAACAAAGGGTCCTTAACGTATTTGTCCATAGATCTGTGAAGGCAGAAGGGCATGTTAGTGGGGTGGTGAAAAAGGCATATGGGACACTTGCCTTTATCAACCAAGGAATTGATTATGAAAGCTGGGAGATCATGTTGGAATTGTATAGAATTTTGGTGAGGCCACAGCTAGAAAACTGTATGCAATTCTGGTCAATGGATTCTAGGAAGGATATGATTGCATTGGAGGGGATGCAGAGGAGATTCACCAGGATGCTGCCTGGGATGGAATATTTAAGTTGTAACGAGAGATTGGATAAACTTGTTTTGTTTTCAATGGTGAAGAGTCGACTGAGGGGGACCCAAGATTATAAGGGACATAGAAAGGGTAGAAATGGAGCAGCTGATCCTTTTAGGTGATGGGTCAGTCACAAGGGGACTGAAGTTTAAGTTGAGGGGCAGGGAGTTTAGGTGGGATGTGAAGAAAAATGCTTTTCCCCAGAATGTGGTGATGGTCTGGAATGTACTGCTTGGGAAGGTGGTGGAGACCGTTGTGTCACATCCTTTAAAAAGTGCCTGGATATCCATTTGGCACAACACAACATTCAATGCTATGGGCCAAGTGCTGGTAAATGGGATGAATGAGATTAGGTATGTAGGTCAGGTTGTGTGCAGACTCAATGGGCCTGAGGGCCTTTTCTGCACTGTGTGATGCTGTGATGTTCATAGTAATACCAAAAGCAAAAGTCAACTTGTTCTAAGTTAGCATGCATTTCAATAGAAGGTCATTTTCAACTTCACCACCTTGGTTAGAACACAGTTGACTTGAAATGAATAAACACCAGGCAGATTGTAAAATTTATGGAACTAGGATATCACCAAAATGGTAAAAAGTACTCCCAAAGGGTTTGCAGTAACAAAGATACAATTGGCATCAATAGGAAATTAAAACATTGGCTATTTATTTTAAATAATACAAGCAAAGCAGAAGAAGTCAAGCAATTCATCATGTGGGCAGCTGCAGTAAGTAAAATATTGCAACCAAAGTCTAAAGGCAATTTTAAACCAAGATTCAGCAGCTATCACTGAAAAATAAATAGTTAATCTTTGCAGATGTTTAACCTCCTGCTTTTTGCGAGCATTGAGACTGTGAGGCTCTGAAGGAGATTGATATCAAATCATTATACCACAGTGTGGTCCCAGAACCCATGGGAAAAACAATATATAGTGATGCATGCAGAAATTATTCCCACAGGCAAACCATATTTGATCCAGAAAAGAATGTTACGCTACAATTCTTTCATTTCTAAAATGTTTTCTAATTATAATAAAAACATTTCTTTCTGATGATAAGAGAACTATGCTGAGTGACATAAATGTGGTGTAGGCAAACTGCAGTCATCTGAATTGAAATTAGTTTAAATTGCAATCTCGTCAAGCCTGCAGGAGCGTTTGGACCAATTAATGCAAGATCATGACATGGTGATAATTGATAAGTTAATCCAAGAAACTCCTGAATTCTTTTGACAGAACATTCATTTTACTGATTGGAAAATACAAATGGAATATTCTCAATAAATTAAAATAAAATTCTGATTGGAACAGTATAATATATCCCAGTTTGTCTTTGAATTGCGCCTTGAATTATTGTATGAGAAAATTATAGATATGATCTAACTGACATCCCATCGGAAAGGCAGAATTTAATGCCCTCCTCCAAAGCAAGATGGTGATGGGAAGTCAGGTCAAGCAGGACCTGTCTCCATCTGAATTAAGTCCATGGTGGGAAGGGCCATGGACAAACTTCCACAGGGCCCTTAAATAGATAATTTCATGCCACTCAAGGGTCTCATCCTGTCACCACAGGTATTAAATGCAATGATGGGATAGGGGCTTATCTTCTGGGGATCACAATAAGCAAATCCCATTGGCTTTGCTTGTGGGCTCCCAGGAGGTGATGGGAGGGGAGAGGACGGGCGAGGGCTGAAAGTTTCCCCCATTCAAAGATATTCCTTTCCCATTGCTGTCTACCTCTCCCATCCCCTGTGATTCCCACTTCGCATACCCATTGTGGACAGCACAGAGGCACAGTGGTTAGCACTGCTGCCGCACAGCGCCAGGAACCTGGGTTTGATTCCCGGCTTGGGTCACTGACTGTGCAGAGTCTGTACGTTCTTCCATATCTGTGTGGATTTCCTCATGGAGTGAAAAAGGTGCTGGTTAGATGCATTGGCCATGCTAAATTCTTCCTCAGTGTACCTGATCAGGCACCCGAGTGTGGTGACTTGGGGATTTTCACAGTAACTTCATTGCAGTGTGAATGTCAGCCTATGACTTGTGACACTAATAAATAAACCTTAACTTAATGCCATTGCTTATCTGTTGCCATGGATCCGTTGATGATGCTAGGTCTCAACAGAGTGTTGTATTGGCTGTAGCCACTGCTTTCCCGGTTGTGCTGCTGTTCAATAGAATGGCCAGTCGGATGCCAACAGTTCTTAGCAAGTGGGATTTCAGCTCATGTGGTTCTTGATCCTAGGGAAGACCCAATGCTGTCCAGTAAAGTGCCAGATCACTTAATTCATCAAGTCTTCCCTAAAAGAGACGAGTGTTCTCACCTGCTCTTCAGCTGGTGAGCAAGGCCCTTTTGCTTCCATTAAATACCATCCAGTATTTTAAAGGGTACAACTCTTCATCTTCATTTTAGTGGCGTTTTAACCTAAATGATATGTTCAAAATTGTCAGCAGAAAATTCTAGTATCACTTAACAAAGGCTAGATATTAGAGAATTAAAACCTAATTGGTGGAGCTCAGCAGAAGTGAAGACATGTCAAAGAAATTTACTCCAGTTCCAGGGCGCTAGTGGAATCACATGTGCAGCAAATCCTCCCCTGGCATTTCTCCAACAAGCACAGAAAATCCAGGTCCCGAGAGAGGAAAGGTTTAAACAAAATTCTATCATAAGAATTGGCTGCCAAGATGCCTTCTCCTTAAAGTTAGTATCGAGCTGCAGGCCTGAGAGTTGTTTTGTGACAACAGCTGTGTTACTGAGTACGATGGAGGATGAAGGAAAGAAATTGGTGTACAAGCCCTGAGCACAGCTAACCAGTTTGTTTCCCTAAGTCTTAATATCTCATAGAGTCAGAGAATCCCAACAGGTGCAGAAGGAGGCTATTTGGCTCATTGAGTCTGCACCGACTCCCCAATAGAGCATCTTACCCAGGCACATCCCCTGCTCTATCCCTGTAACCCCACACATTTATCCCATTACTCTCCTTAACCTACACATCTTTGGACACTAAGAAGCAATTTATCATGATCAATCTACTTAATCTGCACATTTTTGGACAGTGGGAGGAAACTGGTGCAACCAGACGAAACCCATGCAGACAAGGGGTGAAGGTACAAACTCCACACAGTCGCCCAAAGCTGAAATTGACCCCAGGTCTCTGGTGCAGTGAGGCAGCAGTGCTAACCATTGTGCCACTGTGCCACCCCTGCTGTAACCCTGATCCTCAAAGGAATACAAGATAGTAAGGGCACCTTCTGTAAACTTTATCTCCTTTGTTTATTACACCTACTTCTTCTAGAAAAGTAAAAACAAACATTACTTAGCTGTGAGAGACTGTATGGATTCTACTTACACCTATGTGTCAGAATGCTTTCTGTATTATTGTAAAGATAGAAAGGTGTAGGACTTTGCAATGGGCTGCTTTGTGCAGTCTTCTACTAAAGGAGATGGACTGAGACAACTGAGAAGTTCACAATGCAATATTATGGGCATCCATGAAAACACGTTTAAAAAAAAACAATAGTGGGATTTCCTGGCTGTTCCTGCTGCCATGGGTCCCTGAGCAACAGAGGGTGCAAGCAGCAGGAAACCCTGTTGACAGCGGCAGGACTGGATGATGCTGTCACCAGCCAATGGAGAGTCGCTCTGCTGCCATAAAACACACCGCATGGGAAGATGCCACTCAACATGTAGCTAAGAGAAGGCTCTCATGATAGTTAGTACAGTGAAAAAATATCTGATGTTGTGCAAACTCCCTTCTTTCTCCTGGTAAAGTCACTGTTTTTTAGCTCTTTATTTTCAGCCACATCTTGTGGACGGTGCTGTTAGCATGAACATTGTCTATCATCACCTGGTATGTGATTCACCCAATGGCTTTGGTGGTTGTCCTAAGGGCAGGGTTGGGGGGGAGGTAACAGTATGCTCTAGTTGAGATTCAGCTTCTCTAATTGACTGCCTCACAACAGGGAAACTTGTTGCTATGAAGCAGCTCAACCGATTTCATAGAATCACATAGAATCCCTGCAATGTAGAAGGAGGCCATTCAGCCCATCCAGACTGCACCGACCACAATCCCATCAAGGCCCTATCCCATAACCCCACACATTTACCTAGCTGGTCCCTCTGACACTAAGGGGTGATTTAGCATGGCCAATCCAACTAACCTGCACATCTTTGGACTGTGGGAGGAAACCGGAGCACCTGGAGGAAACACACGCAGACACGGGGAGAATGTACAAACTCCACACAGACAGTGGCTCAAGCTGGGAATCGAACCCAAGCCCCTGTGAGACAGCAGTGTTAACCAGTGTGCCACTGTGCTGCCCAAAAATATTTTTACAGGAACAACAGGCATGTAGACATGTGTTCAAACCAGAGACTGTATTTAAACTCCTGTCAATAGTTTTATGAGCACTGTAACTGATCTTTTAGACTTTTTGATGTTAGTTACATTGCTGGAGTTAGATCATGGATGGACACTCAGCTGCTCTTATGCAATATACAAAAGAGATGTCATGCTTGTGTGAGATTGCAGTCAAAAGTTATTAAATTGTTAAAAGATAAAGTTCAAATTGGTCACCGAATCATGGAATATCACCACCTGCAAATTCCCCCCTAAGCCACTGTCATCCTGACTTGGAACTATATTGCAGACAGACTCCTTCATTATTCATTGCAATCTAAGGAATGCAGCTGACACCTCTTCCTAGTGCTCCTGCCGCAGCACCAGTAACTGATTTTCGACCGAGTCTGGAGTCTCATCATCCTACTCAGACACAGCAGAACTGTGGCCTCCAGGAATCTTCTGAGTATCAGCAACCTCAGACATCACTGCCTCTGTCTGCTGTGGGTCAGACTGTGTGCTGTGCTCACTGGGTTGTCAATACAGTCTTGCTGTAGATCTGGGTCCCACAGAGGCATGTGTATCTGCACTGGTGAAAGTGAGCACTGAGAAAGGTCTTCAGAGGTGTCATCCTCAGGTTCCTCATCCAAGGTGCCTTCAAAAGTGGAGTTGAGCACCTGCCTTGAGGGTGAGCTCAGTCACTTTCCAAAGGTCTCTATGAAAGAGAGAACGGAAAGTTAGTGCATGGCAGAGAACTCAAAGAGGGCAATGCACGCACAATGGTGCCCATGGGATGAGCTGGTGCAAGGCAACAGAGGGTGCAAGCAGCAGGAAACCCTGTTGACAGCGGCAGGACTGGATGATGCTGTCACCAGCCAATGGAGAGTCGCTCTGCTGCCATAAAACACACCGCATGGGAAGATGCTACTCAACATGTAGCTAAGAGAAGGCTCTCATGATAGTTAGTACAGTGAAAAAATATCTGATGTTGTGCAAACTCCCTTCTTTCTCCTGGTAAAGTCACTGTTTTTTAGCTCTTTATTTTCAGCCACATCTTGTGGACGGTGCTGTTAGCATGAACATTGTCTATCATCACCTGGTATGTGATTCACCCAATGGCTTTGGTGGTTGTCCTAAGGGCAGGGTTGAGGGGGAGGTAACAGTATGCTCTAGTTGAGATTCAGCTTCTCTAATTGACTAGGCTTCACATGAGAGGGAGCAGTGGGTGATATGGTGCAAAAACTCACCAATGCGGCTGGTGGGAAACCCACCATTTTTCACATCAATGCAGTATATTGGTGCACAAATTGGGAAATTGTGCTCTAAGAACAAGACCAGCAATACTTCCTTTCTCATTGCACTGGAAATACACTGCTGCAAAAAATTCTTCTGAACTTAACCTAAGAAGTCTTGCTCTCTCTGCCTTTTGAACTATGGCTATCCCAGTCAATGGGCAGATGTTTAAAGACCCCATTATAACTACTGTATAATTCTTGCATATCTCTGTAATTTCCTGACATATTTGTTCCTCTACCATATTCCCACTAGTTGGTGAATTATAGTCAACATCAAGTAACTTATTGTACTTTTTTTCTGTAGCTCTAGCCAAAATGATTCTGTCCTAGACCGCTCTGGGTTAATATCTCTCTCCAGCACTGCAGTGGTCTTCTTTATCCTTACAACCATCCCCTCCATTTTCTTCCTTTCCTATCTTTCCTGAACACCTTGCATACAGGAATATTTAATATCCCGTCCTGTCCTTCTTTGAGTGAGGTCTCTGTTATAACCATAACATTGTATTTCCATGTGGCTACCTGTGTCTGAAACTCATCAATCTTATTCACTCTAAAGCCGTCCCTCCAGCACAATTTCTCCACTCACACATTTATGTGTTCTATCCACTTATTTCTATACTCACTTTTGAATGGAGTGATCCGGAGATTACTATTTATGAGCTTCTGCTTGCTAGTTTCCTATCTAGCTCCCTACATTCTGTTTGCAGGACCATGTCCCTCTTTCTACATGTTGTTGCTAGCTATGTGGAACATGACCTCTGGCTGCTCACCCTCCCACCTCAGAGTGCTCTGCAACCCTTTAGTGACATCTTTGATCCTGGCACCAAGGAGGCAACATACCATCTTGAATTCATGCCTGTGACTGCAGGAATACCTGTCCCTCTTAGCTGCAACATCTCCTATCGCTACTGCTTTGCCTCTCCCCCATGTATACCTGAGTTAACAGTGGTTAACTTGGTTCGTCTGCACTTCCCAGATGAACAATCACCTTCATCAGTATTCAGAACTGAATACTAGTTGGAGAGCGAGGTGCATGCAGGGGACTCCTGCATGACTTGCCTGTTTCTGCTTGACTGACTGACTGGTGGCCACCCATCTTCTCTCTCCCTGCACACTTCTAAGCTGCAGGGTGACCACATTTACAAATGTGCTATCCACAAAGATCTCAACCTTGTGTATGTACCAAAGTGACACCATCTGCTGTTGAAGCTCTGAAACCCAGAGCTCAAGCTGATGACACTTCCTGCACATAAGGCTATCCAGGACACAGAAAATGTGCTGGAGTTTCCATATGGAACAGGGTTGCGTGCCAGCTACCTTGCCATTCTTCTATATATTAGACGACAAAACTAACTGAAAATAATAAAGATTCACCAGGTACTCGCTTTTCTTATGTTGTGACTGAAATGTAAGGAGGTTATCCGGCCTCTGGGAATGATTTTTCCCTATTGTAATAACGCATTGGCTATTCAAGAATAACAATATCCACATCTCATGAATAATAGTCATTATTTTCTACTCAATTACTTTTTTACTTCTGCTTAATCGTAGCAAGCAGATCAATGCTGTAACCTGACAACTGGTTTAAGACTAATTGTGTATATACCTAAGGTGCATGATGATGTCTTCAGTTCTAACAGCTGCACATAACAAAATGTTTTTAGTTGATTATGATCAAGGCATTATAAGGCTGCTCGGTCACACATAACAATTTTGAATTGCTTCATTTGTTCAAAGCTAATTTAAACAGGGAACCATGGGGCTAGGAAGACTCAATTGCAATGCCTAAACTGACCAACAGAAGCAAAAAAACATCTTTTAGCTCTTTGTGCTATTAGGAGAGGTGAAACTAATGCACAATTACATCATAGTGTTTGAAAAGCTAAAATTTATTTATTAGCCACAAGTAAGGCTTACATTGACACTGCAATGAAGTTACTGTGAAATTCCCCTAATCGTCACACTCTGGTGCCTGTTTGGGTCAATGCCACTAACCAGCATATTTTTCAGACTGTGGGAGGAAACTGGAGCACCCGGAGGAAATCCACACACATACGGGTAGAGCGTGCAAACTCCTCACAGACAGTGACCCAAGCTGCGAATCAAACCCGGGTCCCTGGCACTGTGAGGCGGCAGTACTAACCGCTGTGCCGCTGTATTAGCAACTGATCTTTTACAATTCCCCTTTGAGGGAAAATGGTTTCTTCTGATTTTTTTTTATTCTTTCATGAAATTTGGGCATTTCTAGCAAGTCTAGCATTTGTTGCCCTCCCCTAATTGCCCTTGAGAAGGTAATATTGAGCAGCCTTCTTGAACCACTCCAGTCCAACTGCTGTATGCTCTCCCTCAGAGCAGTTAGGAAGGGACTATCCATGGTTTTTTTCAATGACAGTGAAGGAATGGAAATATTGTTACGAGTGGATACAATTTTAAGTAATTTATATTTGTTTGTTAGCATTTGGAAAAATATGCAGCTTTACATTTAAGCTTAATTTGTGTTTCTATATTACAAGAGGGTTAAGAAGTTTAGTTTGATTTCATTTTAAGATGTCTGCATTGTAATGAGGTTTTATGACCCTAAAGCAAACACATACATATAAAAAATGGACTGTTGCCTAGTAACAGAGTGGCCACAGTGGAACAAACCACAATTGGTTCAGTTGAAAGAAAGTAATGCAGGAGTAAAGAGTTTCACACAAACTGCTGGAACAGGCAGGGCATGAAGAGAGACTTCAGGGAGCAGGTTGTAACTTAAAAACAGGAACAGATTTTAAAACCAAGAAGAGGGACAGAAGCAAATTCCAAGAAAAGCCTCTAGTTGAAGGAACAAAGAACAGGAACCTGGAAAAAAATAATTATGTTCAATGAAGAACAGAGAGAGATTCCAAAAAGGCAAAGCTGCATAGAGGCTGCAGTGCATCTTGTATATAGTGCACAGCACTGCTACTGTGTAACAATGGTGCAGGGAATGAATGATTAAGTTGGTGAATAGGGTCTTATAGCACAGTACTGAATCAGCAAGTATACTGCCAAGAGCAGCATGTAGAAAACCTCTACAAAAATAAAAAAGCCTCAGGAGTGCAAAAACAAACAAAATGAAATTTCTTAGTCAAATATAGTCTTATAGTAGGTTTTACTGTCTTTTTGGTTCCTCACTATGTGCCATAGGCCCAATCTGGCAGCATTTCCTTCAAGACATGCCCAACTCAGTATTGGCATCGCTAAAATACTCTTGCTGATGGATATTGAAATCCCCCATCCAGAGTATATTCTGAACTATTGCGACCCTCAGGTAAAACTTCTAAGCCTCAAGTGGTGTTCAATGTTTCTTCAGAAGAAACTCTTCAAAATGCAGCTAATGAAAATACAACAAAACTCACTCCAACTTATAAATTAAAGAAAGGGTTTAATAAAGGAACATCATTACTCCAAACTTGAGGCCTCATTCTCAGCCACTTCAAGCTCCCCACAATTCTCATAGTTCCTTATTTATAATGAATCAGCTGGTCAGCTGACTATTACATCAGTCTATAATTGGTTCCATGTTTTACTGGGTCAGCTGACCCTTACACCTTGCTCCCATTGGTCACATTATATCCAATCAAAGTTATCATCTGTTACATTCTAATATTCAACATGGAGGAGTACTGATTCATCAGCTGAGGGAGGGCAGTAAGTGGAAATCATTAGGAGGTTTTCCTTGCCCATGTTTAACCTGGTGTCATGAGAATTCATGGTGTCTGTTATCAATGTTGAAGGCTCCAGAGCAACTCCCTCCTGAATGATCACACTGTGCCATGGGGTGCGATCTCACTGCCCGTTCGTGCCACACTCCCACTGCAGTGAAGATGGAGTGTTTGGCGGACAAACCAAATCTCCATTCACTGCAGCAGGATGGGAAAATCCCGCTGGTGGGATCGGTCGGAAAACTCCAGCCATTGTGTTTGTTACGTCAGCCCTGCTAATGGGACAGGACTTGCCCAGGATGGTGGTGTCCGTGACATTGGCTGATGATTAATCAAAATATCTTACATGACCAAGTAATACTTTATTTCACTCAGTATTATATTTGCTTTTTAAGTTGGTTTTTAAATTAATTTATTTGTTGCTGTTCAAAAATGTAATTACCTATTAGTGTCTTGTTTATTTGCCCATTTCTCTGCAGGCAACTGTTGCGTTCAAGGGTTTAGCTATTTTTATATTTTCTTTTATGTTTCTGAGGATCATATTTGACTGAGATTTCATTTTGTTTGTTGTTGCTCTCCAGAGATGTTTTTATTTTTGTTGAGGGTTTATACTTGCTGCTCTTTGGAGTGTTCTTGATGATTCAATATTGTGCTTTTGTTTCCCATGTAATATTTATTTCAGCACAACATTCCAGCAGGAAACTATTGTCATTTATTTCCGAATTAATTTTTAATTGTGTCTTGTACCGGAAGGATTGGCATAGCAGGTTAATGGTGTGTTTTCACCTGGTCAGTGTGTACAATGTGGTTTCCTCTTTGTATTATTGGTTAGGATCATGTTGCAACGGTTGTCCTAACAGCAAATGTTATTTGGGATTTGGAACTTGGGTGAGGCTTATACGGATATTATTAAGTGGCAGAAAATCCATTGGCCATCCATCCAGAAATAATTGGCTGAATTAACCTTACGATGACTGCCAGTGTTATCAAAATCAAAGTGTGTAAGGGAAGTCAGTTTGTTTAATTATGTTGCATACAGTGCTCGTATCATCGCATATCTCAGCACACACCAGACTGTGGAGACTGCACAGCCTAATGGAGTATTACTACTAGGTGCAGACAGTGAAACGTTAAAGTTTATTTGTTATTCGCAAGTAGGCTTACATTAATACTGCGATGAAGTTACTGTGAAAATCCCCTAGTCACCACACTCTGGCACCTGTTCGGGTACATTGAGGGAAAATTTAGCACAGCCAATGCACCTAACCAGCATGTCTTTCAGACTCTGGGAGGAAATTGGAGCACCCCGTGGAAATCCACACAGACATGGGGAGAACATGCAGACTCTGCACAGATAGTGACCCAAGCTGGGAATCGAACCAGGTCCCTGGCATTGTGAGGCAGCAGTGCCACTGTGCTGCAGTTACAATGATGCCCTGGAATAATTACAGGAGTGAGTTTGTCTGATGATGTTCTTCCAGGCTGGGAATGAGGAAACTGAATCCCCTCCCTGTACCATGCTCACCCTGGTATCAATATCCTTGTCTGACGTTGTAAATGAACTCTCAAAAAACACTCTCCCCACCCAGCATTGGAAACTGACAAGAATGGTCAGCAACAATGGGTGGCACAGTGGCACAGTGGTTAGCACTGTTGCCTCACAGCACCAGGGACCTGAGTTCAATTCCAGCATTGGGTAACTGTCTGTGTTGTGTTTGCACATTCTCCCCATGTGTGCGAGCGTTTCCTCACACAATCCAGAGATGTGTGGGTTAGGTTGATTAGCCATGTTCAATTGCCTCTTAGTGTCAGGGAGATTAGCAGGGTAAATAGATGGGGTTATGGGGATAGAACCTGGGTGGGATTGTTGTCAGTGCAGGTTCAATTGGGGCAAAAGTTCTGTTTCTGTACTGTAGGGATTCTATCATCTAAGAACATTCAAGACCGGATCCCAGCCTAAATTCTAACACTTTTCCAACACTCCTGCAAGGACTTTTAAGATTAGTTTCATACTGCATTTCTGTAGTAGAGTCATCTGAAAAAAAATTCTAAGTGATACACTATTGGACATGTGCAATGCTGTTAAACTTTTTAATACTCAGTAATTCTCATAACTGAAGTTAAAATTCAATGTTTATGTATTATTTCTTTTTCTGCACAAACCACTTTTATTTTGGACATGAACTCGGTTGGTGAATAAGAAAAGCAAAAACTGCACATATACAAACTGATACTTATCTTTTTTGGCCCTGTAATGTGAATGTATTCAAGCATGTTTCCCAGTGACAGCTGTGCTGTCTCATTAGTTTTAAATTCATCAAAGGTTTTGAGAGAATGAAGGTAATTAGTCAAACTTGGTGTAAATGTATGTTGGATCTGCAAAGCCAGCGCAATGCAGATTTTCTGCCTTCCAATGAATATGGCATTGCTCTCTCTTAATTTGGGCAACTTCCCTAATGGGACGATGGCAAGAAAACTTAATGTCTAAATGTATGTGCTTGCATTGTAAAATAATAATGATAATCCCTTGCCCTTTGGAGTCATTTTCTGTAATTTCTCAGTCAAATTTCAGAGCCAGCTAGAGAAAGGGCAACTGTGTCTATCCATGTTCCTGTTTTTGGGTGTATGGGCTTGTGATTCACAATCTGCCCGTGCCCACTTGTATGGAAGCATATACCATGCAACCTTTGTGTTGTATCCGCATTTGAATGATTTCATCCCAGTGTGACCCATCTTGCTGTCTGGGTGCATGCCAGGGGGCCGGACACTGTGTAAGAGTAGCCGTGTGCTCTTCAGCTGGATCTGCCCTCATACAGGACTGCCGCACACATTGAAAGAAATCTGCTGCTGACTGCCAGTGCTACAACTGGAGACAAAGCAAATGGAGAACAGCAGAGTGGAGAGAAAGCTCCTAGGCTCACAGGTGAGAGACTGGGAGCCTGATTTTACCATTGCGTCGCGCCTGTTTTCGGGAGCAAAAACGTGGTAAAGTCGGGCATGAGGTCATTAACGCGATCCATGCCTCCGTTCGTGCAGATTTCCACTTTACCAAGGCCCGAAAATTGTATCCAAAATGGGCGCAACGGCAGTTTAAATGTATTTGCATGCATTTAAATTGAAGTAATGGGCTACACGCCCAACTTTACTAGCATTTCCCCCTTTAGCATCGTGTTCGCCCATCCAGATTTGGCGCGAAACAGACATGCCGAGCAAAGGTCTGTTTCGGGCACTCTAGCTCCTGAAGAAGTAAGTTCAGCGCTTTGAATGGCTCTCTGACTCAGATCGGTGGTGGGCGGATGGAGGGAGGGTGGCCAGATGATTCTCTGGTGAGGGAGGGGGTGGGAGAGGGAGGCAGTCAGATGTATCTCTGGTACGGGGGGGGGAGGAAGGAGGGAGTGTGATCATTCTCTGGTGGAGGGGGAGGCCTCGTGGGGGGGAAAGGTGGCAGAGGGTTGCGATCGGTCTAGGTAGCGGGGCGTGTATGGATAAGGGGGACAGTTATGTTGTGGGGGTGGGGCTTTTTGCTCCTGAGCTGCTTTATCCACTTTTTGCGGCATGTTTGTTTTCTCACTGCGCATGCGCAGGCCGAAGCAGCATTTCAGGTCCTATAAGCCCTGCCCACAGCGCAATTCAGACCCATGATTTTTTTTTCAAGCTAAGTGCGTGCAGGGACATCTGGGAACAGTTTTTCAAGTTGGATCTGAATTTTGCCCAGATTCAGCACTTAGAATCAAAATGGTAAAATCGGGTCCTGGATCCTTAGTCATTGAGGTAGACCAGAGGAAGAGGCCATATGGTTCTGCGGGGGGTGGGGGCTGGGCAGGAAATCATTAATGTGAACGGTCTAAGTGGAATGAGAGCAGATGGTCAGGAAGGTCAATATCCAGTGTCTGACCCTGAGTGCTTCGCAGCAGGTTCATTGACTTCATATGGTCATGAGGACAATGATGGTCATGCTCCAAGAATGCTTCTTCAAATGTCAGCTCCTATCCACTGTTAGACTAACTCACAGGCTGCTCAGTACACTGCACACTTATCACTCAGCTAGCAGGACTCTCTAACATCAGGCCTCGGCTTTCAATCTGATCTTCTCCCCATCCTCTTCCATATCCTAATGATGCCAATCTCATGCCTACTTCTCGTTGCCTCCACATACCTATTCAGCTGTGGCAAACACATCATCCAAAGCCCGTCTCTTATTGAACAAGTGGCACATAATAGCAGTGAGCAGAGCAGGAGCCGTAGTGACAGGCATGCAAGCCTGCATACCTTGAACTCCACAGAAGAGAAAGGGCTTCATATCAGGAATCTATAAGCGACTTATACATTTTATTCAGTGTTGCTGAGAGCATTAAGAATGATGGTATGTTACTGCCTTTTGCCCCCTTCTCAACTCCCATCTTGTCCATATTCTTTTGTTTGACGTGAAGTGTTAGCTGCAGATGGTGTGACTGTGGGGACCTTTTGCTTTACATCTCATCCAAACACTTCCCTTCTGAGCTTCTGCTTTTAGATACCAAAGAACCGCCACCTTCCCAGTCACAGCAACTCCAGGAAAAAAGGTGAGAGCAACGCTACACCACTAATAAGAAGCATCGCCATTTGATCTGACATAGCTCAGACATTGGCACTGTGTGAATCTTAGAGCACACAGTGAGTTGCTGGGCATGTGCGAACTGCAGCAAGGCCAGGGAAAATCAATAGTTTGTGTGTTAATGCACCAGAACGTGAGGTTGCAGTTGGGTTCTGCTACGAGTGTCTCAGATGAGTATTTTGACAGTGAGACATGCAGGAAAATTCATACTGTCATGACAATCGATCATTGCCCTGAATGATGGATAGATATACTGAACTTTTAAATAAGACGTGTATTTTTAGAAAAGGACATAAAAGTAAGAACTGACAGAGACTGCAACGTAACCACTTGTTGAATTTCTATGTGGATTATACTCAGTCTCATGAGAGATAATGGAATGTTACACCCTTTTCAGACAGAGTCATTTCCAAGGAAGAAATGTAAAAGCTGAACTGTAACCTCCTGTGGAGATAATGGAAGTAATTATAGTCTTGGCAGAAACTATCTCCGGAAGAACACTCTAGGCACCCCTAACACTGGCTGATAAAGGCTCTCTCTTTGCTGGGTGGAAGCAAGTTGAGTCAGTGGAAAAGGAAACAGGACAATTCCTTTTTGCTAACCTGCAAAACGAAGAATCTCCAACCAGCTGTCCAACTGCCAAAGTCAGTCCTGGAATCACCGAACTTAAAGGTTTCACCACCTACTTTTCACAGACAAAAATTATTTTCTATACTGTCTTAATTTTTATTTTTGAACTCATTTCAAATCTGTGTGTATGTATGTAACATTTTTTTTTTCATTTTCTTCTTGCGTTTTAGTAACAAATAAACTCACTCTTTTTAGAATTTCTTGAGTGGATTCTTTTTAAACATAAATACCTCTGGACAGAGAAAATGTATCCATGAGGGGAGAGATCCAAGTGCCATGACAGAATGTCCAATGTGGATGGTAAGGTGGAAATGGTCGATCAGGATGCTGAAGAATGTGAGGCCTGCAATCATGTGCCCTCTGTAACATTGGGAATCCCGCTGCCCTAAGAAATCCACATGCTTGCTTTTCCTGCAGCTTTCTGCTTGGAGAGAGCACGATGAAATTACAACTCTTCGCATGGAGGGCTTCTGTCAGATGTCAGATGTATTAGTGGGCAACATACTGGGAGATCTTCATATAGATGTTTAATGCAATTGTAATCCTTTCGGTCACTGGCAGCATCTTCTTCACCTTGGTGCTCTTGAGGATCTACGATCATCTCCTGTTTAAATTTGAGTCGTCTCATGCATTGACCCTGGGCGAGTCGGATGTATTACAAATTCTCTCTGAAGTTCCTTGGTGAGTCGGGCCTTTGGAGGAAAGGCCTCCTCCTCTTCCTCTCTCTGCAGCCTCTTTTCCATGTTGCAAATCCTAAACCACTGCAGTCACAGCCCCAAGATCTTCTGCAGACTTGCTGGGTACAGGTGACATGGTCCTCTGTCTTCCCTGCAACCACGCACCAACTAACCAAAAGACCAACTCATCAAAATGTACTTCCATGAATCTTGCCAAAGAAGAAGTAAATGGAAGCATCTCATCTGTAAGTTTTTTTGCCTGTCTCTGTAAGTAGTGCTAATGGGGCATGTTCAGCTGAATGTTTATCACATGTGTCATTGACCCAACATAGTTTACATTTTGAAAATGCGTGTTGAATCAGCTACAATGGCGGATTAACATCATGATCCAAACACTTGATGCTTCTAATGGATATACAGTTGGCTTGTGGTAGCATTTTTCCCAGCATACATTACCATGTGGGCCACACAGGACTACGAAACCCAACTGTGTGACCTTTTTTTTCCCTAGAGGGACACACCCTATTTACTTTAGTGGACAGAATTTAGCAAGAGCTGGAGATCCCAAGCATTATACATAAACACAACTAGTTCATATGAAACAGTAATAATAATATTCCTCCTACTTATTCTGCCTGGATCATTTCAGACATTAATTCATTGGTTTGCATAATTAGTTGGACTGAGTGGAAAGAGCCTCAGCTCACAGTGGGAGATTGGCCACTGGAGGCATCATTAATAAGCAATGCAGCTTGATCAGTCATTAACAATGCTCTGGGGTACTGATAACCTGCCTGACTCAGGCAGAAGAACACTAAATCTGATCCAGGAGCTGACTCATTTAAAGTAATCCATCACCAGATGCATTAGCTGACTTACCTGCAGCATAACATCACTATCACTAAGAGGAATAGTTACTAGTTGCTCATTAGACAACTGACAAGCACAGGTCTGAGCCCTCACTGGGCAAACACCAGGAATCAGGCACTCATTCCTCTTGTGAGGCATAGTGCTAGCTGATATTTATCTCCCCAACAAAATAGTTCATCTATACCGTCCTGTGGTTTTCTACATGTTTCTCACGATAAATTATCAATACAGTTCAATATTATTCTCTAAGTTCTTCAAGTCATCTACATACATTTGAAAAAAGTGCTGGCTTAAAACAGAGCCTGTGAACCACCATGCAATGCATTTTTCCAGCAACGGAAGTTTACGTTTAACCCTTTTTTTCTGTTCTCCAGTCATTTCTATCCGTGGCTTCATTGTATCAATTCATTGTGCCATTAATACTTTTGTCATTGTGCTCATACAGCACCTTTTACAAAATCCATAAAAATTGCATCCACTGCAATTCCTTTATCTAATCTATTATTCTTTAAAAATACTGTACATTAGTTCAAGCACAACTCAACTTCTGAAAATTCATGCTAACTGGCTGTTCTCCAAGTGCTTAGTAAATTACACACTGTTGTAAACTTTAATATTTACTGTTCCACAGAACTTTGAACAAATTATCATCAGATTCTCCTTCATTTCTTCCTTCGCTTTCCTTAAGATTGCTGGATGCGAAGCTTTCAGGTCATTGTGCTTATTTCAAGTTTATCAATGACAACCAAAGCATACGTTAATATCTAAAACATGCATGTTCCATTGTTACTGGTTTGTCAAATATGCTTTTTATTCTCTGGTAAATGTAACTTAATTTGGTCTGATCAGAATGGTCCATTATAACCTCTCCAGTGGAAGGTGCATCGAGCATTAATTGTTGGTTAGGCATTTTAACTTATACATTGACATTATATTTAAGTACATTGAGTTTAAGTGAAAGTAAAACGTAGCCAAAACTACTGTTCAAAATTTGTATTAAAGGCTTCACACATTGTTAAATTAAAAATATATTGAAAAAGCATTAATAAAGACCAGGCAGATATCAACCGCCTATTAGTAACCTTTAAAACTATTTGTACTATTGATCATGCTGAGAACAAATTAAAATTGATTTTCCCTTCCATAAATCTTTCCTCACCTCTGCATTGTCTATATGTTTCTGTTCTCAGAAGCTGGCTTGATACATTATTAATCAGAACCCATTTTGGATGTTGTACAGACAGCATATTTCATCCAACCCTCCAGCTATGTGAGAAAGTTCAAAACAGCTGGGCTAATAAGTGTTCCTCTGGTAGTTTGAGAATATTCCAGCTCTGTTATTTTTCAGTTTTGATCAACTTGCTTTTGTTTCTGTTGCTAGGGTGGATAAATGAATTGGCATATATCTAGTGGGGGACAAGTTGCCCTGGGTAGGGGGGCATTCAATTTTGAGCACCATACTTTCTCAGTCAAATCAAGATGCAAGCACAATAGAATGAATCACCAAATAAGAGGAAAAATCATCAGTACAGGAGATTAGCAATCAAAATGGAACATGTAGTAGATCAATCATCGTCTGAAAAAAATATCTATGCTGGGAATTTATTGACTGCGAAGAAGTTGGGAGCCAAAGTGGATGGAGTGACTGCATAGACAGGGGCAGATGTGAGAGCACGATATTCTCAGGGCAGCCCAATTAACAGCCAACAGGAGTGGAAACCAGCTGGTTAGGGGGCATGGGCAGGGGGAAGTAATAGTTCAGACAAAACTGACTCAATCTTTACAAGACAGCCAGCGGTACTTTTACAAATGGAAAGTGAACCCTGGTGATTGAAGACATTGGGCAATGACAGAGCAAAGGAGGTGCCTGCGTTCTCAAATACCTCTCAGGAAGCGCTCCTCCAGGTGGCATGGGTTTGGACGTATGTTGCATTCCCTCAGGACAGAATAGCTCACCAGATAAACTGATGGAGAATGTAGAGGAGGTGAGCAGCCAATGGCATTCCAATAAACATGTGTATTGTGTTGAAAGAGGTTCAATGACCTTCTGGCAAGGTAAATGCAATGCATAAGATTAAGTTTGCAGCCTTAAATTATGACTAAAGATAAGTTTGAATTTGGAGAAAAGGGTGCCCATCCAGTTAGTGGCAATGCCTGGGCATCATGATTAGCTGCCACACGTATGGTATCTTTTTCTGTGGAGGACACATCAGTCAGAACTGACCCATGTCCTGGACGTAATGAATGGACAGATGCCAACAGCATCCTGCTGGGCCAATAGGCTGCTACCAACATAGGCGTGGTGCATCTCTGTGATGGGTGAGTAACAATGTTCATTGAAATGCAAACAATGAAGAAAACTCAGAATTCTTGAGAAAGAGAAAGAACTTGTGGCAGAGAAGATGCTGAAAACCTAAGAGCACAGAAAGATTCAATAATTCACAATCTATATTAATGATTGAGGTGAAGAGGCAGAAACAAATGTACCCAAAATGCTGACACACTAAGCCAGGGAGGAATGTAAGCTGTGAACAAGTCAAAGAGAGAATGCAAATAGATGGAACCAGATGAGGTTAATGGGAAACAAAAGGGCAGATGGAGTATGATATGGGGAAGTATGAGGTTATTCACTTTTGTCGTAAGGATAGAAAATCAGAATATGTTTTAAAGGATGTGAAATTTGTAAATGCTATTCAGCGGAACCTGAGTGTACTTGTACAAGGAGCACAGAAAGCTGGCATACATGTACAGGATGCAATAATGAAGTCAGATAGCATGTTCATTTTTATGGCAAGGAGTTTGGAGTAGATGATCAAAGAAGTCTTGCTACAAGTGTATAGGGAGATCATACTGTGTGTAATTTTGGTCTCCATTTTTAAGGAAGGATATACTTGCATTGGATCCCTGCAATAAGAGGGATGCTGAGAAGTTGAGTAAATTAGTTTTATATTTGCTGGAGTTGAGAAGAATGAAAGGTGATCTAATAGAAACATGTCAGATACCTAAGGGGACATTGTGGGCCCGATTTTACCATCGCGTTGCACCTGTTTTCAGGCGCAAAAACCCGGTAAAGTCGGACATGAGGCGACTAGCGCGAACCGTGTCCGCCTCTGTGCCGGTTCCCCCCTTTACCAAGGCTTGAAAATGGCCATGATCAGAATTGCGCCTGAAATGGGCATGATGGCCATTTAAATTGACTTAATGGGCTGCACCTCCAACTTTATTGGCACTTGCCCTGTTAATACTGCATTTGCCCATCCAGAATCAGTGTGAAACAGACATGCTCCGTAGAGGTCCGATTCAGGTGCTCCAGGTAGTGAGGAGGTAGATGCCTAGCATCGGACGGTTCCCTGTTTGAAATCACTGGGGAAGGGGAAGGGGGTCCATTGCCACTCTGCCTGAAATTGGTGGGGAGGGAGGAAGAGGATCACTTTGCCTGTGATCGGTGGGGTAGGAGGGGACGTCTGCTGCCACTCTGGCTGAGATTGGTGGGGGCAATGGGGAGATGGGCCTCTGATTGGTCTCATTTGTGGGGGATGGGGGGATTGGGGGTCAGTAATATTATGGGGTGGGAGCAATGTCTATGGGAGCCAGGGGGATATGGCAGGGGAGCTGCATTCTATCAGTATTTTTCCTGCGCGTGCGCAGTTGGAGGCGCCAATTGCAGCTGCAGCTTTTCGGGCGTGATAAACACTGCCCACAGGCTTGTGCAGTGCGATTTGGAATCACTGATATTTCTGCAGGCAGAGTGCATATGGAAGCGCCTCAGAACGGGCCTAAAAGTTAAATCTGAAACACTCCCAGTTTCAAGTCGGCCCAGCACTTAGAGCCCTATGAGGTTGTTTTCATTGGCTGAGGAATGTAAAACACCAGAGGCATAGTCTCAGGATAAGGGCCAGCCATTGAGGACTAAGAAAAGGGGAAATTGCCTCACTCTCATATTTGCCATCTGTTGGAATGGCAGCGTAGGCAAAAAATTTGGGGAGGTTAGAAAAGGATGAAAAGATCGCAGGTGGGATTCTCTCAAAAAAATTCACAGTGTCAAATTCATGTTAAAACTGGAGGAAATCCCCTTGGCTTTTGCAGCGGGTCAGAGTGTGGATTCTCCCACACTCTGTGCACTGCAGCGTGCACTAGCGTGAATCTTGCAAATAATCTGTGGGTGGGGCCTACTCCTGCTGGAGAGGCTGGCAGCTTAGCACCGAGTGGGCCACTGTGCATGCGCCAATCTGTCAGCACCAAGATCGGTGTATGCACAGTAGACCCGCACTGCCACCCTCCCGATTACTGGTCAGTACAGCAACCAACCATTGCTGGTTGTGCGACTCCACCACTCCCCCCCCCACCCTGGGCATTGCCACTTTGCCGATTGGGTAATGCCACGGGCCAGGCTGGGTGGGCGGCGGTCACAACGGAGGAGCGGTACTGGATCTGACTGTGAGGTCCTGGCGTCTTGCTTTGGGAGAGGCTAGGCTGCAAGAGCAGTGTGGGGGGTATTTGTGGTGGGGAGTTACCCTGTTTCTTGAGGCAAACAGACCCCCTCACTTGGGGGAGGACAAATACAGTGAGATCGACAACCTCTGCCAATGGTGTGAGGCCAGAGGGGATTACTGGGCAGGGAGTTCAAATCCACTTCTCTGTGAATTCTGACTACCAGGTACAGCAATGAGAGTGTGTTGATTGCTCTCATGCAAGGTTGCTTATCTGCACTGCATTGCAGACATTGAACAATGAAACTGACCTCTAGGAAATTGCTTCAAAAGCTAATTGCATACCTCTCAAGATCTAGCTGTGTCTCGCCAAGATGAAGGTTGTTGCCACAGTGACTAACTGGCGATTCTTTGAGAAGTCCAGCATGCCGGTTTACTACCTGGAGCTAGATCTAGTTGGGCCTGGGGACAAAGATTAACCCGCTGGAAGACCAAGCCAAAGAATGTAGAGGCGCCTTTCAATTTAGACCTCAGCAGTACACAGCTTACACTGTGGAGAACCTCCTGACGTGGGAGGATGGTGATAGATGGCACCACTTCCCATGTTCAATATCATGTCTGGCACCAGATGTGACCTGTCAGGATGCAGACCCCTTGTCATGCATTCTGTCTAATACACTTCAGTGCTGCGCGTAGTCAGGGCTTATGCTCTTTGGCTGTGGGTTGGAATGCGTAGATCAGATGTCATGACACAATGGAAATTTAACACTCTTCATCCTGCTGGGGTACAGAGGAAACTATGTGGGCATGTGTCTGTAGTGTCAGAGGGGGTGGTGTGAGGGAAAGCAGAAATTCACACAGGTAATGGTAAGCATTGGGATGGAAGTCACCGATGCATGGAAAGTGGAGCTGAAGCTGATGATCAGTCACCATTGTGTTGAATGCTGCAGCAGGTTCAAAGGGCCACATGGCCTACTCCAGCTCCCATTTCCTATGGTGTTATGTTGTTATATTTAACCACAGGATGACCATCATTGTCAACAGAACCATAGGGTAGAAAAATGAGCACCATGTAGCAACATCTATGAGAAAGTGTACCTAGCTGTGCTGGGGCTGATGATGTTATTCCACGCCACCTTGCTGTTCAACACTTTAAAGAAATCTGAAATGTTCCAGGGCAAAAACACTTCTTTAATCATTTATCCTCAGCGAAGCCATCAGCATCTTGATGGCTCCAGCAAAGGATATAGCAAAGATCACAGTGCATGAGGTCAGTGCACCTCCCATATTGTGGTCTATTTTGATAGCAAGCCCAGTGAGGGCATTCAAGGGATGTGCATTAGCTTGATAGGAGATGGAAGATTTGTTTGATTGCATGGGTGTGTATGGAAAGGTCTATATTAGTGAGTTGTGAGACTCATTTTTCCATATCTCACCGTGCCTTGCTTGCTGGCCTTCTAAGTCTTCTTGCTGATTCACCTCCCTATCCTTATCTTTGGGGGAGATATTGCCCTTTCTGGTTGGTAGTGTCATCTGCACCCAAGTGGCTGGCAGTGTGCCCCATTCAGACTTCCTCATGCCTGGCCATTTTCAGTCTCCTGATCATGGTGCCCCTCTGGTCATTGAAGCTCTGTTCTTTGTGGCTACAGCCCTCTCCCTCTCTGATACTTATCCTCACTGGAACCCCATTGAAAACTGGTGCCCCATTGAAAATTCTGCCACACTGCCTGTCTCCTTGACCATCTCCACGGTGATGACAAAATCTCATCCGTTGTTTATTGTTATGAGCATATTCATCCATTGGAAACCTTAACCTGTCTTTTTTTCCACACTTCTTCTGCACTTCCAGCATTTACTATTCCTGTTGCAAACTGTAGCATAAGCCTGCACAAGTATAAAATTAAACAAATCAGGGAACGTATGAATGATTTAACCTGCCACATGGCAAATGCTTTGCTTCACGATACAAACTAATACATCTTAACTGGAAGATTCAGATACTAATTACATGAGAGGGAAAATATAAGTCATGGCAGTAGATAATAAATATTCACATCATAATTACTAAACACTGGACAAAATTACATATTCAGACTGCCAACCAAAGTGCCAGTTGTGATTAAGATGATGAATTTAGTGTCAAATACAATGATTGCCTTAAATTAATTTCTCAACCTAGTGTCCAGCAATATTAGAAAGGTTAATTACCATATTATTTCCCAGTGACCTTCAGTGGCCTTAGCAAAGCTGGAAGGCTGTTATTGCTCATGTATGGGTGTTGTCCTGATGTTACTGACGAATAACATGTCCCTCCTTGTCCTGATCTCTTACACCAGGATTTCCAGGGAGGCATTTAAAATCCTTGGGGAGGCCGTTTGACACATTTCTGAGATTCTCCATCTTGTAGCAGTATAAGGACAACATTTTAAAGCAAAAGGTACAACCTTGCTGCAAGAGACGTATTCACATGTAAACAAAACAGCAACAATAACAACATTTGTGCAGTGTCTTTACTGTAATAAAAAATGATGCTTTACGGGAAGTATTCTCAAATAAAATTCTATACCGAACCCCTTGGAGAGATATGGGGGGGAATTTTATCGTCCCACCCGCCATGGGAATTGTAGAAGGTAGCGGGCAGAACATGCAAAATTCTGTTGATCTCGGGCAAGGATTTTGGGGTGAGCACAGCTGTAAAATCCTGCCCATTAGCTTGAACGGACAGATTTGATGCAGCAGCTCAAAGGAGGAGAAAGTGATAAAGAAGCAGAGAAGTTTAGAGAGGGAATTCCAGAATTTAGCATACGTGCAGTAAAAGGCGCAGTCATCAAAGGGGAACCAATTAAAATGGAGGGTGCAGAACAAGCCAGAATTAGCAGAGCACAGATCTCTCTGTGGGTTTAGGACTGGAGGCTGTGACCAGCCTATCAGAAACTGTGCAGGGAAAATGAACTCACACTGCCTTCAGGTCTATCACCGCAGGACCACCCAGAGGTCAAATTGGGGCTGCTGAATTATGTAATTGGATTTTCTCCACTTCAATGCTGTCAACCTTAAAATGTTCAATCATATTCCTGATCTTGTATAGAATCTAAGGATATTGTTAGAAAAGAAGCATCTGTTTTGAATTCCTATAAGCTTGTGGATTTGATTTGTTCCCTGGGTCTCATATTACTTTATGCCCGAGGGCAATGGACCTTTCTGCATGTTCACCAGTTTCCAAGTGCCTGTTCAATTTTAATGTGAAGAGAGAACCTTCTGTTAACTACAAAACATTAAAAATTAACTTGGAAGATTCCCATGTGGTCCACTGAACACAGGCTGTGTGGTATACCTAGTCTGTAAAAACTGAAAATTCTACTGCACAGAATGACTGATGTGCTTTTTAGCTATTTCATTTTGGTATCAATTTGTTTGGAAGGGGACTCAGGAGCCTAAAATCTCACACATTTGTGATTGTTTTGTAGTTGGTGGAGAATTAGAATCTGTACCTGCATACTAACTAAACTGTATATCACTAGGTAACTGGTTAACTGCATCAAATTTGGTGCTAACATCTTTCTCTGAGAGTGTTACTAAAAAATATTCATGAAGAGTGAATCGGTTGAATTGAGTAAGTGTGTTTAGTTAGGACGCTGTGATATTGCAGACATATTTGGAAGGAATACAAATATCTTTGATGCATTTGGGAGACTCTTAAAAATTTTAACACACATCTTCCTTGTTTAGATTTATTCACTTAGCACATCCTTTCCACTGGGTCTTTTATTCTTAGAGGACAAAGGTTTTTCGATGCCAATTTTCCCTTTGCTGAAGGTAAACAAAAAATAATCAAATATTAGTCAAAATTAAAGGGAAGACAACAAGACCATATAAATTCATAAAGCTTGTTAAATATAGTTGGTGGGCTGTAGGTATAGGTGGCCACATGGGAATATGATGGTGTGGTGATAATGGTGTTCTGGCTTGAAAAAGGCTGACACTGGGTATCAAGTATTCCTGGATACAGAAGATGGAGTTTTCCGGCTTGCCCCAAAATCGGAAAATTCCACCCCTGATCAAAGGACTTTTTCATGGTCTGCCCCCTCACCCGGTATGATGCCCGTGGCAGGCAGGGTAGGAAAATTCCGGCCAAAGAGTTGAAGAAACATAGGGGAGAAAAGAAAGGGGGTGGAATATTAAATACGGAGAATAATAGAATCCTGAAATAGCCAAGGATTTACTTGGTCCGTGTTAAGAAAGAACAGATGTGCCGTTATATGTCAGGGTGCATTCTCAAAGCCAACAACAAGTGGAAAAGAAATGGAGGAGCACGTTTTCAGAAAAATTAAAAAGAAGTGTCAGCAGAATTAGTAAGGTAAATATATGCGGTTACGGGGATAGGGCCTGGGTGGGATTGTTGTTGATGCAGCCTGAATGGCCTTCTTCTGCATTGTAGGGTTTCGATGATTCTATGATATATGTAAAGCAGGCTAAATATAGAAAGTTCAAAGGAGAATTTAAAAAAAAAGGAGGATGAAGAGAGAGTCAGAGAAGAGATCGCAGTGAACATAAGTGGGAATCCAAAATTGTTCTATAGCTGTGAACAGTAAAAGGATCATAAGTGGAGGTGTGAGGTCAACAAGAAACCAAAAAGACACAGGAAGATAGAGGGATGGCTGAGGTGTTAAAATGAACACTTAGCCTCTGTCTTTAGTAAGAAAGAAGATGCAGCAAAAGTAAAGTGTTAGCTGATGTTTTGGGTGGGATGAAAATTGATAGAACAGAAGTCCTAGCTGTACGTTAAATTGGTAAGTCAACAAGACTGATGAGAAGTATCCAATGATGCTGAGGAAAGCAAGGGTGGAAATTACTAATGTGTTGGCCATGATCCTCCAGTTTGACATAGCTATTGGAGTGTTGCCAGAGGGCTGGAGACCTACAAGTGTTACAAAACAGGATGCAATAACAACTACAGGACAGTCAATTTAACCTGGGCGGCGGGAAAGCTTTGAGAAATGATCATCCAAGGCAGGGTTAACTACCAATCATTTGGATGAGTGTAAATTAATTACTGAGAATCTAAGTGAATTTGTTAAAGGCAAATATATTTAACAAACTTGATTGAATATTTTAATGAAACGTAAGAGAATTGATGAGACTAGTGCAGTTGCTATAGCGTATGTGGACTTTCAAGACACGTTGAATTAAGCGCCACACAATAGACTTGTCAGCATATTTGAAGCCAATGGAATAAAAGGGAAGTGGCAGCAAGGATACAAAGTGATAACAAATAGAGAGTAGTTGTGAACAATTATTTTACAGACTGGGGAAGGTACACAGTGAGGATCCCTAGGTGTCAGTATTAGAACCACTGCTTTTCTAGATATATACTACTGACTTTGGGTGGGGGTGGGGTGGCGGTTGACAGTTAATTTAATTGGCTAGAAGGTGAAAATGTGATTCACAACAATGCCAAAAAGGGTTAAATTCCCTTTGAAGGTGAGGTAGACTTTGGACCTCTGCTGTCCTGGAGAGTGGAAGTCAATGGTAAACTACCACTGACAAAATACCAGCTGAGTGAACAACTCAGGATGAAGCATCAGCAGATTATGAACCAAGCACCTACCTTTGGGCAGAAGATTCATAATCTGATATTAATCATCAAATCTTGGGTCTACATGACACAATTCCAGCATTTGCAAATGGAACGAAATTTGGAAGTGTTGAAGAGGATAGCGACAGACTTCAAGAGAATATGGACAACTCATGGAATGGGCAGACATATGAAAGGTGCAGTTTAGGGTGACGTGTGAAATGATACATTTTGTTAGGAAGATCAAGGAGAGGCAACATAAACTATAGGGTACAATTGTAAAATGGGGGTAGGCACAGAGAAGGCTGGTGTGTATGTGCACAAATTGTTGAAAGTGGTTGAGTAGATTGAGAAAATGATAAAATGGACAAGTAGGATCTTCAGCTTTATAAACAGAGGCATTAAGTACAAATTCAATGAAGTTATGATGAACTTTTATGGAACACTGGTTCAGCCCCTACAATGGTTTTGTACTTGATTATGGACAATACACTTTAGGAAAGTGAAGCGTTCAGAAAAGATTTATTTGAATGTTTTCAAAGCTGATGGTCTTCAGTTAAGTGCAAGAGATTGGGTTATCCTCCTCAGAGGAGAGAAGGTCAAAAGAAGGTTTGACAGAGGTTTTCAAAATTGTGAGGGGTCTCGGCAGAATACACAGGGAGGAATTGTTCCATTTGGTAGAATTGTTAGGAATTAGAGGCCAGAGGTTTTAAGGGATTGGCAAAAGAACCAAAGACAACCTAAGAAGATTTTTTAATGTAATGAATGGTTATGTCCTAGTGTGCACTCCCTGAAATGTTGATGAAGGTGCGCGGGAAAAAACAGCATTGAAACCGTTGGCCCCAACAACAGCTTTCTCGACTGTATCATCAGCATATAGCAAAAAATATTGGAATGGGCAAGGGGCGCAACATAACACAGGTATCAGAATTCACTCCGCCAGCGAGGTAAGTTTTAAAAGACCAGGGCTACCCCTTAAAAATTTATCAATAGACCTCCCCCCACTCCCTGTCCCCCACAAACAACTCTTCCATTACCATGAAACAACCTCCACCCTTCCCCCCCCACCGTGGAACACCCCCCCTCCACTGAATAACCTCCCCCACCATGGAACAAACACCCAAAACAACCTCCCTCCCCAAGGAACAACCCTCCACAATGGTATATCCTCTAACACTCCCCGCTTGGAGAGACAGGGCCCACGCCATGTCAGGGGCTAATGCTTGGACAGTGCTGGACACAGTGCCAGGGTAGTTCCTGTGCATGACCCTCTCCCTCTTCGGTGATGCACTCATCTGAATGGCTCTGGTGGGTTCTGTGCACTAGGTGCAAGCTGTGAGAGACCTGTTGTGATTGATGTGAATGGATAATCGGGAGGATGATTATCAGGTGCAGAGGCCTAATAGGCCTCTAGGGCAGCATGCTGGCACAGTGGTTAGCACTGCTGCCACACTGCATCAGGGAGCCACGTTCAACTGCCAGCTTGGGCCGCTGTCTGAGCAGAGTCTGTATGTTCTCCCCGTGTCTGCGTGGGTTGTGTCCGGGTGCTCCAGTTTCCTCTGACAGTCTGAAAGACATGCTGGTTAGCTGCAATGGCCATGCTAAATTCTCCCCCAGTGTATCCAAAGAGGTGCTGGAATATGGCGACTAGAGATTTTCACAGTAACTTCATTACAGTGTTAATGTAAGCCTACTTGTGATATTAATAAATAAACTTTAAACTTTAATTATCTTTAAATTTATTCTAATGTGGATCCTGATATTGATCGGTGGGATTCCCGTTATATCATTGCTAGGGGGGGTCAAGAATGATCACAATAGGAAATCTCGCCTGCATTAATTACATTTGGGCCTCCCACAGGATTTCTGCTCCGCCTCTGCAGACAGGAGCAGAAAATCTCTCCGATGACTTTATATCGTTCACGTAGAACTCCAGACATTTACATGCATATACATAGTGCTGAAATGATTTCCAACTTTTTTAATTTCAGATGCTAGATTTCAATTTGTTTTCCATTGCTTTAGAAGGAACATGCGCAAGTGTCTTGTTGTCTGAACAATTACACTCAGCAAATTGCATGATAGCCGAGAGGGGTTGAAAGCAGTTCCAGCATTTAAATTGATTTTTTCCAGCATTTTCCTGACCAATTATTTACTTGTTTGAACTTGATCATGATCAAAGTACAATTTAAAATGAGACCTAGTTTATTTGATTCACTTGACTGCTCATAATTATTTGTTTTTTTTTTGCTTAGTTGTATAATCCAAAAACCAGTTTGGTCGGCTTGTAATGTGACCAGGCAGTCTATTCTGAGATGTGATTGATTTGAAATGAAGTACAAACTCAAAAATTTCCTTTGTGCCGTTTGGCAAACATTGCAGTTTTTTAATGCAGACTTCGAATAATGTAGATTTCCTTCCCTTCATCTATCCTTTTTCAAGGCTCTTTGGATAGAAGTATCTTGACTCCTGTTCACTATGTTTTCCAGTTGTCATTAAAATAAAAAAATTAATGGGACTTTAGCAAACTAGGCTACTTCTGCAGTTCATAGCATTTGGCTGAGTTAACCTTAGATCAAACTGAATTGATCTGCATGTCTAATTGCAGTACATTTATTGACAGAATTATTCAGTAAAGATTTCAGATAATAAATATTGGTTTGAAACTTGGATTTTTTTTATTGATTCGTGGACATGGGTGTCACTGGCTGGCCAGCATTTATTGCCCATCCCGAGTTACCCGAGGGCAGTTGAGAGTCAACTACATTGCTGTGGCTCTGGAGACACATGTAGGCCAGACCAGGTAAGGGTGGGAGATTTCCTTCCCTAAAAGACATTAGTGAACCAGGTGGGTTTTTATGGCAATTGACAATGGCTTCATGGTCATTAGTAGATTTTTAATTCCAGATATTTTTTATTGAGTTCAAATTCCACCATCTGCCATGGTGGGATTCGAACTCTGGGCCCCAGAACATTAGCTAAGTTTCTGGATTAATAGTCAGCGATAATACCACTATAATGGCTGACCTCTGATCTCACTGTGGAAATCTGAAAGTCTGAATCTTATCTCCAGCTGTTACTTAAATGCCTATCCTCAAATGAGCAAATTAAAAAGGACCTACTAGATCAAGTAGTGAAGCACTGGAGAGTTTGATATTAACAGCGTACCTCTGAGAGCTTACAAAAAGCTTTCCTTTAATATTTGTTAATGGGATGGCACAGTGGCACAATGGTTAGCACTGCTGCCTCACAGAGCCAGAGACCCAGATTCAAATCCAGCCATGGCAGATGGTGAAATTTGAATTTAATAAAAAAAATTACCTGGAATTAAAAATCTACTGATGACCATGAAACCATTGCGGATTGTCATAAGTAAACCCATCTGGTTCACTAATGTCCTGGGCACAGAGTTATGGGGCCTGGCTGTGATTGTGGGTTGGTGCAGGCTTGATGGGCTAAATGGCCGCCTCCTGCACTGTAGGGATTCTATGGATATAGACATTTCTGGCTGGGCCAGCATTTATTTCCCGTCCCAGAGTAACATTTGAGAAATGATGGTAAGTTGCCTTTTTGAACTGAAGACCCTGTGGCGTAGGAACATCCATCGTGCTGTTCGGAGAGAGCTTCGGAATCTTGACTCAGAGACAGTGTGGGAGTGGGTGATGTATTTTCAAGTCAAGATGGTGCATTGATCTGAATTGATTTATTCATGTCACATGTATTAGTACACAGTGAAAAGTATAGTTTCTTGCGCACTACACATGGTGCTACGCTGGAGATGAGGGGGTTGGACTATGGAGAGAGACTAAATAGACTGGGTCTGTACTCGTTGGAGTTTAGAAGGATGAGGGAGGATCTTATAGAGACGTATAAGATAATGAAAGGGATGGATAGGGTAGAGGTCGAGAGATTCTTCCCGCTCAGAAAGGATAGCAGGACTAAAGGGCACAGCCTCAAGATAAGGGGGGGGCAGTTTAGAACGGAGTTGAGGAGGAACTTCTTCACTCAAAGGGTGGTGAATCTCTGGAATCCTCTGCCCGTTGAAGTGGTGGAGGCTACCTTGCTAATTTTTAAGTCACTATTTTTAAGTCACGGGTAGATAGGTTTTTGCCAGACAAGGGAATTAAGGGTTATGGGGATAAAGTGGGAAAGTGGAACTGATCCACTTCAGATCAGCCATGATCTTATTGAATGGTGGGGCAGGCTCAAAGGGCTAGATGGCCTACTCCTGCTCCTATGTCTTATGTTCTTATACATTATACATAGAGAAGGGATGGAGAGGGTGCAGATGTAGTGTTACAGTCAGAGCTAGGGTGTAGACGAAGATCAGCTTAATATGAGGTAGATCTTTTCTTGAGTCAGTTGATAAGTGACATCAGATTTTTTTCCAATGGAAGAAGGTGGAAGAGAGTATATCCGGCATACATGGGACCCTTGATTATGTTTGCTGCTTTCCAAAGCAATGGGGAGTGTAAACGGAGTCAATGGACGGGATGCTGGTTTGCGTGATGGACTGGGCTTTGTTCTCCACCCTTTGTTGTTTCTTGTGGTCTTGGATGGAGCAGGAGCCACACCAAGTTGGGATACAACCAGAAAGAATGCTTTCTATGATGCATCTGTAAAAGTTGGTGAGAGTCATAGTGGACGTGCCAAATTTCCTTCATTTTCTGAAGAAGTAGAGGCATTGGTGGGTTTTCTTAACTATAGTGTCAGTGTGGAGGGACCAGGACAGGTTGTTGGTGATCTGGATACCTAGAAACCTGAAGCTCTCAACCATTTCCACTTCATCCCCATTGATGTAGACAGTGGCATATCCTCTACTATGCGTCCTGAAATTGAAGACTATCTCCTTCATTTTGCTGACGTTAAGGGAGAGATTATTATTGTCGTGCCAATTCATCAGATTCTCTATCTGTTTCCTGTACTCTGTCTCATCCTTGTTTGAGACGTTGCGGTTGCAAATAGCAGTGTTCACCTGTGCTTGCTGCACTTGTTCTTCCCCGTTTAGCAGACATGGGTTTGGAGTTGCTGCCAAAGGAATCTTGGCAAGTTGTTGCAATGCATCTAGTAGATAGTACCCGTTGATTTCACTATGTGCAGGTGGTGGAGGGAATGAATATTGAAGGGAGTGGATGGGATGACAACCAAATGCTTTATCCTGGCTCATGTTCTTGAATGTTGTTAAAGCTGTTCCCATCCAGGCAAGTGGGAAATATTTCACCACACTCCTGACTTACGCCTTGTAGATGGTGTACAGGATTTTGGGATTGTGTCAGGAGTTGAGTTACTTGCTACAGAATTCCCAGCGTCTCACCTGCTCTTATAATCCCAACATTTATATGGCTTGTACAGTTAAATTTATGGTCATTGGTGACCCCCAGGATGCTGATAATGGGTGACTTAGTGATAATAATACTATATTAATGTTAAGGAGAGATGGTTAGATTCTCTCTTGTTGGTGATGATCAATTCTATGGTACTAATATTACTTGCCACTTATCAGTCCATATCTGAATGTTGTCCAGCTGTTGTTACATACAGACATGGACCACTTCATTATCTGTGGAGTTATGAATGACAGTGAACGTTGTAATTATTTGTGAGCATCCCCGGTTCTGGTTTTATGTCAGAGGGTAGGCCATTGATAAAGTATCTGATGATGTTTGGATCTAGGAAATTCCTACAGTAATGTTCCAAAGTTGAGATGCTTGGTCTCCAGCAAGCACAACCATCTTCTTCTGTACTATCTATGATCCTAGCCAGCAGAGAGCTTTTCCCCTGATTCAATTTAACTTCAATTTCACTTGGGTTCCTTGATGCTATACACAGTCAAATCTTGACTTCATATCAAAGACAATTACTCTTAACCCACCTCTGAAATCCAACTGTTTTGTGTATGTTTGAACCAAGCCTGTGATAAATAGCCCTGGCAAGAAAATAACAATGGAAAAGAAATGATCATCCCGATTTCCCTGTTGAATATGGAAGCCAACTACAAGAAGCACAGTTGTAAGGAAAGGGTGGTGGACAAAATAAGCAGCCATGAGCAGATTATTGCTGAACAAGTGCTACATGATAGCCTGGCCAATGACACCTTCCATCACTTTCTTCATGATTGAGACTTGACTAATGGGTGCATAATTGTCTCGATTGGATCTGTCCTCTTTTTTATGTTGTTGGCGAAATACCAGTGTTGCAGCTGTGCTGGAATAGCTTGCCTCGGGGACCAGCTAGTTTCAGAATACAAGTGTTCGGCACTACAGCCAGAATGTTATCAGAGCTCACAGATTTTCACATCACAGCCCTCCTGGCAAGTAACTAACTGTGGGAAAGTCCAGGTCATCCTGATTTTCTCATTGAAGATGGAAGTCAACCATAAGAAACAACAGTTGTAAGGGAAGAGTGATGGACAATGCGTAATAAAAATAATATGCACACATATTCAAATTAAAGTGTATTATTATAAAGCTCACTACTTCTACCATCAATCAAAAACATGACTAAAAAAATAGACTTTTTTGTAGATTAGCTGTGCTGACCTTCATTTTCTAATCATCGTTTAATACTCTGATAGTACAGCACAGAGCCAAGGTACACTGATAAGACAAAGAATAACATATGTCTCACAAATATGTTTTTTCATGTTGATCTGATAAGTAATGTTGTGTTGTGGATGACATTTTAATACTTGCTTTTGTAACTTTTGGATTTCTTTGGGACCTATTAATTGCTTTTAGTGAAATAATATTTAAATAGTGTGATTGTTTAAAAAGTTAAGAAGAAAACAATATAAGATTAGAAGACAAACATAATGGTCCCAAGAATCTGTGACCCTTCTGGCACACACTCATCCTAGCCTTTTTGGTACAATAGCCTCAACACAAACCAGGCACTGTTGGTACTTGTAATATCATTTTGGGAGAGGATTGCTGAACTCTCCCCAAACTGGTTAATCTAATTCCTCACTAGATTTTTTCCGTTATTTTTGCCAGGCAGCCCAAATGTCTATTGTGGAAAGGGAGGCTGTCATTGTTAGGCTATGTAGGGAGCCACTACATGACCTTGGAACATCCATTAAGTCAATGGCAGGAGTTCCTGGCCATTAGATCACAATAGTTATGTCAGAATATGTTCTTTCACCAATTTGATTCTGATTGAACAAAAATGCATGAGTGAGATAAACTCACAATAGCTGCAGATGATTTGCAGTACATCATAATTAGCTTACATTACTGAACCAGTTCTCCCTGCCGCCCCCCACCCCCACCCCCCAACTCACGAAGCCAATGGCCTAGTGGTATTATTGTTAGTCTATTAATCCAGAAGCTCAGTTAATGTTCTGGGTTCACCGTCATGGCAGATGGTGGAATTTGAATTCAGTAAAAAATATCTGGAATTAAGAATCTACTGATGACCATGAAACCATTGTTGATTGCTGGAAAAACCCATTTGCTTCATGAGTGTCCTTTAGGGAAGAAACTTTGCCATCCTTACCTGGTCTGGCCTATCTATGAATCCAGAGCCAAGGCTATATGGCTGACTCTCAAATGCCCTTGGGCAACAATGGATGGGGAATAAATGTTGGTTAGCCAGCGACACCCATGTTCCATGAGTGAATTTAAAAAAATAAATCACTGTTTTGTCAGAGTTCCAACTAATGTTACTTTCTTGATAATAACTGAATAATTGATAAATACACTTTATTTATGCAGTTCAATTTTATGTGGAAAGTGAGCTCCACAAGTGAGCCACAACAGATAAAGGGTGCCAGCAAAAATGTTTTTTGGCACAAGGTTGAAGGTTACTGCTGTGTGTGTTTGGGAGAAACCAAATGTAAAATCCTTTCAATTAAAATTAAATCTTCAAAACTATAATCGTAAAATTAATGTGAAAGGCTAATTAAAACTGTAATAGCTGACGGCTATATTGGGAAGCAATTGCTTGTTTTTTTTTTGTGAAAATCTTTCCAGAATGTGAAAAGAGTGGCGAATCACTTAATTTGTGGCATTTAAATAAATATGTGATTTGTCAAACTCCATCCTTGAGAGGAAGGCGGTGCGTCACAGTTAAAGAAATCTGGTTGTACACCTCAAATACTTTACGGGCCACGTGAGACTAGTTCTGCCAGGCTACAATCACATGTGGAATGACATGCTAGAATCAGCTGCTGAAGACATCAGCTCTATAGTACTGTTGGATGGGGGGGGGGTGCATAGCCTCCATCCACTTGTCATGCTGACCACGCAGTGTGCCATTCTAGTATGAGCCTGGTGTGTGCATCCAAAGCTTTCATTGTGCAGGTTGGAATGTTAAACAGCCACTCAGGTTGACTTGGTGGAAAATCTGCTAATGCACATTTGGTTAACACCCTATCCTAACTGTCCACTCAGCTACAAAAGGGACTTTTCTTCCAGCATTTTATTAAAAGACTAACCATTCAATTTGCTTTTGAATTAATTTTTGCCCTTTCAAATTTTGTGGAAGGCCTATGGTGTGTGCTCGGAGGCCTTTTGGATTCTGTAGGGAGTGTCACTGCATCCTGACAAGGGGGTCAGAAGAATTTTCAGCCTTGTGCACAGACATTTGTTTGTGATTAAAGGGTTAAAGTTGACAGGGACAATGAGAGCAAGCTGCAGATAGAGAAAGCTGCATTTAGAGAGAAGGAGGAACGTGAGGTCCTATTAAGGTTTTTCAAGGAGCACTTCTGCTGCCTATACTTCAGCCAGGAGTAACCTCTGATACACCTATGCTTCAGCAAGAAAGTGGTCACTGAACTGTACCTTTCACAGGATCTGGAGCTGTCAGCAGGGAGTACAACTCTCTGTCATTAGCCGTTTCTATGGAAATGAACCCCTCCAGGCAGAAGCAGGCAACAAATTCCACATTTCCTAGTTTGCCACCCACTGTTGCAACAGGGTGGGGATGGAGATCCTATATGCCTGGGAAGGGACTTCATTGTCTTTCCTCTTATAGGCAGAAGAAGCAGACAAGTAGAGGTTCCAGGGCTGCAGGTCTCCCAATGGGGAAGGAATTCATCAATTGTATGCATGTGGCTCTATAGGTTTCACATGTTAAAGAGGAGAGGTACAGGATTCACAAGGGTGGGCGTTCTATTGATGTGTGGTTGACGTGTGACCATGTACAGAATATCCTGGTGGTGAAAGTTCACTATCTTTTTAACAATCATGAGGAACTCATCCTGAATCTTTGGTCCCAGAGATGGCCATTGGCAGGTCTGCTGGTGATTTAGCCTCAGGATATCACACCTCGGGCAAGGGGCAAAGTTGAGAAGGCGGGTCTTCATGAGTAACTCTAACCAGTACGGGAATTGAACTCGTACTGTTGGCATTGCATCACTAACCAGCTGTCCAGCCAACTGAGCTAAACTGAAATTGCTGCTTGGACTACTTGGGGTAGAAGTAGGGGATTTCCTCAAGTACTGACAAATGACACAGCCCTGAAGGGCACCACAGAAGCAAGAGGAAGAAAATGAAAGGGAAGGCGGGGGGTGGTGGGAAGGCATTTTGGATCATTTTTCCCTAAACAAGCGGGTTTCCCAATCTTGTTTCACCATCAGCTTTGCTCCACAATTCATCACCTTTCAATCCGTCATATCGTTGTCTGGATCAAAATCCTGAAATAACAGGTAGTGTTGAAACGTTTTTCCATCATAAAAGTATCCAACAGCACTTACAATGTTGATAGAAATCTCAAAGGACCACCCCAGTGTCCCCCTTAATGCCCACACTTGCCCTTGCTTGTCCCAGTCCTCCTGGGCGGTGCTATCCTAGTGACTGCAGCATGCCTGGTGGAAAGCTGCTGACATTCACTGGAGGGAGACTGCCGATGGCTTTGCAGAAAGCTCTCGAGCAGCTCCGGGCCAGGAGGGACTGGCTTTGGACAGTACCACCTCAGCATGGACACCATCTGGGATGGCTGGTTGGCAGGCACCAGCAAGGTTACTGGCACAATTGCAGTGGTGGGAAGACAAATGGCGTCTTCCTGAAAGATGACATCTGGTTTGCGCACTGCAAAGCCACTGTCACCCCCATAGGCTGACCTGGTGCAATCCCATCTGTTGGAGAACAGATTGTTGGATGGCTATGCCAGTCTTTGCACATTTTGAGATCCACAACCATGGTCGCAGGTATCTGAGCTTGCATTGGCAGCAGCCATAGAAGGAAAGAAAGTTGTGTATTTATTGTCTCATTCAAAAGATGACACCCCCAGCAGTGCAACATTCCCTAAGTATTGGAGTTTCAGCCTAGATTTTTGTGCTCTGGAGTGGGATTTGAACCAGAACCTCTGACTCCGAGGAGAATATTACTAACTGAGCTACAGTTGACACACGGATATTATAATCTTAATTGGAACCTCTAAGGCAGCAGCGTGACATGGGATGGCTTCTGCCTGTGCTGCAGTGGAACTTGGCACAGTGGCCACCAAACACTGCATCACAGATTGATCCATAAGGCCTGTTATGAAACTAAACACCACTTCCAAAGGGTGGCCTCCAAGCTGTGCACAATGCCCTGTGCGAAGCTGGAGCTGGACACCCCATGCTACTCAACAGCAACAAAGCACTCTATGGCAGGGCTGCCAATGTACTAAGCATCTCGGTATGCATTCTCATCAGCATTCTCCTGTTTACCGTGACGTTGATACTCTCATCTGAATATCGTGGACCAAAACTGCCAATGATCTCAGCCCCTGGGGAGATGGTGTATACACTGTCCTTTCACCCTGGCTTGGCTGGAGCCCATGCATGCCAAGTGATTCATCACATACACATCCTGACTTTATATTTTCCTCTAAGGTACTTGAATATGCAATATCTGAGCTGGTAGCTGTAAGTGTCAGATAAAATGTCAGTTTGCTTCATCACAGGACAGATGAACCTCTCACATTTTCTTATGAGACTGCAATGGCTTGCCAGGTAGCAGTTCTTGAATATCTGATAGTATAAAAAGGCGTGTGGGTTAGGTTGATTGGCCATGCTAAATTGCCCCAAAGAGACAAGGGGATTAGCAGGGTAAATACATGGGGTTACGGGGATAGGGCCTGGGTAGGATTGTTGTAGGTGTAGACTCGATGGGCCAAGTGACCTCCTTCTGCACTGTAGGGGTTCTATGGGCAGAATTTTATGACCTTACTCGGACGAGGCTCATAAAATCTTGCCCAAGGCCAACAGAGAATTCTGTCCTGCGAGCCTCACCCGCTCCAATTCCAGGGCAGGTAAGGCAGTAAAATTCCATCCTATGATCCTAGAAGTGCATGTTTGAGGTGAAGGAAGGTTGGAGTTGATTTGGAAACAAGCGGCCCATCTTCATCCCATCTGCTGCTTTTGCTTCATGGCAGAATGCAGGATGGAGGGTGAGATGGGACATGAGAAGGATCATAAGTCAGGGACACAGCATCATCCTGGACGTTCTCAGTGACACTGGATACAATGGGATTTAAAACAATTATCCGGGTGTGACTAGCCCCTTCTGTCATGGATCACCTTTCCCTGCAAGATCAAAAGAAGAATATCAATGATCACATTTGCGTTGGGTGATGTGTTTGTGATGGTTGATTGGTGAATGTATGTCGAAGTGGATGTGAGGCTGACATCAGTGAGAAGTGTCCTGAGGGTGAGTTGATGTACCTGAATGTTAGTCCTGAATTCTGATTGCTGGAAATCACTAATGGGTGAGTGAATAGGGGTATGGTGCATTGAACAACATGAAAAATCGGTGATGCAGTGGGTAGGAAATATTCTTTGAAGATGCATTTCCTTACCTTGACCACCCTTGTGAGATCATTGAACTTCTTGCAACACTACTGCCTATTTTTCTGGACCAGATTCAGTGAATGGTATTTCCTGACTATCTGCTCTCATTTCTTCCCCAGTGTGTGCCTTGAGGTCCTCCTGGACACTGCACAACATTACTTATTTTCTGCTTTCCATCTCCTGTACTAATGCCTCCATAAGTGCATCAGAGAATCTGGGAGCCCTCTCTCATGCTGTTGCTCCAGTTGGGCCACGCCATTTGGGTTGCTTCACCTTGCTGGCGGTTCCTGCAGTCAGTTATCAGCTACTTCCTTGTAATGAGTCCAGATCCTTCTTAAGAGAGACAAGTTCTCTTTAAAATGAGCAGGCCAGCTGAAAAATGTGCGCATGAATCATGCACACTGCTGGGTCCTCTGACCATCAGACTAGTCAACAGTGCGTTTGGTTCTGGGCTACATGCTAAAATCTCTGCAATGAGGAGGCAGCATGATGTTTGCTGCTTACCTTAATAGTACAGGGCAGACGGGAAAACAGGAACAATCTCATTTTTAACTCTAAGGCAAGAATAAATCATTGATGATTCATAGTACAATATGAAATTGAGCCTCCAAACTAGCTGATGCACTGGTTAAATTGAGTTATCAGAGTTTTCCCAGATAGTGGGAGCAATTCTCCCAGTCCGTGGCACTTGGGAGACTTGAGCAGAGGCTGTTTAACGGGCTCCCCGCTGGGAGCCATGGCATCCATGAGTCTTTGGTTGCCGGATTCCTGGCACCATCAGTTCCACACCAGAAATCAGTGTGGAGTGGAATAAGATTATTAAAATTAGAATTAGCATATGGTTAGTGGGTCCGCTCGTGTCTCCATCCCACCAGGAGTGTTTCAGTCCGGTGGGGTTTACAATAGCTTTCCACTTGTGGGAAGCTGGCAGCCCGACCCAGCTAGAGTGAAGGGAGGTATCAAGGCCCCCCCAGAGGGTTGGGAGTAAGGGAGTGCCCCCTGAGCATTATCAGCTTGACAGTGCCAGTCTGGCCCCCTGGCGCTGCCAAGGGACAAAGTGTCAGTGACCAGGGGGAGTTACTGGGAAAATCCCCTTGTCACTGCACTCTGATACCTGTTAGGGTACACTGAGGGAGAATTTAGTATGACCAATGCACATAACCAACACATCTTTTGGCATTGGGCAGTGTCAAGCGTTGAGAGGGGAGGGGGAGATTGAGCAGGGGGGTGGTGTCGAGTCTGACATATCTGGGTCAGCCTGTAGGGTGTCGGAGGGACAGCCATTCAGGGGTCGTGGGGCTGGCCAGCAATCAGGAGGCAGTCAGTGAGGGGCTACTACACATCTGCTGACCTTGGTGCTAACTGGCACATGTGCAGTGACCCTCTGTGCCGGCTGATTTTAGCCTTTCCAGCAGGAATGGACCCCACCCACTGGTCTTTCACACGAATCATACTAGAGCACTCTGCAGTGCACAGAATGTGGGAGATTCATTTTGAAAATCCCGCTGAAAAATCCAGCAGGAATTACTCCAGTTTTTATGCAAATTCGACACTTGAAATTTTTTTGGGAGAACGTCTGCCAATAACTATATTCTGAAAATGTCACTTGCTTTTCAGTTTAATTTTGTATTCAAAGTTTATATTGGAAGAATACAGAACCAAAACAGTGAGGCAATAGCAATCAATATGTTTCTGAAATTCCATTTTGGTGGAAGCAGAAATTGGATGGCAGAAGATTGGCTGTTCGCTTTTCACCAAAGCTTTCCTTTTCACTGAATTCAATGGAAATTGTAAAAAGATGTTCCTACAATGTTCCTGCAGGGAAATTAAATTCATGTGTATCTCTGGGTGCCTATTACACTTTTCTGGATGATTTAAAAGTGAGGAAATTGCATGGCTATCTAAATCGTGGCCCAGGGAAACACAATTGAACTGATGAAGGTTTCAACTGTTTCAGGTAGGTATTTATTGTGTAAGATTTTTATGACATCAATCTATTTATCCACTTGAGTTATGTATGCTACATGAAATGGACAGAAAATCAACATGCTGATTTTTATTTCATTATCCAATTACTGAAGTCCACACCTCAAAATTAGGGTTAACAGGAGGAAATTCAGTCCAATGGTCTTGTTCTTTTACAAACTTAAAGTTTATTTATGAGTCACAAGTAGGCTTACATTAACACTGCAATGAAGTTACTGGTAAAATCCCCATGTCACCGCACTCTGACACCTGTTTGGTACACTGAGGGAGAATTTGGTATAACCAATGCACATAACCAACACATCTTTCGGACTGTGGGAGGAAACCCATGCAGACACAGAGAGAATGTGCATACTCCACACAGTGACCCAAGTCAGGAATCAAACCCAGATCCTTGGCTCTGTGAGGAAGCTGTGCTAACCATTATGCCACCATGCTGCCTGCGCTTGTAAGACAGGAATAAAATTTACAGTACTTGAGATAGAAATTCCAGTTAAGAATATAAAACACCCTTTATAGTTTGATAATATCAATTTTTAACACCACATAAGAAATCATGGAAAGGCTGAATAATTACATTGGGGGCTACCAGTTAATGAGTTGAATCTTTAGATGTGCGCATGTATATAGAGAGTTACCCAGATTTTCACTGGTTCTGCTGCTGTTACACATTTCCTTTAAAAATCTGTTGCCAAAAATGGATGAATATTACATTTCTTTCAGAAGATGCGATTTATGTTACCACGGTAACCATAAGCCTTCCAGCAGTTGAAACTGAGCAGAAATATTATTGTGAAAAAATTGCACATTTTCTATTCCCATTCTTTTGTTAATGGAATAAGAGGTACATTGAGAGCATCATCAAATTAATACCTTATTCTGTATCAGATGCTTTCAAACTACACCTTCCATGAGTTTTAAGTACGTGAAAGAAGGATTAAATTAAATCTGCAACAGGAAGAATTGCATTGGGAGTCACCGTTTGGAACTAGGGTTCCAAAATGCAATGCCTTTTGGATTGTGAGCCCTCCTATTTTAAAAAAAAATCCCTTAAGGGGTTTTCCACAACCATTGTCTATCCAAGTGTCATGCAGTTGAGAAAGGATTCACTGTTGACTTTTAGAAGACCTCAAGGACATACACAAAGCACAATCTAATATCAGGAAGTACTTGGCTCAACACACTATCAACAACCATGTCAGAAACACGACAGTGATTCATTCTGAGGCTTAGGACTAATGATTGTGTGCAATACTCAACACATCTTCCTTTGTCTATCTTGTCACAAATGGATAAGTTACATTTGGATGAGATCATATATTGGCTCTTCTATTTTCTAGTTATCTCTGCAAATCTTTGTGCAGAGGAGTGGAATTGAAGAAACATCTGTTGCCTTATTAAACTGGAAACACACTAAGGTTTGGTGCTTTACCCCATTACTTATGTACGACCATAGCAATATATGTATTTTTTGCATTGCTATATTTAGGAAATTACTGTTGGAAAATACAGAGTTGATTATGCAATGCAACAAATTGCAAGTATAATTAGTATACAGAACTCATCTTCTGTGAGCTTTAAAGATTTCTACACACTTTGGCCGAAGCAGAGATTGCACTTTGTGCATCAGCCGCTGGGAAATAGGGGGTCACTTAACAATAATTTGCTACTGAAAGGACCATCACAGAATATCGGCAGACATTTGCTCTCATGAACATCAAGACACCAAATTGGATAGCTTCTGAAAACTGGCATGGGGATTGTAAGTGTTATTAATCTGCACTTGTTGGATTTAATACAGAGTGATTGCCATATTCTTGTTGCCTATGCTTTAAACGATTTCTACGTGCAGTCAGTTATAAACACACTGTTGATTGGCTGTGTGAATCAGTTGGGAGCTCAAAATCAATACTTGCTAGCATCATTTAAAGCTTGTCTTCCCCATTTACAAAGGAGATGCCAGTGACTATATAAGTCTTGGGTAGTTGAGTCTGAATTGGAAAAGACAGAGGATGGCTGAACAAGGAAGATAGCAGGCACCTGGGTCTTCCAGTGCTGCACTGGAAGTCTTGGTGTTGCAGGTGGAAAGGCTGAGAGATGTATTGTATCTGCCAGGATATGAGGATGCCAGCGTTGGACTGGGGTGGGCACAGTAAGAAATCTGGTGTTGTGAAACTCCTTACTGTATCTGCCAGGAAGCGCTGAAAACAGTAAGCTGACATTGGGAATTTATTCTTGATGATCTGGAAGCTACAAGAAGTTTAATCATTTCACCCAAAAAGCCCAGTTCAGTCAGCATCATGGACTTCAACAGTTATATTCTACCAACTTCACCACTAACTTCAGCCAGTACAATACAAGCACATAAAAATGAGAACAGGAATCGGCCAAGCAGCCTGTTGACTGTGCCCCACTAGTCAATAAGATCATGGCTGATCTAACGTGACCTTAACTTCACTCTTATGCTTGTCCCCCTAACCCTAGACTCCCTTGTTGATCAGAAATCAAAATGACCCATCCTTCACAGCTTGCAATGGGGAGAGAATTCCAACCACTAATGATCCTCTGAGAGAAGAAATTCCTCTTCTTCTCCATCTGTAATGGGAGAACTTTTATTTTGAAACAAGACTCCCTGGTTCTGGACTCTCCTCAGCATTTATCCTGTCAAGTCCCCTAAGAATCTTATACTTTTCAATAAGATACCTCTCAAATCACCAGAACCCACATTACTCATCTATCAGCAATGTCCATCAGTCAGAACGCAACCCGAACATGTATATGCTTCACCTCACCCTCATAAACTTAATGTTGCAGCAAGCCGCACATTTACATCTCACAGATTTCATATATCATGCTAGCTATTCATCCATGATAGCTGCATCACTCAAATATATTGCTCCACACTCATGGCCACACTTCCCTCTCTCTCTATGATACACCGATAGATGGGAAAGTAAGTTGTCAAGAGGACATAGGGCGTGCAAAGATAAATGGTTGGCAGACATTTGGCAGATTGAGTATAAAGTGGGAAAATGTGAACTTGTCCACTTTGGCAAGAAATATTCTGTTTCAACTATCTTTTGAGAAAGAGAATTTCGAAGACTCACAACCCTCCAAGACAAAAACAATTTTCCTTATCTCTGTCTCAAATGAGTAAAGCTTTGTTTTTAAATAATGAGTCCTAGTTCTAGATTATCCCACCAGAAGAAGCATCCTTTCACATCCACACTGCAAAGACCTCTCATGATCTTGAAGTTTCACTCAACTCACCTCTTATTCTTGTGATGAAATTGTTATTATTTTAGTATTTTTGAGGATGTTATGCTGGTCTCTGAAAATGCTACATGTGTTTGTGTGCGTGGCTAATTCAATTAAGCTGGGGACTTAGTATATGTGGAATTGAGACCATCAAAGGGTTTAGGTGTGAAAAGCCGGCATTTGAAGTCAATAAGACCAAATTAGATGTTCTACAAATAGACACACTGGGCAGAATTCTACTGGCACGTTCATCCAAATTCATATGATTCTGCTCAAGGCCAACAGGGAATGCCTTTCTCCAAGCCTTGACCACCCTTAGAATCGGGGCAGGCATGCTGGTAAAATCCTGGCCAAAAGGGTAGAATTTGCATTAGCAAAAAAGTGAAGATTTGCATTTTTAGCTGTTGAATTTCAAAGGAAGGCAAAAAGAGTGTACACCTTAAGGAAATGTCATAAACAAACTTGGGAAAGATTATTTATTTGACTCAAGAGGGTGGCAATAGGAAGCATGAATTTTTTTTATATTTAGGTGACGATTACCTTCAGAGAGGTGTTACAAACAATTGTTTTGGAGATGAAAAACAATAACTTATTGAAGGAGAAGTTGGAAGCTGTGTTGTGGGGAGTGGCAATGTAAGACCCTGGAGTATGCTCTGTGCTGGCCTAGAGCTGTGTGAAGAAGAGAAGTGTGCAACCTTCAGTCACTCCACAGAAATATCTACGTGTTCCAGAGAACATGGTTTTGTTTAAAAAGGCTTGGAGTTCCACATTTAAGGGAGGGAGCGAGAAAGAGAGAGAGAGAAGCCCTGTGCCATATATTCCTTATAGCAACAATAGGTTGTGCATTGTGGTAATATTACTGGAATATTTTATAAATTCATTTTCCATTAGGACTGTTGCCAAAAAAAATCTATTTTTAGTCTAACCAAGCAAGAATCTGTTGGTAAAATGTTCCCTGAAACTAACTGTAACTGTGTAAATGTAATCTTGTGTGTTTATGTTTTGTTTCCATGTGCTAATAAATGTTTTAGTTTACTATTTAAAGTCTCCAAAAGTGATATTGGAATTTGGGACCCCTGACTTCAGCACAAGGATCTTCTCATTGTAAAATACAAAATGAAAATTGCTATGATACCTTGCCAAATTTCCCTTTGGAATTTAGTTAGCATGACAATTACCATCTGCCAGATCATAACACTCTTCTAAACTCCAATGAGTACAAAACTAACCTGTCCAATCTTTTGTCTAAACCCCATTACGTTGAGGTAAAGGTATAAGTACTATTTGAAGGTTCATTTGATGGATTCATACGGATGGCCAATGTGGGGCAAGGGTGGGTTATCTTACGAGGAAAGGTTGGACAGCTTGGTCCTATATCCATCGGGGTTTAGAAAAATGGGCTTATTGAAACATAAAATCCAGAGGGGTGTGACAGAATGGATGCTGAAAGGATATTCCCTCTTGTGGGAGAGATTAGAACTGGGGGACATAATTTCAGACAGAGTTGTGAGAAATGTTTTCTCTCAGAGAGGCATGAGTGTAGTGGAGGCCTTGAAGGTCAGAAGAATAACACAAGTCGTGGCCATTTGTAAGAAAATAATGGGGGTGGCCCAAAAACCTCATGACAGCACCATTTAAAATTCTGCTTCTTGGCACTTAAATGTCACTCATGTTGAATTGATGAACAGTCATGATATGGACTACTTTTTTTGGCCTATTTTCATCACTAACTCATGTCTTTCAACTCATAGGACCATTATAGGTCCTACTCAGAGTTGAGGGAGGAAGCTATGGAGCTCTCGGGGGGCTGAACAGTCCGAGGATGCACCATAACTTGGCCCTCTACCAGCACAGTTACACACACCTCAGGGCATGCAGCATTACAGATTGATGGACAGGGTCAGCAGTGGAGGGTCCCCATTGGTGGGTGAAGAACTCTCCAGGATAATGAACACTCAGAATTATGAACTGAAAGTGAAATTGAATGGGAAATGTGTTAATTTTTGTCAGCTTTTTCAGAGACAGTGCCCACTCTTACAGAGAGAATGGAGGAGTCCATCTTTAGTAAGAATGCTTAATGCCTCAGACAGTTGCACTGATGATCTGGTTCATTGAATGAGTGAACAACATCACGGGGAATCAGATGAGAAAGTGCATATTGGCACTGAGCAATGTGCCCTAGACTTTGGCTACCAGTTACTAGAGGATCAAACAAAGTCTTACCTTTTTGGCTGAATGCTTCATAGAATCACAGAATCCCTATAGTGCAGAAGGGGGCCATTTGGTCCATCAAGCCTACACTGACAGCAATCCCAATGAGGCCTTATTCCCGTAATCCCACAATTTTCCCACACATTTACCCTGCTAATCCCCCTGACACTAAGGGACAATTTAACATGGCCAATTAACCTACACATCTGTGGAGTGTGAGAGGAAATCAGAGCACCCGGAGGAAGCCTACGCTCACACGGTGAGAGCATACACACCCCACAGAGACCATCATCTGAGGCTGGAATTAAACCTGTGTCCCTGGCGCTGTGAGCAGCAGTGGTAACCACTGTGCCACCATGCTGTCCTGGCTACTGACATAGAGCCAAGTGCTCTTCTGCTCTTGGTTAGTAAGGAAATATATGTCATTCTTTCTGATGATAGTGTACCTTTTTTAAACACGATTTCTGCAGCTCACAGCTTCAGCAATGTCGTTGTTGCCAACTTGGCTAGAAATGTTCTTTTATTGCCCTTAACTGGCTCACATGGGATTGCTTGTATTTACTCTGGGATTAGTTTTACAATCTTGTATTGTTAGGAGGATGGCCATATATTTTTGGACAGATTTTACTTCCAGTTAATTTGAGGTTTTGTTTTTGTGTTTGGCTGCAGTTAGAGTTGAGCTTTAGAAGGGACAGCAAGCCAAAAAAGAAGAGTTTTCCCACTCTCCCTGTTGTTTTGAATATTCTATTGGTTAGCTGAAAACAAGATTTTGTTTTCGCGAAGGTGAAAATCTGTTGTTGTTGAGGGTTGGACCAGGGTCTCTCTGGTGTTTTGGGAAGCTGCCTTCTCTTCAAACTGAATCCAGAGAACTGCAGACTTCAACCAAAGGACTCAATTTCTAGCATCACGTGAGCAGTAGACTTTGCAGTATTGAACCTGCAAAAAGCTTCTTTTATTTATAGGATCGCTTTGAATAGCTCTTTGTAGTTATTTTTGTTAAGGGTTATATATTATCATGATTGTTTGTTTCTTGTTTGTAATTGATAAAAGTTCTTGCTAATTTTCTTACTATACACGTTAACTATATTCTTAAATAAACTTTGTTTGATAGAAGTTCCCTGATGAGTCACTTGAATCATACATGAAATGGGACATCTCATGCTAATCCTACCCAAATTCAAGATGCAAAACTTATGATTCAGTTGTACTTCATAAAATACTTTGGAGTTTCTAACCTGGACCATAGCACCTGAGATAGAAGATGGAGAAAGGGCTGATGGTGGTGGGGATTCTTCTGAAGATAATCCCAAATCTCAGCCCTTGTTCCCACCACCCAAACAAAGACCTACATGCTGCCTCCCGCCCTGATGATTGAGCCTGCACCTTGCTTTGATTCCACCTCATGTTACTACTGATCAAGTCAAATGCCAGGATGGAACCCAGCTTGATAGATCCTCATTTTTACTTTTTGCTTTGATACATAGAACATCGTTACTAACAGAACCATAGGAGTAAGCTAAAGAACTCCTATCAAACTTTTACCAAACGAATAAAACAAAAATGATTAACTATAATGCACTATTTCAACCCAAGTATATCTTTAGAGATATGTACAAATTTGTAAGGATGACCCAAGTCACAAAATCTGCCTTGTACTGTAATGTTCTCAGTAACTATGCAGCCTATGCATACTGAACATTAAACTGCGTCAGACACACCACACTCTGAAACCAAGAGACAGATGCCACTTAAAACAACAACAATAGACTTCTCATCAATTCCCCTGAGAGGCTTTTCACACTCTGAGCAAATTGGTCTCGTTGGAGCATTACCTTTCACATGAGGGTTTTGAATCTCCAATCTTGAAGAACATACCTTGGAATCTTCACCAAACAAATCTTTCTGTCAAATATCTTCATTGAGAATCCATCGCCAGGGTTTTAACCTATCCTTCCAGTATTCTGCCCTGGATTGTCACATGCATCTAATCTTCACCTTCCACACACTGTTCCAGATACCCAGCCATGCCAAAAGAACAATGTTGCTTCACAGGCCCATAGTAAGAAGTCACCAACCTTCAGGTCATCTTGGATCTCTGGTTTCTCGTAAGCCAATTTTCCAGGTCTGCACTGTGAAGCCCTATCTTTAGCTTGGAGTCTCTCTCTCTGGTCCTTACTGTCAACTTAACTTCTTTTCACATTCCTGTTTTTTGTTATTTAACTTCACAGCCTCCCTGGAACTTTCTTCTGTCCCATTCAGAGTACCTTGAATATGTAGAATGCCCTGCCTGCAGCAGTTGTGGACTCATCAACTTTAAGGGCATTCAAATGGTCATTGGATAGGCACATGGATAATATTGGAATAGTTTAGGTTAGAAGGTCATTAGATTGGTTCCACTGCTCGGCGCAACATCGAGGGCCAAAGGGCCTGTACAGTGCTGTAATGTTCTATGTTCTAGTTCTATATTCATTCCCTAGTTTATGGAACTTTTCTATTCTTTAGTTTAGGACACGGTCTCTGCAGTCTCCTTTCATGTCTTGCCTGTTCCAACAGTTTCTGTGTCACCTCGTTTCCAATTGCTTTTGCTTTTCTCTATTGCCCCCTGCTTTTTCGGCAACAGTCCAGTTTTTATATCCTGTTTTGCTTTAGAGTCGTAAAAAAACTCTTAACACTTTCTTAACACTCAAGTACTGAAACATAAATTAAACTTAACCGAAGTTATATCTTATTTGTAATACTCACATAAACAAATCCAAATTACTTGAGACTTTGTAGCAATTGATAGAATTAAGTGGCTTGCTCGGCCTTTTCAGAGGGAGTTGAAAGTTAATCACATTGTTGCAGCTCTGGAGTCACACGTAGGCCAGACCAGCTAAGGATGGCAGATTTCCTTCTCGAAAGGACATTAGTGAACCAAATGGGTTTTTCTGGCAATCATTTCGTGGTCATCAGTAGATTCTTCATTCCAGAAATTTTTCGTTGAATTCAAATTGCACCATCTGCCATGATGGGCTTAGAACACGGGTTCCCAGAACATTAACTGAGTTTCTGGATTAATAGTCTTATGCTAATACCGCTAGGCCATCACCTCCTCTTAAAGCTGTATCTATTTCCTCACAACTTGCACAGGTGAACATGGGATAATTTTTGGCAGGACCCTCATGGACTGCAAAAACACAATCATGTATCAGAGAAGGGAAGTGCGTTGCTGTCTCTAACCAGCACAGCTGAAAATGGAGAGCTGCTGCCCCTGTCACTGTTTCTTCTGGGCTGCATTTCTATTTAGAGCTCCAAGTTATTGCACCATATGCACACCCCATGCTGCAGAAAAACCTTACAGGCAAGAAGTTGGGATTCAGCTCAGTAGATTCAAAAACACTTGAAATTTTAATTGATAAAGGTGAAATTCCCAAAGAAAGTCTCAATTTCATGCTGAACGGGCCCCTTCTGTCAGTACAACATTTCACTGTCACTGACCACAAGTTTGCCAATTTAAGCATGTATACTTTTGGAAGCAGTTCAATTTCAATCAGCAATGACTTCCTGTTGTGCAGTCACCTTCTCCAGCTTGATGAGATGTCGAAGCAGCTTGAAACCCATGCAGTAGCAGGAAAAGACAGAATGCAGGATTAAAGAAGTACTTAATTATTTTCCTGACCCAAGTGGGCTCCCCCACTGTACACAAAACCCTCCCAGTGAAATCCCGAACAGGGTAGTATTAGATCAATGTCACTTTTAGGGGTTTGAAATCCTACTCTCAACCAGTCCTGCCTCTCCTTGCTTGGGAAAATTTCATCCCATTAAGCCAATATCTGTCATCAGACTTATGGCTTATGGAAAAACATTTGTGTATCAAGCGCTGGAAATCTGAAGCAAGAATGGAAAATGCTGGAAATGTTTGGCAGATCAGATTGGCTGAAAAGTAAAAAAGAAAGAGGTTAGAAATGTTAAGATGAGAACAAAGGTGCTGAAAAATCTCAGCAGATCATCTGTGAAGAAAAGCGTTGACATTTCACTTTGATGACACTTCATCAGAACCGTTCTGATGAGAGGTCATCGACCTGAAACATTAATCCTGTTTCTTTTCGCAGAGGCTGCCTGACTAGCTGAGTTTTTTTCCAGCATTACATACAGACTTTATATACAAAATTAAGTTTATATAGGAATTAGGAGCAGGCGTAGGCCGCTTGGTACTTCAAGCCTGCCAATAAAAGCATGATTGATCTGATTGACCACCCACTCCACATTCCTGCTTCACCCTGATAAACATTCAAATGCTCACACTGCCTTTTGAGGAAGAGCGTTCCAAAGACTCATGAGCCTCTGAGAGTAGAAATTTCTCCTAATCTTTGTTTCAATGAGTGATCCCTTATTTTTAAACTCTGACCCCAAGTTCTTGATTCTCCCATACAAGAAAACTCTCCTCATCCATCCATCAGGATCTTAAAAGTTTCAGTAAAGTCACCTCTTGCTCTGAGAAACTGCAGTGGATACAAGCCAAACCTTTCCTTAGAATACAATTCAGCCATTCTTGATGTTATTCTAGTGAACCTTCTCTGAACTGATTCTAATGTACCATCATCTTCTGTTAAAAGGGGAGTTCACTGCACTCCCAATAAGGTCTCTCCTGTGCCCTATATACAACTGTAGCATAACCACCTTACTTTTATAATCAATTCTCCTCACAATGAACAATACTATTCAATTAGCTTTCCTAATTCCTTGCTGTATCTGCACACTCACCTTCTGTGATTCATGTATGAGGACAACCAGATTGCTCTGAACCTCAGAACTCTGAAATCTCTGATCATTTAGAAAGTACGCTATTTTTATAATTCTTCCTGCCAAAATTGAGGACTTCACATTTGCCCACATTATACTCCATTTGCCAGACTTTGCCTGCTCATTTATCTATCTATGATAATTTGTAACCTCCTTAACTCATCTTCTTAACTTACTTTCTCACGTACCTTTGTGTGGTTGGTAAATTTAGCAACCATACCATCTGTCCATTCATCCGAGTCATTTCTACAAGTTGTAAAAGTTGAGTCCCCAATACTGATCCCTGTGGCACTTTTTGTTCATATTTCAAATTTCCATTTTCTGCAGTGTTTCGCTTTTGGGTTAGACATTTTGACTTGATGAGTGAGCAGCTTAGTGGCACAGTGATTAGCACTGCTGCCTCACAGCTCCTGGAACCCGGGTTTAATTCCAGTCTTGGGTGACTGTCTGTATGGAGTTTTCATGTTGCCTCCGTGCCTGAGTGGGTTTCTTCTGGGTGCTCCAATTTCCTCCCAGTCAAAAGATGTGCAGATTAGATGGGTTGGCCACGCTAAATTACCCCTTAGTGTCCCAAGATATGTAGTTTAGAGGGGTTAGCAGGTTAAATATGTGGGGTTACGGGGATAGGACGTGGGTAAAATTTTTAAAAAGGTGCAGACTCGATGGACTGAGTAGCCCCCTTCTGCACTGTTGGGATCTGATGAGTGAAGTGACAGCATAATTGTTTTGTGTGGTGTGAAGTTTTTGGGAAGAAACAGCAACGTTCATCGAACTGCTGAACATGCTGTTTAGACATGCATTCCTTTATTCCTTTCTAGGGAAGCTGCTATACATTTAAGTAGCCTTAAGTGGACAAAATGCACAATGCAATTTTCAATATACTACAGGTGGGGAGTTGGATGGTGACAATTTGTGGCATAACCCAGGTTTATTGGATTCCTTCTCTTTTATGTCCTATCACTTCTTACTTTAATTTATTGGACCAATTCTACTGATTGTCTGACTAATAATTCAGACTATCAGTGAGTATTTGAAGCTTTATCACAATACTGAATGCAAATCAGAAGTAAACAGGAAGAAAATGTTCACAAAGTAACAACAAGGGTTTACTGTGGGTGGATTTAATTTCAGCTATTTCATCTAATTGCCATGCTGTGACTGATGCATTTTTCTTGATGTTCAAAATCGGTGAGTGCATTTTAAACAAATATTTATGAGTTGGGAAGAAAAGCAATGATGTTGCACTGCCTTTTAGCAATTGTTTTGTGACAGTGAGACGTTGCCTTTTCTTTCTCCTTCTCTTGCTATTTTATCCCCTCTGGTTAAAAGCCTTCATCACTACTCTGCTAAAACTGACACAGAGGAGATTTGTCAGAGCCATTAAAGGCGATTCTGCCTTTAGTTTTTCATTTCTTGGGGGATGTTGATTTCTAGATTCTCCTCCTCTGCATCAGTATGGCACATTGGCACAGTGGTTAGTTCTGCTGCCTCACAGCGTCAGGGACCTAGGTTCAAATCTGGCCTTGAGGTGACTCTGTGAAGTTTGCACATTCTCCCTGTGTTTGTGTGGGTTTCCTCTGGGTGCTCTGGTTTCCTCCGACACCAAAGATGTGCAGGTTAGGTGGATTAGCCATGTTAAGTTGCCCCTTAGTGTCCCAAGATGTGTAGATTAGGGGGATTAGCAGGGTAAATGTGTGGGGTTGCAGGGATAGGATCTGGATGAGATGATTTGTCGGAGAGTGGGCTAGTTGGATTGAATGGCCTCCTTCTGTACTGTGGGGATTCTATGACAAATACATTGAACTCAGCTGCATGGAAAATCATCAGAATGAGCCAGTGAGTGAGACCTCCAAAGCCTAAATTCTGTCCTGTTAACCTTCTTTATTTCTTATGCTGCGTGCCCTGAATTCTGTACCTGTTCCTGCATCTATTCTTCTAATGCTGATATTGTTGCATCTTTTATCTTTGAAGGTTCTATTCTCTACTTGTTTATTAATGCATGAGACTTGGGTATGTATTAGATTTTGTATGCAGCTGAGGCAGAGCAGAGCACGGGAGAGCTTTACTTGATGTCTGGCTGTGTTGTACCTGACTTGGGAGAAAAAAATTTCATGTTCCAACAATTACATCTCTTGGCTTGATGAGCAAGAAAAAAAGAAATCACTATAGTTGGGATAATCTACAATGAATATGTTATTGCAAATGAAGCAGACATGCTACTAGTATTACCAACATTATCTAAGCTAAATGTCTGATCAACATATTTTATAGTAATGCCTTTGCCAGGTGTCTGAATTGTTCCCCGAATACCCAAATACTGCCAATAGATCCTTTCTTCCAAACACTAAAATCATTCACTTGAACTTGGTTTCTTAGGAAACACCAGATGGATGTGTAAAATGACTTTTGCCCAATCTTGTCTGAAATTTGAGCAGCCAGTCAGGAAAACATCTTACCATGCGACCGGGGAAAGAGAGGAATCCCTACCCTGGGTTGTCCAGCTCTGAGGCCCACGCCACAACCACGTGAGGTCAGTGAGCTGTTGGGTATCTCAGAAAGCTCATCGACAAGAAAATTTGTGTTTTGTGTCACGAAGTTTGACCTGGGGAAGCAAGGTATCAGAGAAGGGAAAGTGATCAGGTGGGAGGTGGCCAATCAGGATGGAGGCAAAGGGAATCAATATGGTGACCTTCTTTAAAATTGCTTTGGAATAAATTGTGGTTCCACAAATGTGAGGTAATGCATTTTGGAAGGTCTAATACAGATGGGAAATACAAACTAAATGGCAGAACCCCTAAAAGTATTGATAGGCAGAGGGATCTGGGTGTACAAGTACACAGGTCACTGCAAGCGGCAGCCCAGGTGGAGAAGGTTGTCAAGAAAGCATATGGCATGCTTGCCTTCTTCAGCCGGGGCATTGAGTTTAAAAATTGGCAAGTCATGTTACAGCTTTATAGAACCTTGGTTAGGCCGCACTTGGAATATAGAGCCCTATTTTACCATTTTGATTCTAAGCACTGGGTGGACTTGAAACTGGGAGTGTTTCAGATCCGACTTTTAGATCATTCTGAGATGCCCTATATGCACTCTGCCTGAAAAAATAGCAGTGATTCTGAATCGTGCTGTACAAGCCTGTAGGTGGGGCTTAATACACCCAAAACCCTGCAAGTCATGTTATAGCTTTATAGAACCTTGGTTAGGTCGCACTTGGAATATAGAGCCTCCAACTGCGCATGTGCAGAAACAAACAGATAGAAAAACGCACCCCTGCCTCATCACTCCTGGGCCAGATAATGCCTTCCCATGGCACCTACAGACATTGCCCCACCCCTCACAACATTACTGACAGTCTTATCCGACCTACCTACAGGCACCCAGATGGTTCGCAGGCCCCTCCCCTTCCCCCATTGATCTCAGGCAGAGTGGCAGCGCAGCCCCCTTCCCCTCCACCAATCTTAGGCAGACTGGCAGTGGACCCACCCTTGCCCCCCCCAATCTCAGGCAGAGTGATCCACACTGCCCCCCTCTCTCTGCTCTACAGATATCAAGCAGAGTGATCCACTTTACCCCCACCCCAGATCTTCCTGTGCCTCCATCTCCACTGGACTCCGATGGCTGTGTGACACCTCCCTCTCTCTCCCGTGTTCCCAATCATTGAGGCACTGATCCATCCCCCCCCATCCTGCCTCCCCATCAGCTCACTTGCCTTCCACTCAATGCTAACTGCATGTAACTTGCTGGAATGCACTGCCAAACTGCCTGCAGCTGATCTGTCGTAATGAGGGGCAGCTCCATTAAAAACTCAAGGAAGGCAGGCAGTAGAGGACAATGTGCACATGACCTGCCCTCCCCCCCACCCCCCCCTGCTTTTCTGAGGGTGACCTTGGGAGGTTACTGGATGAAGCAGAGGTGAGGTAGACACCACCGCCATCCCCCCCCCCCCCACCCCCGAGGAGGACGCAGACCCAGGGGAGCTGATGGCAATGTGGCCTGGGAGGCAGCCGCCGCCTCAATCAGTGCCATGGCACTGGCCTCCTGAACCAGGAAGCAGTGCTGCAAAAAAGTCAATAACCTCATCCAGGCAGCAAGGGTGAGTGCTGAACCCCATCTGGCATCTGCCCCCATATCTCCCTCAGGTCCTCCCATCTCCAGCACCCTGCATGCTCCCAGCTCCTGATCCCCAAGCACTTCCTTGCTATCCCCCCAAGAGCCCCACTGTGCTTGCCCTCTAAGGGCCGCCAACTGATACTCTTCAGTAGTCAAGCCATCATTTCCTTCATGGCTCATTCTGTCTCCAGAGGAGAAGACCGAACATTACACCCATGAGAGAGCGAAGACAGGGGGTGATGAGTCAGACCTCTGGGTCCTCACCCCCTTTGAGGAGCTCACAAGGGAAGGAGAGGTGTGGGCTGTCAGCAACAGCATGGTGGGACTGCTGTCCAGACGTGAGCACCTGTCATTCCTCCACTCACTTTGAGGCGACTTCTCGAATGCATGAGTTTTAGGTGTGAGGGGCAATGTTTAAAAGAGATGTACGAGGCATGTTTATTTGCAGAGAGAGGGTAGTGCGTGCCTGGAACTCACTGCCGGGGGAGGCAAAGATGACAGTGACCTTTAAGGGGTGTGAATGGATTGGGAGTAGAGGCATATGGATGCTGGAAGGGTAGGGGTTACAAACAGATGGGCAGCTTGGTTGCTACAGACTTTGAGGGCTGAAGGGCCTGTTCCTGTGATGTAATCTTCTATCCACGCTAACACCTTACCCCCAACTCCGTGCACCCTAACCTTCTGTAGAAAACTTTTATGAGGCACCTTATCAAACGCCTTTTGGAAATCTAAAAACACCACATCCACTGGTTCCCCTCTGTCTACCGCACCAATCACATCCTCATAGAAATCCAATAAATTCGTCAAATACGACTTCCCCTTAACGAATCCGTGCTGCATCTGCTCTATCAAACTGTTCCTTTCCAGGTGCCTCGCTATTTCTTCTTTGATGACGGATTCTAGCATTTTTCCAAATACAGACGTTAAACTAACCAGCCTATAATTCTCTGCCTTTTGTCTGCTACCTTTTTTAAACAGTGGGGTAACATTAGCCTTTTTCCAATCTTCCGACAGTTCCCCAGAAGTTCACCAGGCTACGTGCTGGGCCTCTGAGATCACTTTTCCCTCAACTGCTGGAGATGCAGAACCTTCCACACACCTGACGAAGGAACATTGTTTCCGAAAGCTTGTGGGATTACTATCCGATAAACTGGTTGGACTTTAACCTAGTTGGATTTTAACCTGGTGTTGTGAGACTTCTTACTATGCAGCAACAGAGCCAGGGAATGCAGGAGGGGCTGACAGCCACACTGGACCAACTGTAAGGCTGTTGGGAGGAGTCCCAAAGCTTTCAGATGGACCAGCTATTGCCTGTCTTGTGTGGTTCCCAGGCCAATATGCAAGGATGGTGTCCACGATGGAAAACCTGGGACGAGGGATCCTCACCATGAGTGGCAGGCTCCAACCCATGGTTGAGTCACTCTGGGCCACAGATGAGTCACAGTGGGCCACAGATGAGGAATTGAACAAGCTTCTTGAGATGCTGTGGCCCATGCCTGAGAGGCTCGAGAACTTGAAGGAGATCCAACGGGACAGTGCTAAGACACAGCAGGCTCCATCAGCAGCCTATGAGAACGTGGCACAATCACAGAGGATCATGGCTGAGGGGCTGTAGAAAGTTGCCTAGTCTCAAAGGGCACTTGCTGCGGCCATTGACAGGTGGCCCCTGACTAAGGTGGCCATTTCAGAGGGCTCAGCAACCATGAGGAGGACACAAATAGTCTTCCAGGACTAGCAAGGCCAGGTGATGCCGATGCTTCTGGCTGCCGTACCATGGAATGATCTAGGGGCCCACAGGAACCTCAACAGAGGAAGAAGGATTCAATCCCATGTCGGGGCCTTTCCGCCAGGAGACTGTGGTTGTGGCTACATCTTCTAACTCCTCTCTTCCTGACTCCGGGGCACCTCAGGGACAATAGAAACGTTTCAGACACCTGGAAGTAGGCCAGGGACCTCAATGTCCAGGGCCTCCAGAGGATGTTCTACACACGCATCATAAGCCACGGGGCGAGGCAGCCAGCTGGTCCCCTCCACCTCCGAAGTACATTCTGGGGAGTCACTAAGACGTAGTGGTAGGACATATAAAATTAGGAAGTTGTCGTTGTACTGAGATGGCATGGGTGAAGGGCTGCACTAGTTAGAAAGATATTTAAGCACATTAACATTTTGTGTTCACAAGTTTTTTCATTAGAGCATATTATTTAAACACACTTATTGCAATTAAATATTTTTTGACCACCCACCTGTGACTAATTTGTCTCGAATAGGAATCCTCTTCCATTGATAATCGCTGGAGCAATGCTTCATTTAGATGTCAGTTGGGGAGACCCGTCAATGCTACGTCAGAGAAAATGAAGCCATCTGTTCCCCACGTGTGATTCCCTCCCCATCCCCATCCGCCCCAGGGCCTTGAATGGGGGTTTCAGATCCCTTACCCACTACACAGACATGGAGCAGGTGCCAGCGTGCGTGCGGACCATGAGTCAAACTAGTTTGCACCAGGGCACCATCATAATGGAGCTTAGTGAGTCGTCATCACCCTCCTGCCTGCCAAAAATCTTGTTAACACAGAGTACCCAGGCCCAGCACTCTGGTGTGACGGTGTTGCAGGAGATGGAAGGACTTTGGTGTTGGGGGAGGGGGGAATGGAACCCACAGACACAAGCCCCTAGCGACAGAACTGTCTATTGATTAGGGCCTCACTAGCTGCCCTCGCAGTGCTTGAGTGATGTTCCAAGGCATTTTCTTCTTCTTCCTCTTCCTCCTGCTGGTCATCCTCCTCCCCAGCAATGCCTGGTTGGTCGGCCTCCATGTCCTCCTCCTCCTCTTCCTCCAATAGGTCATCTCTCTGTGTGAGGCACAGCACACGACTACAATGTGGGAAGAGATCACAGGGCTGTATTGGAGGGCCCTGCCAGAGTGCTCCAGGCATCAGAATCGCATTTTGAGGAGCCCAATGCACCTCTCCACTATCACGCGGGTGGCTACATGGATCTTATTATCGTGAGTCTCCGCTTCAGACACAGGCCTCTGTACAGGTGTCATCAGACATGTCCGAAGCGGGTAACCCATATCACCCATGAGCCACCCCTGCAGCCTGGGCTCCTCCTCAAATGCCTCTGGGACAATGAAGCTGTCGTTCATGCTGCCTGGTGTCTTACATAATGTTCATATTATGGTCACACACCATTTGGACATTGAGGGAGTGGAACCCCTTTCTGTTGATGAATCTTCGTGGATTCTACAGCAGGGCCTTGAGGGTGACATGGGTGCAGTCAGTGACCCCCTGTACATTAGCTATCCCTGCAATGGCTGTGAACCCTGCAGCCCAGGCTTCCTGCTGGGCCTGATTCAGGTTCACTGCCCGGGCCCAAGGGCTTCTGTGACCCGCTTGACACAGGTGTGCACAGCTGACTGGGAAATGCCACATACATCTCCATTAGGGTCTGGAAGGAGCCAGTCGCGTAAAAGTGGGGGAGGGGGTTGAAGATGGAGAGGAACATGCGTAGAGGTTAAGGAATGCTGCTTACTGCTAAAGAACAAAGAGCAACCCAGCACGGGAAACAGGCCCTTCGGCCCAACGAGCCTGCGCCGCCGCATCCTCCTACACCTACCCTGTCCTGCGTGTATGTGAGCCAGATTCAGGGGAGAATAGTGTCAATTTGGTAAACCAATCAGCCTAAGAGCACATCTTTGGGGTGTGGGAGGAAACCGGAGCGCCCGGAGGAAACCCACGCAACCACAGGGAGAATGCGCAAACTCCCACAGACACAGGCCCAAATCCATGTATCTGCACAGCTAGCAGTGCTAGTCACCGAGCTGTTGTGGAGCCCATAAAAAAAAATCACTATCCATATGCTCCAATTCCCTCAGCCACATGCTCCCCACAATTCCCCCCAATCACATGCTCCCCACAATTCCCCCCAATCACATGCTCCCCACAATTCCCCCCAATCACATGCTCCCCACAATTCCCCCCAATCACATGCTCCCCACAATTCCCCCCAATCACATGCTCCCCACAATTCCCCCCAATCACATGCTCCCCAAAATCACAGCTCCCCCCAATTCCCCAGCCACACACTCCCCACAATCACAGCCCCCCCAATTCCCCAGCCACACACTCCCCACAATCACAGACCCCCCAATTCCCCCAGCCACATCCTCCCCACAATCACAGCCCCCCCAATTCCCCCAGCCACACACTCCCCACAATCACAGACCCCCCAATTCCCCCAGCCACATCCTCCCCACAATCACAGCCCCCCCAATTCCCCCAGCCACACACTCCCCACAATCACAGCCCCCCCAATTCCCCCAGCCACACTCTCCCCACAATCACAGCCCCCCAATTCCCCCAGCCACACACTCCCCACAATCACAGCCCCCCCAATTCTCCCAGCCACACTCTCCCCACAATCACAGCCCCCCAATTCCCCCAGCCACACACTCCCCACAATCACAGCCCCCCCAATTCCCCCAGCCACATACTCCCCACAATCACAGCCCCCCAATTCCCCCAGCCACACACTCCCCACAATCACAGCCCCCCCAATTCCCCCAGCCACACACTCCCCACAATCACAGCCCCCCAATTCCCCCAGCCACATCCTCCCCACAATCACAGCCCCCCCAATTCCCCCAGCCACATACTCCCCACAATCACAGCCCCCCCAATTCCCCCAGCCACATACTCCCCACAATCACAGCCCCCCCAATTCCCCCAGTCACATGCTCCCTACAATCACAGCCCCCCCAATTCCCCCAGCCACATACTCCCTACAATCACAGCCCCCCCAATTCCCCCAGCCACATGCTCCCTACAATCACAGCCCCCCCAATTCCCCCAGCCACATACTCCCCACAATCACAGCCCCCCCAATTCCCCCAGCCACACACTCCCCACAATCACAGCCCCCCCAATTCCCCCAGCCACATTCTCCCCACAATCACAGCCCCCCCAATTCCCCCAGCCACATTCCCCTCACAATCACAGCCCCCCCAATTCCCCCAGCCACACACTCCCCACAATCACAGCCCCCCCAATTCCCCCAGCCACATTCTCCCCACAGTCACAGTCCCCCCCAATTCCCCCAGCCACATGCTCCCTACAATCACAGCCCCCCAATTCCCCCAGCCACATGCTCCCCACAATCACAGCCCCCCCAATTCCCCCAGCCACACACTCCCCACAATCACAGCCCCCCCAATTCCCCCAGCCACACACTCCCCACAATCACACCCCCCAATTCCCCCAGCCACACACTCCCCACAATCACACCCCCCCAATTCCCCCAGCCACACACTCCCCACAATCACACCCCCCCAATTCCCCCAGCCACATCCTCCCCACAATCACAGCCCCCCAATTCCCCAGCCACATCCTCCCCACAATCACACCCCCCAATTCCCCCAGCCACATACTCCCCACAATCACACCCCCCCAATTCCCCCAGCCACACACTCCCCACAATCACACCCCCCAATTCCCCCAGCCACACACTCCCCACAATCACAGCCCCCCCAATTCCCCCAGCCACATTCTCCCCACAATCACAGCCCCCCCCCAATTCCCCCAGCCACATGCTCCCCACAATCACAGCCCCCCCCAATTCCCCCAGCCACACACTCCCCACAATCACAGCCCCCCCAATTCCCCCAGCCACACTCTCCCCACAATCACAGCCCCCCCAATTCCCCCAGCCACACTCTCCCCACAATCACAGCCCCCCCAATTCCCCCAGCCACATCCTCCCCACAATCACAGCCCCCCAATTCTCCCAGCCACATCCTCCCCACAATCACAGCCCCCCCAATTCTCCCAGCCACATCCTCCCCACAATCACAGCCCCCCCAATTCTCCCAGCCACACACTCCCCACAATCACAGCCCCCCCAATTCCCCCAGCCACATCCTCCCCACAATCACACCCCCCAATTCCCCCAGCCACACACTCCCCACAATCACAGCCCCCCAATTCCCCCAGCCACACACTCCCCACAATCACACCCCCCAATTCCCCCAGCCACACACTCCCCACAATCACACCCCCCAATTCCCCCAGCCACACACTCCCCACAATCACAGCCCCCCAATTCCCCCAGCCACACACTCCCCACAATCACAGCCCCCCCAATTCCCCCAGCCACATCCTCCCCACAATCACACCCCCCAATTCCCCCAGCCACACACTCCCCACAATCACACCCCCCAATTCCCCCAGCCACACACTCCCCACAATCACAGCCCCCCCAATTCCCCCAGCCACATGCTCCCTACAATCACAGCCCCCCCAATTCCCCCAGCCACATGCTCCCTACAATCACAGCCCCCCCAATTCCCCCAGCTACATGCTCCCTACAATCACAGCCCCCCCAATTCCCCCAGCTACATGCTCCCTACAATCACACCCCCCAATTCCCCCAGCCACACACTCCCCACAATCACAGCCCCCCAATTCCCCCAGCCACATGCTCCCTACAATCACAGCCCCCCCAATTCCCCCAGCCACATCCTCCCTACAATCACAGCCCCCCCAATTCCCCCAGCCACATCCTCCCTACAATCACAGCCCCCCCAATTCCCCCAGCCACATGCTCCCTACAATCACAGCCCCCCCAATTCCCCCAGCCACACACTCCCCACAATCACAGTCCCCCCAATTCCCCCAGCCACACACTCCCCACAATCACAGCCCCCCCAATTCCCCCAGCCACATGCTCCCCACAATCACAGCCCCCCCAATTCCCCCAGCCACATCCTCCCTACAATCACAGCCCCCCCAATTCCCCCAGCCACATCCTCCCTACAATCACAGCCCCCCCAATTCCCCCAGCCACATCCTCCCTACAATCACAGCCCCCCCAATTCCCCCAGCCACATCCTCCCTACAATCACAGCCCCCCCAATTCCCCCAGCCACATGCTCCCTACAATCACAGCCCCCCCAATTCCCCCAGCCACATGCTCCCTACAATCACAGCCCCCCCAATTCCCCCAGCCACATTCCCCTCACAATCACAGCTACTTGAAAAGTTGGGAGGCAGCGGCACTGCAGTTTACAAGGGCTTTGTGCACATCCTTCAGCTGGAAGTGAGCTGAATGCACTTGGACCCAGCAGCATCCACAAGGTCAGTGCTGAGGTCTGGGTCTGTGCTGCAAGTCAGACATTACAGACTCTGCTGAGCAACAGCCCCCCCACGCCCCACACACTTGCAGAACTGCCACCAACCCAGAAAGAAAATGCCAGAACGAAAAGACACCCATGAACAACAGAAAGCTGTTAGATGCTCGGCACTTACCTCCTCACTAACCTTCACTGATAGGGCACCTGAATTGGATTTGTTTGGAGCATGTGTGTTTTGCACCGATTCCAGATTGGTGAACGTGGTGATAATGTGCTGGTCAAGTTGGGCGTGCAGCCCATTAAGTCAATTTAAATGCGTACAAATGCATTTAAATGGCGGTTGAGCCTGTTTCAGTAGCAGTCCCGTTTGCATCCATTTGCGAGCCTTGGTAAAGGGGGAACCGGCGTGGAAGCAGGCGCACATCGTGCTACTCCCCTCATGCCTACCTTTACCAAGTTTTTGCTCCCGAAAACGGGCACAACTTGATAATAAAATCTGAACCATAGTGTTCAATTCTTGTCGACACACTACCAGAAGGATGTGGAGGCTTTGGAGAGGGTACAGAAAAGATTTACCGGGATGTTGCCCAGTATGGAGGGTATTAGCTATGAGGAGAGGTTGGAGAAATTTGGATTGTTCCCACTGGAGCGACGGAGATTGAGGGGTAATCTGATAGACGTCTACAAGATTATGAGAGGCATGGACAGAGTGGATAATCAGAAGCTTTTTCCCAGGGTGGAAGAGTCAATTATGAGATGACATAGGTTTAAGGTGTGAGGAGCAAGGTTTAAAAGAGGTATACGAGTTAATTTTTTTACACAGAGAGTAATGGATGCCTGGAACTTGCTGCAGGGAAAGGTAGTGGAAGCAGATACAGTAGTGACTTTTAAGGGGTGTCTGGACAAATACATGCATTGGATAGGAATAAGGGGATATAGTCCCCTGACGGGCAGGAGGTTTTAGTTCTGCTGGACAGCATGGTCGGTGCAGGCTTGGAGGGCCAAATGACCTGCTCTTGTGCTATAATTTTTATGTTCTTTGTTCTTTGTTCTGACCCTTTTTGCACTTGAGAAACTGGTTTGCACCATTGTGTTTCTAAGTCCATGGGAATTATTAGCATGTTGTGAAACATCTGTTTTCTCTAAAGAACAGTTCATGTGCAACATAAACATGGCAAAGTCCAATTGTACCGAATGGCCTATTTCTATGTGATTGACTCAATTTCCTGGATTTTAAGTTGGAGATAGGGATTTGATAGCAGACAACTATCCCACGAATAATTGTAGTTTGCTTGTCAGTGACCTTTTTCACCCAGCCACTGTATTACTACATTATTTTCAGATTTCATGACCAATTAGGTTGAGTGGGGTGGTAACAGCCTTTAATGAGTTGACTTCAACACTGGCATTGAGAGATATATTACAAACATTTGCTAGGTTCTGGAGTGGATTATAGCAGAAAAGAATATACTTGGAGAAAACCTGCATTTCCTTTTATTTACACCCCCCTAAATGTGATGCTGGAAGATTTGAGAGCACAGAAAGCAATGGTAATCCCTATTGACAGGTGAAAGAAGCTTGCAAGTGAAACAAAGAAGCTATAATTTTGGAGGCTTGGAGGTTATTGATAAGGTTGGTAGCAATAGTGTGGTGCCACATCCACAATTTAATGTTGAAAATGGCTTAATGACTTACGTTGGGCTGGAAGTTAAGAATTGTGGCATATTTACCTATATCCCGATGTGCCTACTGCCCTAACCCCTTCACTGTGTCTTTTTAAACTTGCTCCAGCACTTTGCCCACTAATTGACCATGTTCATTCACCCTTCCTTCTCTGTCCATGGATACCTCACATCTTCATCTGTCCATTCCCCATTAACGTTCACCCTTATCTTTATCCTGTTCCATGCCTCACCCCCATTTTCACCTCCAGAAGTGATCTCCTTCCCTTCAACTTAGTAAATTATTTTCATTCTTTTGTCCCTCCTTGCAGAGTGAGAGCACAGAACCTAACAGAGAAGTAGAGAACTTGAGATGCCCACCCCCCACCCAGCCAACCATTCCACAGCTGATAGTTGCAGATGAGGAGCCACTGACCATGCATAGAGTTTTGGTATGCCTGGCCATTGAACATGGAGGAATGATGGCCTCCAGTTACCTGGTGATGGAACTGAACCTCATCATCACCATTCATACTTCATATTGAATAAAACAACCTTCATTTGTCATCCAGGCTTTGGGTTAAGTGGATGTGAAAGTAGCTAATGAGACCTATTCTAACACAAAAGGCTATAGTGCAGTGAGGACAGGGCAATGAGGCTGGTAGGTAGTTGGGGGTACAGTTCTCATGGTTTTTATGTTCCTTGCATTTGTTTTGGGCTGACAAAATCCAATGTTTCTCGTTTGCTAATACGCCTTTGGCAATTGCAATCCTCCTTGCTGAGCTATCCTGGGCAAGGGTCTCCCAAGATGTAATGACAATTTTAAAGTCTTTGAGGGAGGCTTTCAGGGTATTCTCTGGCTATCACAAGGGTGTGCTCCATTCTACAATACTCAATGGAATCTTCACTCAGGGAATTGGTTCTCAGGCATTCTGTTAACATGCCCAGCACATTGGGACAGTTTTTGTTGTAACATTGGGAAGGTGCTGATCATGTCAGTTCTCCCAATGACCTCTGTGTCTGGGACTTCATCTTGCCAAACGACATTGATGTGTTTGTGGAGGTAGCAAAGGTGGAAGCAATTGATTTTTCTCTGTATTTCGTAGTGGAAAGTCCTGTCTCACTTGCGGAGAGAAGTGTGGAGCAGATGACTTCTCAGTAGATGTTGATCTTGGTTTTCAGATTCACCTGTACTGAATAGTGAAGTCTTCTGAAGGACATACTGACTTTAGCAATTCTGGCATCAATCTCATTATCGATACGAACACAGTGTAAGAGAGTGTTGCCTAGGTAGGTAAACTTTTTCACACTGGTCCGTTTCTGGTTGTTTACTCTCATTATTGCTCTTGATAGAACTTTCCTGGAGCAGGTTGGAACATGACACATAATCACACAATCTATCAGTGAGGACCTTGGTTTTGGCCTAGAGGCTTCGCAGGTTGAAGAGCTTGCTGTCTATTTGGTAATTGATGGCCATGCCAGCAACAGTTAAAGTTTATTTATTGGCCACAAGTAAGGCTTTCATTCACACTGCAATGAAGTTACTGTGAAATTTCCCCAGTCGCCGCACTTTGGCACCTGTTCGGGTCAATGCACCTAACCAGCACGTCTTTCAGACAGTGGGAGGAAACTAGAGCACCCAGAGGAAACCCATGCAGACATGGGGAGAACATGCAAACTCCACACAGACCCAAGCCGGGAATCGAACCCGGATCCCTGATGCTGTGAAGCAACAATGCTAGTGCTGTGCTACCGTGCCACCCAGCTATTGTGCTGCCCAATGGTTAGCACTGCTGTCCCACAGTGCTGGGGACCTGGTTTCGAAGATTTTAAGATGTGAATAATGAAGATGTCTTAAAAGGCTGTGGAAGGACCCCGTGCTCCCATGTGGAAGAACCGGGTGAGATTTCTGAGCACCTGCGATCCACCGTATTTATAACGCTCCACTGCAATTCGACTGGCTCTAGGGAGTTTGCAACTTGGTAATTGTTCTACTTCTTCTCTGTTTCCAGCAGTGTAGGTAGCGTGTCTAAAGTAGGATTGGTGTTGATCTGGGGATGGTTTGTTGAGGATGTTATTGAAATGCTCACCACAGATCTCCAGGATCTGAGATTTCACTGTGAGTAGTGTAGACTCTTCAGCACTGTGTAGCTGACAGGAGCTGGCTGGTAGAGGCCCATTGACCATCCTGATGGATGTGTAGAAGTGATTCATGTCATTTTTGTCAGAACTGGCTTCTATTTCATCTGCATCGTGACTCAACCATTTGTCCCACATCTCCCATAATCTGCATTGGGCTGTGCTGTCGATGATATAAGCAATATTTTTGCCCATGGACTTGTCATTTCGGCATGCTCTTGTAACTTGTGTTTTTTTTTAAGAAGATCCTTGATCTCAGCATCATTTTCACCAAATCAGTCATGGCTCTTGGGCTTGGTGATACCGAATATCTCTGGGCTGTGGTGTACACAGTATCCCGAAGGGAAGCCCAGGTTTCTGAGGTGTTCTGAAGGTCACTTATCTTCTCTAGATCATCAGTGAGCTGCTATTGATGAAAGCCAATCTTCAGTCTTGAAATATTCAGGCACATGGGAATTTCCTTCCTTTGAGGATGTCGCTTTGGCTAAACGTTCAGACCCATTTTGGAGATGAGAAATCCGTGGTCAGTCCAGTGATCAGCACTGCCCTTATATCCTGTCTATCATCTTCCTGACAATGACATAGCCAGTGAGATGCCAGTGCGCGGAGTGAGGGTGCTTCCAGGATGTCTTATTTCAGTTTGGGAGGCGTTGGTGAGAAGAGGTTTATGCTCAAGGCAGAATTGCAGAAGTAGAAGGCCATTGCTGTTGCCTTTCCCAAATCTGTTAATTCTGATAACACCGCCCCAGGTTTGTTGATTCTTGCTGGCTCTGGCGTTAAAGTAACCAAGAATGATCAGCTTGTCTGACTTTGATGTCACTGTAGTCAGGGAGTGGAGGTCTGCATAGAATTTCTCCTTGATGATTTGAGGATTGGCCATTGTGGGGGTATGTGCACTGATGATGGTAGCTTGCTTCTTTCCTGCCAATCGGATCTTTAATGACATGAGGCCTTTGACAGGCTGGTCAGATTGTTCGACAGTTCAGTTTTCATTGCAAAACCCACACCAGTCTCACACTGGCCCTCTTTGACTCGACCACTCCAGAAGAATGTGTTTCCTACCCCTATTTCTCCGAGTTGACCTTTCTCTCATCCATATCCAGTATTTTGCTGAGTGCTGCAGTGTCAACTTTGTATCAGGCTAGCTCTCTGCCCATTTGGGCTGTTTTCCATTCTGGTCTATCAGCTTTGGCATTGTCCACGAGAGTGCACACATTCCATACACCAAAAGTGAGACACGTCACATTTGCTTTCTCTCCTTTTTTGATATTGCCCCCACTGAAATGGGATGCCTACCAGTCACAGTAAGCTGGCCAGGTTTTTGTGAAGCAAGCAATGTTCAGGGTACTTGTTACTAGCTGCTTTTTCAGTCCATGTAGGTGAGCAGCTTCATCCTGAAAGGGGCTGTTCAGTCACTCAGGCACCTGCTGGGTTTTACTGCTGCTTCATTTTAGAAATAGACAATCCTACAGCCTGAGCTGCCTATGTACAGGTTCACGGCTACAGCTCCCAGTGAATCACACTTGCTGCTTCCTCGCTCATCCATCACTACAGGACCTGGGTTTTGGATGATAATTGTAAGAAGATGACTTCTGCTTGAATTAAATTTAAGTGACCAGAAATTGCACACCATCAACCTCACTCACTACTCCCACTTCTACCTGTATTCAGTGGCAATACAGAGTCCAGATTGCTGGAGGTAGAACAGGGTGCAATGGCTAACTAGGACATCTTCAGTGCCTTGTCCTGCTCTTCATGCTCCACAACACATTGCTGATTTTGTCTTCCAGCCTACTGAGCCTGTCAGCGGTTTCCTCCGCACGGTCCACCAGAAAAAGACTTCACATGCTCAATTAGACAAGCCCTCTTTCACAAAGGGACTAGACTTATTGGTTACCCTCGCCTGATTTAACCCACCCATTGAGGCAGTTTTCTGGGGTGTGGCCCCTGCCACAATGCAAACAGCTATTTGGAGCCACAAGTGAGACTGAGTGTCAGATGGGGTCCAATGCAAACGATCTGCTCTGAGAAAGGTGCGACGTGTTTTCTTGACAGAGGTACTAACACCTGCCATGCCACCCCAGACACACCTGGAACTGAACCGCATAGTATACAACATTCACTCATGTTGATACAATGTCAGCAGCATGTAAAACTTGTTTTTACACTTAAATCATTCTAACCCTGACAGTTCTATTTCATGTCTATAATCTCTCACAGGGTCTTCAAATTCCCCCAGGATGTGATTCAGGAGAGAGATGACAATTCCTTAGGTAAGGCCATTTACTCTGAGAGTGTACTGTTACAGGACTTGTGCAGACCTATCACCAATTCAGATACTTACAACTTTGTTGGATGTATAGTTGAGTTTTCACATGGTGAATTAAGCATAACATATGAGCAAAAACATGGTGGAGACAGGGACAGCAGTGCAGAATTCATGTCAGAGATTGGAGGGTACTCTTAAGCTCTTGCTTACATTGATGTAGTTACTGAACCTTGAGGTCATTGACAAAGGGGCAATTTAGCATGGCCAATCAACCTAACCTGCAAATCTTTGGAGTGTAGGAGGAAACTGGAACGCAAACACGGGGAGAATGTGCAAACTCACATAGACAGTGACCCGAGGCTGGAATTGAACCTGAGTCCCTGGCACTGTGAGGCAGCAGTGCTAACCACTGTGCTCCCTCCCTGGAACAAAGAGGGCTGAGAAGTGACTTGATAGAGTGAACAGGACAAAATGGTTTTCCTTAGCAGAGAATTCTAGAGCCAGGGGACACAGATTCAAGATAAGTGGCAAAGGTATAAAGGGGACATGAGGAATAATTTTTTTACACAGTGGGTAGTGAGAGTCTGGAATTTACTGCCCAAGTGTTTTGGCACAGACACTAAACCCTTTTAAAAAGTACCTCAATCTGCACCTTAAGTATTATAAGCTGCAGGGCTACGGGTTGAGTGCAGGAAGGTGGGGTTAGAAAAGACACCTGGATATCCTTGGGCTGGTATGGTCATAATGGGTCAAATGGCCTCCTTCAATGCTGTAACTTTTCGATGGTTCTGTGGATATCTGTAATGATATCCATAGAACCATCTAACGTTTGTGCCCAGTGATATATTTTTACAACAATTATTCAGAAGAAAATCTGTTCTTTTAATTTGTCATATATTTCTTGTTCTCTGTTTCTCTCTCCACAGATGCTGCCAGATCTGTTGAGTTTTTCTAGCATTTTCTTTTTTCATTTTGTTCTTAAATATGGATGCTCGCAAATAGTATCAAAACGTACAATTGGACTGACCATAGTTTTTGCCTGTTTACATTAAATCTAACTCCTACTGTATCTGACTTAGGAAGGGTTGAAGCTGTAGCAGAGCCCAAAGAAGGAAATTATCTTTGCGGTCACTGTGCACTCCCTTTAATTGAACACAGGGACTGCCACGGAAGAACTCCAGTCGATTAACTATATTTAGAAATGAGCTGATCACAGACCATGAGCAGTAACAATAATGCAAGCTGTTCATGATGATGATCTAGGTGAAGTACCTCTACAATTACAGCAGCATGAAATTGAAGAAAATCAGTTTAGTAGACTGATATTGTAATACACATATTTAACACTGCAGTGGTCATAGAATCATAGAATCCCTACAGTGCAGAAGAAGGCCATTCTGCCAATCCAGTCTGCATCAACCACAATCCTATGCAGACCTATTTCCCGTAACCCCACAGATTTATCCTGCTAATCCCCTGCCACAAAGGGCAATTTAGCACGGTCAAGCAACCTAACCTGGCTTGTGGGAGGAAACCGGGGCACCCGTGGGACACCTACACAGTCACGGGGAGAATATGTGAACTCCACATAGCAAGTGACCTGAGCCCAGATTTGAATCTGGGGTCCCTGGCACTGTGAGACAGCAATGCTAACCAATATGCCACTGTGCCACGGTGACCTTATTACAAATATTAATACCAATATGCTAGATTACTCTGATCAGAAATCATTGGCTAAAAGGCTCACTCTTCTCTGACATGGTATTTTTCAAAAAGGTGAAGTCAGTTAATAAATGTTGGAGAGAAAGATGCGAACAGCCAGCTGTCTCCAATCTGTCAATTCACTTCGATCACTGGGAAGTGCTGCAAGTTATAATGAGGTCTGTGAAAAAATGAGGGAAGGTGTAAATGAATCTTCCCCAAGAAGTGACGTTGATGTGTGTGGAAATTGGTCAGAATCCTTTTAATGAGATCTCTCAAAAGGCAGCTGACATATTCAAGGTAGGTAGCTTAACCCGACGTGTCAGTGGACTGGTGATGTGCTGGTGGGTTTATACAAAACTGTACTTGTTTCGACACTGATTCTTAAATGTGAAAATATCTCAGGGATTTCCCAAGAGAATTAAAAATAGAATCTAAACCAAAGTCTCTGGGAAATGCATTGATTTTCTCAAACGTCCTGACCATCGTTGATTACCTCTCAGTGGAGTCATTTTCTGCAGCCTGACTAACAACTGGAAAATATAAATCAGAGGAATACCTCCTGACAGCCTGTGAACCTCCAGGGAATTGTGCACAGTCATGACTGTTCTTCTAATCACTTCATATTTAGTAAAAGTAGCTTACTGCATTCACTCATCATTAAAGGGAAGGCACAATAATAGCTCAAAAAATGCTTTGGCAGAAATCAGAGTTGGGAGATGTTGCTTCCTGCAAACAGAACTAGTTCTCTGCAGCAGAAATCCAGTTAAACGCAGCAGAGCGCTCATGAAATTATGGTGAGATTGTTTGACTAGCTACTGAGGATAATTCAATCATTTTGGAAATAAATGCTTGAGGATTTATCTAAGATTGTGACCAGTAAAGCACTAATATATATTAGCTTGTTTCTTGCTACAAGAAAAGAGGAACTGTTACTTACATTGTATACACCTTTACAAAAATCAAACCCCAGTCAATTTTGTTGATTTAATTACGACAAAATAAGTTTTCAGTAGTGCTGTGAGAGTATTAATTTAATGTCCTGTTTATTGTTGAGTAAATATTTGTCAGTACATGATTGTCAGCGAAATGTCACAACAGCTTTGTGTACTTTTAAGATATGATTTTTTTTCTAAATCATGTTTCCTGCAGTTGTAAGTAGGCATTCCTGTCTTCAGTTATTTTTTTCATTAAGTTGCTGGCTTGACTGGAGATGTCCTTCTATTGCTGCTTAAATGGGGGTTTGTTTATTTTTCCTGGGATATTTATGACTCTGCATTCTTAGGAGAAAAATTGGTTGGCAGGTCGGGTGATGGGAGTTTGTTTTCATTTTCACTTTGGAGCTGCAGGTTTGAGTCTTAGTTTTAGAAGGGACAATAGGATGAAAAGAAATCTCTCTCTCTCCCTCTCTCTCTGCTTTTGGAATTTCTGCTGATAAGTTGATAGCAAGATCTTGTCTTTCTGAAGACTGTTGGTGGCTTGTCTAGAGTCCCTGGTGTTTTGGGAAGCTTTCCTGACTTCAAACTATTCTGAGTCTATCCAGAGAACTGCAGACTTCATCCAAAGGTCTCAAGACCAGTATTACATGAGCATTAGTCTTTGCTGTGTTAAACCTGCAAAAAGGATTTTTTTGTCTATGAGATTGGTTTGATTGGAGCACATTAGATATATTTGTTAAAGGTTGTGCTACATCATGTTTGTTTGTTTCTTGTGTGTAATTGATAAGAGTTCTTCCTAATTTTCTTATTACATATGTTAACTATATTCTTAAATAAATTTTGTTTGCTAAAAGCTCCCTAATGGGTCATTTGAATCATATCTGAAGTGAAACATATCATGCTTATCCTAGCCAAATCCAAGATGCAAAACTTATGATTCAGTTGGGCTCCATAAAAAACTTTGGAGTTTATGACCTGAACCATTGCACTTTGCTATTTGGCTAACATACAATAATAAGAATCCTATAAAGTAGATGTGGGCACAATAAACCTAACAAGTTGAAATCAATCTACCACCTTTTTGTTCATTCCAACATATCCCGCACCTTCCTTTGGTCCTAAGGATTAGTTATTCTATCTCATACTTAAGTATCCCCTTCAAATTTAGACATAATTTTTTCTAGTCCTACCATCAAAATCGTTGATGTAGACACTGACTGTAAGCTGTTCATAGAACATAGAACACTACAGCACAAACAGGCCCTTTGGCCCACGAGTTGCGCCGATCACATCAACACCTACCAATCCATAGACCTATCTATAACCCCCAATCCCATTAAATCCCATATACTCATCCAGAAGTCTTTTAAAAGACCCCAGCGAGTTCGCCTCCACCACCACTGACGGCAGCCGATTCCATTCACTCACCACCCTCTGAGTGAAAAACTTACCCTTAACATCACTTCTGCACTTGCCTCCCCGCACCTTAAATCTGTTCACTCCAAAGATATGTGAGCTAGGTTGATTGGCCACGTTAAATTATTCCGTAGTCTCAGGAGGATTAACAGGGTAAATATGTGGGGTTATGGGATAGGGTATACGTGGGATTTTAATTGCTACAGACTTGATGGACCAAATAGCCTCTTTCTGCACTGTAGGGATTCTATGATTCTGTTGTAGAACCACACCCTGTGAGACATTGTTCCCCCACTGACAATTAAACTGCTAATGAGTTTTTAATCCAAATTACTATCCATCCCCAATTCTGTGCCCTTTAATCTTCTCCGGTATTCTGCCAAAGGTTTTCTGAAATTTCACTTACACAACATTTGCTGCATTTCCCTCATTCACCAAATCTGTTACCCCTACAAAAATTTCTATCAGGACCATCCACACATCCTCATCAAACAGCTCATCACCATCGCCAACTACCAACACTGTTACCCCAACCCATTCTACCCACTTGCCTTATACCCTTAGCTTCTCTCATGGAAAAATGTTTGGGACTTGATTTAAGGCACTTAATGTTGTAAAAAAAGGGGCATGGTTTTATTTCCCTTTATGATCCTGCAGTGCATTAAAGGAACTTCAGGAGCACAATTTTTAGCAGGCCTTGGTTGGAGAGCCAGCGGAGAAATGTGCATCTCCAGTCTAGGGTAAATCAAAAGGCGTGGGGTGGCAATCTGATGGTGGCTGTCACAGGATTGTCACTCCACAGATGATTCAGGCCAAGGAGAAAGAGTTATTGGTAGGAACCCAAGTGGAGTTAGGAAGAAAACATGACAGTATTCTTTTGAAAGCTATTTTTTTCAAATTAAATGTATTTAAGTTGATGCTCCTGAACTTTTTTAAAATTTGTTTGTGGGGCATGGGCATCACTAGCTGGCCAGCATTTATTGCCCATCCCTAGTCGCCCTTGAAACTGAATGGCTTGCTAGGACATTTCAGAGAGCAGTTGAGAGTCAACCACATTGCTGTGGCTCTGAAGTCACATGTTGGCCAGACCAGATAAGGATGGTAGATTTACTTCCCTAAAGTACATTGGTGAACCAGGTGGGTTTTTCCAACAATCAACAATGATTTCATGATCATCATCTCAATTCCAGATAACTCATGAAAATAAAACCATAAAATCATCATTTTACAAATTCTTTTAATGGTCTATTTACTAAATTTGTGGATAATTTATTACAATAGATTGTTTTTCATGTAACGTGAAATATTCTCCAGAAGACTAACACAGATCACACAATGCATTTCAGGTATAATGTGGGGTGGACAGTGGAGTAAATCGTAACTTTATTTCATGAGCAGAAGAAATATACGCCAGGCAACTTGCTATAATTATAAAACTTAATGAAGGGGTATTTTCACTTTATTAAGTTGAATCATTTTACTTGTCGACATACCAATATCACTGCCAAACTAATTAAACCAGATTTCAAGACAGAGTATGGGTGATTAACTGCCATAATGGGTGAAATTGGTTTGATTTGCACATTCATCAATTTAGTATTTGTCATCAGTTAAAGCACTTGAGATGTGCAGTGAAGTGGAGCTCTCTCTTTTAACCTCTGAAACTAGAATGACTATAGCCCAGAATGATGGGACGAAAAGCTGTTTCTCTGGCCACTCTTAGAAAGATATGGGGCTAGACTTTACAGAGGGTATGTGCTCACCTGGTCCCCCCTCTGAACTCAGAAGAAAAGTTGAAGATTAGAAGATTGGGAGAGGTTTAAAAATCAACAAAGAATGACTAAGAAATTGGTAAAGAAAGGAAGGATAGACTATGAAGCTAAACTAGCATTAAATATAAAAAAGGATAGTAAGAGTTTTTACAAATATATAAAGAAGAGGAGGCTGGCTAGAGTGAATGTTGGACCCTTAGAGGATGAGAGGGGGGGATTTAGTGGTGGGAGATGAGGAAATGGCGGAGGCCTTAAATAAGTTTTTTGCCTCGGTCTTCACGGAGGAGGACACGAATAGTTTGCCGGATATTAAAGATAGAAGGATGGTAGGAGTTGAGGGCCTGAATGCGATTACTGTCACTAGAGAGGTAGTGCTTGATCGACTAGCGGGACTGATGGTGGACAAGTCCCCAGGACCGGATGGAATGCATCCCAGGATTCTGAAGGAAATGGCAGAGGTGATAGTAGACGCCTTAGTGATTATTTACCAAGCTTCGCTGGATTCCGAGGTAGTGCTAGAAGATTGGAAAACGGCTAATGTTATGCCGCTGTTCAAAAAAGGTAGCAGGCAAAAGGCAGGGAATTATAGGCCGGTTAGTTTAATGTCTGTTGTTGGAAAAAGAGGTAGAGAGATTCTTCCCGCTCAGAAAGGACAGCAGGACTAGAGGGCACAGCCTCAAGGTGGGGGGGGGGGGGGGGGGGGGGGGGGGCGCAGTTTAGAATGGAGTTGAGGAGGAACTTCTTCACTCAAAGGGTGGTGAATCTCTCGAATTCTCTGCCCGTTGATGTGGTGGAGGCTACCTCGCTAAATATATTTAAGTCACGGGTAGATAGGTTTTTGGTAGGCAAGGGAATTAAGGGTTATGGGGAGAAAGTGGGAAAGTGGAACTGAGCCACTTCAGATCAGCCATGATCTTATTGAATGGCGGGGCAGGCTCGAAGGGCTAGATGGCCTACTCCTGCTCCTATTTCTTATGTTCTTATGTTGATCCCAAACCCAGCGACTTTAAGGAAGCACACTCTGGGGAGGCTAAGTGAGCTGAGGGTTGATTAGACTTCCGATCTGATTAACCGGCAGTTTTGGCGATTCCCAGCAGCACCAGAACCCAGTCATGGGCAGTGCTTTGTAAAGGAAATAACACATCTAATGAAGAAATTGAGGTGTTAATTGAATTACTAAGCAAATAATAACTCCGCACAGTATTTGAATCATTACCAAACAGCCAGTCATTCCAGAAAGCGCAGGAACTTGTAAGAAGTCCTTGGATTGCCTTTACTTTTGGGAGGCAGTCAATTAGCCTGACAAATTCAGTATTCGAGTGCTCCCAGCATTGAATGTCACTTGAAGGGAACCCGAGTCAGAGTGCTTGCTGTGTTTCTGATCTTCAACCTGTTCAAGTTCAAGTTCCTGGCTCAAAATTGAATTTTGTACAGGGTTGGTGAATTGACCTGATATATTTACAGACGTATTGCAAAAGACTTCTGGAACAACTGAAATTAGTTGTGGTCATAGTGAACAATTGCACCAATGTTCTATTCTCCAGCATTCTCTTGACCACAGAATATACAAATACTATACAATATACTATACACTACTATACCCTTTGATAAGCAAAGGCATGGTCAAAGCTCTTGTGAAGGAGTCCATTTTGGATTTAAAAGCAACTCGGCCAAGAAAGAGTTGAGGACTGTCCATGTGGAAAGTCCTAAAACAGTCCTTCAAAAATGACCAACTGCTGATTAAGGATGAGTCGGAACATAAACATAAGAGGCGGCACAGTGGTTAGCACTGCTGCCTCACAGCGCCAGGGTCCCGGATTTGATTCCCGGCTTGAGTCACTAAGTGGAATTTGCACATTCTCCCCATGGCTATGTGGGTTTTCTTCGGGTACTTCAGTTTCCTCCCTCAGTCCAAAGATGTGTGGGTTAGGTTGATTGGCCATGTGAAATTGTCCCTTAGTATCAGCAGGACTAGCTAGGGTAAATAGGGATTGGGTCTAGGTGGGATTGTGGTTGGTGCAGGCTTGACGGGCTGAATAGCCTCCATCTGCACTGTAGGGATTCTATCAGCCAAGGGTGGTTTTCTGCCTCGTTGTTTAGGTTGTAATGTTGCTCCAGAAGCTTTAATGCAACTGGAAGTTAGTGGAGGTGGCTGAGATGGGGAAGGAGCAATCGTAATAAGAAAGTAAATTTAAGTGTAATCTTTTTCTATATTTTCTTTGAAAGCTTTCATAAAAAGATCTTCTAATACTCTATACAATACTTTTTAAACATAAATGACTTCAGAGCACAGTATAATGAATTAGCTGTGTGAGCACTGTCTTTCAACTTAAATGGAAACTGGTTCCAGAAGGGCATGCAAACTCATCTAATTTTGCATATATTGTCTTAGTTCTGTTTGATTTTCTGAATATATTGAGTGGTTTAGGGTTTCTTCTTATGAACATAACTTTTATAACATGATAATTCTCCCTCTGTTATAACCTGCTTAATGACCAGTAACTCTTTGTTTGAAATAGACAAACAAAAGAAAGTTTGAAAGCCAGTTACACACAAAGTGAATAAAGCCACTAAAGTCCACAGTTTAAAACATCAAAATAAACTACTATACAAATCAGGCCATGTTTCATGGGATTCACACAACTGCACTCCCACCTCTATTTGCACACTTTCAACTCTTCCACAGACTACTATCATCGCGAAATTGGCACTGCCCCTGGGTTTCTCTGAACTCCAGGATTCCAGCTGCACTGACTTATAAATAGCTCCCAGGGCTTCCTCTGAGCCCTAATTCTTCAACTCAGAATCAGAACCTTTTAGCACCTTCTCATTTCCCCGAGAGTTCCCCAGAAGCCCAACTGCATCAAGCAGCTCCCGGGGCTTCTCTGCGAGCTGCAAACCATGTGAGGTCCAAACAACAACTCTTAGTTACATTGGATGGCTCTCAGGGTTTTTTCTAGAGAAATAGCTGCCTAGAGCTTGCTAACTTTTTGTGTATTCTCTTTTCTTGCAGAACATTCAGTTAAATTGAAACCAAAGAACCTTTTTAAGCTCCACCCGTCTCCATGACAATGTAGTTTCTGCTGATTTGTCCTCAAACTGACCTCTAAGGTAATTATCTCTCCTTTACAATTTCTCCAGCTAAGTAAACCCACCTGCTGTTTTATGGTTCTTTTTCTTTTATTCAGACTCCATTAAATATGCATGGGTACATTTCTGAAATTGTCATTTTCTTTTAGGTGTTCTGGCAATCTTTAAAGCCCAGCATTTTAGTTGCCTAACTTCAGAATAATAATCTTCATAGAACTAAACATTAGCTCTCAAATATTAACCATGAACCATGAACTAGATGTTCATAACACACCCTCTCTTGTTGCCCTCCAATCTAACAGCTGACTACTTGGGTATTACCAATCAGCTTGACTGTCAATGATTCCTGTCTCTCAGGCCCAATGCATCTCCCTGTCAAAGTTACTGTCATCTTACTTCACCTTAAAATATTTATGCTCAAGCCATCGATCTTTTCGAACCTCTACCTCACCTTTAACATATTTTCCTGTTTAGGATTCTTGGTAGTTTAGGATTCTTGGTTACATTGTCATCTTGCATTTCCTTGCCCGTTTCTCCTAAAATTTTTTGTTTGAATTTCTGCAAAGCAATTTTATCACATAGCTGAGAACTGAGGCCATTGAAAAATGACCTTTCCTGTGACTGTGACTATGATGAATTCTTCTCCCTGCTCCATATTTGATCTTTCCACATTATTTGACACAATTTATCATAATCCTGCCTGACTGAAGAAAGAATGACTTTCATTTATACAATGCTTTTCACAATCTCTCAATGTCCCAAAGTGTTTTTCAGCCAATGAAGTATTTCTGAAGTATGGTCACATACAAATGCAGCAACTATTTGTGCACAGCAAGCTCTCGCAAAAAGCGACATGGTAATGATATTTTCTTTTACTGATGTTGGTTGAGAGATAAACATTGACGAGGACTCTGTGGAGAACTTCCTTGCTTTGCTCTTTGTTGAATAGTACCAATGTGTATTCACCATCCATGTAAGGAGGCAGACAAGGTCTTGGTTTAACATCTCATCTGAAAGATTGCACATCCTATAGTGCAACACTCCCTCGGTACTGCACAGGACTGTCAACCTAAATTTTGTTTTAAAATCTCTGGAGTAGGACAAAAATCAAAACATTCTGCCTCAAATTAGCCATTCCTGATACATAGGAGAGATATATTGCCTTCCTTTGTTGTCTAGTTTTGAGGGACTGTCTTCACATTGTCTTACTTCTGTGTTTTTGGACACAGCAAATGAATATCTAGTTATTGTTTTATTCTTCCTTTCCATCCAGAATGATCTTTGGAATGTCTCCAAAGATTTATGCTCCTCCATGATGTTATTCAGTGACACCAGGCCAGCTTCCACATGTGTCCTGATGACACTCATACATACCAATGTATCACTTTTCTCAATGCTGAACACTGCCATTTTGTCAGAATCATCGTCTATCATGGAGACCAGAATGAGCAACAAATTCTTTAACCTTGGGGAAATTGAACCAGCCATTCTCAAAGTCCAAGACAAATTCCACTGCCTCATTTTACATGTTTACCTGGCCTCTCATTTAGTTGAAAAAAAAGGTCTAAAACTTTACCACTCAGTGCAACTCTGAGCATGGTGTCAAAATCTGAGTGGGATTTACCAGCCCATGTGGCATGGTTTCCGATGGTGGAGATGGTTCACCGTTGGCCGCCAGTGGGATCATCCAGTCCTGATGATATCTACGACATTTCTGCATGGCTCGCCTGTCCCACTGCCAGGGATAGCCTTTAGTGCGGCTAGAAGATCCCACCAGTGGGAAAGGGTGTAAAATCCAGGCCTATGTCTCTTTTTATCACCAGTAACTTTTACTTCCATAAAAACAAACCACTGATGATGCTGGAAATCTGAAATATAAAAAGAAAATACTGGAAATACTCAACTAGTCTAACAGCATCAGTGGAGAGAGAAATGAGAATTAGTGTTTCCAGTTAATGACCTTTCATCAGAACTGGAGACAACCTAATAAGTTTAAGCAATTTGAAAGGCTGGGGGGGAGTGAAATTGGGGGTTTGGAGGAAAGTGTAAAAAGAACACAAGGAAATATTTGCTTAATAGAACAAATCTTAAGCCTTGCCGAAAGGGGAAAGATGTTGCAGAAACACTTTGCCTTTGTGTGTATCAGGATAAATGCAAGAGTGACACATTTCTAATGATAACAATTTACACCAGAGGAGAAAAAGGGTGTTGATGGGTTGGTAGCTTGAATCTGATTAGCCCGAGGCATTGCCATGGGAAAAGCAGCAGGGAACTGTAAGCTCTCCATGCTTTCGGTTTATTCAAAAAAGACGCAAGGTTTGAACATATTCTGTTTGAAGAGAACGGATTCCTGTGTATGAATGTATGTAACTTCTAGCAAGCATAAATGAGTTACATTATAATGCCGCTATTAGCACGCTCAGGATTGTTCAGCAAGTACTACCCACTCATATCTAACAGGAGATGTTTAGATTTGAGTTTTGCTAATGCAGGCTGATTGAATACGCTCTGTACTCTGTCTATTACAAACAGCCAGAGGGACATCTTGTTTGATCTGATCAGCCAATCCTTGAGGCGTATGGCCCACGCACCTGACACCGATACACATTTTCCACTAATAGGAAGATGCTGTCCGTCCAAAGCAACGTTTCCCTTCCCATACAATTCAACAGTGTTGTGTATCAATTTCAGTGCTGATCCATGTTTTAGTGATTGATTGATCGAATCAATTACAATGGGCAGAACTCTTCCCAAAAAATGTCTAAATGTCATAATGGCGAGAATAATGGAGTGATCCGCACTGGCCTGTCTCCAGCCTTCCTCAGTTGGTCACTTTTTTGGAGAGTTGGGAATATTGCATGGGAAATAGGGTGCCGGGCCTAACCATGCCGGTGAGCCTGGCTTCTGATTATGCCATTTCACAGGGCATCCTGAACTCACAATGCACTAGGACATTGCCTCCCCACTCCCCTATCAGTGGTATGTTCCCCCATTCCCTCTCTGATATGGGTTCTTGGCATTGGGGCATCAGGGCCCTCCCAATGGGTGACCTTTCTGGGTGCAATCCAGGGGTTCACACCATTAGGAGGGGGCCAGGAGACTAGCAAACTGTTTGGTTTCAGATATAAAACAGATTTTTAGGCCTGCAAGCTATTCTCCAGGACCGGTGCAATCTACTAACAGCCCGGTGAGGCCAGAGGCCAGTGTTTCTTCTGTTACACTCAGCCAGACCACATTTTTAAAACCTAAAACAAAATATCGACTGTTAACTGTGATTTCACAACTGGGCAGTACTTAGTGGAAAATACTGAGTACGTGAACAACCACTAACAACCACTTTAAGATTATTGGTCAAGCACATAACATGACTCATTGCTTGAAATGCCATAGATTAAAATGCAGCAACCCATGCTCTGCCAATAAAAGGAATATGCTCTGGCCTTGCACATATCTTGAATTACCTGTGAGCATTGGGAACCAACAGTTCTCCATTGCTTTCTCATGTCTCCAATGTTGAACAATCATCATCCTTTCTCTTTAGTGGTATAAATGGCTGTGATAGTTTGAAATTTGACATTCTTGTGTTTATCCTGATGAGTACAAGGTGTAAAGATTCAGCAATATGTCCCTCTTTTCAGCAATAAAAGGGGAGGCTAGGAGATATTAAATGACAAAAGAGTTGGTGATACAAGGCCAATAGGAAGGGGAGAAGAAAAGAAACATAAGATGTTTCCACAAAAGGTGTGAATGGCAAATGATGAACAGCTGCCATCCGAAATCAAAAACAAGAGAATAAACAAGTAAGTGAAAAATAACATTTCATTTTCTTATTCCTCAAAGCTTTCAATCTTAATCTAAGTTTTCCCTTCCTTTTGCTTTTGAATGGCAGTTGTTCACCAGTCTGGAATTCATGCCTTTTCTAGAAACATTTTTTGTGTCGTTACTTGTCCCATTGCCACCTTATGTGACGGTGCCATTTGCCATTTAATCTCCCCACCTTCCATCCTTTCACAGACCTTCCCTTTAGTTCTTTTTCCAAATTCCCACATCTTTCACTTTCTTAAAACCTAATATATTTCTAACTATTTCTATTTATGATAAAAGGCCATTGACCTCAAACATTGGGAGGTATTTCTGCCCCCTCTCCCTCCATGGCTGGCAGCAGGATCTTCCAGTCCTGCCGCTGTCAACAGGGTTGTTTGCAACTTTGCCACCAGGGAACAAGAGTCGGGATGTCGCGTTGTTGGGACTAGATGATCCTGCCGTTGGGAATGGCTGGTAAACCCCACCCATTAATTCTGTGTTTCTCAGTCCACAGATGCTGCCTGACCTGCTAAGTATTTCTAATATTTTCTGTTTTACCTCTCATTTCCATCTCTGTAACATCGCTCAACATTCTTTATTTGAATGCGTGCTCATTTGAGGCACTACCTGCCATTGAAACATTTAACCACGCCTTTGCGTTACCTCCAATCTGGCCTTCTATAGTCCAAATCATAACAGTCAATTTGTTCTTGATGCAGCTTTGGGTATTGGTCCTATGGTATGGCCTCCTTGCTTATCATTCCCATCATCACAGATTTACACTCACTCCTTGTCCCCAGAGCATTAAATTTAATATTCTTATTTCCGTCTTCAAATCATCACATGCTTTCACTCCACCATATGTCTGCAAACTCTTCAAAGGTTGTTGACCCCTCAAACAATTGGTTTTCTGAATAGAATCACCCCTGCTGCCTGCAATGACTTTCCTGAACCTCTTTAGCTTCCTCCCTTTGTTTCCTCCTTTGAAGAATCTCCCAAAATCCCATAAATCAATTGTTTCTCCTAAATTATCTCCTTGGGCTCAGTGTTCTGTTTTCCTTGTCACAAGGTAAAGTTTCTTGGAATGTTTTGGACATAAAGATGTCTTACAAATGTTGCTGTGTGGCAAAAATATTCCTGGCAGACATGTGCCTCATAAATTATCATATTGTTCCTATTAATCAAACACTTAGAAGTAATGTTGAATATAAAGATGCCAGGGAATAGCTTATATACATATAAAGTCAAAAAAATAGATTCCACCAAGATAATTATTCAACTTAATTATCCCAGCCTCACATCTGCCTGCAAAAACATATTCATTTGTGCTTGTTCTTTGGCTCAATGCCACCATCAGAAAATAAAAATATCACGACTGAGACCAAGTGGCCTTGATCGAAAGTCGGTTATATAATTCAGATGACTGATAACACAGGTTTCATTAGTGCATACCTAATTAAATTTCACACCAAAGTAAGTCAATTATAAATCAAACATGCCAGCCTTTTTCCTGTTGCAAACACTCATTTAAGTCATTCACTGAGTAATTCCATCAACCGGCTGAAATAAATGTTTTCTTCCTCCCCTGAGACTGTGGGCCCGATTTTACCATCAAGTTACACCCGTTTTCAGGCACAGAAACCTGGTAAAGTCAGGCATGAGGCAAGTAGCGTGATCCGTGCCCGTCTCCATGCCTGTTCCCTTTTTACCAATCACTGAAAATGGCCACTGTCTGCATTTAAATTGGCTTGATGGCTGTACCCCCAAACTTATCAGCACTTCCCCCTTTACCACTGTGTTCACCTGTCCAGAATTGCTGGGTCCACTGCCACTCTGCATGCGATCAGTGGGGAGAAGGGGGGAAGGGGGCCGCAATTGGTCTGGGTAGCAGGAGAGGGTGGGGGGGATATGAGGTCAGTAATGTTGTGGTGGTGGGGCAATGTCTGTGGGGAGGTGGGGGGGAGGCATTATCAGACCCAGGAGTGATGTGGCAGGGGAGCGTTTTTCTATTTTTTTATTGCGCATGTGCAGTTGAAGGCTCCAATCAGAGTTGCAGCATTTTGGGAGTGATAAGCCCAGCCCACAGGCTTCTGCAGCGCGATTCAGAATCGCTGCTTTTTTTTTTCAGGCTGAGTACGTATGGGGGTACCTGAGAACAGTCGGATCTGAAACACTCCCAGATTCAGCACTTAGAATCAGAATGGTAAAATCAGGCACCTTATCTCAGATTAGGAGTAATGCCAAATGATGCTTTTTACAACCAATGAGATATTGGAATATATCATAGATTACCTAACTGGTATATCAACTATTGCTACACACAATAATTATAAGATAGGGTTGCAGATGTTTTGCATACTTGATTTTGATCCATTTAGGCTGATTTCAAAGTTATAAATATCAGGAACCACTTAAGGTGTATTCAGAGTGGGTAGTTGGGGGACACAATATTGGGTAGGATACTCAGAACTTTTGATATATCGATTTCTGGTATTTTATATCAACACAGAAGGTGACAGTGAGAGAGAGACAGAGTGAAATAACTCACATGCAGAAAGGATGAATCTGCTCCTAATGCAGTCATCGAGGAGTTATTGTCAAGGAGAATCTCCAAGAAGTGAAGAACCAGTGAGGCTCACTCTTTGCTGCAAGGACTTCAGGTCTAGCTGTGCCCATGTGGTGGAAGAGGATGAAATGTGTTCATGATTCTCCTTCAAAAAGGCACACACAGTTGTGTGATCAGCAGCCTGATGGAAGAAGGTGGTCTGTAATGACATTGCAGTGTGACAAAATAAGGAGAAGCAAATCCTTTTTCTCAAAACTGTATGATGGAAACTCATGTCTAGACTTTCCTATCCTCTACCCTGGAGGTCTTAAGTGAAAGAAGGCCTGTACAAACTACTAACATTAGATGAGCTTACAAAGGCCATCAGGTCCTTCAGACTCTCATATTCCCACCTCCCCCATTTGGCACCTCTACCCTCCATGCCAACCTATACAACCGCAACTCCACATAGCCCCTCATACCTTCTATGAAAACACATGTCTTTTTCTAGCCATTCCCTATGGCACCCTATATGCTCCAGGCAAACCTATGCCCCTTTGCTCATCTCCCATGGTCCTTTATATAATCCAAGCCCATCTATTTCCTTTTGCTCACACCCGTGACATTTTACAGTGCCATGCCAACTCACCCAGTAACCACCATGGGCAGAGCTTAGTATCCATACTGAGATTAAATAGCACCAAGGTCCATTGGCAGGATAGGCACATCAAGGGCAATGTTCACATTTAGTCAATCCCCAGCATCGAAGCATTGACCACGCTCGATCAGTTCAATTAGGGCAGGCCACATCATCCTCGTGCCTGAAACAAGCGCTCTACTGAGATTCCTGAAACAAGCGCTCTACTGAGAGCTTCAACATGGCAAGTGAACTCCAAGGGGGGCAGGGGAAATGCTTCAAGGACACTCTCGAAGCCTCCTTGTAAAAGTACAATATCCCCACCAATGCCTGGCAATCCCTGGACCAAGACCACCTGAAGTGGAGGAAAAGTATCTGTGAAGGAGCTGAACAAATCGTTCACTGTCAAGAGAAGGCTGAAGCCAAGCAGCAACAGCAAAAGGAGCACATGGCAACCTGGCGATTCCATCCACCCACTCCTCCAACTGTCTGCCCTACCTAGTACAGGGACTGTGAGGGTGATCATGAGACTATGCTCACTGAATGACAGTGAAGACACAAGGTCTGGTGAAACTCTGCAGTTACAAGCTTGCCGGCGAGATTGCAACTTCCGACTTTTGCTGCTCTTCACCAGCAAAGTAATCAGCTTTATGCCCACGATGGACGTGAACCTGATTTAAATACATTAAAATACATCTTATTGAAGAACCCCCTTGCTGTACATTGCGCCTGAGGCATATTTTCAAACCATGCTGACAAGCTCACTCAGACGTGAACCTGTTGTGGGGCGTAAAGATGAGTTTATCCCCCAGGAAAGAGGGACAAGGCCAGGAAGTGCCCTAGCACTGCCCCTGGCATAGGTTGGCACTGCTATGTTGGGACTACAGGGACACCATGCCCATTCTAACCTTTCAGTGCCAATCTGTGCCAGGGCAGTGCAAGCAGTGGACCCAAGTGGGAACATTATGGGGGCAGGGAGGGAGGGGGGATTAATTTATTTGTGGTGGGGGGGGGAGGGGATGTGGGATCAGGGGATATCAATGATGGCTGTTTAGGGGGGGCAAGAAGTGGAGGCAGACATTTACTATGTGTGGGAAGGGAAAATGTCCGATATTCAGGGGCGGGGAAAGGGTGAGAGGTGCCAGCATTGACTGTGTTCCGAATGGGGGGGTGGAAGGGATTGGATGTTTGGGGGAAGGGAGAGTATGGAGCCCCTGAGACCTCCATGGTGGGGTGGGGGGGAGGTTACATTTTGTTCTGATCAGGAACCATTTAAACATGGTTGTCCAATCACAGTACAGCTGGGTATTGCTGCAGTGTTGAGGCCCCTCCCCCCTACATGACAGTGTGAAACACACCCAGCTATTGTTTGGTGATGGTGTGGGATAAGATCTGCTTTGAGTCAGTCACCAGCAGGACCATTGTGTCACCCTCCTTGATCCTGTAGAGTAAATCTTTTAAACGAACTAGCTTGGTCAGCAAAGATGTGTGTCATTAGGGTGAATGTATAATGATGACCTCCTGTTATAAAAGTAAAAGTACCCCTCTCATTCTCTTCCATTCAGTGTGCTTGTCGAGCCCATTCCATTGCATTTTTCCTCAGACCTACTAACAAGCATCTCCTCACATCCTTATCTATCTGCCCACCACTGTCATTTTGTTCTGATTGCACACAATTTAATGCCTCTTTCTGAATTGTCATCCCATTAGTCAGTTATAAGTCAGTTCTTACTCTGGCACAGAACAGAATACAGAAACAGACAGAGGATGAGATGGGAGGTGGCCCTCCACAGACTCCCCCTCCATTGACAGATGTGGGGGGGGTGATTCTCCCAGCTTGCTGTGCTACTCCAGCAGAGGATAATCGGCACGGACATTTAAATCCACATTTCAACCTCATTAGTAGGCCCGGAACTGAAGTTTCCTGGCTTGTCCCCACCCTGCCAGGAGTGTTTCACTCCAGCAGAGTTTACAACAGCTCCCCATGAATGGGGAACTGAAGGCCGACCTCACTGGAGTGAAGAAAGGCCCCCCACCCCATCCCAAGGAGGTCAGGCCTAAGGGAGGGGTGGAGGTGTCCCTGGTACTGCCCAAGGGGCAAAGTGGCAATGCCCAAGGGGCTTCTTGGCATTGCCCACCAGGCATCAGGCAGGGCCAAGATGCAGGGCCAGAGGGGGCATGGCCTATTTGAGGCCTATAAATGGCCGATCAGTATGGAGGGATCCTGCTCCCACTCTGCACAGGAGTTGGTGGCAGAGGAAGGGAAGGAGGTGTTTGGTGCTGGCCATCTGGGTGGGGGAGGGATCAGGCTATTGGGGAACATGTTGGGGCTGCCGGTGGATTGGGGGGGGCGGTTTGCTGGGGCTGCCAGTGAGGGGTGGTTCGTTCTGCCGAGGGGAGAATGATGAGGCTGCTGGGGGGTTGATCTGGGAGTTTGGGGCAGGCTGGGGATGGAAGACAGCGGGACTGGCTCACAGAGGACCGGGAGGCCAGCAATAGGGGGGTGGGGGATGTTGGAGGGGCAGCAATGCAGTGTCACGGGGCTGGAAACCAATTGAGCGCTATGCTGCCGGACTCTCCAGCAGGAATAGGCCCCACCCACAGATTTTCAATGTGAATCAGACTAGTGCACTATGCAGTGCTCAGAGTGTGGAAGATTCATTTTGAAAATCCCACTAAAAAAATCGGTAGGAGTTACTCCAGTTTTCACATGAATCTGGCAGTGGGTGTCTTGGGGAGAATCGCCCCAGTAGAAAGGGAATTGCTGAAGATTAATAGCACCTTGTCCCTGACCACTGGGGATGGTGAAATTGGACCCTCTCAGCTACCTGGTGGCAGAAGTAAATCCCAGTGACACGCATGCTATTAACGACTCAGCTATGCTGCAATATGTTGCTATGCAGTGTCAGTTGTCACTCAGTTGGTAGCACTCTCACCTCTGAGTCACAAGGCTCTTGGTTCATGTCACACTGCAGGGCTTGAGCACAAAAATCCACCCTGATACTCCAGTGGCAGCGCTGAGGGAGGGCTGCACTCTAGGAGGTGCCTTCTTTTGGATGAGATGTTACATTATATCAAAGGACAGCAGGGAAGCTATCCCTGGTGTCCAGACCTCAATCAACATCACAAAAAAGGGCAGAATTTTCCCATCCCACCCACTACGGGAATTGTTGCAGGCAGGGTCAGAATGTGCAAAGATCCACTGACCTCTAATGGGAATTTCCGGCCTTGGGCTGAGTGCAGCTGGATAATCCTGCCCAGAATATCTGCTCGTTACGCCATTGCAGTGGAAATTTCCTGTGTGCAAGTCAACTCCTGTGTTTCCGACACTTCAATCACGCTTCAGTGCTTGAATTGCTTTGAGATGTCCAGTGGCTCAATTGTAAAATTTCAACAGCAAGTAAAATATGATCATTGTCATAATGATAAATTGCTACCTTGCTGATATGGATCCATTTATCTTTGCCAGGCCTTCATAGGTGTAGCAGCAGCTGGTGGAGCTGCCAGTCAATGAATTCTCAGAGGAGGTGATTTTTCTGGAGCTTGCACTATCGTACAAGTCATGTTCAACAGACACCGACATCAATACTCACATTTTGGTGGTCCAGTTAGGCAGTTCCTTAGGATTTCTTCCTGCCTTTCCTTGCCTGCCTCCACCTCCTCCTCCTCCCCACTTCACCTCTTCCTCCTTCTTCCACAATGATTACGAGCTCCGAGCTTCCTTCCTCCTCCAGTTTCAAAGCCCACAGCTGTTCAGAGCGCTGCATACCTTGAACATTCTGGACACCCTGGCTTGTGAGGACTGAAGAAAGGAAGCGATAGCGTGGTGGCATTGTCACGGGATTAAGTAAACCAGAGACCTGTGGCAGATAGTGGGATTAGAATTCCATTAAAGAAGATAGAAGTTTAATGATGACCATGAAATCATTGACATAAAAACCCATTTGGTTCACTAATAGGGGAAGAAAATCTGCTTTCTGGCTGATGTGACTCCAGGTCCACATCTATGTGGTTGATTCTTAAATGCTGTCTGACAGCAGTCCATAGAATCCAGAGAAGCTTACCGAGCAGGACGAGGCCATTTGACCCATTGAGTCTGCACTGATTCTCCAACAGAGCAGGCCCAATCTCCTGCATTATCCTCATAACCCTGCGCATTTACCATGACTAACCTGCACATCTTTGGACTATGGGAGGAAACTGGAGCACCTGAAAAAAACCCACGCAGACACAGGGTGAATGTGTAACCTCTACAAACAGTCATCCAAGGTCAGAATTGAACCCAGGGGTCCCTGCAGTTGTGAGGCAGCAGTGCTAACCATTGTGCCACTCCAAAAAGTAGTTTTGTATCAAAACCACTGGAAAGTCAAGAAGGTGCAAAACCGTATGACATACCCAGCATAACCTAATCACTATAAACAACAATGGTATTCTAATCCCCGTTGATCCTACATAATATCTGGGGGCTTGTGCCAAAATTGGGAAAGCTCACCCATTAGTCAAGCAACAGCCTAACATAGTCAGACTCAAGAATCAAACATAGAACATAGAACATAGAACACTACAGCACAAACAGGCCCTTCGGCCCACGAGTTGCGCCGATCACATCAACACCTATCTATAACCCCCAATCCCATAAAACCCCATATACTCATCCAGAAGTCTTTTAAAAGACCCCAGCGAGTTCACCTCCACCACCACTGACGGCAGCCGATTCCATTCACTCACCACCCTCTGAGTGAAAAACTTACCCCTAACATCACTTCTGTACTTTCCTCCCCGCACCTTAAACCTGTGTCCTCTCGTAGCGACCATTTCAACCCGGGGAAATAGCCTCTGAGAATCCACCCTATCTATTCCTCTCAACATTTTATAAACCTCTATCAGGTCGCCTCTCAACCTACGTCTCTCCAGGGAAAAGAGACCCAGTTCCCTCAACCTAACTTCATAAGGCATGCCTCCCAGTTCAGGCAACATCCTTGTAAATCTCCTCTGTACCCTTTCAATAGCTTCTACGTCTTTCCTATAGTGAGGCGACCAGAACTGCGCACAGTACTCCAAATGAGGCCTGACAAGGGTCTTATAAAGTTGCAGCATTACCTCCCGACTCCTAAACTCAATCCCTTGATTTATGAAGGCCAGTACACCATACGCCTTCTTGACCACCTCTTCCACCTGCGAGGCCGATTTAAGAGTCCTGTGGACCCGGACCCCAAGATCCTTCTGCTCCTCAACACTACCAAGACTCCTGCCCTTGATAGTGTACTCGTTCATCCCGTTGGTTCTGCCAAAATGGACGACTACGCATTTATCCGCGTTGCAGTCCATCTGCCACTTCTCCGCCCAGTCCTGCATCCTATTTATGTCCTGCTGCAACTTTTGCCATCCTTCCAGACCATCCACAACACCACCGACCTTCGTGTCATCAGCGAACTTACTTACCCATCCTTCCACTTCCTCATCCAGGTCATTTATGAAAATGACAAACAGCAAGGGTCCTAGAACAGATCCCTGGGGCACTCCACTGGTGACTGACCTCCATTCAGAAAAAACCTTATAGACTATGTCCCACAGCCACCATTCCTGGGTATATCCAGCACAGATGGTAGTGCAGTGGTATACAGTCAGGAGGGAGTTGCTCTGGGAGTCCTCAACATCAATTCCCGATTCCATGAAGCTTTATAGCACCAGGTCAAACATGGGTAAGAGAACCTCCTGCTGGTTATCACCTGTCATTTCCCCTCAGCTGATGAATCAGTCCTCTTCCATGTTGAAAAAACTTGGAGGAAATACTGAGGGTGGCATGGGCACAGAATGTACTCTGGGTGGGGGACTTCAATGTCTATTGCCAAGGGTGGCTCAGTATGACCACCAGAGATGAGTTGGCCAGACCCTAAAGAACATAGCTGCTAAACTGGGACTGTGGCAAGTGATGAGCAAACCAACAAGAGGGATGAGCAATAAATGCTAGCCAGCCAGCCAGTCCCACAAACGAATAAAAAAAATACTTGAACTCACCCTCACTAACTTGCCGCTGCAGCTGCATCTGTCCATAATAGTATTGGTAGGAGTGGGATAGAGTGACTGCTCTCAACATCTAGGACACATTTGCCTGAGAATGACACCAACAAGCCCTAGTAAAACTGTATCAGTGGAGATCTGGAGGAAACTCCTTCTCTGGTTGCAGTCATACCTGGCCCAAAGGAAGATGGTAGTGGTGATTGGCAGTCAATCATCTCAGTTACAGGACATCACAGCAGGATAGTTCAGGTAGTATTCTACACCCAACCTTCTGAGCTGCTTCATCAATGACCGTCTTTCCATCATAAGGTCAGATTTTGGGATGTTCGCTGATGATTGCACAATGTTCAATATCATTCTCAACTCCTCAGATACTGAAGCAGTCCATGTCCAAATATAGCAACACCTGGACAATATCCAGGCTTGGGCTGACAAGTGGCAAGTAACATTCGTGCCACACAAGTGCCAGGCAATGACCATCTCCAACAAGAGAGGATCTAACCACCCCTCCTTGACATTCAATGGCAATACCATTGCTGAATCCCACATGAACAACATCCTAGGCATTACCATTGACCAGAAACTGAACAGGACTAGCCACATAAACATTATGGCTAGGCAGGTCAAAGGCTAGGAATCCTGTGGTGACTGACTCACTTCCTGATTCTCCAAAGCCTGTCCATCACTTAAAAGACACAAATCAAGAATGTGATGGAATACTCTTCACTTTCCTGAATGAGTGCATTTCCAACAACACTCAAGAAACTCGATGCCATTCAGGGTAAGTTAGCCCATTTGATTGCTACCCCTTCCACCAACATTCAATTCCTCCACCACCAATGAAAAGTAGCAGCTGTGTGTAACATCAACAAGATGCACAGTAGGTACTCACCAAGGTTCCTTAGGCAGCACCTTCCAAACCCACAACTAGTGACATCTTGAAGGACAAGGGCTCTATTCCAAGTCACTCGTCATTCTGACTTGAAAATGTATCACCATTCTTTCACTGTTGCTGGATAAAAGTCCTGGAATTCCCTCCTTAACAGCACTGTGGGTGTACCTACACCTCAAGAGCTGCAACAGTTCAAGAAAACAGTCATCACCTTCTCGTGAGCAACCCGGGACAGGTAATAATTAAACTGGCCTAGTAAGTGACATCCACATTCCATATATGAATAAGAAAAAGCCCTGCCACATCCTGTCCTGAATGGTGATGGACAATTTATCAACTCATTGGAGGAAGAGGCCCCACACATACCCCCATCCTCAGTGATCAGATAGTCCAGCACATTTCTGAAAAACTTACCTGAACTGTGTCCACTCTTCGTCGACATTTCTCCTCTGCCCTATTCTCACCATTTTTCTTTGCAATCCTATTCCAACATTAGTCCAATTACTTTTCGCCCTGCAACTCACCTTGACTTTGAAGTCTGCATTTTGACTTGATTTTCAGTGTTACCAGGAAACAAATAGTACAATTTAATTAATATTCCCAATGCTTTTCAAGCTTTCTCAAATTCAGCACTTTCCAAATTATCCACATTACTATATTTGTGCTTACTGTCTCTTGTCTACATGTTCCCTGGTACGTGGAACTATTCCCAGATTGCTTGGCACCTTTTTCTCTTGCCATGTTCTAACAATAACCACCTCTGACATTAGCATTAATTGTTGGGACATATTACTGTCACACCTCGGAGAGATGCAGTTTAATCAGGGATACTCAGCACGGTTTCGTGAGGGGTATATCCTGTCTCACAAATTTGATTGAATTCTTTGAGGAGGTAACTAAGTGCGTGGACAAAGGTAGAGTAGTTGATGTCATATACGTGGATTTTAGTGAGACGTTTGATAAGGTTCCCCATAGTAGGCTCATGAAGAAGGTAAAGAGGTGTGGATAGAAGGAAATTTGGCCGATTGGGTAAGTAACTGGCTGTATCATAGAAGACAGAGGGTGGTGATGGAGGGAAAATTTTCAGACTGGAGACCAGTTACCAGCAGTGTACCACAGGGATCAGTGCTGGGTCCTCTGCTATTTGTGATTTTTATTAATGACTTGGAAGAGGGGGTTGAAGGGTGGGTTAGTAAATTTGCTGATGACACCAAGATTGGTGGAATAGTGGATGAGGTGGAGGGCCCTTGTAGGCTGCAAAGGGACATTGATAGGATGCAGAGCTGGGCCGAAAGTGGCAGATGGAGTTTAACTCTGATAAGTGCGGGGTGATTCATTTTGGTAGGACAAACTTGAATGCAGATTATAGGGTCAACGGCAGGATTATGAGGAATGTGGAGGAACAGAAAGATCTTGGGGTTCATATCCACAGATCTCTGAAGGTTGCCACTCTAGTGGATAGAGATGTGAAGAAGGCTTATAGCGTGTTAGCGTTTATTAACAGGGAGTTAGAGTTTAAGAGCCATGGGGTTATGTTGCAACTATATGGACCTTGGTGAGACCACATTTGGGATATTGTGTGCAGTTCTGATCACCTCACTATAAGAAGGATGTGGAAGCATTGGAGAGAGTGCAGAAGAGATTTACCAGGATGCTGCCTGGTTTGGAGGGTAGGTCTTATGAGGAAAGATTGAGGGAGCTGGGCTTTTCTCTTTAGAGCGGAGGAGTATGAGAAACAACTTAATTGAGGTTTATAAAATGATGAGGGGAATAGAGTGGATGTGCAGAGACTATTTCCTCGGTGGATGTAGCTGTTACTAGGGGGCATAACTTTAAGGTTCATGGTGGGAGATATAGGAGGGATGTCCAAGGTAGATCCTAGACTCAAAGAGTGGTTGGGGTGTGGAATGCACTGCCTGCTGTGATAGCGGAGTTGGACACTTTAGGAACTTCAAAGCAGTTACTGGATAGGCACATGGAGCACACCAGAATAATAGGGAGTGGGATAGCTTGATCTTGGCTTTGGACATAGCTCGGCACAGCATTGAGGGCCGAAGGGCCTGTACTGTGCTGTACTGTTCTTTGTTTCTAAAACCTTTTCACAGTAAAGCAATTCAAAGTACAACTTCCCTTTGTTTGCCCTTATGGCTCTTTGCAAGCACCATGTGATCTATCACATATTAGGTGAAACAGTTTTTGAACATAATCCGTGGGTGTAATATTTATGTCTGATGCCCCACATCAGATTGGCCACTTACTTCTTCTCTGCCCAATGGTATTTTTCAGTGGTGTCAATGGAAAGTGGTTAAAATAGCCTTTGGTGATTTTGAAACAGCGTGATAGACGTGTGGCACCAACAAGAGGGGAAATCTACTTGACTTTATTCTCACCAAGATATCTGTCATTGATGAATCTTTCTATGACAGTATTGGTAGGAGTGCCCACCATATGATTCTGGTCAGGATAAAGTTCTCTCTTCACACTGAGAACATGTTCTAACATGTTGTCTGTCATGACCACCCTGCTAATGAGATAGATTCTAGCAACTCTAATCTGTGCATTCATGAAGTAAAAAGTCTGACAACACCAGGTTTTAGTCCAACCTATTTATTTGATAATATACTCACTAGCTTTCGGGGTTACCCCCTTCGTCAGGTGAATGGAGAGTTCTGGCCTCAGACAGAGCATATAAAGCACAGACAGTTTAGAGATTACTGATTAAAATGCGAATCCTTACACCTAACCTGCTGTTCAAGACCTGAAGTGGCTGATAATGTGAGTGGTAGGAGCACTGATCACAGTTTAAAGAGATGTGTATTGTCTCCAGACAGTACAGTAAGTGAAGTTTTGCAAACCCAGGCAAGTCATGGGGGTTACAGATAGTGCGACATGAACCCAAGATCCCTGTTGAGACCGTCCTCATGTGTGCGGAACTTGGCTATCAGTCTCTGCTCAGCGACTCTGCGCTGTCGTGTGTCGTGAAGGCCGCCTTGGAGAATGCTTACCCGAAGGTCAGAGGCTGAATGCCCGTGACCACTGAAGTGTTCGCCAACAGGAAGGGAACAGTCTTGCCTGGTGACTGTCGAGCGATGTTCATTCATCCGTTGTCGTAGCGTCTGCATGGCCTCCCCAATGTACCATGCTTCGGGACATCCTTTCTTGCAACGTATCAGGTAGACAATGTTGGCCAAGTTGCAAGAGTATTTACCATGTACCTGGTGGATGGTATTCTCACGTGTGATGATGGTATCCATGTCGATGATCCGGCATGTCTTGCAGAGGTTGCTGTGACAGGGTTGTGTGGTATTGTGGTCACTGTTCTCCTGAAGGCTGGGTAGTTTGCTGCGAACAATGGTCTGTTTGAGGTTGTGTGGTTGTCTGAAAGCAAGAAGTGGGGGTGTGGGGATAGCCCTGGCGAGATGTTCATCTTCATCAATGATATGATGAAGACGAACATCTCGCCAGGGCTATCCCCACACCCCCACTTCTTGCTTTCAGACAACCACACAACCTCAAACAGACCATTGTTCGCAGCAAACTACCCAGCCTTCAGGAGAACAGTGACCACAATACCACACAACCCTGTCACAGCAACCTCTGCAAGACATGCCGGATCATCGACATGGATACCATCATCACACGTGAGAATACCATCCACCAGGTACATGGTAAATACTCTTGCAACTTGGCCAACATTGTCTACCTGATACGTTGCAAGAAAGGATGTCCCGAAGCATGGTACACTGGGGAGACCATGCAGACGCTACGACAACGGATGAATGAACATCGCTCGACAGTCACCAGGCAAGACTGTTCCCTTCCTGTTGGCGAACACTTCAGTGGTCACGGGCATTCAGCCTCTGACCTTCGGGTAAGCATTCTCCAAGGCGGCCTTCACAACACACGACAGCGCAGAGTCGCTGAGCAGAGACTGATAGCCAAGTTCCGCACACATGAGGACGGTCTCAACAGGGATCTTGGGTTCATGTCGCACTATCTGTAACCCCCATGACTTGCCTGGGTTTGCAAAACCTCACTTACTGTACTGTCTGGAGACAATACACATCTCTTTAAACTGTGATCAGTGCTCCTCCCACTCACATTATCAGCCACTTCAGGTCTTGAACAGCAGGTTAGGTGTAAGGATTCGCATTTTAATCAGTAATCTCTAAACTGTCTGTGCTTTATATGCTCTGTCTGAGGCCAGAACTCTCCATTCACCTGACGAAGGGGGTAACCCCGAAAGCTAGTGAGTATATTATCAAATAAATAGGTTGGACTAAAACCTGGTGTTGTCAGACTTTTTACTGTGTTTACGCCAGTCCAATGCCGGCATACCCACATCATTCATGAAGTCCCATGGACCATCAGCAGCAGTAGAATTCAACCCCACCATAAGCTGTAATCTCATGGCCTGACATATCCCTTACTGTACCAAAACCATCAGGTCAGATTACTGACCTTGGTTTGGTGCGAGGTAAAGGAGAACATGCCACAAGCAGCATCAGGCACATCTAAAAATGAGGTGCCATGCTGATGAAGCTACAACACAAGATGAATGCATGCCAAACGATGGAAGTGCCATGTTATGGACAAAGATTAGTGATCCTTCAACCAACACATGAGATCAAAGCTCTGCAGTTCTGCCACATCCAGTCACAAATGATAGTGACACTTAAACAACTGGATGTGGAAAAATGGTGGCAGAGCCAGACGTAACATGCAGAAGTCAAAGCTGAAATATTTACAATCATAAACAGCAGAAGTGACAATTGGATGATTGACATCTGGATTAGAGTACTGAAGACTTGTAATGCAGAACTAGCTGTGCTCAAGCAATTTGGCTGTGGTGTGATGGCCCATGCACCTTAAGATTTTTTAAAAAAACTATATTTTATTATGAAGTGTTCTTCCCTTTAAGAACTAGTTTTCTCTAAGCATTGATTTCTGGTGAACCACCTGGCTTCTATCTAATGATTATGTGATCCAGTTGCCTGAGAGATAAAGAATAGATTATCAAAGGGATTAGCAGGAGGTTAATTATAGAGGTGAGTAGATTGTGGGTATAGCTCTGGTTTCAAGTGGGGTTTTTAGATTTAGAACAAACTGGCTGCAGAGCAAGGAACATTGCTTTCCAACAGAGTTCATCTGAAATTTGGTGGGTTAAACTCTTTCAGGAGTTTAACTGAAGGATCCCTAACAGTGAGTTAGACTCCTGGGATGGTGAAGCTGAGAAGAGAGACAAACAAAGTGAGAGAGTTCTAGACCTAAATCAGCACTTGCCCTTTCCAACAAGAAGGTAGAATTTGTAGGCTTGAAAAATACTGCCAAAGATAAGTTACTGCAATGTATATTAAAGGTGCTACACACTGCTGTCAATGCGTGTCAGTGATGGAGGGAGTAAATATTTAAGGTGATAGAATGGTGCCAATCAAGCAGGTCTCTTTGTCTTGGGTGTTGGCATGAGTTTTGAGTGCTCTAGATTTAGACTTCTATATGCGAGTTAAAAAAATATTAGTACCAGGAAAGTTGTGACCCTTTGCTATATATGGTGGCTATACTTAAGAATCTGGCTATACTTAAGAATCTAGCTAGCCCTGTGTTGAACTGGGAGTCAACAATCATGGAATGATTGGTGTGTATTTAAAGGAAAAACCTTGCTGTAGTAGAGGGGAGGCCCAAGTCAGGAGGTTTCCTCCAGGTGCTCCAGTTTCCCCAAGGATATTTTGGCCTTGGAGGGAGTGCAGAGGAGGTTTACAAGGCTGATACCGGAGTTGAGGGGGTTGAGCTATGAGGAGAGGCTGAATAAATTAGGCTTGTACTCGTTAGAGTTTAGAAGAATGAGGGGAGATCTCATTGAGACATATAAGATGATGAATGGGATGGATAGGATAGAGGTGGAGAGACTCTTCCAGCTCAGAAAGGACAGTAGGACTAGGGGACACAGCCTCAAGATAAAGGGGGGGCGGTTTAGAACGGAGTTGAGGAGGAACTTCTTCACTCAAAGGGTGATGAATCTCTGGAATTCTCTGCCCGTTGAAGTGGGGGAGGCTGCCTCGCTAAATATTTTTAAGACGCGGGTTGATGGGTTTTTGATAAGCGAGGGGATTAGGGTTATGGGGAGAGGACGGGAATGTGGAACTGAGCCACGACAGGTCAGCCATGATCTTATTGAATGGCGGGGCAGGCTCGAAGGGCTAGATGGCCTACTCCTGCTCCTATTTCTTATGTTCTTATGTTCTCCCACAGTTCAAAGATATGAAGGTTGATTGGCCGTGCTAAATTGACCCTTGTGTCAGGCGGATTAGCAAGGTAGACGTGTAGGGTTACGGGAACAGGGCCTGGGTGATATTGTTGTTGGCGCAGACTTGATGGGCCGAATGGCCTCATTCTGCACATCAGGGATCCTACGAAGAACTCTCAACTCTTATATGGCTTTAGAAGTAGTACTCAGCCCAATGGCAGCAATTCACCCAGGCTCATTCGACAACACCTGCCAAACTCGTGAGCTTTACCACCTAGAGTGACAAGGGAAGCTGATGCACATGAACGCAACTGCCTTCAAGTTGCACTTCCAAACCACACACCATCCTGACTTGGAACTATATCACAGTTTGCTCACTATTGCTGGGTCAAAATTCTGGAACTCCATTCCTAACAGTACTCTTCCTACACTATGTTGCCTACATCAGTTTGAGAAGATGACTCACCACTACCATCTCAAGGGCAAGAGTGATGGACAATAAATACTGGCCTTGTCAGTGCTGCTCGAGTACCATGAATGAATAAAACACAACCTACTACTCCTGCGTGATTTGGTTATGGATGATCTCAGTCAATTGATTTATTTTTTTTTATTCATTCGTGGGACTTGGGTGTCACTGTTGGCCAGCACTTATTACCCATCCATAGTTGCCCTTGGAGGGCAGTTGAGAGTCAACCACACTGCTGTGGCTCTGGAGACACATGTAGCTCAGACCAGGTAAGGATGCAGATTTCCCCCTCCCAAAGGAACATTACTGAACCAGGTGGGCTTTTTTGATAATCGACAATGGTTTCCTGGTCCATAGTAGATTCTTAACTCCAGATTTTATTTATTGAATTCAAATTCCACTATCTGCTGTGGTGGTATTTGAACCTGAGCCCCCAGAACATTAGTTGAGTTTCTGGATTAATAGTCTAGTGATATTCCACTAGGCCATTACCTAGTGGAACACTTTTAAAAATATACGGCACCAAGCTGCTTGAAAATCCTAAGGAATACAGGCTTACCTCCAGCCCCACTCACTCCAAGCAAATAGATATATGTGGGCCCTTTAACCTGATTTAGGTTGATGCCAGGGATGCCAACGTAGCTGATATGGCTACATAATTGTTCCTGGAAAAAAAGGGTCAATGGAGAACAATTTCATCCTCACAAAATTCAACCGAGACAAGAAGAAACTCCTCTGTTCCAAACAGTTGATGCAAAGAACAGACTGTGGAAAAAAAAACAGATGAAGTTGAATCAATTAATACTTGACAAAGAACTTAACCAGCTTTCCTGTGATGAATGGAAATTGTGGTTAAAAGAATAAGCATAGATTTAAATATCAAATACTTTATCGCACGTAATTGTTCCTGTGCTGCTGGGGTGAGAGGCATGGAGTCTGAAGAAAACCAGGTCAATACTGAATGAAGAAGAGCTCAAGTAGGAATGAATAATATAGTATCTGGAAGGACTGAATAGCTGCTGTGCCAGATAACCTTTTGACATTCCATTCTTATGTTTTTGGATATGCATATCACTCAAGTTGAAGAGACGGATCCAACTACTCAATACCAAATATGTCATGGGATGAGAAATCTTTTTTGAGAAAAACAGGCTTTAGGTAAGAGCTTACTAAAATAATTGTCATAGGCGAGGGCGTAGAATCCAGTCCAATTCCATTTGGAGAGCTTTTGAGTGCTGCATTTGTGTACTAGGTAACCTTGCCGTGAGAATTCTTCACTGTATCTTGGGTCAAAAGAATATTCAGTTCACCAGCACTATTGTTACTTACCTCAACGCGTACTTTCTGTATAAAAATAAATAGCAAGGGACAATGATGTTGCAGTGCACTGGCATACAAATGTGATGTAAAACACAACGAGATCTCAGTCTCAGATAGGAGATTAGGGAAGACATTTCCTTACAACAAGGAACAGACAGGCGTACTTACAAAGGTTTCTTGTGCAACGGGGCACTCTAAGACCTAAAATCAGGATATTAGCTTTTTTTTCCTTAGCAAGAGAATGAGAGACATATAGGGAAAAATAACAAGAGAAGAAAACAAACATGGTTTCTAAAATAATATTTCACTACTGTTTACCACTGGATAAAAAAAATCAGGCAACCAATTAAAGATTCCAGAGCAGACTTAACATTTTAAACTTTGTTGGATTTTGCATTTTAGGTTGGACGTTGCCGATTTTGATCATGCAAATTCCATTTTGTTTTCTATAATTTGCAGCCAACATTTGAATGCTATGTAAAATAAACAGCAACTTGCAAAATGTGCATTTTTCTTGCAAGTGCTTTTATTTTTTAATCTGTTGTTAATACCCATTTGGAAGATTACATATCCTCTGGAACCAGAATCACTGAGAGTATAATACGCCTACAGTAATCCCTATGTGCTTGACAGAAGTGGTAGAGTGTGATAAGTGTGAACCTCAGCAGAATGTAGATGAGACTAGCAATCAGTAAAGTTTTCTCAGAAGCGATTAGGAAAAATGAACAAACCTGCGAATTGGCCAGAGGCATGTGTTTAAAATGCTCAATTAATCTTTTCGTAGCCACTTCTGCCAGCACCAGGTGGTAGAGTTTCCACAATATTCACCCAAATCAACCAAACCAGTGCAAGAGATCGCAGCATTTCAAGCGTAAGTCATGCTTAGTGCAAATTGATATTCTGCAATTTTTTTTACCAGTTTAAAAAGTATTATACTGGAGGTTTGACCATGATCCCAGATCGAATTTGTAAATGATATGAAATTACTATTTGATGATGTGGTCCTAAACGTGTTTGACCTCTATTGTAAGGCATACGCAAAGTATATAAAAATATTTACAGTCAAATTATCTTTTATTAGTCTATCTGATGTTGTAATATTCAAGCTGTTTTATTATTTTTATTTAATTATCAACAACGTGAAATGAGGCAAATCAAGAGTTTCTTTCTTACTCATGGCTTTTGGTCTATATGTTTTTGTTTAGGCTATCAAATGACACAGGCTTACAGACTTCATCAGGAACACAAAGCTATTTATTAACAAGGAAAACTTGTACAGAGACTCACAGCCTCATGGTTGCCCTAGAGTAGCCCATAGCTGCCCCAATCCTGACATGTCTTCCATATGCCATCTAGATGTCTTCAGCCTAAGAGAGGACTCCACCCACTAGTGTGATTATCCATTCTTAATTCTCATTGGTCCTTCAAGCCAGCTAACCCACTTCTGTTGTGCTTCCCTTAAAGGGACAATCACCATATCCCCACCCCTTTAACTCCTTTATACAACTTTCAACAACAAAACAGTTTCATCCTAAGCTCCAACTAAATAAATTTGTGAATTATAAATCAAGTGTTTGAGGGCTTTTTCTGTTTCTTGTAGAAAGGTGTAATTCTGTAGCCTGAGATGCTTCCACAGGATTGACATTAACATGAACTGCAATCATGGGTACCTCTTCCGGCATCAGCCTTCCACTACTAGTTGTTTCCACAAAGGCATCACTTCATAGACTCATAGAATCATTACAATGCAGAAGGACGCCATTCAGCCCATCATGTCTGCATCGACCCTTTAATAGAGTGTCTTGCCCAGGTCCCCTCCCCGCAACCTCAGACATTTATCACGGCTAATCCCCTGAACCTACTCAGAATCAACTGACAGGAAGCATTTTTGAAGGGACTCTTGGATTATACTCACTGTTTACCTTCAGTTTTCCTGTTTGATGTTAAATTTCATTTCTGATTCAGGCAACTGATCAGACTAGCAGATAATCCTGATTATGGCTTATCCATAATTTCCTCAGTTTGCAACACCACCTATTCCACTATCATTTCCATTTTGACCATTTCATGATCCCATTAAATGATTAGTTAGGTTTTCTTCAAAATTCAGATGATCGTGAACTTGGAGGATTCCTGTGATAAGCTGCATTATTATCCATGCTCTCCACGTCTTTCTGAGCTCAGCTCAGACAAGTTTATTGCTTCCTTGAGTTTATGTTTGCACAGTGAAATCCACTCTTAATTCTCCACATACCACATTTTTATTAATGTGGCCTCTTGCCAACAAGTTCTTGATGATGAAATTTGCACAAAAGTGAGTTCTTAATATCATGCATCACAGCATATTCCCCTTTTCATGAGCAGTCTTCTGACCTGACTCTTAATCGTAAAGGATTGACAATTTACAGGAGCCAGGCAACTTAATTCTGCACAAGTCATTGGTGTAACTCATTGACTTGTCCTATTTAATGCAGGCATTGGTGACAACATTTTAGTGACACTATTTTGCTTCTCATTTTGAGAATTTTATTGAATGCATAACTCTAGCCCTGTATTTCATCTGTACAGAGTCTATCTGAAATGCAACCTGGTTCTTCTACTATATTACACATTTAATGCTACTAATTGTTGTAGGTTAGCATGCCATTGTAACTGTTGGAGGTTCTACTGAATCCTATTGATACCATTAATTGAAAACCAATTGTTGCTGCCAACCGTACTAAAGTGCATAAGTTTCAATTATATTTTTGGAAGGAATTACTGAATAATTAAATGATGAACATTCAGTTACATAAATTATCACAGCTACTCTTTTAGATTGGTTTTTCCTACATATGTTAGCTGCTTTCAGAGCTATTTTGCCGCATTCTTTTCAGCAATCTGTTAATGTTCATCTTCCATGCATTTAACACTTGAGCATTCCCAATAAGAATGTAACACATTTCTGGACGTGTATTTTATCAGGAGGGTAGTCTCAATCTCTTGCTTCAAGACGGACTGGAGGAACTCAAAATTCTTGAGAGTTAAAGCCGATAATCTTCTATACAATTTCCAGAAGGTCTGGAGTTCAACATGGGCCGAATTTTTAGGCTGAGAGAGAGATGAAAACATTGATGGATGCAACACCTAATATCACAATTGTATCTGTTAACTAAAAGGCATGATGTGGGTATGCCGGCGTTGGACTGGCGTAAACACAGTAAAAAGTCTGACAACACCAGGTTTTAGTCCAACCTATTTATTTGATAATATTCTCACTAGCTTTCGAGGGGACAGCCTCTTCGTCAGGTGAATGGAGAGTTCTGGCCTCAGACAGAGCATATAAAGCACAGACAGTTTAGAGATTACTGATTAAAATGCGAATCCTTACACCTAACCTGCTGTTCAAGACCTGAAGTGGCTGACAATGTGAGTGGTAGGAGCACTGATCACAGTTTAAAGAGATGTGTATTGTCTCCAGACAGTACAGTAAGTGAGGTTTTGCAAACCCAGGCAAGTCACGGGGGTTACAGATAGTGCGACATGAACCCAAGATCCCTGTTGAGACCGTCCTCATGTGTGCGGAACTTGGCTATCAGTCTCTGCTCAGCGACTCTGCGCTGTCGTGTGTTGTGAAGGCCGCCTTGGAGAATGCTTACCCGAAGGTCAGAGGCTGAATGCCCGTGACCACTGAAGTGTTCGCCAACGGAAGGGAACAGTCTTGCCTGGTGACTGTCGAGCGATGTTCATTCATCCGTTGTCGTAGCGTCTGCATGGTCTCCCCAATGTACCATGCTTCGGGACATCCTTTCTTGCAACGTATCAGGTAGACAAGATGCCCTCGTAAGAACAGGATATGGTGCTCGACTCATAGATCGGCAGTTTCGATGCGCCACAGCGAAAAACCGCACCGATCTCCTCAGAAGACAAACACGGGACACAGTGGACAGAGTTCCCTTCGTCGTCCAGTACTTCCCCGGAGCGGAGAAGCTACGACATCTTCTCCGGAGTCTTCAACATATCATTGATGAAGACGAACATCTCGCCAGGGCCATCCCCACACCCCCACTTCTTGCTTTCAGACAACCACACAACCTCAAACAGACCATTGTTCGCAGCAAACTACCCAGCCTTCAGGAGAACAGTGACCACAATACCACACAACCCTGTCACAGCAACCTCTGCAAGACATGCCGGATCATCGACATGGACACCATCATCACACGTGAGAATACCATCCACCAGGTACATGGTAAATACTCTTGCAACTCGGCCAACATTGTCTACCTGATATGTTGCAAGAAGGGATGTCCCGAAGCATGGTACATTGGGGAGACCATGCAGACGCTACGACAACGGATGAATGAACATCGCTCGACAGTCACCAGGCAAGACTGTTCCCTTCCGTTGGCGAACACTTCAGTGGTCACGGGCATTCAGCCTCTGACCTTCGGGTAAGCATTCTCTAAGGCGGCCTTCACAACACACGACAGCGCAGAGTCGCTGAGCAGAGACTGATAGCCAAGTTCCGCACACATGAGGACGGTCTCAACAGGGATCTTGGGTTCATGTCGCACTATCTGTAACCCCCGTGACTTGCCTGGGTTTGCAAAACCTCACTTACTGTACTGTCTGGAGACAATACACATCTCTTTAAACTGTGATCAGTGCTCCTACCACTCACATTGTCAGCCACTTCAGGTCTTGAACAGCAGGTTAGGTGTAAGGATTCGCATTTTAATCAGTAATCTCTAAACTGTCTGTGCTTTATATGCTCTGTCTGAGGCCAGAACTCTCCATTCACCTGACGAAGAGGCTGTCCCCTCGAAAGCTAGTGAGAATATTATCAAATAAATAGGTTGGACTAAAACCTGGTGTTGTCAGACTTTTTACTAAAAGGCACACAGAGGTTTAAGCAGAGTTTGAGAAGCAAGTTATTCCTTCTCAGTTAGGTGAGGTGCTACATACATATGAGAGCTTACATACATATATTTTACAGTTTTCATGTAGTTCTTATGAATACTTTTTGTCTGTTTCCTGTATTCATTTTGCATTGTCTATTTCCATAAACATCTATCAGTTAAACACATTATTTATCTAAACTGTTCTTCTAGCTGTTCAACTAGCATTTGATTAATGAAAGAACAGCAGCTAATGGATGGGCACAGAAAAAGATTTCAGTGCACATAATTAATGTAGAGCAACCTGCATAATTTAAAGCAAAGTCAGAGTGTCATTTAAGTTAACATGTACTGGGCATTCTCTGTGTTAGGAACTTTTGGCTGATATAATGCCAAGACTTAAAGCAGACACAAACTTGCTTTCAAATTGACAATGTTAGTGATAGAATGTTTTACGGAGACAATCCAAAAAAAATCTGATTTTACCATTTTGATTCTAAGTGCTGAGTCTGGGCGCAATTCAGATCCGACTTGGAAACCTGTTCTCAGGCGCCCCCATACGCATTTAGCCTGAAAACAAAAGTCACGAGTCTGAATTGCGCTGTGGGCGAGGCTTATCGTGCCTGAAAGGCTGTTGCTCCGATCGGAGCCTCTAACTGTGCATGTGCAGTAAAAGAAATTGAAAAATGCTCCCCACCACATCACCCCCGGGCCGCAATAAGTGGGACCAATGGTCCCCACAGACATTGCTCCACCCCCCACAACATAACATAACCCCTTATTCACCCATCCCCCACTATCCAGGCCAATCGCAACCCCATGTCTCACTTCCCACCCTCACAGATCACCCGCAGAATGTCAGCGGACGCCCCTTCCTCCACAGACCGTCTGCAGAGTAGCAGCAGGCAACCCTTCCCCTGCCCCTCCAGCCTTCCCCCCACAAGAAAATGATCTGGCCTCCCTCCTCCGCCCCCACCAGAGAATGATCAGGACTCCCTCCCTTTCTCCTCCCATCAAAGAATGATCAGATCTGCCTCCTCCTCCTCTCAGCCAGAGAACGATCTCCCCCCATTGGGGGGCACCAATTTCCCACACGTCACTCCAGTGCATCACCCTGCTGGTTCCCCGAAAGTGGGGGGGTTATAGTAATCCCGCTGGAATGAAACATTCTGGTGGGCTGGGAGATGCTAGTGGATGTGGAGAATTCAGTCTCTGGCCCACTAGTAACATTTAAATATTATGTCAAATACTATTTAAATATTCACCCCGCCTCCCAGCCAATTCCTGGTGCCATGCAAACGCTGCTGGAAATCTGGGCCGTGGAGATGCAAGTGCAGCGCAAGTGCTCACGGGAATCCTGCGAATCAGCCAATGCATGATTCTTCCAGCCCACTGTGCTAATGAGAATTGCCTCCCCAGCGTTTCAATTTATTTTAAGAAGATATTTTTAAAGGGCCTTCATTTTTTTTGCACTCTCTGGTTTCTGCTATCAAATTGACATATAATGAAAGTCATTGCAGTGACAGTATTGGGCAGCATGGTGACAAAATGGTTAGCACTGCTGCCTCACAGGCCAGGGTCCGGGGACCAATTCTGGCCTTGGGTGACCATCTGTATGGACTTTGCTCATTCTCCCCATGTTGGCATGGGTTTCCGCTGGGTGCTTCAGTTTCCTCCAATAGTCCAAAGATGAGTAGATTACGTGGATTGGCCATTCTGAATTGCCCCTTAGTGTCAGGGGTATTATGGTCAGGGTAAATACGTGGCATTATGGGGAATAGGATCTGGATGGAATTGTTGTTGGTGCAGGCTTGATGGGCCAAAAGACTTCATTCTGCACTGTAAGAACCCGATAGTTATTCTAAAGGTCGATTTACTTTGCACAGATTGGTCTCGGATGCCACTATAACTTTGGGTGTCTCTCTCCTGCAGGTGTTCAACCCACAACTCGGAAGTATCACACTGAGACAACTTCACAAGAGAGAGGGGGAAAGACTCACTGTTTATTCCTGACCAGTGAGCTCATCCTTATGCTACACGAGTTACCCTGGCTGCCGCCTATGACCGTGCGTGTTTCTTTCTTGTAAGTAGTAACAACTTCACTGCAACAGCTTCACGAGAGAGAGACAGAGAGGGACCGTTGTTTATTCCTGACCAGTAGGTCTCCTTGAGTGAGCAGTTTTGAAGTGCTGTAGCCTGGAATTATACTCTGGCTTTTTAGTGACTCACCAAGATGGACAATGATAGAGGCTAGTCGAAGTTAATTTAAAAATAATATATTCAAGAATAACTCCGACCAAACTCAGTCAATAAAACACAGATACTACAATACTATGTATGGAAAGAAAACTAACGGCACAACATAAATTCTTAGCATTACACTATTTATACAAAAACAAGAAGAATCCTAATTCCCACCTTAGCCTTTACCTAATTGGGGGATTTCTGAATGATCCACTCCTTGGGTCATTTTAAAAACAAAGTCCTTGTTGCTGCTGAGAAAATAGTTGATGTCTTGCCTTGCTGCTGTTTCTTCTTGTTTCTCCCTCTGCCTATGAAATATTTGTCTGGCTGGACTCCTGAATTCACTCCTTTCCAACTTCACAGAACTCTCCTGCACCTAACTTCATGGAACTCCTTTCCGAGTTAACTGCTGAAAGGTCAACCACCTCTCCTCTTGTGTCCTTGGCCAGAGTTCGATATTTTTTAAAAGGCACTTTCCTTAATCAAATTGGCTGACTCCACTCCTCGGTCAGTTTCAGAACAATGGGATGCAAAGTGCTTCCAAGATTAAACTGATTTGATCAGTTTCAATGACAAAGAGCCCAAACTGTTTTCAGAGATATCTGATATGCTGCTATGTGTCCTAAGGTGATTTCCTGGAACTGCTAAACTTTTTCCCATTAGTGGAGGCATTATTCTATATAGCGGGGGTAAAACTCCATTGTCTCTCCTGTAGTTGGTCAGGGCTATCGACATCCCTCTGCATGATCTTGTCAGGCAGCTTTGCCATGACTCATGGCACCCTTGGTTCACTCCTTGGATGGTCTGGTGGTGTTGTATATTCCAATGTCTGGTTTGCAGCCATCTTGCTTGAATGTGACCTTTTTAAATAATGCTGCCTTTAAAATGTCTGTTGTTCCACTTGAAATTGGCCATGTTGTATCAGGTTTAACATAATATCTGTGTATCTTGTGGACTTCATCCAAATGATGGATTTGCTACGCCTTACATTATGGTTTTTGTATTTATTTGTGGGATCAGCATTTATTTCCTATTCTGAATTGCATTTGAGAAGATGGTGTGAGCTGCCTTCTTGAACTGCTGCAGTCTGTGTGGTGTAGATACACCCACAGAGCTGTTCGGAAGGGAGTTCTAGGATTTTGACTTTGTGACAATGAAGTCATGTGATATATTTCCAATTCAGGATGGTGGGCGGCATGGAGTAGTACTCCCCTCTACTAAACACAGTAACATGTTTTTATTTAATAATTTTGCCATAGAAAACATTCCATAGTTGCTTTGCAAATGTGAAAAGGAATCACTAGCCAAGGAGGGAGAGACATGGGGGAAAGTTTAGCTAGAGAGGTAGATTTTAAGGTTTTAAAAGGCAAGAGAAAGTACTAAAATGCAAAGATTTAAGGAGAGAATGTCAACTAGTCAAAGACACTACTGGTGTGGCAAAGGGAGAGAGGAATGCATAAGAGGTCAGAGGCGCAAAAATGGAGAGTACTGAGTGGGTGGCATAAGTGTCAATCTGAGGAATGTTTGGAATAGAAGGGATGAAACACAGTAAAATGTTGAAATGAGTCATACTTGGGGCTGGGACCAAATTCTGATTATGTTGAAATCATTAATACTCCCCTCCAATAAAATGGCAAATCCCATAAAATGTTGGGCAGAATTTTCCCTTCCTGCTCTCCATGGGAATCACAGCAGGCAAGGGTGGGCCATGCAAAGGTCCATAGACGTCAGGCGGGAATTTCTGGCCTTGGAGTGAGCGTGGTGGGAAAATCCCACCCAATGTCAGCGTGCTGAAATTCCCCATGAGTAACACTAGACTAGCTGAACTTGTCTGAGTTTGCCACTTGATTCTGTGGGCCAATCAGGGTGGAATTAGACCATGCAAGAGTGCAAAATCATAGAGCACTGAGCAAGCTATTATTTGACATTGAGATTTACCTCTGAAAGGACATGCAAAGCCTGTGAGTACCATGCCAAAAACATACTTGACAGCATCAATGAGACCGTGGACTGTATCATGCGTGTCTGAAGCTGGCATGCTAAGCAGAAAATGATTATGGAGTTTTTTTTGGAGATACCACATGACATTTTTGAACGCAAAGCTTTGTTTTTTTTACAAGGTCAGACCATTGTATGATGTGAACAGGTGTGAATTCATGCATTTGCTGCTTCAATGTGTTTTAATTTAGCATTTAAATGTTGTTTTTGACACAGACTGCAGCTGACATAGACTACAGTTCTAGGCGTATCAACTCCCAGCAAATGTGGGAATGGGGCCTTCTCAGATCTCACGTATCTTTGCTTAACACAAAATTTTGGGTGGATCCCCTGAGATTCAACTCATTAGATCTTTAATACAGGGTGGGATTAAATTACAAAAATGAGAAGGTGTTGTTAAATTGAAGGTGTTAGAAAAATGTAAGTCAGTGGGGGTAAAAGTTTTAAGTTGATTTATTAGTCACAAATAAGGCTTACATTAACACTGCAATGAAGTTACTGTGAAATTCTCCTAGTCACCATAGTTCAGCACCTGATTGGGTTAATGCACCTAACCAGCATGGCTTTCTGACTTGAGAGGAAACGGGAGCACCCAGACGAAACTCACACAGACACAGAGAGAATGTGCAAACTCCACCCAAACAGTACTCCAAGCTGGGAATCAAACCCAGGTCCCTGGCACTATGAAGCAGCAGGGCTAACTGCTGTGCAACTGTGCCATCTGTGCTACTGTGTAGAGGTAGGAGTGATGGGTGAGCAGAATTGGAACAGAATGGGTCATGGGCAGCAGAAATTTGGGCAAGTTACTTTTTTTCATGCTAAAATTAAGTGAGGATAAAGTTCTGTTTATTTCTTGCATTTAATGTTGATAACACCTTAAGAAATGCATTTATTTTAGTTCAAGCTCCACTTTAAAATCTAACAGCATCATATTCATAAATTATACTGTGACAGATACTAACCAAATAGAAGCTCCCTCAACATAAGTACAATGCACAACTGTTTGCTCTTGACTAAAAAATTGTAAAAGCCATACTCCAGTCTATAAAGCATTGATAATAGTTGGATTAAGAGGTTTGCTGTGAAATACCAGTGTACATTTTGAGGGTTAACGTAAGTTCAAAATTTTTCAATTATACATTAAAATCAGTTTTTCTACACATTGCAGCCTAGGTTCTATTCCTTTGCAGACCTCGTTTGAGATCAAAATTGATATATACTTATGATTTTTGCAAAGATTGCCTTATAATTTGCAGGCACTTATATAATACCAAGTTATTTTACTTCAGTATTGCATCACCAACACTACAGCCTGGAAATCAATGCCAGTGACGTTATTGTACAAATACTTCATGCATTCATATCCTTTTGTCTTTGTTTTAACAGAGGTGTAAGCCTTGGCTCAGTGGTGGCACTGTCACCTTTTGTATGAGACTTGAACACATAATCAAGACTGACAGTTCAGTGTAGTACTGAAGCAGCGTTGCCCTGTTGGAGCTGCTGTCTTTGAATGAGAGGTTAAAAATAAGCTCCATCTGCCCCTCAGATTGATGTAAAAAATCCAATGATATCAGGCGAAGAAAAGCAGGGGGATTATCCCTTAATATATTCTACACATTCTACTAGTTAACAGATTATCTGGCCATTTATCTCATTGTTGTTTTATGGATTTTGCTTTACCTGAGTTGGGTAATACTTTTACCAACATTGCTGCGATGAGTAGATTTACACAAAAAGTACTTCATTAGTGATGAAACACTTTGGTTTAGCCTGAGAACATGAAATATACCACAAAAATGCACAATTCTTCTTTTTTTCCACCAATCTTTCTCCCAGGGTCCAAAGATGTGCACGTTAGGTGCATTGGCCATGCTATATTGCCCCTTAATGTCCTGGGATGTATAGGTTAGAGGGATTAGCAAGGTAGATATGTGGGGTTACGGGGATAGGGCTTGGGTGGGATTGTTGTCAGTGCAGACTTCATGGGCCAAATGGCCTCCTTCTGCACTGTAGAGTTTCTATGATTCTATGATTCCATGAATGAGTTAATATCTCATTTAAAATAGCAGAAAGACATTTGATACATAAGAACATAAGAACATAAGAAATAGGAGCAGGAGTAGGCCATCTAGCCCTTCGAGCCTGCCCCGCCATTCAATAAGATCATGGCTGATCTGTCGTGGCTCAGTTCCACTTTCCCGCCCTCTCCCCATAACCCTTAATCCCCTCTTTTATCAAGAACCCATCAACCCGCTTCTTAAAAATATTTAGCGAGGCAGCCTCCACCACTTCAACGGGCAGAGAATTCCAGAGATTCACCACCCTTTGAGTGAAGAAGTTCCTCCTCAACTCCGTTCTAAACCGCCTCCCCTTTATCTTGAGGCTGTGCCCCCTAGTCCTACTGTCTTTTTTGAGCGGGAAGAGTCTCTCCACCTCTATCCTATCCATCCCATTCATCATCTTATACGTCTCAATGAGATCTCCCCTCATTCTTCTAAACTCTAACGAGTACAAGCCTAGTTTATTCAGCCTCTCCTCATAGCTCAACCCCCTCAACTCCGGTATCATCCTAGTAAACCTCCTCTGCACTCCCTCCAGGGCCAAAATATCCTTGTGCAGGTGCGGCGCCCAAAACTGCACACAGTACTCCAGCTGCGGCCTCACCAATGCCCTATACAGCTGCAGCAAGACCTCCCTACTTTTATATTCAATCCCCCTCGCTATGAAGGCCAGCATCCCATTCGCCTTCCTGACCACCTGCTGCACCTGCAAGCTGGGTTTTTGCGACTCATGCACAAGGACCCCGAGGTCCCTCTGCACCGTCGCCTGCTGCAGTTTTTCGCCACGTAAGTAATAGTCCTTCCTACCATTCTTCCTACCACCTCACACTTGCCAACATTAAATTCCATTTGCCATTTCCTGGCCCATTCGCCCAGCCTATCTAGATCCTTCTGCAGACTCTCCACACCCTCCGCACAATTTGCCTTTCCCCCAATCTTGGTGTCATCAGCAAATTTCGACACCCTGCACTCGGTTCCCTCCTCCAGATCATCTATATAAATGGTAAATAGCTGAGGCCCCAGCACCGACCCCTGGGGCACCCCACTAGTCACCAACCGCCAATCCGAATAGCACCCATATTCAAATAATTTCCAAGCTTATATACCAGTTTTTCATCAGTGATGTTAAATTTCAGTAATCTCTATTGGGTTTAATCATGCTGTGAAGCCAATGTACATGATTTAAATGCAAATTGTACATAGCAACTATTTTAATTAATAGGCATAGACAACTTAATAAGATGTGGATCTCTTCATTCCCTCAAGCACCTTGGATTGCATACACACCTGACCATCCACTATCCTGTTGGAAATGTGATGGTTGCTTTCCAGAATAATAATCAACCCCATTCTTAGAAGGCAAACTTTACTTCCTTCAGTTAGGTTTTTTATGACCCCTGCTTATGATAGACATTTTAAAGAATGCCCTATTCCTCAGTACATTTCAAATTCTAGTCAAAATTGCACAATTCACATGGTACATACTGTCATGCCAGTGACTTGATTTTGGGAGTACATTTGTGGATGTTAGATGCAAAACAATTATCAATGTCATTTCTAGAGATTTCATCTGATTCTTAATCGGTCTAAATTAGTTCCAAATATGACTTCTTTCCAACAACAGTCCTGACAATCTATATTCCAGTTTTAAGGTGCAGTTATCTACATTATTAACATATACATTGCTTAGCTCTTTCCATTCATAAATGTAATGAAAAACACATCAAAGAGATGCATGCTCTGAAATGGCTAAAATACCAAATGCTCAAAATAATCAAAAACAGTATATTGAGTCAAATTTCAGAAATAGAAAAATGGCTATGTGTTATTAATATTTATATTAATGAGGGTTTTGGAAAAAAATTTAAAGGAAGAAATTTTAAAACATTCACCACTGAATGTTTTTATTAATAAAATGAACAATAATAATTAATTGAATTTATATATAACCCTGGATGTAATAAAAAATCCCAATGCACTTCACAGGAGGGTTAAAATGTGAAATTTAACACAACGCCACATACGGAAATATATTAGGAGAGATCACCACATAAAACATAGGTTTTAAGGAGTGACTTAATGGAGAAAAAATGGTAGGCATTTAGTGAGGGAATTCCAGAGATTATTCCCAAGAATCTAAATGCATTCCCACCAGTAGTGAAGTAATTACATTCAGGGATGCTCAAAGTACCATAATTAGAGGATTAATGTATTGGAGAGTTGTGAGCTGAAATTCTGTATAGAGGTGGGAGAGGGGAGGAAAGGCCATTGAGGGATTTGAAATCAATGCTGAGAATCTTTAGATCGAAGTGTTGCTGAATGGGGGGATCAATGTAAATCAGCAAATGCAGGGATGATGGACAAATGGGGCTTGGTGTGAGTAAGGACTTGGGAAGCAGCTTTTTGGATGTCCTCATATCTACAGAGAGTAGAGTGTGGTGATTGGTCATCTCGAGTATCATAGACAATGAAAGCTTCAGTTGCAGATGAACTGAGACACGGACAGAGTCAAGTAATGTTAATCACCTTCATTCAGAGGCTCCAGTGATGATCTATGTCCTTTGGCCTACTATAGTGCTAGCTGAGGCCACCACTCCCGATAGCAGTGCCAATACTGGAGAACTGTTGGCCTCTGATTGGCTGGAAATGACCATAGAGTGATGGGCTTGCCACCAGCTCTCCAGCCAGTATATGGCCTACCACTACAATCAGTAGATTCACCCCAATAAATATTAATGGTTGCCAAACAATTATTTTTTCCCAGAAAGTTAACAATTAAAAGCGTGGTGTCTTATTCCTGTAAGAAGTTTTAAGATACACTAAAAGTATCGAATTCAAAAATTAATAAAGCTTATTTTTGTTCAGTCTCTTTTTTTAAAATCCATACTTTGTCTTTTTATTTGTCTTTCTGTGCTGGATTAGACATTGAATTCACCCACTCTAATTAACTTATTAGTCCTTCCTCTGTTTATCTCTCAATCCTTGAATTAAACTGGTTAAGGGGAGGTGATATTGTCCCAGCTAAATGCTCTGGGGACCCAGGCTTGATTCCCAACATAGATGGGGAAATTTGAAGGATGACTAATGCTGATTGTTGTAAAAATTCATCTGCTTCACTAATGTCCTTTAGGAAAGGAAATCCACCCTGTTTACCTACATGTGTCTCCAGATCCACAGTGGTTGACTCTTAAATGACTGAAGCTGCCACTCTGTTCAAGGGCAATTAGGAATGGGTAATATATTAAACATAAAAAAAGGGGCAGGAGTAAGCCATTTGGCCCTTCAAGCTTACTTCAACATTTATTATGATCATGGCTGATCATCCAACTCTGTAACCTGTTCCTGCTTTTCTCGAATATCCTTTGGTCTTTTTAGCCCCAAGAGCTATATCTAACTCCTTCCTGTATACACAGTGTTTTGGACTTAACTGCTTTCTGTGGTAGAGAATTCCACATACTGACCACTCTCTGGATGAAGAAATTTCTCCTCATCTCGGTTCTAAATGGTCTATCCCGTATCCTCAGGCTGTGACCACTGGTTCTGGGCTCCCCCGCAATCGGGAATATCTTTCCTGCATCTATCCTGTCTAGTCCTGTTAGGATTTTATAGGCTTCTATGAGATCACCCATATTCTTCTAAACTCCAGAGCTTATAATCCTAACCGACTCAATCTCTCATCTGTCAATTCTGACAGCCCAAGAATCAGTCTGGTAAACCTTCACTGCACTCGTTCTATAGCAAGAACATCTTTCCCCAGATAAGAAGACCAAAGTTTTACATACTGGCTGCGATTCTCCCAAAAGTGCTGAATTGGTGGGACAACTGTTCTAAATCTCAACTGTTTTGTCAGCTCAGCTTCTCACCTGGATCTCTGCACTCTGTGAACTGCAGAGGTCCCAGTCATGAATCTCATTACAAACACAGGGGGTGGGGCCTATTCATGCCAGAGTCTGATAGTTCTGGAACTCTACACATGCGCAGTAGCCCTGAGCATACCTCCTGTGATAAAATCTAGAATTCAGTTAACATTATTTTACCATCTTATCAATCTTAGTGGCTGCCTTTACTATCCTGTGACCCTTAGCTGCTTTTTACCCTGTTTTTTTTAAATTCAGTTTACCATCCTCTCCCTAATTATATACCCCTTAGACTAGTCTAGTGCTATTCCATGTGGTTCCTCGCAAATGGTTTTCCTATAGTCCATACACACTACATATGCTGCATTTCCAATGTCTACCATCAAAATATATTTCTCCTTTAAAGACTTGACTGAATATTTCATCAACATCTGTGAATCAACAATTTTTTTCCTCTCAGGAGTCCCACCTTACTGTTACCAATTCTCTTATTTTAGTATTATCCTTCAGTTTTTAAATCATTATTCTAAGAACACGCTCAATTTTACTTGACTTTCACCTTTTTCATTTAGCCACAGTATTCTAAATCTACTAGTTACCTTTTATCTTAGAATATATATACCTTGATTCTTTGAAATTCCTTTTTTCATGTAAAATTCTCACAATTGATATACAGTCCTGTGTGTCAATTTATCCTTCCTCCCCACTTCAGCTACCTCACTGCTCAAGCTCACCTAGTAACTGGGGAAGTAAGAGTATCCCTTGTGGATTGGATTTGGAATGATCATACTTGCTCTAAGACAAATGCTCCTACCTCTGAAATATGGGAACACTGGCAAGAACAACTGCTTATGCGGTGTATGTTCACTCTGACAGCTCAAACTTGTATATGAAACATGTGAACTGTTCTAGAAGTACTAATTTAAAATATTTATTGCAGCCAAAACGTTTTGCAAATGAAAAGCTTGAGTCTCTCAGTAGCCCCATGATAAATAGGTTCAAAGCAGAGCCAGTTGTGAATAACAAAATGGGCTGAACATAATGCAGGAAGCTGTGACGGGAAATCTGGAGCTTATCCAATCGCAGGTGAGGCTCAGCATCAGTTCCCCCAGTGGCGGAAAAACCTCCCACCGATTAAATCGAGAGTGGAAGGAGCTGATTCAGAATTACCAGATGCTGGTGAAGGGATGTCTATCAGGTTTATTAATTAGCTGGTTAACGCTCCTCATCCTCGAGTCCTTTTTAAATTTTAAAATGACTCTATGGGATGTGGACATCGATGGCTGGGCCAACATAACTTCATTGCAGTGTTAATGTAAACCTACTTGTGACAGTAATAAATCAACTTTAAAACATTTCTTCTCCATCCCTAATGTCCTTGAATTTACTGACTTGTTCTGCCATTTTAGAGGTTGATTGGGCCAGGGCAGCACAGTAGCACAGTGGTTAGCACTGCTGCTTCACAGCTCCAGGGTCCTGGGTTCAATTCCTGACTTGGGTCACTGTCTGTGTGGAGTTTGCACATTCTCCTCATGTCTGTGTGGGTTTCCTATGGGTGGTCAGGTTTCCTCCCACAGTCCAAAGATGCGTGGGTTAAGTTGATTGGCCATGCTATAATTGCCCTTAGTGTCCTGAGATGAGTAGGTTCGAGGGATTAGTAGGTAAATATATAAGGATATGGGAGTAGGGCCTGGGTGGGATGGTGGTTGGTGCAGACTTGATGGGCTGAATGGTGTCTTTCTGTACTGTGGAGATTCTATGAAATCTTTGTGAGTTGTAGTGTGCAGAATCAAAATGAACAAACAGGGTGTGGTGTGAAACAAAAAGAGAAAATACTGGAAAATCTCAGCAGGTCTGTTAGCATCTGTGGAGAGAGAATAGAGCCAATATTTTGTGTCTGGATGACCCTTCGTCAGATGCCTACTCTGAAGAAGCACTGCTCTTCCCTCCATCGGATTCCAGCATCCCGCAGTATTTTGCTTTAATCTTAGGGCATGGTGTGACATGCCCCGCTCCAGCAAATGCAGAGACAATATTAGCTTTTGTGTAAGATTTATTCAGTACACATGACCGGAAAAGGTCAATTTGTGCTTCAGATTTCAGTTTCATCTGATTATCATCGTTCAACAGCTTTCAAACTTTTGGTTGACTCATCAGAAATGTGAGTTTCTGTCAAATTTGTGATATATCTTCCAATGAACATTAATGTCCTTGTTTTGCTGTGCTGGCTTTCTGTCCTAACTCTTCCATTTAAGGAAGATGCATTGTTTTTCAACTCTGCTGATTGATAGATGTACAATCTACTCTGCCCTAAATGCAAAAAAAAGTTAGGAAGAAAGGTGTTGGAGGACTGTTGGTGAGCAGGTGAATAATTTCTAAACCTTATTTTCATCTACAATTTGTTAGGGATTTAGAATTGCGGCAGCTCTGTAAAGCAGAGCACTCCATCTGGTGACTTGGCTGAGGAGTGAAGTAATGGACTGCCAACAGTGACAAGCAAACTTCAGTGACAAGTAGTTTGGAGCCTAAAACTGTGACCATCTGGTTGGAAGGAAATGTTTTGCCATCTGGTCCATTCAGTGTAGCAAAATTGGTGGACACAAAGTAGAGATGAGCATTAGCTACATGCTGGTATGCTTTGACTTCAGATAAATTCATATGTAGGTGCAGAAATTCATATGTAGCAGTGGCTCAGTGATAGAATTCTTGCCTCCCAGTCAGAAATTGAGGCATCAAGTCCCATTTCAAAAACTTGACTACCTTATTTAGGGAAAATGGATTGCATTTAATGTTTCCGACGGGGATCCCACCCACCTGTTGGAAAACGGAACATCTATGTTGTTTTGGTGGTGGAGGCCCAACCAAATTTAATGCCTACTCATAACCAATCTTTCCTGGGATCTAGAACTTTTATGGATGGCATGGTGGCACAGTGGTTAGCACTGCTGCCTCACAACATCAGAGACCTGGACTCGATTCCCAGCTCGGGTCACTGCCTGTGCCAAGTCTGCATGTTCTCCCCGTGTCTGTGTGATTTTCTTCTGGGTGCTCTGGTTTCCTCCCATAGTCCAAAAAATGCACTTGTTAGGTGCATTGGCCTTGCTAAATTCTCCCTCAGTGCACTTGAACAGGCACCGGAGTGGATTTTCACAGTAACTTCATTGTGCTGTTAATGTAACCTACTTGTGACACAAATAAATAATTCCTGCCCACCAAGAGCTGTTGGCCAATCAGGGACCAGCAACTCTCCAGTAGAGGCAATGCCGCTGTGGCTGTTCCCAAGCCTTCAGTGAGGCCATCACCACAGATTGTTTCAAAATGCCTTGTGAGGCCACTGGCAAATATAAGAGTTAGCTAGACTCAGGAGTCAAAGGAAACCTGTGCCTGTTCAAAAAAAAATCATTGAGCTGTTGCTTAATCCCTGCTGGCTCAGGGATAATAACCTTTAAGTGGTTCATTAATGAGCCTAATTAGGTGATGAATTTGTTTGCACAGGCTTGATGCATTACCGGTTCACTTATGTTGCTGATATCTCTGTGAAAACTTGTAATATCCCTGAGGAATAAAAGTTCTGGACTCTTTGAGCCTTACCTGCTATTGGAAGTGCAACCCATGTGATGAAGGTTGCCTGCAATGTTTGTCCGATTATTGATTCCTTGGTGAAGCATAGCCAGTCAAGTAATTTTCCTGAGTGAACCAATACTGACTGCACAGGTTAAACTTGGGCAGGACCAGGACTGATGTCAAAGGACAAAGAAAGTTACAGCACAGGACAGGCCCTTCGGCCCTCCAATCATGTACCAACCATGCTGCCTAACTGAACTAAAACTCCCTATCCTTCGGGGGATCATATCTCTTCATTCCCATCCTTTTCATGTATTTGTTGAGATGTCCCTTAAAAGTCACTATCATATCTGTTACCTTCCCTGACAGCGAGTTCCAGGCACCTACCAGCCTCTGGGTAAAAAACTTGCCTTGTATATCTCCTTAAACCTTGCCCCTTGCACCTTAAACTTGTGCACTCTAGTAATTGACTCTTCCACCCTGGGAAAAAGCTTCTGACTATCAACTCTGTCCACGCCCCTCATAATCTTGTAGACTTTTATTTCGTCGCCCCTCAACCTCCATCGTTCCAGTGAGAACAAGCCAAGTTTCTCCAACCTCTCGTAGCTAATGCCCTCCATATCAGGCAACATCCTGAACTATCTTTTCTGTACCCTCTCCAAAGCCTCCACATCCTTCTGGTAGTGTGGTAACCAGAGTTGAATATTATATTCCAAGTGCAGCCTAACTAAGGTTCTATAAAGCTGCAAAATGACTTGCCAATTTTTAAACTCAATACCCCGGCCAATGAAGGCAAGCATGCCATATGCCTTCTTGACTACCTTCCCCACCTGCATTACCACTCTCAGTGACCTGTGTACTCGTACACCCAGATTCTTTTGCCTATCAATAAATACTCTTAAGATTTCTGCTATTTACTGTATATTTCCTATCTGTATTAGACCTGCCAAAATGCATTATCTCACATTTGTCTGGATTAAACTCCATCTGCCATCACTCCGCCCAAGTCTCCAACTGACCTATATCCTGCTGTATCCTCTGATGGTCCTCATCACTATCTGCAAATCCTCCAACCTTTGTGTCATCTGCAAATTTACTGATCAAACCAGTTACACTTTCCTCCAAATCATTTATATATATTACAAACAGCAAAGGTCCCAGCACTGACCCCTGAGGAATGCTACTTGTTACAGCCCTCCATTCAGAAATGCCCCTGTTCACTGCTACCCTGTCTTCTATGACCGAGCCAGTTCTGTATCCACCTTGCCAGCTCACTTCTGATCCCATGCAACTTCACCTTCTGCACTAGTCTGCCATGAGAAAGCTAGTCTACCTTACTGAAGTCCACATGCCTATGCTCATCAATCATCTTTGTCACTTCCTTGAAAAACTTGATCAAGTTGGGACACGTCATCCCAATCACAAAACCATGTTGCCTCTTGCTAATACGTCCACTTAACTCCAAGTAGGATCAAATGCTGTCTTGAAAAATCCTCTTCAATAATTTCTCTACCACTGACGTAAGACTCACCGGCCTGTAATTACCTGGATTATTCTTGCTACCCTTCTTAAACAAAGGAGCAACATTGGCTATTCTCTAATCCTTCTGGGGCCTCTCCTGTAGCCAGCGAGGATACAAAGATTTCTCTCAAGGCCCCAGCAATTTCCTCCCTTGCCTCTCTCAGTATTCTAATGAAAAGGTGATGGGATGGCACTATTAATAAGAGATGAAATTAGGTCAGTTGTGAGAGACAATCTAGGCTTGGACAATGTAGAGCCCATTTTAGTGAGGATAGAAAATAACAACGGAAAGAAGACATTAGTAGGATTGGTGCATAGACCCCAAACAGTTGCTAAACGGCCTCTGCTCAAGTCTCCTGGGAATTGGCCCCAACATTTTGCAAAATTCTGAACATGTTCCCAGCCAAAGGTAATGCATAATACTTGCTGACTTGTTTGTTAATTTACATGGAATATTAGTGTCACTGGCAAGTTCAATGTTTGTTGCCAATCTCTAATTGCCCTTTAGAGCAATTAAGAATCAACCATGTTGTTGTGTGTCTGGAATTACATGTAGGCCAGACCAGGTAAGGTGGCAGATTTCCTTCTCTAAAGGACATTAATGAACCGGGGTTTTTAAAGCCAGGGGCAGAAAGCCTCACAGGACTGAGAAATGTAGCCAGAAGATGTAAGCTCAAAGGCACAGATGAAAGGTTGCCAAACCAGCTCATTTTGAGTTCTGCCCGCCTGAACTACAAGAATAATTGATTGGAAAGGATAAATTCACATTGTATGAGGCTATAAGTATTACCAGAGGACATTGAAGCATGAGCAGACAAATAAATGCACACCAGACAGCAAGAAAGTTGTACAAGAGATGTAAGGAAGCCTAAGTTCTCAAACAGAAGGAAATATCCTGGATATTGTTCAAACTGACAAGTATTTGATAGCCCTTTCACAAGGAAAAGATTAGCAGAACAAGATTGATGGTGAATGAGAAGTAAAATTAGGCAAAATATCTGTACGTTGGAAGATGACATGGGTTTGAGGACACAATAGGCATAGTAAGGAGTCTCACAACACCAGGTTAAAATCCAACCTATTTATTTGGAATCACGAGCTTTTGGAGTGCTGCTCCTTCATTGGTGAGTGAGCAGTGCTCTAAAAGCTCATGATTCTAAATAAACCTGTTGTGACTTTAACCTAGCATTGTGAGAATTATTACTGTGTCCACCCCAGTCCAACAATGGCACTTCCTTCACAATAAAAAAAACATAAGAACATAAGAAATAGAAGCAGGAATAGGCCATCTAGCCCCTTGAGCCTGCCCCACCATTCAACAAGATCATGGCTGATCTGACAGTGGTTCAGTTCCACTTACCAGCCTGCTCCCCATAACTCTTAATTCCCTTACTGGTCAAAAATCTATCTATCTGTGACTTAAACACATTTAACGAGGTAGCCTCCACTGCTTCAATGGGCAGAGAATTCCAAAGATTCACTATCCTCTGGGAGAAGAAGTTCCTCCTCAACGCTACCTTGTCTAGCCCCTTCATTATCTTATACGTTTCTGTAAGATCTCCCCTCAGCCTTCTAAACTCCAACGAGGACAGGCCCAGTCGACTCAATCTCTCCTCATTAGCTAACCCCCTCATCTCCGGAATCAACCTGGTGAACCTTCTCTGCACTCCCTCCAAAGCCAATGTATCCTTTTGCAAATAAGGGGACCAAAATTGCACACAGTACCCTAATTGCGGCCTCACCAGTACCTTGTACAATTGCAGCAAGACCTCCCTGCTTTTATACTTAATATGCATAGACAAAGGTCATAGGTAGAGGAGGGCACTCATAATGTTAAAATGGCGGCACGGGCTCATTGGGCCGAAGGGCCTGTTTCCCGTGCTGTGTTGTTCCTTGTTCTTTGTTCTTTTATACTCCATCCCTCTCGTGATAAAGGCCAACGTTCCATTTGCCTTCTTGATCACCTGCTGTACCTGCAAGCTGAGTTTTTGTGAATCACGCACAAGGACCCCCAGGTCCTTCTGCACAGTAGCATATTGTAATTTTCACTATTTAAATGATAGTTCATTTTACTATTATTCCTTCCAAAGTGAATAACCTCACTCTTCTTATAGGCATAGGAAGCATACAACTGCAAAAAAAATGTCTGGAAGTGATAGTTATGAGGGAAAAGAAATTCACTGAACCACTCAGATCAGGAAAAGGGTGAAAAACAAACTCACAATCATAAATCTCAGGCTGACATTTCTTACTGATGTACACAGTAACACCATTCTTACCAGACTATACCAGGAGACATTTCCTGAAAAATTGGATGTCAATGGGTACTGAGGGAGAGAGGCTCTGAGACTGAGCAACATCAGGCTATCAGCATATGAGGAACCTGCAATTCAACAGCTAAGAACAATCCAAATCAGAGTGACACACATAGGAAAAGATGTTAGCTGTATGTTCTACATTACTGAAACAGATGGTACTGCCATCCTGGGGTTGAAGATTTGCAAATTCTGCAAATTATCTCAGTAAACCATGAGATAAAAGATCTAGGTGTACAGATCCATCACCTATTGAATATAACACCACAAGAAATGAGTCAAATTAGAGATATGACCAGCAGAGATGAAGAGTTACAGATGCTCTCTCAGCAAGTGATCCAGGAATGGCCTGGTAAGATACAGCCAACAGCATCAACAATGCAGCAGAACTTCTCTATTAGAGAAAGATCTTAGTGGAAGTTTTATTCTGCCATCTGGATCCAGAATAATTATACCAAAAACAATGCATGAAGAACATATGGGTAGCACAGGGACCCAGGTTCAAATCTGGCCTTGGGTGGCTCTTTGTGTGGAGTTTGCACATTCTCCCCGTGTCTGCATGAATTTCCTCTGGGTACTCCGGTCTTCTCCCACAGTCCAAAGATATACAAGTTAGGTCAACTGACCATGTTAAATTGGTGTTCCACAATTTGTAGGTTAGATGGATTAGCCATGGTAAATGTTTGGGATACGAGGATAGGGTGGGTGAGGGTCTGGCTAAGATATTCTGTCAGAGAGTCGGTGTAGACTTGATGGGCCGAATGGCCACCTTCTGCACACTAGGGATTCCATGATGATTCCACGTTCTTTGAACTTCTGCACATGATACATGAAGGCCACAAGGGAATGGAGAAGTGTAAACTCCCAAGATCCATTGTGTATGGGATAGACTTTGAAAGAAACTATGACAGAAATATGCAGCAGAAACAGATGATAGCGACTGAAGTACCAACCAGACCATAGCAATCTGTAAGAGCTGATTTATTTATGCAGCAGAAAGTGATGATACGACTAAAGTACCATCCAGACCAAGGCAATTTGTGGGAGCTGATTTATTCACACATAATTAAGAATGTTATCTCATGGTTACCATTCAAAGTTCCCTTTCATATGAAAGGTGAAAGATTTGAGAGTCACTGCAATCATTTCAGCAGTATGAGTTCTGCTGAGCAAGGGTTTTCTAAAAGAATAATATGTGACGATTGATCCCAACTCTGCTCCAGAGAATATAAGTGATTTGTTGAATAGAATGGGCTTAACATCACCATTTCATCACCACATTCCCAAAGGGGACATGGGTTTGAAGAAAGACACATACAGATGGTCAAGAGAACACTCACAAAATGCTAAAAGGCAAAGGAAGACCGAAACATTGCCTTATTGTCACTATAATCTGCATCTCTCGAGGCAGATGGGCAATCAATTGCAAAATTATAGAGTGGAAAAAAGTAAACAACAAGTCTGCCAAGCAAGATGCTTCCTCCAAATGACCAGCATGCAGTAAAGACAACAACTCACTGATACACAGGTAGAAGCAGATCAACACTTCATAAGCGTGCCAAATCCTGTCTGAGTCGTTGAAACAACAAACGGCACATGTAAAGGGTTTAATCATGAAAACCTGGAACCCTGAATCACTTATCAAGCCTCCATTATTTGAAGCTTGATAAATTAACTTGCAGAACAGAAACATAAAAGCTCAAACCAAGTAAATATTCAAAACCAAGGGCCCGATTTCCCACCCTGACACACTTATTGTTTGGTGCTTCGGGTTGGGAGATCGTGTGTTGGCCATTTTGTGAGCTTCACGCATACGTTTCTGACCTATGTGCGTCTGTCACAGCCGGTGAGCAGGCGCAGTCGGGATCACACTGGAAACCTGCACTAAGACAAAGTAAGTGATTTAAATCTATTTTTAGTCTGTTTTAAATGTCATTGTCAGGCCCAGAATATCTCCCACCCCACCAGGAGTATTTCATTCCGGCGAGGTTTATAGTAGCTCCCCACTGCGGGGAATTAGTGGGAGATCCAGCTGGAATGAAGGGGGTAATTGGAGCACCCCATGGGGTTGGGTGGCATGGGGATGGTGTCCCCTGGGCATGAGAACCTCGGCAATTTCAGCTTGTGACTCCATGCACTGTCCAAGGGGCAAAGTTCCCATGCCCAAGGGACAGGGCCAAGGGGGTGGGGCCTAGGAGGCAGGGCGTATTGTGGGTAGAGTCTAGGGGGCGATTGGTCGGGGTGGGGGTCCCATTGGACTCTGCAGATAGGATTGGTCAGGGCTGAAGAGAGGCCAGTGAACTGGGGGAGCCTGGTCTGCCGGGGCGGTCTGCCTCCTGTGGGGAGAGTTTGCCTCCTGGGAGGGGGTGGTCAGTGGGGGGGGACGGGGGCTGATTGGGGATTGGGGGGGATGATCATCACTGCTGGAGGTGGGGTGGTGGGCGGCCAAGAGATTGTGATGCTCAAGGATGGGGGAGGATTGGGGCTGGCCCGGGAATGCTTGTGTGGGCCGTGATCAGGCTGGCCAGCAACATACAATCTGAGTGTTCAGGGCTACTGCGCATGTGCAGAGGCCAGGAACTGTCAGACTCTGGTGTGAATAGACTCCACCCCCTGAGATTCAAATTATATTCATGATTATGACCTCTGCATTGCACAGAATGTGGGAGCTTTGAGTCTGAACTCCCACTGGAAAAGCAATCATAAATTGCACCATTTTTCCTGCCAATTCAGCACTTAGAATTCTTTTGGGAGAATCAGGCCCCAAATTTCAGCTTGAAATCGTTATGAGGATTGTTTGGTGTCTCACTGAGATTTATATATGACTATATACATGCCCAAGTTACTGCCAGGCATCGGTGCTAACTCATTGCTGACTCCCTCCAGACTCTACTCACTCTGGGCCATGTGCTCTCTTACATCACTGTGTGGATAGTGCTGTACTCAGACCCACATTAACCTTATATGCGCCAGGCCCTAATACTACACCACCCCCAAATTCTTTACCCAATGTATTTTAAGTGATTATAGTTTATTTTATGTCTCACATAATGTAAGTTTTATTTTCTCAACTTATGAATTGCCAGTAAGTTAGAATGAGGGATGAGAGTAATTAAGTAGAGGAGAACTAAGATGGCAGAGAGGATATGGGAACCATGGGTAAGGGGCATGTGTTGGCATGGGGTTTAAGGGACATTGGAGATGGGTGGGGGACATAAGCTGGCATGGATGGAGAATGGGAAATGTGTGGGGGGGTGAGGGAGGTTTTTTGTTTTACTATCATTTATTTGATCAAAGTGCTGGAGGACAGAAGCAGGCCTTGCACCCAACACACTTCTGCATTTGCTCCATGGTTTCCCACTTCAGATGCTATTCCTGCCTATTCTCCATAACTTGTGGATGGCTATTGTTAAGGGCCAGGTTTGGTGAGCTGTGAAGCGTCCCAACTCCGTGAACCCAACTCAAGACCATAATCTGTGCACAAGTTACTACAGCTGATCTTTACAAATTTAACGCCTTAAGCCTTGGTATAATTCTAGTGAATCTACACTGCACTCTTTCTGAGGAAATTATACATTTTCTAAAGTTCAGTGTCTAAAACTGAAAACTATACAAAAGGGAAGAGTACATAACCTTGAGTGGCCAGCGTTGGGTCCACTTTTATTTTCGGTACATATAGATGATACTGACTTGCATAAAGGGAACATAACTTGCTGAGGGCACAAAAAAATTCCAGTGCTTCTTTATCTTGACACTAAGAAGGCTAATTGCCAAATCTTAAGGGGACCTGTGAAGTAGCTTGAGGGGAAAAATACATTTCTAAATCTCTGTATCTTTCTCATGGCTCATGAATGCGAGTTGGAAATAAAACAAAAACAAAAATTACTGCAAAAAGACCCAGTGAAAATGTATGAGCACTTTCAATGTCTTTCTGCATATCAAGCTGCTGGAAGTCTTGCCCCTACCCCCTTGCCTACCATCAGATTTTACTAATGTGCTGGATATTTTGGGGGGGAGTTTTCCCATCCAGCCTGGAATGGAAATTGTAGCGGGCGGCAGTGGGGGTGCGGGGGGGTGGTTGGATGGGGGAACACTATGCAAAGGTCCGTTGACCTCGGGCAGGATTTTCCTGTTTTGGGGCAAGCGCGGCTGGAAAAGTCCTGCCCTTGGTGTCCAGCACATCTGAAACTGAAAATGTTGCAGCCCTTTCTTGCCTCCTTCTGCATATGTTAAAGCTGCCTCCTGTTTGCTCAAGTCAGAATCAAACAGGGCCTTCCACTGGCAGGACTCTGCAAAACTAATTTCCACTTCTCTTTTCTGATTCAATTCCTATTGCGCTGATTTAGGGGTGACAGCAGGATTAAAAAAAAACTCCAGGACAATTTAAAGAGGAACTGAAGAGGTTGAGGAAAATTAACCAAGGTCTTATTTTGAAACTGTAAACAGTTCTATTAGAATAAATAGGGTGACATTATTTTCTCTTGTTGTGCAGTTGACGTTGAAGGAATCATCCATTTAAAACCAGTTACTGGGTGTGAGGAGAGAGGACAGGAGAAACGTCTTCACTTGCATTTTGGAATGCTATTTGCCACAGGGAATTATTAAGGCAGATAATGTTGCTTCTTTTAGGAAAAAAAAATTGATAAGTAGTTTAAGCCAAGATGCAAGATTATGGAGGGAGCAGGGTAGCAGGGTTAGGTATGTTTTGTTCTATTGAAGGATTAAAACAGAGGTAAGAGAATGAATGGTTTCATTCTGCGCTGTTCTCTGGTTTTAATTCAATTCAATCCATCGTCAATGCGTTGCAAGCATGACAAATGATTTGCCAATCTTCATCCATTTGGATAACTCTGAATTAAAGCAGATCATTATCCTGCAGTAAATTGTCATTAATAGAGTGGCCTAATGACTGCTACCATTAACAAGGGGCACAGCAGTAACATTGAGACCTGGCAGTTTCCAACAATTAATGCACTAGTGTGACAAGATTTATCTTACAAAGTCATTAGGTCATTGGCCGTAACAACTCCACCTGACCCTCGTCCTAAGCTAACCTTGTCACGGGCTTCAATAATTCTGTGAACAACAATATATTTAACATAATGAAATATCCCAAGATACTTCATAGGAGTACTATAAAACAAAATATCACACCAAACCACTTAGTGGGGGGTATCAGGTCTGATGATATCAAAGAGACATGTATTAAGGAGTGTTTTAAAGAGTGAGGTACGGAGATGTAAAGGTGTGGGGTTGGAATTCCAGAGTTTGGAGTCTAGGTTCCCAGAAGCTGGAGAAATTATAATTGGGAATATTCAAGAGGTCAGAATTGGAGAAGTGCAGGTTTCTTGAAGTGTAGTGGGGTTGGAGAAGATTACAGAGAGAAAGGGAAAGGTGAGACTACAGAGGGAACTGAAAGAAAGAATGGGCATTTTAAAATCATGTCTTTGATTGACCAGAAGTCACTGTATAACAGTGAGTGCAGGAGCGATGTGTGGAATGGAACTTGCTATGAGTTAGGACATTTACAGCAGAATTTTGGAGGTTAGAATGGGGAGGCCAGCCTGGAGTGCATTGCAATAATATGTGCAGAGGAAATGAAGACATGAATGAGGGTTTCAGAGACAGGTGAGCTGAGACAGGGGTGAAGCCAAGCGAAGTTGCAGTGGTCTTCATGGTGCAAATATGAACTAGGTTGGAAGCTCATCTTGGAATCAAATGTGACACAAAGAGTGTGAACAAACTGACTTAATCTCAGTCTATTAACAAGGAGAGGGGCAGTATCAGTAGCTCAGGTTCAGAGTTTGGAGTGGGAATTGAAAACACTGGCTTCAGTCTTTTCAATATTAATTGGAAGAAATTTCTGCACGTCTGGTTTATTTTTAGTTTATTTATTAGTGTCACAAGTAAGCTTACATTAGCACTGCAATGAAGTTACTGTGAAATTAGTAAAATCCAGTATTGGATATTTGCTAAGCAGGTATTTGATAACTTAGCAACTGTGGAGGAGTCAAGGGAGCTGGGGGTAAGGTAGAGTTGGGTGGTCTTCAGTGAACATGTGGAAACTAACACTGCATTCTGGTGATGTTGCCAAGTGACAGCATGTAAATGAGAAATAGAAAAGGGGCAATGATAGATCCTTGTGAGCGACCATTGGTAATGTGGGAGTAGGAAGATATGGAAATTCAAAAGGATTGAAATCAATTTTACTCACAGATGAATATTTCAGCTCATCTTTGATAGATTTGTTGCCAAATCGATGGTCACTTAAAAATGTCATTTCAAGTGGAAGGAAGGAGAAACTTTTTTACATACAGGGTTATTGAACCATGGAATGCATTGGCACAGGGAATGGCCGAGGCAGAGACTTGATTATTTGAAGGGGAAATTGAATAAATGTTAATATGGATTGAAAAGCCCAAATTGATGATGAAATTGCTTAATTTTCTACTGTGGATTATGAAAATAGATGCGCTTTTTCTTCTGTGAGAATGTATATAAGACACAATGGGTTATAGTTATAAGGGAAATATTGCAATGGCAGCAATGATCATCAAGACACTGACAATAAGGAGCTCATTTACCAAGTATTGATACTTCTTCTGAATCCAGGAGGTTATGATTGAAAACAGGGAGTGAGAAACCTTGAAACAGTGTGAAGATATCCCTGTGTGATGCTTACCAAACATTTGGAATGTTTGAGTCATCAGACAGGGCATTTTGAAACAGTTCATAGGGACTCGGCCTATGAAGGGTGACTTTGCAGTTGGCCACTCACTGAGTTGATCATGCAGTGAGTAACAAACTCTGATTGGCACAGGTTTTGAGCACATGTACCGAGGCATAACAAAGGTGTACCTTTCCTTTGTTACTTGCTGTATAGCAAGCATAGGCCAACACATCTGATATTACAGGGGCGATTCTCCCAAAAGTGCTGAATTGGTGGGAAAACTGTTCTAGATCACGACTGTTTTTCAGTGCAGCTTTCCACTCGAATCTCTCCACTGTGTGCAGTGCAGGGGTCACAATCAGGAATCTCATTAAAAACCCGGGGAACTGGGGGTCCCACAATCACCATGGCGGGGCGGGGGGGGGGTGGGGGGGTGGTGGGGGGGAGAGGTCTGCAGGGGTCATTTGCAAACCTTACCATCTCTTCATTTCAGGGTACATCTTGCTTTAAAAGGGTTGTGAAGGCTGGTATGCAGGCAGTGCTTCCTGGGTTCCAATTCATATTGCAACTGACAGAGTGCCTTTCCTCAGTGGGGGCTGTCCAGAAAGCAGGAGCTCTTGAAAACAAGAGGATCAGCAATGGGGGTGACTGTGAGTTACCCGGGCAGGGTCCCATGAGAAGGGTATCAGGGCACAGTAGAAGAATCAGGAATGGGTTGTGTCTCCTCTCATATGGCCCAAAGGGCCTCACACTCGGGGGTGGATAACTGCAGTATAATTGGAACCCATACTCAGGCAGCAGTGTGAAGAGAAAGGGAAGAGGCTGCCCAGAAGGCCTAGGCAGCTGAAGGTCCAACTACCAATGCTGGTACAATTTACATTGGAGACACTGAAAAGACCAGAATTAGAGTGGCACATACCTTAGAGGGCTGTACATTTAGAGGAGAAGGTGACAGAGATAGGGCCATGAAAACAAAGCTGAGAATTTTGCAATTGAGCAGTTAGAATCATAGAATTCCTACTGTGCAGAAGGAGAGCGTTCGGCCCATCGAGTCTACACTGACTACAATCCCATTTAAACCCTATTCCCATAACCCTATGCATTTACCTAGCTAGTACCCCTGGTGCAAAGGGACAATTTAGCCTGGCTAATTCACCAAAGCCGCACACCTTTGGAGTGTGGGAGGAAACCGGAGCACCCAGAGGAAACCCACGCACACACAGGGTGAATGTGAAAACTCCACACTGATGGTGACCCAAACCGGGAATCAAACCTGGGTATCGGGTGTTGTGAGGTAGCAGTGTCACTGTCCTGCCCGTTGTGGATCATTGTATGTGTTGGTGATGAGTGAATTGGTCTGGCTGTGAGTAATCAGGGGCAGCCTCATGTCAATTAGGACATAAAATAAGGTAAAACCAGAGGCTACCCCTTTCCTCACCCAGTTGGTGTGAGGTTGGAACTGGAAATGGTTCTAGCATTGTTTTCCCAACTACAGAGACAAAATCCTGCCATCACCACAACAGGTGTTGGTGGAAACATGGCCATGAGTGTGTGTCAGGTACAGTTCTGTCTACCAATTTTACTGCTAGTATTTAGGTGAGATTGCATCATGGGGTGCACTTCAGTTACTAATCTCATATTTTTATGGCAAGATGTGGTGCATTTGTCTTCTGACTTTTGACTGAGCAGTTTCCTGTGAATGCAAAAGTTTCAATCACCTCTGCTGCAGAATGGGCAGCATGGTGGCACAGTGGTTAGCACTGCTGCCTCAAAGCACCAGGGACCTGGGTTCAATACCTGGCTTGGGTCGTCGTCTGTGTAGAGTTTGCACATTCTCCCCACGTCTGCTTGAGTTTCCTCTGAGTGCTCTGGTTTCCTCCCACAGTCCAAAATACGTGCTGGTTAGGTGCATTGGCCATGCTAAATTCTTCCCCCAGTGTACCCAAACAAGTGCCAGAGTGTGGTGACTAGGGGACTTTCACAGTAACTTCATTGCAGTGTTAATGTGAGCTTACTTGTGACTAATATATACACTTTAAGATCACGTAGCATAACCAACTGGAGGTCCATGAAGTTTGAAAGCTACCTGTTGCTGGTGGGTTGTAGGAGTATAACATTTCTGAGAGGGAGGAGAAAGCTCTTTGGTTGGTGATGGCTTGTTCGCAAAGGTTGATAGTGTAGGATTGAGGGAGTGGATCTTTGAACGATGAGTTATGCTGGTTCTTAAGTAGGTTTTCTCTGCAGGGTTTGCTTGAATAACCGGTTGCCTAGGGAAGGTACTTCTGACTTAATTTCTGACTGATTTAGGAGGCTTTATGTTTTGTTATAGGGTGGTGAGTGGAGGGCGTGCAGTAGGAGAAACGTTTGTGGTTTGTTGGTCATCTTGTAAGGCCATTCACCATCAGTGAGCTGGCTTTCAGGTTTTGTTTTCAGAGAATCAGGACTTTTTTGAAGAGAAATTTTGAATCAGAAGGTTAAGCTTTTTGGATTATTCATCCGCAATGATTTATGTTTTTATATCATCCTGTGGGTTGTGTTCAAACCTAAAATCCTTTCTTGTGAAGCGTACTTAGGGCGATGGTGTCAGCTTTAATGTCAACAAATAAACAACAACTGAGACATTACAAAATAAATACATGTTAATTCAGATTGGATAATCTGGCTGAGTCATTGGTCTTCACAGCTACAAATCTAAATACACAGATGCAGTAAAGCCACACTAAAGCAGTGTATTGAATTTGGCAGAGCTGAACAATGTACAAACATTGGTTGTAAGATTCTTTGGGCTGGTTTCTGCCCTTCCCCAGGATTGTGGCAGAGACTGTGTAATTAGTCAACCCCTTCCAGGATCAAATATCTCACTGGAGTAATGATTCTGGAGGTACAAGTTAATGCTGGTCAAGCTTACTTCTGTTGTGGGCAAGGTTTTAGAAAAAATTATTAGGGATAGGATTTATAGTTATTTGGAGTGTAATGAATTGATTAGAAATAGTCAGCATGGTTTTGTAGCGGGTAGGTCATGCCTTACTAACCTTATTGAGTTTTTTGAGAAGGTGACCAAAGAGGTGGATGGGGGTAAGGCAGTTGACGTGGTATACATGGATTTTAGTAAGGCGTTCGATAAGGTTCACCATGGTAGGCTTCTGCAGAAAATGCAGATGTATGGGATTGTGGGTAATCTAGGAAGTTGGATCAGGAATTGGCTATCAGATAGGAGACAGAGGGTGGTGGTGGATGGTAAATATTCATCATGGAGTGCAGTTACGAGTGGTGTGCCTCAGGGATCTGTTTTGGGGCCACTGTTGTTTGTAATTTTTATTAATGATCTGGATGAGGGTATAGTTGGGTGGATTAGTAAATTTGCTGATGACACCAAAGTTGGAGGTGTGGTAGATTGTGAGGAAGGGTGTCATAGTCTGCAGGGAGACTTAGATAGGTTGCAGAGCTGGGCCGAGAGGTGGCGGATGGAATTTAATGCGGAGAAGTGTGAGGTAATTCACTTTGGTAGGAGCAACAGATGTGTCGAGTATAGGGCTAACGGGAGGACTTTGAATAGTGTGGATGAACAGAGGGATCTCGGTGTGTGTGTACATAGATCCCTGAAAGTTGGGAATCAAGTAGATAAGGTTGTCAAGAAGGCGTACGGCGTCTTGGCGTTTATTGGTAGGGGGATTGAATTTAGGAGTCGCAGTGTAATGTTGCAACTGTACACTACTCTAGTGCGGCCGCACTTGGAGTACTGTGTGCAGTTCTGGTCCCCGCATTACAAGAAGGATGTGGAGGCGTTGGAGAGGGTGCAGAGGAGGTTTACTAGGATGTTGCCTGGTATGGTGGGGAGGTCCTATGAGGAGAGACTGAGGGATTTAGGGTTGTTTTCGTTGGAAAGAAGGCAGCTAAGAGGGGATCTTATTGAAACATATAAGATGATTAGAGGTTTAGATAGGGTGGATAGTGATAGCCTTTTTCCTCGGATGGAGAAAGCTAGCACGAGGGGGCATGGCTTTAAATTAAGGGGGGGTAGCTACAGGACGGATGTCAGGGGTAGGTTCTTTACCCAGCGGGTGGTGAGGGATTGGAATGCCCTGCCTGCTGCAGTTGTAAATGCGTCTAGTTTGGGGGCGTTTAAGAGATCTCTGGATAGGTTTATGGACGAAAAGGGATTGGTATAGGCTAGTGGGTCATTGTTTTTGTAACTGGTCGGCGCAACATCGTGGGCCGAAGGGCCTGTTCTGCGCTGTAATGTTCTATGTTCTATGTTCTATGTTCTAAGCGTGTGGGGAATGAGGCCAGCTGGGGGGTGGGCGGTTGAAGAATCACTAGGACAGATCTCCGATGTCAGGATCAAGGGCCTAAATGATCTGGACATAGGGAAGAAGTGGACTGCTGATGCCATGGAGTGGAAGGGATATTCTACCACTTCAGCATATTAATGTGATTTAGCAACATGGAATCTTCTATGATCAAATGGCAACATTCAAAATTAAAATGAGGTGCAAAGAGATGATGGGCCTTCAATTTCCTGATTGTTTAAAGCTGGCGGTGAGAATGTGAGTCTCTGAGGTGAGCCACTTGGAGCTGCCAGATACAAACCAGAAATTTTCTTTGGAAGATGGAGTGGAAGCTGCACTTCTTTGCAAGGAAGGGTCATTGCGGGAGGTCAGGTGTCGCAGCAGGGAGATGAAGGGCCAGTTTGTGGAATTCAAGGGTCACTTGTGTAACTTGTGAAAGATCATTTTGGGGAAGGACAACATCCTAATGGGGCAACAGAGCCAGATTTAACCAGCTGCAGGAGCTTTGTGACTGAAGAGTTGCGAACCCAGGTGTCAGGTGTTTTCAGAAGCCCAGGGGCCCAGCAGAGGACATATCCGTGTCAGGATCTTGACGTTTATGGAGCTATTTCAGTCATAATGAGTCTTGTCCAACCAGAGGGGAGGACTCCATGAAGGTGTCAAATGCCCCACCTGCTGACTGGACATTCAACAAGGATCCCTTGGATGGATGTGGCTATGCTGGTAGAGGCAAAAGGTGAAAGATTTGATAATGCAACCTCTGAGGGTTTAATGTTCTCCTCCTTAGAGGTGGACTTCAAGATCCAGGATGACGGAGCACACTATTGTTCTGGAATACAAGAACCTATATTGGGGAACACAAGAATTAGGTCCTATTATTCACTATGTCTCTTCCCATACCCTCACTAAATTGCGTTTCCTTCCTGCTCAGTAATCGACTCAAAGCTCAAGGTCTGTACAATGTCTCCTCTCATCACTCCTGTTTCACCACCCATGATTGCCTGGATGCTCTGCTCTCTAATCAGTTCCACCTCCTCCTCTTCTGTTGGTACGAATGACTTAATGTTGGGCACTCCTGCACACCTGTTTTTGTCCATCCTTTAACACTTTGGGCCAATTTCTCCTGTAGTCAGAAGGGGAGGATAAGTCTCTTATGGTCAGCAGACTCCTTATCAGCAAGCATTTCTTTAACAGATAATGGGATCCCCACAATTGTTAAAAGCTTAAAGCTTGTCACCCTCATGCATGCAGGCTCCATGATGCAACTGCTGCTGGGCCTGACACTTCTTTAGCCTGCCTGCCTGCTTCCTTCCTTCAGTAAGTTCCCTTGCATGTTGCCTTCATGATGTACCCACTCTGGCAGTGCAGTTAATGTTACTGATCCTCTTTCCACATTGGACTCATGTGTGCTTGTGGACCAATAGCTGATAGCTTCCCCAGCCATCTCCATTCGGGCTTCCTTGGTCAGGCAGGGCCCCTTGAGACCATCATTGTGGAACAACACTCCCTGTCTTTGCTGGGCAGCCTGGTGAAGAACCCAAGGAGAGGCATCGCTGAACTGCGGTGACACCTTTTATCTGATCTGAGTCATATGCCAGTTGAACGCTTCATGCTTGACACTGATCAGTACAAACACTAATTGGTTGGCGGTCTGGAGAGTGCACTTTGTGTTGGAAAAGAGACGGATGGGCAGGAGATCTGTTCAGGAGTGGAATTTCTCACTGTCTCTGCAACACCAATGCTGCTGGCTTGTAATTGCTGCAGGCTGGTTCAGGGTGTCACTTCAAAACAGTGCCCTGACCTTTTTAAGGTGATAATTTAATTCCTTATAAAAATGGAGAAATAAGGTATAATTATAATCTATTTGGAAGCGCAAAACACTCTTTGAAAACTGCACTCTCCTCCATTTCTGGCTAACTCCCACTTTCTTGAATTGATGAATTACACATCTATCAACATTGGAAACTTCTTCGAACAAGGAGAAATTTTTGATAAAAATTAAACTTGGATGCAAACCAAATTGAATATGCAGGACAATTCTTTTCAGTATGTTATGTAAAAATAGCTAATTTTCTGAATCAAAATGAAGTGGAAGTTTTATATTTGTATTTTCCTTTCCCTTTTCAATTGCAGCCATCTGCCACTTCAGCCCACCAATGCTTTTCCTTCATAGATGGGTTGTCCCTTATCATTAACTTTCCACTACAACAGAACCACACATCTTTCAATCATATAAATCTAAGTAAGCATGAGCACATGTATTCATGTGCCACTGGTTCAATTCCCATTCAGAACAGCAATTGGACTTGGTGAGATCAACTTACGGAGAGCCACATTGATGGCAACCAGTTCAGTATGGGGCTGAATAAGATGATCATGTGATAGACTATGGGCGGGGAAGTCACAAGGCAGGAGGATGACTTTTGTAAATTGTAAATTGAGTGGCAGTCCCATGAGGGTTGGAAGTGAAAATTAGCCTGTTTCTGCTCTAAGCCTAGACATGAGAAATCATTCAAAAATAGCAAATTCACACAGATATAGTGGATTAAATGTGTTGTAGACAATAAGCAATTGCATGCTAACTTTCAAAATGTAAACTGTTGCTTGGCAGTACAGAACTTGAATATTGTTGAAAAGGGAGACATGTTGTCAAAGCTTTTCATCTTGCACTCATCAGGACAAATACAAGAATGTCAAATTTCAAACAACTGCAACAATTGATACCACAGGAGAATAGAATGATGATTGGTTGGCAAGTCAACCCTGATTAGTTGAAGTGTTGCGATGGAGAAATCAACGGAGAATTCTAGACTCCCCAAACTTCTGGATAATTCAAAAGAAGTACGAGGTTTGAACATATTCTTTTAGCTTGCAGAGAATGAGTCCCTGCATGTGAATGCATGCCACTTCGAGGAGCATAATATTAAAAGTTCAACTGATTACCTTATTTTTCAGAATGTAATTTCAAAGCCATACAGTTTAAAATTGCATAGTGACCTATATATTACTTAAGTTTCTAATGTTAGAAGAGAAATTGTTGGCTCTTTCTCACATTAGAAATATCAGTGGCAGTCAGAAAATGGTGAGCCGAGCTTGTTACAGGCATTTATAAAGGCTTGCTTTCCCTGTTTTGACAGTAATAGGATAAGCAGAGAAATGTGGGCTGGTTGCTCATACTGTATTCAAATTCTCTAGATGTTGTCGCAGATGGTGTGGGCAAGCTAGTACATAATAGAAGTCCAGCAACATTAAGAGAATTTATATTGAGGACTGTAGAATTGTTACTATTGTGAAAACATCTGAGGGTATTGTGGAATATGGCAGTGATCTGCATGTCTGAATCCAGCTCAAGGGCAGATAATAAACAATCTTTTCTCTGTAATAGCTTTTATTAAGATATTACTCATAGTTTGATCGACTGATTGTTTTAATTTATATCAGCAAAAGAAAGAGCTTTAACCTTTTTGTTAGCACATTATTTTCCTCCTTCACTAACAGCAGGGAGTCAATCAAAAGATGCTCCACACCCGCTATGTATAAGCTTTGATTCAGTTGTAAAAAAATGGGTTTCGGGGCATTGATATTCACAGGGAGGTGAGGAGAGAGCGAGGGAGGCATTTCTAGATTCAGAGACACAAAGAAATCCAGAAATGCATTGGTTGGAGAGACATTTGAGGGCTTGTGTGAATTTGTTAAAATTCAATCCTGAATTTGTATGGGTTTTTTGGCATGCTTTGAATTATTTGGAGTTGAATTGTACTCTGACAATCCAAAATAACACTGTAAGGAAATAATTACACTGTCGTCTGAAGCCCATGTTGTTATCCAGCAAAATTGTGGATGTTTTGAATTAATAGCGTGAGAGAATCTGTGTTTTTTATTGCCTGTGTCTTTGAGGCAGACCCTAACTGAAAACAGAAACTGAAAAGGGCAAACATAGGAACAAAACATGCCCTGCCAGTTTCCAAGGAAACAAAAACAAACTGAGGTTTGCGAACCAAAACTTCTGAGCAGACTGAACATGGATGAATGATACAAAAGGAAACATGTCAAATCAAGTTGGGCAGTAGTAGCTGATGAGTCCAGTGGTGCAGCACAGGCAAACAGAAGAAGGCAGGTTCCAGATACAGAAACTAAGAATAAGTTGCTGCAGCTGTTCCTATTAGTTGAAGATAACATTGATCAGACCAAGTTGAGAGGAGGTTGTGCAGACGTGTTATTTTTGGTAAAGACCATTCCTATGGAACCAGGTTGATTGTGGGCTGCTGTCAGTCGGGATCTCCCAGAATGGGGAGAACTGAAACTGTTTATACAAAGTCAGAACTTTGAAGGATTTTGTGACTGAGTTTGACGACGTAAATGCTGTGTGGACTGCCAAGTGAATTGTAGGATTTATCTCAGTTGGCAGCACGTTAGCACCGTGGCTAGCACTGCTGCCTCACAGTGCCGGGGACCCAGGTTCAATTCCGGCTTCAGGCCACTGTGTGGAGTTTACACATTCTCCCTACGCCTGCGTAGGTTTCGTCCGGATGCTTCAGTTTCCTCTCACACAAAGATGTGCGGATTAGGTTGATTGACCATGCTAAATTGATGCTAGTGTCAGGGGGATTAGTAGGGGTTATGTGGGGTCATAGGGATAGGGCCTGGGTTGGATTGTGTTCAGTGCAGACTTGATGGGTCAAATGGCCTCCTTCTGCACTGTGGGGGTTTTATGACTCTATGCATCTGCAATTTAAAGTGTGCGGCAAAAACTTGCTGCCATTTACATCAGTGGAATCTTGTGGTCCCACCGAAGACATGGCCCTGGTGCAGGTTTCCCAGTGGCAAGGGGCACATTCAATGGGAAACCCTGTTAACAACGGCAGGACCAAAAGATCTCACCACCAGTGAACCACGCACAGCCTTCTGCCACTGTGAAAATGCTGCGGAGGGGAAGGAAAATCCCACCTCTGCTTTATAATTGACTGTAATTTGTCTGTTAATTCATGTTCAAAGTATATTGATTCCAGCTGTTAGAGTATTGGAGATTATTTAAGATAGTATTTAGTGTTTGTTTTGCTTAATACAGTAACAATTCTTCTGTTTTAAACCATGGAATTGTGCGGCTTCATTCTCTTAGTAAATAACTGGAATTTTGTATTTCTTTTCTTTTGAAAAAGATTACTGGTCTCACCCAAGATCATAACAATATTAATATGATATACTTTAAATGAGCAATTGATTCAAATAATTGTCCACTGAACAGTTTCCTGAACTTTGTAAACTTGTACAGTATTATAGTGCCAATGACAAATTCTTCATAATGTGAAGGTGAAACCATATGCTGCCAGAATTCTAATAAGTATCATTGTTGAATACAGTGCCTGCTTAGTTGTTATGTTATTAACTGTTCTGAAGTTGTGTGTAATGTCAAAACATCCTTCATGATTAATTTACAGCATTTATGACTAACATTCAGTTTGCTGACTAATCAGAATGTCTCTGATTACAAGCTCCTTCAATGAACCATCCACATATCATGATATGTAAACTGATTCTCTTGTGTAATGGATAAATGCGGCATTTCATTCTGCCCCAATAAACGCACTGCACAGATGGGACAAACTAATTCATAGCCAGTACAAAATTTGGATTGTTAACATCCATTATTTTGTACACTGCTCTTGAAGGACAAATGCACGTGGGGTTGGGGACAAACAACAAGCGATTTATTCAACAGTTGTTAACTCTGCAAAGGCTTGATCTCAACTGAGGCAAAGTCAACGAAGCAGACAATGTCATCATGAACTATACATGTGACCAGATTCTTCAAGTGACAGCGCAACAACACAACAACCCCAGGTATATAAACAATATCCCTTCACCTTTACTTCTAATGTCACATTACAACAAATAACCAAAGTATTTAACAGTCATAAAACATTTATACAAGAGCAAGCAATGAATCATTTTACAGTAATAATACAGTTAATAGGAAAGATATCCCAGGAGCAACTATTCTGCACTGGTTTCCTGTGCACTTCAGAGATTTGGTTTGACTTTAGAAGTACTCTCTGATTCTTCAGAGCCTGTCTCTTTTACAGAAGGAAGACTATTTGCAGTAGGGGACTCTTTAGAAATCTCAATTTCTGCTGACTGACCCAAAGTTGCAGTCACAGTATCAGGCCACATGGATGGCAGTTCATGCTGAGGTAGTTCTGGCATGCACAGTGCAGGTACATTGAGACATGTAGTGAACAAGTGATCTGTGTATCATCTCCACACCAGCTTATCCTCAGTTTGTACTGTAGAGGAGGTTGGGTTATCTTGAACCAATGCAGTTACAGGAACCCACTTTTCGCTCGTGGTACAGCTACAGACTAAAACTTGCTCTCTTTGTCAAACTAAACGTCATTTGGAATTACTTTCTCTTTTTAAGATTTACATCTGCTGATTAAATTCTACTATGTCAGGTATGTCCTGTGGTAAGAGTAGATCAAATGTAGTTCTCAGCTTTCCCATTTGTATGAGTTCTGGGGAGTTCTGATAAGTTGCATGTGTGGTGTTGCACAATGTCACTGAGAAACTGTTTACACTGTGATGTAATGAATCTTGGTCCTTGGAGGTTTTAGTGAATGTTTCAAGACCTGGGCAAACCTTTTGGCTAATTCATTCAAAGATGGGTGGTAGGGGTGGCTGATTTTATGTGTTGCATACCACATAACGTTAGATACCCTCCATTATAAGAGAGGGGTAGGCAGTATAAGCACACACCTCCGTTCGCATTGTGACTGTCCCCGTAATGCTTGGTGCCAGTGACTGCAGGCACACCACTTTACGGGCTCCACTGATCAACTCTACTCAATGTCACACCTGAAGGAGGCCACAAGAAGAAAAGGCCAATGTTCGGTATCCTGACAACAGGAGTGATGCCCTCATTCTCTGCCAGTCTACTGTGCAGTTGCATTTCAGGTTTCATGGCAAACTAAAGGCTGGCTGCTACATGACAATGGCTTACCACACGGCTGATGATCGTGGTGCCCACCTACAGCACACATTGGCAAAAGGCATATAATGGAATCCATGCTGCCATATGAAACGTAATAATAGAACACACCATTGGCATGCTGAAGCAATGCTCCCACTGCCTGGAACACTCTGGAAGAGCCCTGCAGTACTTGGCAAAGCTGGTATCATGGTTCATGGTGGTCACGTGCTGCACAGCATTGCTGTCCTGAGAGCACAGCCCTTGCCACCAGCTACATGGCAAGCGGTTGAGGAGAGGAATCCTGAATAAGTGGAGCAGAAGGAGGAGGAAGTGAGGAGGCAATCTGTTATGCCTTCTGCTTCCCATAAATCAGAAATAATCACATTTTGGACTCAAAGTGCTGGAACTTAATTAGTTAATTTCTTACAGTGCTTCCTATGGCTGGCAGATTGTTACAGGTCAAGAATCTTCTATGTGAAACCCTCAGGACTGATTGCATTTCTGATTTCAGATCATTTTGCTTCTTAGATACCGCAGATACAATATCATTACAATAGTTTAAACTAGCTATAGTCTATAGTAAACAAAATAGCTAGAAAAATAAGTGTATTATAGTATAATAAGTTTAACGCTTCTTAATTTTATTTATTAGTGCCACAAGTAAGTTTACATTAACACTGTAATGAAGTTACTGTGAAAATCACCTGTTCGGGTACACTGAGAGAAAATTTAGCATGGCCAATGCATCTAACCAGCACGTCTTTCAGACTGTGGGAGGAAACCAGAGCGCCCAGAGGAAATCTATACAGACATGGAGAGAACGTGCAAACTCAGCACAGACAGCTACCCAAGTCTGGAATCAAACCTGGGTTGCTGGTTCTTATGTGGCAGCAGTACTAACCACTGTGCCACCATCCTATCCACCTGGAATTAGTCTTTTTTTTACATGTTCACATCAAAAATCATGAAGTTAATAATACAGACAGAAATTAGACTTCCTGTGCTTAAATCAACAAGAGTCAAAGAAAGTATGTTTTTTTGACATGTTCGGTTTTTGGATTTAAGGTCAAGGATACTCAATCTGTACATAGAGTCATAGAGGTTTACAGCATGGAAACAGGCCCTTCGGCCCAACTTGTCATGCCACTCTTTTTTTAAAACCCCTAAGCCAGTCCCAATTGCCCACATTTAGCCCGTCTCCCTCTATACTCATGTTACTGTTTAAATGCTTTTTAAATGACAAAATTGTACCTGCCTCTACTACTACCTCTGGCAGCTTGTCCCAGACACTCACCACTCTGTGTGTGAAAAAAATTGCCCTTCTGGATACTTTTGTATCTCTCCCCTCTCACCTTAAACCTATGCCTTCTAGTTTTAGACTCCCCTACCTTTCAGAAAAGATATTGACTTTCTAGCTGATCTATGTTCCTTTTTATTTTATAGACCTCTATAAGATCACCACTCAGTCTTCTACCCTCCAGAGAAAAAAGTGCCAGTCTATCCAGACTCTCGTTATAACTCAAACCATCAAGTCCCAGTAGCATTCTAGTAAATCTCTTCTCTCTTTGTGGCAGTGAATGTGGCACCCCAATATATGTAGACAAGATGGATGAAAAACCCCAACTTATGTTACATGAGACCTGTGGTTTTAAAAATAGACATACAAAACAAACATGGATGAGAATGTAAATTCAATCACTGGTTAAATTGCTAGTGGCTAATACTAAGAGAGAGAGAGAGAGAGAGATAATGGAATCACACCCTGACTTCAGGCAAGAATACATCAAAAACACAAAATCTGTATGTAAATTAACTGTCATCTCTTGTGAGGATAATGGGAACTGATTATCATCTCAGCAGGAATGATATCCGATGAGCCCTGTCCAAGTCCAGTTTGTGGATTTTCACCTTCTAGAAATATACAATGATTCGTATAAAAGCCAGCTGAAAAACATGGTCTAATTAGTGTGAATATATATACACGTACTTTACCATTTTCCTTGCATTTAGCAGCTAATAAACTCACTCTTTCTTTAACTCAAGACAGCCTGGTTAAATTGGCTTCTTTTAAACCACAAACATTGGGCTGGGAAATGGTATCCACAAGGGATAAGTTCATCTTAGTGTGACCAATGAAGAGGATTGAATGAAGAAAGAAAGCCAGTTCATTCCTCCTCGTCTGGGAAAATACATTTGGGGAACCTCACCTGAGGACCAGTCGTAACACAATTATTTCCAACGTTTGATGAATCATATGACAATATAATAATATCACATCCTTCCCGAAAATACTAGTGTCTCTACTCAATATAACTGTTCCAATCATTGACTTTCTTTTTGTAAATGAAAGAAGATTAACCTCTGAATTTTATAAATAAGTGGAACCCCTTGAGTGTCTTTTATAGTTGTTTTTCTTTTCTCAGAAAAAAATATTACCCACAGAATCACTAAGGTGGTAGGATGTTGTGCTTCCATCTTGTGGATTTGGCTTTCATTGCTCTCAGTAGTGAGTTGGCATGTTGCACAGGTGATGTTGTGAGTGTTACTCCTGGTATTATAGGTGTTGTGCTTGATGTTCCTAAGGCTGTGTAATTTGATGATGACATTATTATGTTGCACTGCTTGTTAGTGATTCAGTTGATGTTGCCTCACTGGCTCATGATATCACTTGTGTTGATGATCTTGTCTGCTTTTCCAGCTCAGCAGCTGGTGAAATATGAACTCTATCCCTTCTCATGTACTTACCGGTTTCATTCTCTATGATGCATATGGCCTAGAAATCTCAGCTTCAGCTAGATTCCAGGTTTTCATGATTAGATCCTTTATATGTACAGTTTGTCCTTTCAACAACTCAGGTAGAAATTTATATGCTTGTGAAATGTTAACCTTCTGCCACCTGTGTATCAGTGAGTTATTGTCTTACTTCTTCCTGGTCACTTGCAGGAGGTATATTGTTCAGCAGATTTGTCTTATACTTTCTCCAAATTCAAAAACTCTTCCGGTGATTTCACATCAGCCTTGAGAGGCATAGATCAGGGTGACAATAAGGCAAAGTTTTGGTCTTCCTTTGTCTCTCGACATTTTATGAGTGTTCTCTTGAAAGTTTGCACATGGCTTTCTGGAAACTGAAATCCTCTTGGGTAATTTGGTGAGATGGTGATGACGTTGAGCAAATTCCCTAAATTTTATGGAAGGGAACTGGGATCTAGTGTCATATATTGTTCTTTCAGGAGACCCTTGTTCAGAGAACAGAACCTGTACTGCTGAGGTGATTGCGGTAGCTCTCAAATCTTTCACCTTCAGATAAAAGGGAACTTTGAGGGCAACCTGCATCAATGAGATTCCATTCTTGATTAAATGCTGCTCATGAACATTTTCATCTTTACCATAGATATGAATATCATCAACTTTGCTGACTACTTCCTTACATCCTTGATATGTCTCACCTACTCTGCACAGAAACACACCTTGGCTCCCTTTATGTCCAAAGATATGAGTTTGCACAGCAAAAGGGTGTGTTTGTGCATTGATTGTTGCCAACAGCAAATATTTGTCAAGCTTCAAATTCCAGTAGCCATTTCCAGCATTTGCTGAATGCCTTCAACCTGCTCATCAGAACACCATGGGCGCATTTCCACCAGAACTTCCTTGCTTCTGATTTGAGGCCACTTTTCAATAGGTGCACTAGCTTCAACCCTCAGTGTTGCCTTCTTCATCCAATAATCCGCAACTCTCTATAACTGCTAAACCCCAGAATAGCTGTACCATCTGTTTCCATGATGTAGGACATACAGTTACATGCAGCAGTGCTACCCACTGTGGCACTTAAGGCGGGACAGTATTACAATAGTTAGCATTGCTGCCTCATAATGCCAGGTGCCTGGATTCAATTCTGGCCCTGGGTGACTGTCTGTGTTAAGTTTGCATGTTCTCGAGTCTGTGTGGGTTTCCTCCCACAATCCAAAGATGTGCAGGTTAGGTGGATTGGCAATGCTAAATTGCCCCTTAGTGTTCAAGAATGTGTAGATTTGATTGATTAGATAATTATAAATGCACTGTGTTATGGGAATAGGGCAGAGCAGAGGGCATGGTGGAATGGTTTATCAGAGAGTTGGTGCAGATTAGATGAGTCAGGTGGTCTCTTTCTTCACTGTAATATCTTTTCCTTTGCTATCACTCAAATTTGGATTGTTTCTAGCTGTGGTATCTCAGTTGCCCCTTCGCCATTAATACAATGTTGCTTGGTTTCACACCATCTTTCCATGGATAACCATTTTCTTTCAAATTTCAGGAAAGATTTTCTGGTATAATTTGAGTGGGATGATATTACTCTGTACTCAAGCTTTAGCTTTAGATTTATGAATTTATCTCTCACCCTCTTCCTAATCTGAACGGTTGTGTGGATTTTTTTTCTCCAGGGATTGTTGCATCCAGCCATATCAGGCAGTTGGTTCCTATCTCTATTATGTTCTGGGCATCTTCAGGGCATGGATGTTTTGCTTTACTTTACTTCTCATTCGCCCTGTTACTCTGTCTCTGATAACCCATTACCATCATCTTCTGTTCTGCACATTTCTCCCAGTGACTGGGTTTCCACAAGTTCTGCAGTTCGATCCACATGTAGGACATTTCCTTTTGTCTGTGGACTCATGTGGTCATCCACAACCCTTGCATTTCTTTCTCTCTGTCTGGTATGCATTATTTTGTTGATATTTCATTGCACAATCCTGCTGCCTGTCCCTTAACTTAATTGAAAGCCGTTTATGTTTTTGGCATCTTCATCTGTCTACTCATGCCTTTGTGTGCTCTGGTGGTGCCCACAGTCTGCAATATTGTGAATTTGTCCTTTCTAATGAAAGCGTTTTGTACTGCGGGGTGTGCAGAATCACAAATAAGCTGATCTAGCAAGCTTTCATTGGTGTTCTTAAATTTGCAATTTCTGGCTTCATTTTTCAGTCTTATGATACTGTCAATGGCCTCACCTGATTCCTATCTTAAGCCTTGAAATTCGCATCAGTGGATCTATTGCCTTGCCTTTGGCTGGAGGTGTGTGCTGATTTTTCAAAATATTTTGTTTGGGTTTTTTTTGCTATAATTGTCACTTGTCTCCCAGCTATTAAACAAATTTAACCCTTTCTCATGCCCACAAAATAATGTAGCTGATACTTTCTGCTTCACTGCTGTCTTTTAGAAAACGTTTGATGTCAGTCTTCACTTTTGTTTGAACTTTGCAAATGCCTTCATTAGCCTCTCAATTCACAATGGGCTGGACCTGTGTGTTTATTGCTGTGGCAGCAGCCATTTCATTTCATTTCCACATGATGTAGCACCACCTTGGTTTGATCTTCCATCTACTTGAGCATTACATTAGTTTAAAATGTTTGTTTCTTCACTCACAGATACTCGCTACCACCATGTTACATATTTTGGTCCCCATAATTTAGACACAATCACACTTTTGACTCAAAACACTGGAGCTTCATCCAGTGCATTCCTTACAGCTCTCCACATGGCTGCAAGGCTCATACATAGTGGTAGGGACCAGACCAGAAACTCAAAGATATTTCATGAAGTTAGCCTAGATCCTAAGTTTTACATTTGATATTGGCATTTGGGTGAGCATAAGTTGTTTCACTCCAGGCTGGTGATTCAAGTGACCCACTGGGAAGCTTTTATCAAAACAAACTTTATTTAAGTGAACAGTTAAAACGTAACAAAAAGAATTAGCACAACAGTTACCAATCAAAATACATAGACATGGCATACTATAATTATTAACAGCTGGCTACATCTATTATTCTAATTCAACAGTTTCTCCATAGATAAGAATCCCTTCTTTAGAACCAGTTAGCACAGAAACCAAGGATGTTTACGTGATGCTAGATTTTCAGCTTTTTAACACTTCTGGACAGAGATCCAGACATCAGATTTTAGAGCAGGACATATGCTCAAAGCAGCAAAACTTCAGAGGAGTAAACCTACTCTCTGGCAGTTCCCAATCTCCAGAAAGGGGAAAAGAGAGGCACTCCTCTCTCTCAACTCAAAAGTAAAGCAACAAAATTTGAATTCTCTGTGTAAGCCCAGCTACACCCGGTCACATGACCATACCTATCAAACATCTCAATCAAGCCCTGCTCTGCAAAATCCCGTGAGAATACCAAGAACGCTTTCCTTTAATCAAAGTAAGGAATTCAAAAGTAAAAAAGTTAAAGTTTATTTATTAGTCACAAGTAAGGCTTACACTAACACTGCAATGAAGTTACTGTGAAATTCCCCTAGTCGCCACAGTCCGGCACCTGTTTGGGTCAATGCACTTAACCAGCACCTCTTTCAGTTGGGGGAGAATGTGCAAACTTCACACAGACAGTGACCCAACCAGGGAATTGAACCTGAGTCCCTGGTGCTGTGAAGCAGCAGTGCTAACCACTGTGCTACTATGGCACTCCATTCTTTTGGGATTCAGGCCAATATTTTGCTCCAATAACAACAGAGACAAACTAAGTTTTATCAAATTTGGGGTGGCACAGTGGTTCGCACTGCTGCCTCAGAGTGCCAGGAACCTGGGTTCAATTCCAGCCTTGGGTCACTATCTGTGTGGAGTTTGCACATTCTCCTGATGTCTACATGGGTTTCCTCTGGGTGCTCCAGTTTTCTTCCACAGTCCAAAAATGTGTGGATTAGGTTGATTGGCCAGGCTAGATTGCTCCTAGTGTCAGAGTTTAGCATGGTAGATATATGGAGCTACGGGACTAGGACCTGGGTGGGTTTGTGACTGGTACAGACTCAATGGGCTTGATGGCCTCCTCTTTCACTGTAGGGATTCTATTGTTCTATGTTCTAACAGCAGAACAGCATCAGTTCAGATTAAAACCAACATTCTAGCTATTAGAAACAATTATGCTATTGCAGTAATAATACAGGATGCCAGTTGTAGACAGGACAGCACTGATAACTGCTAGAAGCATGACTAAAATACATTCCTTAAAGGCATAGTATTGTCACAATAGTCACTTGGTAATGACTGCAGTGTTAGAGTGAATGTGGCCCATGGGATGTATATTCACATAACAATTAGTTCCTAGCTCTTCACAAATAATGTAACAATACAGTAATCTACTGAGCTGGACAGCCACTTTCTTACAGAATATCCATGAAGTACTCGGCCGAATGTGGTACCAGTAAAGACAACCACAATAGATCATTCGTAAACACACCCATACGTTACTGACCATCAAAGTATCTGTTTAGTCATGATATAACAGTAAAAGCCAATACGAAATGTATTTTCCTATGGAATTTATATATAAAACATTTTGTAGACAGATGTCACCTGTATGCATTTATGGAGATATTAGCATACTGGTAATATTAATTAACTGGTAATTCAGAAGCCTAGATTAACACTTTAGAGATATATAAGATCAAACCCCACCAAGGGCAGCTGGAGGAAAATAACTTCAATGAATTTATAAATCTGGAATAAAATGTAGCTTCATTAACAATGATCATAAAATTACTGAATTGTTGTAAAACCCATCTTGTTCACAAAGTCCCTTATGGAGAAGAATCTGCCATCTTTATCTGGACTTGACTACAAGTGACCCAACCGAAGTGAAATGATCTAGCAAGCCAGTCAGTTGTGGGTAGCTCTCCATCACTTGGTCAAGGGCAATTAGGAATGGACAATACATCTTGGCCTTGTCAGTGACACTCACATCCCAAGAACAAGTTCTCAAGAAAAGAATTCCTAGTACCTCATGGGTGCCTTTGCCTATCCTTGTGGTGTTACACATCCCAGTGGTTGCATGATTCATTACAGGCTGCAGACTTTCAGTAAATGAAACAGCAGATGGCCCTGGGGGACATACTTGAGTAGCTCTGGGCCTAGAATACTTAGCTGAGGCTGCACTGCCTTGGGTCGAGGTGGCTGATTACAGGCTGCAAGAGAATTGGCCGACTGGCAGCAGTTGGAGGGCAAATGTCTTCCTAATAGAGGACGGCTTGTTCCACTATCTGGTGGCTGACAGTTAGTTGGATTGTTTTGACATGCTGCACACCCCATTGAACAGTGCTAGCCACAGCCATGATGACAGCAGGTCTGCTTTGTAACAAACGGACCTTGCATGACTTGAGACTGAATTTCCTCTGCAGCACCAGATGTTGGATGCCTTCTGCTCGAGTTGCAGGGGGAAGTAAGACATCGACCATCGGATATTGTGGATGGGATTTTATGGCCTCGCACATCCCGAAACCTTAAAATCCGCCTGAGGTCAACGGACTTTTATATTGTCCGCCCCTCACCTGCTCTGACTCCTGTGGAGAGCAGAAGTACAAACATGATGTAGAGTGCTGAGATTTACATAGATCTGTAAATAAACAAGAACAGGTCTGTGAATAAGTCAATGGTACCATTCTCAGGGAAACAGACGTCATAGCTTTATCAGTAATAGGCACAGCAGATGTTTGCATTTTATTGTACGTCTCTTCCCAAGTCTTTACTCCAACTGCAATTGTATAGAGAACCTGTACTCAGTTCTATTAACTAAAAAAGAATTGAATATCAGCTACAATGTACAATGAGTGGCCAATCCCACATAGGGTGGAAGAATTTTTTAACTTTGTTTGAAGTGTTGTTTTGGGCAGGAAAACAAACAGCGGCCCACCAACTGCCTTGTCAACTTTTCCCTCCAAATTTTCAAACACTTGGGGAAAAAAAAACAGCCAAATGCATGATGTCATGCTGGAGAATCCACCCCACAGCAACCTTAGCCCCTGACAGATTGGGTCACCCTCCAATCTGAAAAGAAGAACCTTAAAATAAAAGATGCCCCTATGGAAACAGAAAGCCCCTACATTCCCATGGGCACGAGCGCCCCCCCCCCCCCCCCGCTCCCCCGGGCAAATCTCTCCAATGGAAGGCCCCTGACAATGCCCCCATGTAGTTCTCGGGCATGACCCTCTCCCCTCGGGGACAGCACTTAACTGTGCACCCCCGGCTGTGACCATCCACAGGTCCCCAGTGGTCCAGACCTGGTTTAAACCCCATTGATATGATGTCACATCAGCAGGACAGGAACTTTCTGATGTGGGGGCATCATTGAGTGGGGAAGCACACTAATGACAATTAATTGTGTGGGAATGGGGTTCCTGACTTGTCATGGTGGGAACCCCATTAAGTCATTGGTGGGTGGGGGTGGGGTGGTGGGATTGGTGGTGCAGGTTGGGGGGGAACAATCTCAAAGGAAATCCCTTGGGTGCAAAAGCTGTTTGGGGATTCCCATTGAATTCTCAGCCCCCAATGGCCTTTCCACCCACCAAAAACTGGCACAGAAAATCCCCCCCCCCAAATCCCACTTCATTTGCTCCAGTGCCTGAGATGAATTTCTACCATACTTTATTTTGGATGAGATGATAAACCACCATCTTCTCTGCCTGCTGGTTCAACATGCCATTAAAGACTCCAATACTTTACACAAAGTAAGGAATTCATTCCTCTGGGAATAAGGCCAATATTTTCCTTCAGCAACAACAAGAACAAATAAAGTTTTATCAAATTTGCTGTTTGTTGAATTTTACATAGGTAGGCTCTGTATTTGTTTATACAACACAAGTCATCGTAGCTCAAGAATAATTCATTGGCTGTTGAACATTTTGGAGTGTTAAGGAACTTTATAAAGACCAGACCTTAACCCTATTGATGATGAACTTGAATCTTGGCCAAGATAGGGAGAGCAAAGTGACAAACAATTATTCTCCAGAAGTAAAAGCAATGCAGCAGACTTGGAGACTGGTTGCTGCAAGCTGGGAAAGTAATTGCGAGACAGAAAAGCTAAAATCCTGTGACATTTTTCAATGATTAGCTTATTCCTGCCCAGTAATTCGATTCAGACAAAATATCCTCTTTAAATATGGCCTTGAGGTAAGCCTGAGGGTCAGAACCTTCCATCTTGAAAGTAGAGATCTTAGATAGATCTCCCCATGCTTAACTGAGACAAAACAAAATTATGCTTCATACTTCGTTGTGAGTATAAACATAGTATTTGTGATATCCTGCATTTATATTTTAGGTGGATTTAATCCTGAATTTATTCTTTGGATGGACTTAATTATTTTACATTTTGTAATGTTATAATGTAATTTGGGATTTTCTCTTAAAATAAAATATTATTAAGTAGTCATTATAAAAGTGGAAGACTTACTCTTTATATTTCAGAACGCTAATTTCTCTGGAATTCTTAGATGGGGAATTCTAGGCATGGAGACTGGTTAATTCAGGTGAATTCTACTATAATGTACCTACTAATATTCTGAGATATCTTTGTTTAGCCTATATACTCTTGGGAGTGAAGGTATTTTATTTTATGATCAAATCTATACCTTGTACAGTTGACTAAGCTCTTATAATGATTATCATCACTCCTACTGGAGGATTAAGAGTAACAAGTTCACATGGATACATTTATCCACTACAAAGGTAAAGATTGTCGAACCATCACAGGGGTATCCATAATATGATATTATACAGATGTAAGTTTGTTCTTCTGCATCATTTACTAAAGGCAGCTTTATTCACTTTTAGAGCTAAACTGGAAACATGATAAACTTAGATTTTTCTCACAGATTGGTTTCATGGCAGTAAACTTTAGAGTGAAATATTTGTCACTCAAAAAGTCTTGAAACCATTTCTACAGATTGCACAGAATCCATTAACTTAATCTCCGGTGTTCACTCCTTTGAATTGTCTGCTTTCAAACTTTCAATTAATTTAACTTTTAAAAGAAACAGTCTTCTGTTAACCATCAGAGATCATTGTATCTGCATTTCAATGTATTACCTTGGTTAGATAAGCTTTCAATGTGTTCTTGTCTTCGTTGCTATGGTTTCCTTGCAACTGCAAAACATGACTCAATGTTTTCAGACATTTTCAAGGATATAGTTCCAAAATACTTCTGACATACACAAGTGCTGTGATATTAGTTAGATATGTTCTGATTGCGGCAAAACTATTCACCTTGCTCTATTTTGACAGTATTAATATTTTCCAAGTAATCAGCAACTTATAAAATAGATTTACCTTTGTTTAATAGTTACTTAATATTATTTTAAATATTGGAAGTTTAGATAACCGCTGAATTATAAATGTATTCTTTCTCTTTCATAGCTCTGTTTGAAGTGTGATACCAATTTCAGAATTTCATGTTTCCTACAGTTTGATATATAATTACTACACTAAATGTTTTTCTCATGAAATATGATATTATATTGATAATTCAATTATTAACTTAGAATCCCAAATAAAAAGATGTTACCAACATTTAGTTCAGAAATTAACTTGAGGTTGCTTTTGAATTTTATCTGGCTCATGTTTCAAAATCGAACAGCTTTATAGAAGGCAAGGCAGAAACATTATTCCAAGCTTTGCAACTAAATCTGAGGCTGGATCTGTGAGTTTTAATGCCTGTGCTAAAATTTCATTTTATATTTGGTATTGCTGAACAATTGTTTATGTAATAAAATTTGAACTTAAATTTAAATTTATTTAAATTCATGGATCCTCCATCATAAGCATATATTTCATATGTGAAAGAGGATGGCACAGTGGGACAGTGCTTAGTACTGCTGCCTCACAGTGCCAGGAACCTGGGTTTGATTCCCGGCTTAGGTTGCCGTCCGCACGTTCTGTGTGGGTTTTCTCTGGGTGCTCTAGTTTCCTCACACAGTCTGAAAAATGTGCTGGTTAGGTGCGTTGGCCATGCTAAATTCTTCCTCAGTTTGCCTGAACAGGTGCTGGAATGTGGTGACCAGGGGATTTTCACAGTAACTTCATTGCAGTATTAATGTATGCCTACTTTTGATATTAATAAATAAACTTTTTAAAAAAGCAGCTGTTCTTCAGTTCACAGAGGCAGGCAAAAGAGTTTGGTTGCTCACAGATGACTTTTTATTTCAGTGTCCTTCTTTAACCAAACATCCTTTATAAGCCTGATGTTTGCCATGAATATGTTATATTTAGCTCTGACCGCAGGTTTTTAACTCCACATTCAAGAATTCACCTTTGACATAAATACACTAATAGTATTCCAAATATACATTATTAACATTCTATATTTTATACATTGAATTGTCTTGTAATTCTAATCTGACAATTTGTCAATTTTAAAATCCTCATCCTTGTTTTCAAATCCCTCCATGTCCTCTTCCTCCTCTTGCCTTCTCCAATCTGACTAACCTTCAAAATTCTGGCCTCTTGCACATCCCTGAAGTTAATCGCTCCATCTTTGGTGATCATAATTTCAGCTGTCATGATCCTAAGCATTGTAATGATCTCCCTAAATCTCTCCTCTCTTTACATCTCTTTGTCTCCCTCTCCTCTGTTAAGATGCTTCTTGAAGCATTTCAGATCAAATTTTTGGCCATCTAGATTGATATACTCTTCTATGGTTCAAAGTCAAAAATATTTTTATTTATGTTGCTCTTGTTAAGTTCCTTGTGACGTATTGGTACTTTAATCACGCTATATAAATGTAAGCTGTTGTTCATATGAATGATAATACAAACATATGAATTAGGAGCAGTAGTGTGCCAATCAGCACTTCAAGCCAGCTCTGTAATTAATAAGATCATCACTGGCCTAATCATAAGCTCAACTCCACATTCTCACCTGCTCCTGCTAATGAAATATCCCCTTAAATGTCCACTATGTCTACTGATCTATTCCTTAACTGAATTTGCCAGTTCACTTTCATGCCCTCCTAGTTGTTCTTATTTAGCTTTAAAATACTTTGGACCCACTCATCTCTCCCTTAATGTAAAATGCAATCATATCATGTTCTTATTTACTAATGTGGTACCAATGCAATTTAAGAAATGATGAGAGGAAACATTTCGCTCAGTCAGGTTATATGTCCTAAAAATTCTGTTACATCAAATCACTAAACGAGAATGCATATTGGAGGAAAGATAAACAGGGACTGATTTCCTTACAGCAAAGAAGATTAAAGGAAGACGTGGTAGAGGCATTTGAAATGGTGAGTTTTTTGATAGTATAGATAGAAAATTTGTTTTCATTGGCAGGTGGGACAAGAAACAGAGAACAGGGATTTCAGATAATTGGCAAAAGAACCAGAGTAGAAAATGAAGAAGCTTTCTTTTTTATACGGTGGGTTGTTTTCTGATCGGGAGTTCACTGGTTTAAAGGATGGTGGAAGCAAATTCAATAGTAACTGTCACAAAGGAATTGGATGTGCAGTCAAAAAAGAAAATAAAATATAAGGCTATGGGGAATGTGTATGGGAGCTTTTTCAAAGAGCTGGCACAGGCACCTGGGTCAAACTGCCTCCTCCTGTGCTGTATGATACTATGATTTTATAATTGTAATCCTTCATAAAGGTGCATCTGGAATGCATGCCTTAGCATTAAAATGCAATGTCACTGAGGCAGGTCTTAGAGCAAAAAAAAATTTTAAAAAACTATTGTTAAACCTTGGATCTGTATGGGTATTTAAATTAGAAGTTTTAATAATTAAAACAATGAACTATTTTTACACTCCTACTTAATGTACATGGTGAACCCTAAGTATGAGTGAATTATTACATATACTTGAAAAGCATTGTCCTGAGTTAATTAAAAGTGAAGAAATAGCAATTACACATGTTTTAAAATAAAAGAATTGTCAAGGGGATATGATTATCCTCTCAGGAGATAGCATGGAGGTCATTTTGAGTTGTATCATGCTCAAGTATTCTGACGCAGTGTGAAAATTATTCAAATTAAAAATTATAATTGAATCAGGGATTTATTGCCGTTGTTAAAAATGGAAGTTGGAAACCTATGGAACTTAGGGTTCCAAATTGCTTTTGTGTTGGTGTAATCCTCAGTTGTCATGTCTGAGGTGCCAACATTAGTTCAGGGTTACTATGCTTGCCTCCAAATCAGAAGGGTGGCTGTTCAAGCTCCACCACAGGAGCGTGTACTCTTGGTTAACTCTCTAGAACAGTGTTGAGGAGATTGTATTATTAACTGCACTGTTAATATTACATTATATTCACAGAATACAATCAGAGCATTTGACCCAAGCTGATGTCCCTATTAACACTAGCTACATCCTACACTTTTTGGTCTCACCCCAATAACATATTCTTCTCTTCCTTTATCTCTTCTGTTTATCTTGCTTCCTTTTAAATGTCTCTGTGATAGTCACCTCAGCTGCTCATAACACAGTGAATTTCTCATTTCTAACCACTCACTGGACAAAGATATTGCTTCTAAATTCCCTGCTGAGTTTGTTCATGTTAATTTTATCTTATATTTATGGACTCTATTTCTGATCTCACTTGCAAGTAGAAACATTTTCTTTACCATAGGGCCCTATTTTACCATTTTAATTCTAAGTGCTGGACAGACTGGAAACTGGGAATGTTTCAGATCCAGCTTTTAGACCTGTTCTCAGACATCCCCATACGCACTCTGCGTGAAAAAATATCAGTGATTCTGAATTGCGCTGCACAAGCCTGTGAGCAGGGTTTAACTTGTCTGAAATCCTGCAGCTCTGATCGGCACCTCTAACTGCATATGTGCGGGGAAAAAAAGATAGAATGCGGCTCCCCTGCCATACTGCTCCCAGGCTGGATAATGCCCCCACAGACATTGCCCCACCTACCCACCCACAACATTACTGACCCCTTATCTCCCCCCACCCCCTTCGCCACCTAGACTGATCGCAAACTCCTCCCCCTTCCCCTTCACTGATCTCAGGCAGAGTGGCAGCAGACCCTTCCCCTTCTCTCTCACCGATCTCAGGCAGAGTGGCAGCTTCCCCCCAACTCCACTGATCTGAAGCAGAGAGCCATTGGAACTACCTTCCCTCCCCCCCCCGCCCCCCCCACCTCCCCCACCCTACACACCAATGTCAAGCAGAGAGCTGTTGGATGCAATTAGCTCCTCACTAACTGGAATGCCTGAATTGGACTTTTGTGTAGCATGTCTGTTTTGGTCCGATTCTGGATGGGTGAATGCGGTGGCAGAAGGGGAAGTGTGGTAAAGTTGGGTGTTCGGCCCATTAAGTCACATTAAATGCATTTAAATAGCCGTCATGCCCGCTTTGGGCACGGTCTCGATTGTGGCCATTTTTTAGCCTTGGTAAAAGGGGAACTGATGCAGAGGTGGGCACGGATCATGATACTCATCTCACGCCCAACTTTATCAAGTTATCGCCCAAAGACAGGTGCAACGAGATGATAAATTCGGGCCCATAGAATCTGGAATCCCTACAGTGAAGAAGAAGGCCATTTGGCCTATCGAATCTGCACCGACTCTCTGAAAGAGGACCATACCCAGGCCCATCTGGCCACCTTATCCCTGTTTTCATTGTGCCTTTTGTTCATTTCAGGGATTTATAGGAAACAACTTCATCCATAACTGCATGCTCCAACTTACGAATATTAATGCAGCTGTAACAATGATAAGGGGGGATAGATAAAGAGCATCAGTTTGAAGGAGGTGATAGGCCTGACAGATGTCTAGCTTGCCAAAGCCACCAATTATATTAGCTTTGTCACAGATGAAGCCACTCAATTCCAGAGGGCTATCAGTTTTGGGGCATTGGTTGGTTTCCACAGGGGGTGATTAATTGTAAATATGTGGAAATCAGCCAGGTGCTTTCGCGAAACAGAAAATTCTGTACTCCCTTGATGTACAACTAGTTTGCGACCAATCCAAGGTGATTAAGCACATCTGAGCCTGATATTCAAGGTGCTGCCATGACTCATTCGTTCTTCAGTAATCACATCTCCCACAGGTTTTCTTCCCACTGCATAGCTTCAGCAACTGGTTCCAAGGAGTCAAGGGTTTCATTGAATCATAGAAGCCCTACAGTGCAGGGCGAGGCCATTCAGCCCATTGAACCTGCACTGATAATAATCCCATCCAGGTCCTATCCCTGTAACCCCACATATTTATCCTACTAACCCTCCTGATACAAAAAGGGTACTTATCATGGCCAATCAACCTAATCCACACATGTTTGGACTGTGGGAGGAAACCGGAACTCCTGGAGGAAACCTACGCAGACACAGGGAGAATGTGCAAACTTCACACAGAGAAAGTCACCTGAAGCCTGAATTGAATTGAGTCCCAATAGTGCTAACCACTATTGGGCTGATGCTCTACAAGAGAAACCTTATCACTAAGCCAGAGGAAAGATATAAGGGGAGATAATTCATTACCAGGGCAATAATACAGCAAGCAATTGAGTAGGTCAACATGCAGTTCAAGTGCTCGGACAGATCTGAAGGCACACTTTAATATGCCCCATCAAGAGTCGCCATTGTCCTTCACAACACGGTGCTGCTGAGAGGAGTCAAGCTGCAGCAGGAGGAAGGTGGAAAGTTGCTGGAGGTCTTCTCCTCTGAGAAGGTGGAGAAGTCAGATGTGGTCATCGTCCCTACAGCTGCACACCTAGCTGCCAGAGAAATATAGAGCAGACTCAAATATGCACGTCATATAATATATGTATGTGCAGCCATCTGAAATTGCCATCAAAAACCCCTGCCCTCTGTCACAGCACAACTCATTCCAACACTTAACTGGCTAACAAATATACCTATACCCCTTCCTCCAACAAATATTGAACGTTCTATTCATCTAAAGACTAACGTTCAGGGTGAATGGGAAATGCAACAAACCAGCAGTCATGACAATGAGAATTTCAACTAAATCCTTCCATTCACTGAAAGAAAAAATCATCACAATTTATATTAATATGCAAGTAAACACTAATGTGTGTGCTGCCTCACAGCATCAGGGACCAGCATTCGATTCCTGGCTTGGGTCACTGTGCAGAGTTTGCATGTTCTCCCTGTGTTTGCAAGGGTTTTGTCCAGATGCTCCAGTTTACTCCCATAATCCGAAAGACGTGCTGGTTAGGTGCATTGGCCATGCTAAATTACCCCTCAGTATACCCAAAGAGACACCGGAGTGTGATGACTACGGGATTTTCACTGTAACTTCATTGCAGTGTTAATGTAAGCCTACTTGTGACACTAATAAATATACTTTAAACTGTACTGACTAAATATTAATACTACAGACTTATCCATAATCATTTTTTCTGTTACTTCTTCAAAAAATTCAATAAAGTCGATCAAACATGATTACTCTGTTCTGACTGCTTTTTGTTTTACGTATGTTATAGATTAATGATGTATGTGATCATTCAGATGAGATTTTTAAATTTTATAGTCATTCTCTCAGGTGGATTTAATGTTTGCACAGTGCTTGGTGTGTGAAGAAGAGTAGGACAATTCTCCCAATATTCTGCACAACATATGCCAACCAACATCGCTAAAACTTTTTAATTGCCCAGTTACCTCGCTGCTCTTTTTGGGATTTTGTTGTGTGCAAAAAAATCAGTGAATGAACTTCACTTGCTCTGAAATGCTTTGGGAAGCATGTCAGAGCATAGGCTGCTATAATAATGCATATTTGTTCACTCGAAGGGCCCGATTTTACCAATCGGAGGCTGAGGGCCGAATCCGGACATAAAAACAGATCTGAGCCCAGAATCCTCGTTCCAGCACGCCCATACGCTTTTTGCCAGCTCCGATCCAGTCCTTGCTCTGGGCTGGGCTTAGCGCTGCAGGAATGATCGGAGCTCTGAACTGCGTATGAGCAGCTCGAAAAAAAATCTGAAACAGCGCGCCTGGGCGTGAAAGACAAAACCAGCAGAGAGAGCCGGGGTGGGGGGGGTGGGGATGGGGTGGAGGATGAGTGTGATCAGACCCCCTTGGGAGGCAAGCTCCCCCCCCCAACCCCTGATCAGACCCCCCCCCCAACCCGAAGTCAGGCCCCCTCAGCAGACACCCCCTGATTAGACCCCCCCCAGGAGGCAGCCCCGCTCCCCCTCCCCCCCCCACCCCCCCCGGCGATCGGACACCCCTGGGAGGAGGCAGTGGGAATGCTCGTGGGCCCGGAGACTTCAGTCCTGGGCCTGCTAAGCATATGGAATTATCAGTTTGAATGGCATTTCCACATGATAATCAGCTCTGCATCGATTTCCGGCACAAAGCTGATGATGCCAGAAACCTTATCTTCGGAGGCATGTGGAGGCTGTGATGCCCAGTGGGAATCCTGCAAAATACCTAGCGCACTTCAGCGAGCTGTGAGAATCGCCCCCATAGATTGTCATAGACAACCTGCCTGTTACATAACATTCAAAAGTCCTATTGAGACAGCTTTAGCATCATGAAAAAGGGGTTAGGTGCATGATTTACAAAGTTGGGCCACACAAAGAACAAAGAAAATTACAGCACAGGAACAGGCCCTTTGGCCTTTCGAGTCTGCACCAACCATGCTGCCCGACTTAACTAAAACCGCCTACACTTCCCGGGACCATATCCTTCCATTCCCATCGTATTCACGTATTTGTCCAGATGCCCCTTAAAAGTGACTATCGTATCCACTTCTACCACTTCCCCCGGCAGCGAGTTCCAGGCACCCACCACCCTCTGTGTAAAAAATCTGCTTTGTACATCTCCTTTAAACCTTGCTTCTCATACCTTAAACCTGTGCCCCCTGGTAATTGACTCTTCCACCATGGGAAAAAGCTTCTGACTATCCACTCTGGCCATGCCCCTCGTAATTTTATAGACTTCTGTCAGGTTGCCCCCTCAACCTCAGTCATTCCAATGAGAACAAATCAAGTTTCTCCAATCTCTCCTCATAGCTAATGCTCTCCATACCAGGCAAGATCCTGGTAAATCTTTTCTGTACTCTCTTCAAAGCTTTCACACCCTTCTGGTAGTGTGGTGACCAGAATTGAACACTATATTCCAAGTGTGGCCTAACTGACTAACACACAGGCCCACTTGAATTATTCACTTGTCACTCACCAAAGAACCGCACAGATGGACCCAACATTGGATTAATTTAAAGGGCCAATCAGCCAACTGTAAGAAAGTTGCTTTGCATTAACTTCTGTGATTGCAACATTTGTGGAAGTAATGTGGAGTCTTTCTTGCAGATTTTGTGGCAAATTGCTGCATTTGGTAGGCATTATTTTATTTGTTCCTTCTCCGTGTAACTGATGAATATAAACAATATAGGATCAATACGGGGGCTATTTAGTGTAACTTGAACTAGAACATCCGTAGACACCACAAGTACAGAAGCGTGTTCCTACACCTCTTACTTGGTCAGTCTACATCCATAATTCCTGGATCATGAGACGTGACATCACCTCCTTTAGTGACTTTCTCTTAAAGCAATCCCACAATAGTAGGGAACATTATTGCATCCTCCCAGAGGGATTTGGTGAGTTATCCACCAAAATCGCAACAAGTATATGGGCTATCTTTACAGTTCTTCTTTGTACAGGGAGATGCAACAGAAGATCAGGAAAATTAAGCTCTGTGCAATATCATCTGCCAAGATTTAGTCAGATTTCTCCATGCTCGTCCAGACTAGCCAATGCACCCAGTGGTGGGATGCTCTGGCCTCTCCATGGTGTGTTTCTCAGTGGTGGAGGGGACAGCCATTGGTCGATGGCGAGATCTTCAGGGCAGCACAGTAGCACAGTGGTTAGCATTGCTGTTTCACAGTGCTAGAGTCCCAGGTTCGATTCCTAGCTTGGGCCACTGTCTATGTGGGGTTTGCACATTCTCCTCGTGTCTGTGTGGGTTTGCTCTGGTTTCCTCCCACAGTCCAAAGATGTGTGGGTTGGGTGGATTGGCTATTCTAAATTGCCCCTTAGTGTCAGGGGACTAGTTAGGTAAATGCATGGGGTTATGGGGATAGGGCCTGGGTAGGATTGTGGAATGTGCAGACTCGACAAGCCGAATGGCCTTCTTTGGCACTGTAGGGATCTAAGATTCTGCCGTTGTTAATGGGATTTGCCATTGAATCCACCCTCCTACTGCCTGTAAACCACGACGGGGGTTTGCCATTGGTGGGTCCAGAAGATCTTGCTGGCATGACCAGCTGGTAAATCCCACCCAGTATCTGAATGTGAATCCTCATCAGCGTCTCCTGTTTGCTGCCTGCCGAGACTCTCATCTGAGTTCTTTACAGCAAATCTTTGATCTCAAACTTCAGTGAACAAAAACTGTTCTTCCCTATCAGCATCCCATTCCTGCCTGATAACCCATCATGTGCAGATCATGACTTGATAAATTACCCCTAAGCTTTGTTCTACACTGGTGGCCATGAGTATAAGTCTCAGGATGTGCAGATATCCTTGTCCCCCATTGATTTTGCTCTTCTCTAGGCAGTTACAGGCACCATTATCCTGCAAGGGAGATTGCATCCATGATTGTTTTATACTCTTGTTGGGTAGTAATAGCTGGCAGTATGTAGAAGCAGTGAGAGCTGGGAGTGAGGCTAACGGTATTGGAAAGGACAGTAGGACTAGGGGGCACAGCCGCACAGCCACACGCTCAGAATGGACAGTAGGACTAGGGGGCACAGCCTCAAGATAAAGGGGGGGGCGGTTTAGAACGGAGTTGAGGAAGGATTTCTTCACTTAAAGGGTGGTGAATCTCTGGAATTCTCTGCCCGTTGAAGTGGTGGAGGCTACCTCGCTAAATATTTTTAAGACGCGGGTTGATGGGTTTTTGATAAGTGAGGGGATTAAGGGTTATGGGGAGAGGGCGGGAATGTGGAACTGAGCCACGACAGATCAGCCATGATCTTATTGAATGGCGGGGCAGGCTCGAAGGGCCAGATGGCCTACTCCTGCTCCTATTTCTTATGTTCTTATGTTCTTATGAATGTATATGATGATGAGGTGGGGTTCTGAGTGCTAATCGTTGAGTGATCAGGCTGGTGGTGCATTGAGTGAGCAGTTGCTGGAGTGATGGATGTCTTTTGAAGATTCATTTGTGGACCCTGACCAGGACCCTGACCTGTCAGTTCAATAAGTTTCTTGATGCACAATTGCCAAGTGAAGGTGAGTATCCTTGGTATATATTTCTCACGGGATTTATCAAGTATACCATAACTTATTACACAAATACCTCTACAGCTGTGAGAATAAGTTATACCAATGAAAAATGGAAAGGATTCATTTTCCCCACCAATAAATGTTTTCATTGACATGATCATAATAAATTTTCTAGTGTACAGTAGGAAGCTTAGAGATTATGAACTATTTTATTGAATCTGGGTTGACATAGCTTCCATCAGGATTTTTCTGCCAGTCCCATAGATGATTTGCTTTACCCATTGAACAACTGAGCTGTGGAAACCTTGGACGAATGGCATTTATGTTGCAGTGGGCTGCGGCGGGGTGTAGGGGGCAGGGTTGGTGGTGGGAGAGTGTGGGGGGAGTGGAGTTCATAACTTACTGCAGGAAGTAAGGCAGATAAGCAGATGGAGCTTTGTAGAAATTCAATCCCGGTGTACCAGCTCTCCTATTTCAAAGTAAACCAAGGGCTATTGGACATACCTGATTCAGCAGGAATGGGCAAAGACTCTTGGAATAATTTCAAAATGACCACTAATCTTTGGTTGCTCCTTGATCCTAAATACGAATGTGGTTTATATACCAGAACCCAGCAAGATTCCTACAAAGTTTAAGGAATGGACTTGGAATTAAAAATGAAAATTTCAGCCTACTAAGAGGATGAATTACAAGAACACTGTGAAGTGTCATGACCTTTCGGTCAGTTGTATAAAAGAAAATCCCAAAGGGTGTTTGAATCAAACTTTATTGCATTGCTGTTTAAAAGAAGAATTACAGCTTCACAATGATCAATACGTCTTGTGTTTACAAATAAAACATTCTGGCCAGGCGGCTGCTCACAGTACTCATTAAGCGGGGTTACCAGAGCAACCCAACTGTGAGGGTCTGAGGCATATAGTGCTCCTTCCACTCACATTGTCAGCCACTTCAGGTCTTGAACAGCAGGTTAGGTTTAAAGATTCGCATTCTAATCAGTAATCTCTAAACTGTCTGTGCTTTATAAGCTCTGTCCGAGGCCAGAACTCTCCATTCACCTGACGAAGAGGGAAACCTCGAAAGCTTGTGAGTCTATTATCAAATAAATCGGTTGGACTAAAACCTGGTGTTGTCAGACTTTTTACTGCATATAGTGTGCTCAGCAGTTGATAAGACTTGTAAAGTGATTGTATAGCAACTTATGTGACCATATAATTTTAAAATCAAAAATCTTAAACCCTATTTTTGTTCTGCTGACATCCAAGACAATATTGTAGGTTGTCTCCAAATAAACTATTACATTCCTTATGCATAACATTGGGCTGAAACATATATTGTTATTCTGAATGGTCTGACTCATACATTCAGAAGGTTTGTCAAAGAATCTTGGAATTATAGAATGATTACAGCACAAAAGGAGGCCATTCAACCTGTTACGCCCTTCTAGCTCCCTGCAAGAACAACTCAGCCGACTTTATTCCTGTGCACCTTAGATCATAATGGTTCCTTTTTAAAGTAGGGTTGGAGTTGAAGATACGTGTGAATAATTAATAGTTATGATGATTTTTTAACTACATGTGTCTATTTGAATGCCTGCATAGGAACAAGAGCTTATATAACCATTACCCTTTCTTTGTTTAATTTCCCTGGATATCTGCCATTGTATAAAACCCTAAGTGTGAATAAACAATATGCTTTACTGTTTGGGAAAAACTTTAGCCGTAAGGGTTGAGTATAGTCATGTTTGGGAGTGTCAGAAGCTCTGGTCAGTAAGGCTTACTGGAACTGGGCAGAAATGGATGAAGGAGCGGGGCACAAACTTCTGTAGCCAGAGAGGAAGTTGACCTCTCAGGGCTTTTATGACTTGTTCACCTTGCTCACCTGAAAAGTGACAAAAGGCCCTCCCTGCATTAATACTCCTAGTTACTGCTTCCACCATGCAGTAATTGCAAGGATTGGCAACATAATGAATGATTTTCAAGCAGAGAAATATACTGAGTACTTTTGTGATGTTAACACCTCCAGCTCAAGGATCCACTCTGGTTGCAAAAGCCCGTGTTCTGCCCTGAGATCCTGGTGCACATTCCCCATTGGGCAATCAGATCATGTGACCCTCCTGAAGTCCACTCCTTAAAGGGGCCAGCTATTACATCCCTCTCTTTTAAGTTCCTTATTGTACAATACATAAATCTCTTATAGAATTTCCAAAACAATAGCAATAATGAACATTTTTAACAGTTTATTAGAAACTCAACTTGGCAGGGGACTTACTCTTTCTCTGGGAGCGATGTATCTCAACTGGTTAAGGTTAAACTGTGGAGGTAGTTCTTTGGGAGCAGCACTTTGGCCAGCCATTGGCTGATTATAGAGGCATAGAAAATAGGTGCAGGAGTAGGCCATTCGGCCCTTTGAGCCCGCACCATCACTCAATATGATCATGGCTGATCATGCACTTTCAGTATCCCATTCCTGCTTTCTGTCCATACCCCCTGATCCCTTTAGCCACAAAGGACATGTCCAACTCCTTCTTGAATATATCTAATGAACTGGCCTCAACAGCTTTCTGTGGTAGAGAATTCCACAGGTTCATAACCCTCCGAATGAAGAAGTTCTTCCTCATCTCAGTCCTGAATTGCTTACCCCATATTCTTAGACTGTAATCTCTAGTTTTGCACTTCTCCAACATCGGGAACATTCTTCCCACATATAGCCTGTCTAGTCTCATTTATGTTTCTAAGATATCCCCTTCTAAATTCCAGAGAGTACAAGCCCAGTCTATCCAGTCTCTCTTCATATGTCAGTTCTGCCATTCCAGGAATTGGTCTGGTGAACCTTTGCTGGATTTCCTCAATATCAAGAATGTCCTTCCTCAGACTAGGAGCTGAAAATTGCACACAATACTCAAGGCCCGCCAAGGCCCTGTGTAACTGCAGCGAGATGTCCTAACTGTTATACTCAAATACTCTTGCTATGAAGGCCAGCATGCCATTAGTCTTCCTCACTGCCTGTTGTACCTGCATGCCAACCTACAGTGACTGTTCCACCATGACACCCAGGTCACATTGCACTTCCCCTTTTCCTAAACTGCCACCATTCAGATAATAATCTTCCCTCCTGTTTTGGCCACCAAAGTGGATAACATCACATTTGTCCACATTATAATGCATTTGCCAAGTATTAGCCCACTCAACCACTTGTCCCGGTCACCCTGCAGCCTCTTAGCATCCTCCTCACAGTACACACTGCCACCCAGCTTAGTATTGCCTACAAATTTGGAGATATTGCATTCAATTCCTTCGCCCAAATCATTAATTATACATATTGTGAATAGCTGGGGTCCCAGCACTGAACCTGCAGTACCCTACTAGTCACAGCCTGCCACTGTGAATAGGACCCATTCATTCCCACTCTCTGCTTCCTGTCTGCCAAACAATTCTCTATCCACGTCAATATATTTGCCCCCAGTATCATGAGCTTTAATTTTGTTCACTAATCTCTTCTGTGGGACCCTGTCAAAAGACTTTTGAAAGTCCAGATACACAACACCAACTGGTTTACCCTTGCCCATGCTACTGGTCACATCTTCAAACAATTCCAGAAGATTTGTCAAGCACGATTTCCGTTTAGTGGATCCATGCTAACTTGGATTGATCCTGTCACCGTTTTGCAAATGCTCAATTATTACATCCTTAATAATTAACTCCAGTATTTTCCCCACCACTGATGTCAGGCTAACCGGTCTGTAATTCCCCATTTTCTCTCTCACTCCTTTTTTAAAAAGTGGGGTTACTTTAGCTATCCTCCAATCCACTGGAACTCTTCCAGAGTCTATAGGATGCTAGAAACTGATCGCCAATGCATCCACTATTTCTAGGGCCACTTCCTTGAATACTGCAGAGCATCATGTCCTGGGGACTTATTAGGTTTTAATCACAGCAATTTCCCCAGTATATTTTCTTGACTAATAAGGATTACCTTCAGTTCCTCCTTCGTGCTAGATCCTCTGTCCCCTTGTACTTCTGGGAGGTTGTTTATGTGATCAGCCACCTCATTCATAGAATCTCTACAGTGCAGAAAGAGACCATTTGGCCCATCAAGTCTCCAAAAGAACATCCTACCCAGGTCCAGCCGTCCTTTCCGCAGCACTCCCAAAAACCTGCACATTTACCATGGCTAATCCACCCGTCCTTTTTGGACGCTAAGGGGCAATTTATCATGGCCAATCCACCGAACTTACACAAATTTGGACTGTGTGAGGAAACTGGAGCCTCACCTGGAGGAAACCCACTCAGGCAAGAGGAGAAAGGTCATCCAAGGCCGGAATCAAACCTGGGACCCTGGTGTTGTGAGGCAGCCATGCTATCCTCGGACAATCAACACTACTTGCTGGCACAACTGGATCAGATAGTAGCACTGGCACTTGGGGTGGCTCTCGCCTCCTCGAAAGATCTAGATATTTCTTCACTAACTTGTCCTGTACATTCACCTCAAAAGACAGAGGCCCGGTTCTGGCCATCACAACTGCTGAACCCAATTTGGCCACTTCCAAAATTCTTCACAAAGGCTGGATCATTGATCTCAAATGCTCTTCCTACTTTTCACAAATCATTGTTCCTTTTCTGAAAACTTTGCCTTGTCTCCAGCTTCCCACCAAATTTGGAACCACCAGTCTCAACCTAGCTCTCAAACATAGACCCATCAGCAGCTCAGCTGAAGCTACTCTGGTAGTGATATGTGCCATGGTTCTATGGGCAAACAAGAACCATGCTACCTTAGTTTCTAGTGGCACAGATGGTTGTTTCTTTTTACCAATCTTGAAAAGCTGAACTGCCCATTTGGCCAATCCATTTGAAGAAGGGGATATGGAGCAGCTTGGCTATGTTTTACACCATTAGATGTCATGAACTTCTGGAATTCGGCACTTCTAAATGCTGAAGAAGTGCATTTTCTCAGACAATCCATTGTCCGAGAGAAGTACTTCTGGTAGGCACAAGGTGGTGAAAGACTGGCACAGTTTCTTGACTATGGCATATGAAGTTGTGAACTTCATTTCTAATATCTTCATCCATCTGAATGAGTGTTCACTAACAAAGGGAACATCTCGCCCATAAATAGACCGATGTAATCCATGAGAACTCTTACCTAAAGCAGACCTGGCCATTCCCATGGGTTCAGGAGGATGGAGCTGGTATATTTTGCTGGTACTGGCGCTGGTCACATTGTTTGACAACCCTTTCGACACCAGCCTTGATGCAAGGCCACCAGATATAATACCTCGCTAGCAATTCCACAAGCAATAATTCTCTTCCTGGTATCGGGACAACCACTCTTACTTCCCAAATGATGACACCATCCTCAGAACTGAGCTCACAATTGCTTAGCTGATAAGGCTTCATTTTCTTTGAAACACTCTCATTCTGCCATCCATTCATTATCATATGTTTTATCTATGACAGCAGTGTGTCTCTATTAGTCCAGTCCTTAATTTGTTGTGCTGTTACAGGTAAAGAGCCCAGCAAGTTTAAAACTATTACAATCTCTTGCAGGACTAGAGGGGATGGCATGCTTTCACGTAACAGGAGGCAACTTAAGGCATCTGCATTGGCTACGTGATCCCTGACGATACTTTAAGGTATATTCATAAACTGACAAGAACAGTGCCCTTCGCTGTGATCTAGCAGAAGCAACTGGTGGAATCATGTGTCTTTCTTGAAAATCCCATGGTCTGTGATGATAGTAAAATGTCTCCTATGAATATATTGATGAAATTTCTCGATAACAAAGATAACTGCTAGGCCTTCAGTTTCCATCTGGAATTATCCTCTTTCCATGTCTGAAGGGGTTCCTGATATATTTCCGATGGGCCTCTCGGACCCATCATACATTGTGTACGATAACAAAGCCCCAGTTTCATATGGTGATGCATCGCATGAAGTACTATCTTCTTAATGACGTTAAAATGCATTAATAAGCATATTGGCTGTTAAACTTGGTTGAAAGCCTCTTTTTGTGGTGTTTTCCTACACCATCTCTGATACTTCTTTAATAGTTTATGCAATGGTGCTGGTAATGTCAATAGATTTAGGAGAATCCATCCAGTCCAAAAATGTGTGGGTTAGGTTGATTGGCCATGCTAAAATTGCCTCCTAGTGACCTGAGATGTGTAGGTTAGAGAGATTAGCGGGTAAATACGTAGGGATAAGGAGGTAGGGCCTGGGTGGGATTGTGGTCGGTGCAGACTCAATGGGTCAAATGGCCTCTTTCTGCACTGTAGGGCTTCTATGATTCTATGATTCAATGAATAGTTGACCATTCCAAGAAAGGATCTGAGTTCTGAGGCATTCCAAGGGGCCAGTACTCCTGTAATTGCTCTCACTTTGTCCTCCACTGGGTGTAATCCCTGAACATCAACCCAATGCTTGGAAGGTGCACTTTTCTCTTTTTAGGCACATTCTGCCTTCTGGAAATTCTTCAAAACTTCATCCAAACTTGCCACATATTCCGCCTTGGTGGATCCTGTTATTAGGACATCATCCACATAAATGACAACTGTGGAGAAATCCTGCAGCAAACTCTCCACAGTTAGCTGAAAGATGGTGCAAGCCGATGAAACTCAAATGGTAGATGTGTATACCCATACAGCCCTTTATGCTTAATTATGGTACGTAAACTCTTGATGTGTTGCCCAGTTCTAACTATTGGTAAACATGGCTCATGTCCAATTTAGTATATGTCAACTTCGCATACAACCAACTTTGCATACAGATCTTCTATTTTGGGGATGAGGTAACTGTGCAGTTTTGCAGCCCGGTTTGCTATCAGCTTGTAATCTCTGCAGATATAGATGGTCTTGTCTAGTTTAATATTGGCATAATGGGTGCTTCCCACTCTTTAAACTGTAGGGTTTGATGATACCCAGGTCTTTCTCTATCTTCTCTACCATTGTATGGAGCACAGGTCTTGCACTAAAAAATATTGGGGTGGCTTCCAGATCCAAATGGATTTTTGCTTGCAATCCTTTGATCTTTCCCTGTTCCTCCTGGAACACCTCTCAGTATTTGCCAATGACTTCATTCAGGCCCCCTTCTTTTATCTTAAATATCTTCAGCAAGTTCAACCTATGTCAATTATGCCCTATTAAACTATTGGCCTGACATCACCATCAACAGTAGCTGTGCAGATTGCTGTCTGTAACTCACAGAGGTCATAGTTATTCCTACTATCTTTATGGTCTTGCTGTATATGCAGCTAGTCTAGCTGCAGCATTCATCAACTTCAGGAGTTGAACTCCTTCTTTGAGATACCAGTAGGTCTGCTCACTCACAACAGTAGCTGATGCCCTCGTGTTTACCTCCATCTTCAGAGGCTGGCCATGCACCATCAACTCTACTGTGATGGAGGCTACCTTGCCCACTTCCACATTGTTTAGTGACACAACATTCCCTTATTGCCAATGTAGTAATTGTAAGGTTTAGTAACCATTGGCTAGTATAATGAACTAACGGTTTTTTAAAGCAGATAAATATACAGAGTATTTTCATGATAATCTCACTTCCAGCTCGAACATCTACTCTGGCTGTGAAAGCCCACACTCTGCCCCAAGATCCCAGCACGCGTTCCCCATTGGGCGATCAGGTCATTCGGTCCTCCTGATCTATGCCCCTTGGGGCCAGCGATGACACACCATTCCCATTGTTCTATTTTGAAGAACAGTGTCAGTATACAGCTAACATCATGGCATTATGACATTTCAGACAAACTAACTGCAATAAACAGAGACCAGACACCATGCTGGCAAACATGAATAAGCTGATAAATTTATTTATAAACAGAAGATAGCATCAAATCTCTTGACATTCAAATGTTTAATCACAGGTGATTTTTCTTAACAGAAGGTTTCCTCACTCGGCTAGCCAAGAGGAAAACAGTTTAAGAAACTTCAAAATTATTTCTTGAGCTTTATCTTAATTATTTGGACATATTATTAGCACTAGTAATACTGCCAGAGATGGCTTACTGCTTTGGTGCCCTCCAGTTTGGGTTAGCTGTCTCACCAGCAGTGGCCTCAAGGTGAATCATGGACAGGGTGGTAATGGGATGATGGGCCAAACATAGACTGGCAATAACGTGAAGGAGCAAGGAGAAGCTGTCCAACTCCTTCTGGCTTTGCATTAGAATAATTTATGTAATAAAACCTAACTTTTCTATAACAAATTTCAATAGCCTCTTGAAGGATTGCTGATTATGACATCCAGGCTAGATATTCCTGACAAGACAATGCCTGCCATCCCATGGTAGATGAATTTCGGAAATAGTCCCTAAAAGAGGTGATAAGTCACTCATTAACTGATGGAGGAAACCTAAGCTGGATTTCATGTTCCATGTTGGCGGGTTTTAAATGGGGTGGGGTGAGTATGAAATTGAAGGAAAGGGGTTTCCCTCTGGGTTCCTGCCTGCCCCGACCCCACAACATTTTTGCACTGGGGCAGGCAAGGACACCTTCTATGCCCCAGTTGTGGTCCTTAAGTCATGAATTATTGTCCACTTAATTTTAGGCTGGCAGGAGGATTTACTTGGCATGGAGGAAACCCAAAAATGAATGGGCTTAGATCTTGGACAGAAAGAGTGGTGGATACCTCCGTCAGAAGCCCCTTTCTGACTTTGGGTACCCTTCAATTAAGGTCTCGTGGTCACTGGAGCCTCCTTCCCCAAGCATCGCCCCTGGAACCCCAAGTGCTATTCCCCACCCCTCCCCAGATCTTTCCTGCTCTCCCTGCCCTGGGACACACCCTCCCCTCCCAAAGCTTACCTTGCCATCTGATCCAGAGACCCTGGCGTGTTGAAGCACCGCCTCTTCTGTCCACTGCAGCTCCCGTTACTTCAGAGACTCGAGAGCTGCTTGACAATCTGATTGACTGGCAGCTCAGTAAGGCGGGACTTCCATTCAGATGAGGGGCAATCTTGCCTGCAGCCAATTAATACTCTTTTGAGACATAAAATGGCTGCGGGCACACAATCGGGGAGAGGGGCTATAAGACCACAAGATATAACAACAGAATTAGACCACTCAGCCCATCAAGTCTGCTCTGCCATTTAATCATGGCTGATATTTTTCTCATCCCCTTTCCCCTGCCTTTTCCCCATAACCTCTGATCCCCTTATTAATCAAGAACCTACCTATCTCTGTCTTAAATACACTCCATGACCTGACCTTCACAGCCTTCTGCGGCAAAGAGTTCCACAGATTCACCACTCTCTGGCTGAAGACATTCGTCCCCATCCCTGTTTTAAAGGATCGTTCCTTTAACCTATGTTCCTTGCTGACTGTTTAGATGGCGGGCTGGGAAACCTTGCCGTCCAACACATTCAGGTCCCAACACTTGTTATAAATGGTTGCCAGGGATGCCTGAATAAATTGTCCAATGCAATCTGGGGTCATATATCCTTCAGGCATCCTTGGAAAATGGAATATAGATGCATAAAATTGCTTTTATTAAACCAGATCTGGAAAAACAGCAGCAACGAGGTCCAACTTTTGATCCAAGATATCCTTATTTGAATTAAACTTTGACTAAAATGGATATTTTGTAAAGTACTCAGAACACTTCTAAATTAGGCCCCTTCTTCAGCTTTGTAATTCAATTTGAGACTCATTGCTACCAAGCCCGGGGCAGGCACTAAAAAAGCTGAATGAGATTGAAACATATGGTTGGCTATCTGAAGACAAATCAAGTATAGTAGCTGGTTCAGTATGTGAGAATATAATGGCTTAAATAGCACAAAATGATGAAACTGGTCTGGCACTTTAGTGAGCCTGACTGCACATGGTTCTTTCACTTGAAGGACAAAGAATAGGAAACACTGCAAAATGCAGTATTGAATTGAACTAAAAATCATCATTTGGCACTTATTTTGCTTTATTACAAGCCATTTGAGCGGTAAATATCACAAACCCCCTGATATTACATATGACAAGTGCAAATTGGTGCCCTGAAGTCAACACACAATGGTTTCAATAGCTTCATTGCATATGCGCTGCTTTCATTCTGCACACATGACTAATTGTACTTTCTGTCATTTTTTGTTTGCTGTAAAATATGTAGAGGATTGCACTTGAAAAAGGATAATGAGGATAAACATACTGATGAGATAACTTTCAAGGCCCTTCAGTTTGCACTTGTAGAGGGAAAACATTACAGTAGGTGTTAAAAGAAAATTGCTTCCAATCCTTTTTAGACTGTGACTTTGATTACTTTATGGACTGTTCTGGCATTCATCAGTAAATTAATTAGATAGAGAAATAGAGATTGCTGCAGCAATTTCTCCCTGGTTCTCTAAATAAAACTAATCAACAAGGCATCAGTCTGCAAAGCAGCATGAGGACATCCATGTAGAAAAACTTCAATTGGCAGTACAAAATACAAAAAAAAACTGTTGCACCCACAAACTGTATCCTCAAGGATTCCAACAAAACTTTATGATGAACCTTGATTAATTTTCTTTGTTTACTTCTGGAGACAGACTTTTTAAATAAGGTTTGCTGCATATTTGTTTCAATCATTATTGCCTTGTTTCAGGGATCATTGTAAATACTAAACTGCACATCCTACACGCAAGAGTGAAGGGACTATTCTCAAAAGATCATACAACCTCAGATGGTGCTTTAATCTGATAGACCATGTACAGCAAAGTGCATCTCAGTTTGAATAGCTTTGGGTAGTTTGTGTGTAATTAATAGCAGGCTGTTGGCTGGGTGCCCTGCAGAATATGAGAAAAATAGCAGGATGGCACCCATTAAGAACACAAAGAATTCATCTTTTAGTTCTCACTGTTTCATCTGTCAACACTGACCAAATGGAAAATGTGTGAAAATACCCTTGCAGTAACAAACTGACAGATTTCTTTGAGAACACGCTGTTTTCCTGAGCTCTTATGAAGACCCAAGAACTGGGAACAAAAATACATCCGTCATTAATGATTTATGGTGTGCAGAAACGTGGATGACACCTGTGAACCAGCTATACCTTACAACTCTCTGTTCTTCTACACCTGTCAAGTTCAGATGAAAATGGGACAGGCAATCAAATGCCCTTTATTCACTAATGAATGGAACTTGTCCTCATTGTCAATACCTTGAAGCAAGGGTGATGTCTGCCAGTCTTCATGATTAGTGTGTTTTCAGGTGAGTCTGCACATCAAATCTGATGCCACCGAGTCCTTGGGTAGAAAGGAAAAAAGTTGCCCTGAGTTGTTGGGAGGTGGGGGAAGGGGAGAGTGGTTCTCAAGCCAGGGTTTTACTCTCTCTTCCACTTTCAAATTGAACTATACAATTATTAACTTCGAAGGTGACAGAACTAAAACTCTATGGGCGGACTTTTCCCATATTATTTCAGAGTATCAATCCTGGTGAGAAAAATGGGAGAATCTTGCCGGCACCTTTAGCAGGAAAAGTCACCATGGGCACAATTTTATCACCTCAGTGTGCCCGGTAAAAGTAGCGTGCAGAGATAAAGATCTAATTAGCATTTAGTGTGAAATGGCTTGTGATCTTCCTGGCCTGTTTCGAATGGTACAAACTGCTTCATTGCATATGCATACGCATGGCCCATTCAAATCCCAGCGTGTGGAATCTTCCGCATGATGCTATAAGGGGGAGAATCCCGACTGGTCTCCACTTGCACAGATTTGGTCACGGTACAATGGTCATGTCGCGGCTTGGAGGCCATTGAAGCCTCCAGAGGTCAGGGGCATGGCTGGGTAGTGTCCATCAGACTGTGACTGAGTATCAAAGGATAGCAATGTGGGGCATGCCCTGTGAGACCAATGTGGTTCACACCATTTTTCCTGCTGTTATGACACTTAGAAATTTTTTGGGAAAACTCCACCCCGCGTATGAGAATGGCAGCACCATGTCTCTCCCATATCCCACACCAATGAAGCAGTAGTTCCACTCTTGGGAAGGCCCCCTCTGCCCAGCCCCCTCCTCCCAGACCCCATCCATTGAATGTTCACCCCACTCCACATCAATGCTCAGTCCTGCCTGCCAGTAGTGGTGAGTAATGAGGATGCTATTAGGTGAAAACATGTAGTGAACCGCGTCAATAAGTGGAGAAGCACACTGGGACCCTTGACCTTGGTGGAGGCAGGAGCAGCTGAGATGTATCATTCAGCCTCTCTGGGCCCCTAGATTAGCCTGTTCATTGGCAGGTTGCACCCAGCTCTCTATCAAGCAGGTGTCAGATATTTCACAGAGGGGAGAGAAGCTTGCTCTGTCCTCACTGCAACTCATCATCATTCTCCTGCAGTGTCTGACCAGTTGATTTAGTGTCCTGTCACTGAATGGCCCCACAGTGGTGACAGGATGTCAAATCCACATGGGAGAAGTCTTGACGACCTTGTCCTGGTAGTTCCCAAATTAAGAGGCTATGAGGGCATCTCTACACTTGTGCCCCACGGGGTCCCTGGCCATCACCCAAGATCATTCCTCTGTCTCCTTTGTGAGTTGCCCCTCATTGTTCTCCTCAACCTCGTTCTACTCCTTAACACTTTTGACAAGTTGTTGTTCATGGTAAATTCGATGTGTTGTAAGCATGAGGGATCCTTTGAAAAGTACATTCAATAGATCCTCCCCTTGTACTCTATGCCAGGCTATGATACCCTCCACCCTCAGTGTCCCCTATGCACCCTGCACCATTTTGATCCCACCCATCTAACCATTGTCCCTTATGCTCCCTATGCCACGCTCCACCCCTCCACCCCTCCATCCCTCCATCCATACCCCCATTGCACCTCATGTTTCCCATGCCAAACTATGGCACCTCAATGACTGCTGACTCATTACACTGCATGGAATCAGTGAACCATACAGTGAGTGTAGGATATGTAAAGATTATTTAAGGATATGGCCATTCATTCATAATTTTCGACTATGTTAAAAAACATCCTTTTACTACAGGACAATAAAATGGTCAATCATCCAGGTGCTTTAAGGTACCTATAGCAGAAACTGCAGCACCTGAAACCTGTTCATCATGTGAAATAAACATTATGAAACTGAGCGTTTAGATCGGAGAACAAAAGACATGAGGTGCCACGAACAGGTGAGTGGGGCTCATGGCCTGACATGGGGACATGAGACGGCATGGGGAATGTGTGGGAGCTGAGGATGTGTGAGCATTGAGGACATCTTTCTTACTTCTATTTGAAGTCCTACAGAACCTAACGGGCCTTTTAAGCAGATCACCTTGTCACCTGGCAGTCCTTGTAAATACCTCTGAACTCCTTCCTGGTTCATTAGTCCAACTACAACATGCATTCTGACCATCCCCCCACCCCAGCCCGCTCCCCCCCCCCACCACCCCCCCCACACACACACAATGAATTGTGCTATCTCCTGTAAATACTTTCATTAAGTAGGTCATAGCCAAAAGAGATCAATCAGCAACTGACCTTACGATAATTGATGATTCCATTAAACAGTACTCAGTTAGTTCATTTGGCTGGACAACTGGTTCGTGATGTAGAGCTACACAAACAAGTGCAAGTTCAATTCCCACACCAGCTGAGGTTATTGAGGAAGGCCCACCTTCTCAACCTTGCAATTCACTTGAGATGTGATGATCCTCAGGTTAAATCACGACCAGCCTATGGTCATCCGGAACTCTGTCAATTTTATCTTACTAAACAGTACTACTGTAGTGCTTCATTCTGCTGCAGAGCATGTGGGTGGCATGGTGGCACAGCTGTTAGCACTGCTACCTCACAGCGCCAGGGAACTGAGTTCAATTCCCAGCTTCGGTCACTGTCTGTGCGGAGTCTGCACATTCTCTCCATGTCTGCGTGGGTTTCCTTCGGGTGCTCCGGTTTCCCGCCACAGCCTGAAAGACATACTGGTTAGGTGCATTGGGCATATTCTCCCTCACTGTAACCAAACAGGTACCAGTGGAGAATTTTCACAGTAACTTCATTGCAGTGTTAATATAAGTCTACTTGTGACACTAATAAATAAACTTTAAACTGTATGTCCAATGAAAAATTAAATGGGGACATTAAATATAGTTTTTGAAGTCACAAAAAGGCATTGCTATATAGTCAAATCAACATTAAATGTTGATAGCTATCATGTCTCTCCCCTCTAAGAATGCAACAGGTGAGGAGGGTGTGTTCAAAAATCCATATTAACACATAAACTCTGCAGGTCAAGGGTGTCTTTCTTGGAAGAGCAGTGTAGGAGCAAAATGTGCTTCACCATACAGGGTATCATAACTTCTGCAAGTGGTGGGATGCTGCACACAATGTCAGTGTTCCTCAAAATCAATACAGTCCTGATTTTTAAGGCAACAGCTTCTTTCTGGCTGCAACAGGGGACATCAGCCACATCTCCCAGGCATTAAGCAGATGACTTTTGCTCTCATCGCCAAGGCTGAGCGATACATCACCATCCTCACTGGCTCCCCCCAGTCAACAAAATAGTTTGCAGCTTCACCGGCATGCATACTGAGAGGCTGAGTAGTGTGCAGTTGCTGAGGCATCTGTGATTGTTCCTCATTCAAGTTTTCCTCCATTCAGAAGAAAGAAGCAAGAATGGCTCTCATAGTTAATAGAGAAAGCTGGTTAAAAGATTACAAGGCAAAAAGCATACAGAAGTCACGATTAAGGGCCAGAAACATTCCCGATAATCCAGACAGCAAAATCTATTTGTAAGCCCACTTGTGACAATAATAAGTAAATTTAAACTCTGTCATGAACTCTCAATCACTAGGGTTTTTTTTATTGATTATTGTCACATGAACAACACAATGAAGTTATTGTGAAAGTCCTCTAATAACCACACTCGGCGCCTGCTCAGGTACACGGAGGGAGAATTTAGCATGGCCAATGCACCTAACCTGCACATCTTCGGACTGTGGGAGGAAACTGGAGCACCTGGAGGAAACCCACACAGGCACAGGGAGAACATGCAAACTCTGCGCAGACAGTGACCTAAAGCTGGGAATCGAACCCAGGTCCCTGTGAGGCAGCAGTGCTAACCACTGTGCCACCATGCCGCCCAGGTTTCTCTGGTGGCCTGGCACTGAACAGTTCATGCGTTATTTTGAGTAAAATGCAGCTAGTAACAGGTGAATTAAAATGGTGGGTATCGGCAGAGTATGCGTAGGCCCAGTCATGAGTTAAGTGGCCTGCTAGCTGTGTAAAATTCTGTGTATGGAAAAAAACTGTGTATGGAACAGAACATTTCAATGTGGGCACAGCCTGCGCAAAAAATTAGCAGGAACATTGATGAAGCAAGCCTTAAATACTGGCAAAAGACTCAGAACTATGGAAGTTGCGGGTTTATTTGGCATCTCCATTGATCTGAAAACATTCACCTGCAATTTGTTTCTATCATTCTAAACTCAGAGCTTTCAAAGTGACAGCAGTGTTTTACTATTCCTTTCATAGCAGAATGTTCCCCCTCTGATTAATAGATAACTGATCATTTTCCAACTAGAAATATGAAAAAAAATTGCAAGAATGTGCTGATGTAAGGATACAGTCAGATAAGTCATATTATTTACAAAAACTTTGCTTTAACGATCATCCATTCTTTGCTTAACCTTAATTTGATGTTTCATTATTCTAACTTTCAAAATAGATTAACTCCAATGTTGTTAAATAAACATCAGGATAGCAAAAATGCTCCCATAGCCTGTGAGTTTGTGCTTGTATATGTGCTGTATATATATTTTATGATTGGCACAGTGATGCTGATGGATCAGGATGGATTTTCCTCTATTATCATGCTCAAAATCAAACCAAATAGTAACAAAAAAGGCAGCAAAGTTAGATGTGAGTTTTGTTACTGCCTCATTGTACTGAATTTCCCTCCCTGAACTCTAGCAGAGACCTCTGCTGATCACTCCTTCCCAGCCTGCCACTTGCAAGTGCCAGTAGGGCGTGACTCTTCACCTTGTTCCTTCTGATCCCCAGGACTATCATGTCAACCATGGCAATTCACCAGGCTGCCCATGATGAACCAAATAGAAGGAGAAACACTTGGAGCTGTCTCTTCTTTTTTTATACCTTATCTGCTGAAAGTGTTGGGCGCTGGCATTCAATTGACGCCTTGATCCATTCCGAGGTCTTATGGTTCCCATTAACTTGACTCTTTTTGAGTGTTGCAATTGTGATCCACCTACAGCAATGCTTTATCTTCTTTTGAACTTTTATTATTACGATGAACAATCCTGAGTGATTCTCCTTACCTGAAGGAAGCTTGAAAATGAGGAGGAATTTCAGAGGAATGAAGAGAAAGAAATCCATTTGCATGGTAACTGCATGTATCCAGTAGTATCAAAGTCAGTGGAAGCCTCTCCCCCCTCTCTCTACCACTAACTCCATTACAGCTACCTGGGCAGATCTGGAAAGATGTGAGTTTACCAGAGGTTCCGTTTTTTCAAGTTGGGATTATATCCTTTGACTTTGTGCCTACATATTGTAAAAACAGGTAATTAGTCTTGAGCTGCTTGAAGTTAAAGAAGCATATTCTTGTGATTGGCAACCTTCTCAATCTGCATGCCAAGCATAATGCCAACAGATGATAATTTACCATTTTGCTATGTTCCCTTGCTATGTCAAGGTACTTAGACACTGTGTTTCAGGAGGCAGTCACACCCTTTAGATAAGCAACCTTGGATTTGGCCAGTGGTGGGGACAGGAGAGTGTGACTGTGTGTGAGACAGATAGAGGAATCCAAGGGATAGCACTGCAGGAGCCTTAGCCCTTGTCCCTGTCCAACAGGTACGAGAATCTTGCTCTGTGCGTGGATGAGAGAGGGGACTGTAGGAAGGGTGAGCAAACTGATCATGGCACTATGGTTCAAGGAGCCATTCCAGTAGGGGGACAAAAGACAAATGTTGGGGATAGTATAATGAAGGGTGATCTTATTCAAACATATAAGGTGCTGAGGGGACTTGACAAGGTGGCTGGTGAGATGTTTTCACCAATGGGAGAGTCTCGAACACGGGAGTAAGATAAAGGGCAGATCATTTAAAACTGAGGTGAGTAGAAATTTCTTCTCATAGAGGGCGGTGAATCTCTGGAACTCTTTACCCCAAAGGCTGGTGGCAGCTGCATTTAAGTAGTAAGAAGTATTTAAAGTGGAGGTGGATAAATATTTGATGGTTGAGGAATAAAGAGCTAAGAGGAAATGGCACAGAAAAGAAATTGAGGCTGGCATAGATCAGCCATGGTTTTATTGAATGGTGGGGCAGGCTTGAAGAGCCTGGTGGTCGACTCCTGCTTCTATTTCTTGTATTATGTTCTTGTGTGTGTCACAAGATCTTGAGATGTCAAACCTTTTAATGTATGAGCTTAGTAAGACTTTTGAATTGTGCATCATACCTTGCTGGTGTGCTCTGTTGATGTATGGGGAGACTCAAAATGTAATGATGGCTTTGTAAGTTTGTATGAGACCTTGATGCTAATGGAAAGTAAATGTGGGACAGGTTGACAAGCAACTTCTTTACAGCATGCAATTTTATGCTACCTATTGCAACTTTGCAATAGGTTACTCCCCTGCAGAAGCAACATTGAATAGATTGGCCTGGAAGAAAACGATCAGCTCTATAATTAGAATCCCATTCAGCCTATCGAATCTGCATCGACCACAAGCCCACCCAGCTCCTATCCCTGTAGCTCCATATATTTACCCCGCTGATCCCTCTGACCCAAAGTGGCAAGTTAGCATAGCCAATCGAACTAACCCTCATGTGTTTGGACTGTGGGAGGAAACTGAAGCCCCCAAAGGAACCCCACAAGGGAATGTGCAAACTCCACACAGACAGTGACCCAAGGCCGGAAATCGAACTCAGGTCCCTGGTGCTGTGAGGTAGTACTGCTAACCACTGTACCACCATGCCGCCTCAGTTATTAGCAACTAATAATCAGTCCATGTAAAAACTCTTAATTTTAAATATATTGTTGTACAGTTTTAAACCAACATAAATCTGACTAAAGCAATATGCAAGCATAGACCAAAATCAGCTTTCTAAACATTGTGGAATTATTCTGAGTTTATTCCATCCTCTATCATGTGCTATTTTAAAAATAGTAAAAATTAAAGTATATTCCATCTCAAAAATGAAACAAAATAACACATCACTAATATGTAATAGTTACACAACTATTGGTTTAACTTTGCAATTTGTAATATTTCTTTCATGAGCTAATAATAAGTGTAAACATACCAAATGGAAAGTGCAGGCATAATTGTTTACATATGAACTTGGAGCAGTGGTAATTTCTTAGTAAGATAAATATCTCTAACAGAAAATATTGCAGCCATGCAAGTTCACAAGGAAAGATTGACCTGCAAAAAACGCGCTTTGGTTGCAAGAAACCAAGGTTCAATTTGTTAATTATTCTAAGTGTTACTTTTAATAGGTTGAAGTTTCTGGAATTGATGCATCTGCAAATAGAATCTGAAATGCTTCAGTCAAATAATTATATTTTTTCAGAGAGAAATCTTCTCATCACATCAAAGAGAAGTAATTGGAATTGAGTCGGAATTGTAAATCCACAATGGTGACTTAGAATTCTGCTGCTGACCGTTTGAACCTTTCTGAGTTGCCAAGATAAACAGAGCTATAATTAGGAGCTACTTAAATCTGATTTTAAATTGTATAATTAAATATGTTGCTGGATTTTACCATATCTTTTTGAAAACCAAATATGCATGTTACATTCTGGGTGGAATTTTCCCAAAAAATGATGAAGGGGGTGATCTTACTGCTTGTATGCTGGGAGGTGGTCAGTTGATCAGCAAGGCAAGCCAGGAAGGCTGTGGATGGGGATGAAAAAATGATTTGCACCCATTTGCTATCCTCCCAGCCCTGCTTTGCCGGTGAGATCGGCTTTATGCCTAGAAAGGGCACGAAGCCTATTAACATGAAAGTAAGTGACTTATCTGGTCCTGCATGGCATCTTCCAGCCTCCTGGAATCGTCCTGCTGGCTGGTCTGACATCACGCTGGTGAGCATCAGTTCAGATCTCCACCAGCAGAAACCAGATGCCATGGCCACGCCAGGGGGATCAGTGGCCACAGGAGCCCCAGGTTGTCAGGGGCATGGCCCTTCAAGCAGTGACATCCAAGCAGTGGTCATCTGGCACTCTGATAGTGGCCACCAGGCACCCTGGCAGTGCCTGCTTGAACACCATAAATGGGCCAGGGCAACGCAAAAGGGATGGGGTCTGAGTTGAGATGGACCAGGTGGGGGTGGGCAATGATGGGGGTAGGGCCCGAGAGACGCCGCAACTTATGGGGGTGGGGCTATGACAGGGAGGCATATGCAGGAGGGCTATGCAAATGGAGGCTATGCAAGGGAGAGGCATGCAGGACGCTGGTCAGCCGGAGAGACATGCAGCAGGACTATTCGGTAGGGGGGCTGTGCAGGGGATTATCATCCGGGGACTTTGCAGGGGGGCTAGTTGGTGAGGGAGTGTGCTGGGGGTACTGTTAGCAGGGGGAACATGTAGGGGCCTAGTTGGTGGGGAGGCTGCGCAAGAGGGGTTGTCAGCAGGGGGTACATGCGGAGTCTATTTGGTGGGGGGCGGTGCAGGAGGGGTGGTGGGCAGGAGAGGCACCATGTATGGGGGGTGGTCAGTAGGGGGTGCATGCAGAGAGGTGGTCAGCATGGGGGGGGTGGGATGCATGCACAGTGAGATGTAGGGGGTCTGCAGGAGCGCTCATCAGGAGGATCCTGATACCTCAAGGCCGGCAACCTGTTTTGGAGGGGGGCTGTGGGGTAGAGACATCGTAGCCACTGATGATGAGGTGGGGAGTGCGCCAGTGTCCATTGGTGGTGGTGGTTGGAGGTCTCCTGGTTCACAAGAAGATTGGGATGCCCAGCCCAACAGTGCCAAGCGCTATGCAGCCAACTTCCCCATGCCTATTAGTGCCATAACGGTGAGAAAACCGGAGCGATCACTGGTGTGGACCAGATCCCAATCATTACACACATGGGAGAATGGTGAGATGTGTATCAGTTCTGGGAGGACCGGGGCCTAAACACACCAGCGAACCTGGCTGCAAAACAAGCAGGCACCATTTTGAAAGGGTGCCCCGATCTCACAGTGCACTGAAAACCTCCCTCCCTCACCCCATGGACATCAGGATCCCCTTCCATCAATAGAATGTTTCCCCTCCCAGGCCTCAGTTTGGATCACTGGCATCGGAGCCCTCCCAATGGGTCTACCCTTTATGGTCCCCAACATCCCTCTCTCCATGACCTATGACATGTCTCCCTTCATGCCCGACCCCTTCACGTTGCATCCCCCCCTCATCATCGTCCCCACTCAGGTCCCATTCTTACTCAGACCCCATATTCTTGGAACTGCCCTGGCACTGCCAGTGTGCCAGGAGGGCACTGTTCAATGGGCATTGCCACATGGGCACAACCCAACCATGTCCTGACTATCCAGGGCTTCAATGGCCTCTGAGTCCCACGGCGTGACTACCACGTGGATCTCTGCTAGTGGAGACAGGTAGTAATTTTCACTGGGCTTGCATCTCAGGAGCTGGGAGAATCCGACATTGCAAATGGAACCCCGAATGGGGTGGTAAGATAATAGACATTAAAGCACTGACCGAGCTAGCAGCATTCAGTTAACTGACTTTTAAAATAAGTTTATGAACTAACAAGAAGCACTTTAAACATATGAGATGCAGCAATTGATTCAAATGAGTGATTATGATTTTATGCTGAGGGGTAGATTTTGATTGGTTAAAGTATTTGACAGACATTATTATGACCTGTGTATCCTGAAGATTTAAAGCTATTGAAAGGTGGGAATAATTGATTAAAAAAAACCGTGATTGATCTGTTTTTGATTGTATATGTTAGATTAATCAGAGAGGTTCTGCTGCTCTATGTCAAAGCCACTTAAGCCTTTGATGAACTTCTGGTGGCTGCTAGTTTAAATAAAGTTACGTCTTTATACAAAGATACCTGCCTTGTGAGTCTTGTATTGCCTAAACTTTGGATAGTACCGGCCTCCTTGGTAACTCCACAACAAGCGTCAAAAGGGTTAAGCATATTTAACTACTACTTTAAATATACTAATTGACCTCATGCAAGGGACTGAGATGATTACAAATTGTTTGGCGGCAGGCACAAAGCCCATTTTTAGGTCCGCACAAAATTTTCCCGGATTGGCACAATCTATCCCAAGCGCAGTGAGGCCAGAAAATCACCCCTTTATCTTTTAACCACAATTGTTGGAGGTGTTGTGCATAGTGTGGAGGGATGTCAAAAGTTGCAATGAGACATTGATAGGATGCAAGACTGGGCAGATGGAGTTCAACCCAGGTAAGTGTGTGGTGATTCATTTTGGCAGGTCAAATAGGATGACAGAATATAATATTAAGGGTAAGACTCTTGGCATGTGGAAGATCAGAAGGACCTTGGGGTTCGGGTTCATAGGACGCTCAAAGCAGTTTCGCTGGTAGAGGCTGTGGTTAAGAAGACATGTGGTATACTGGCATTCATCAATCGAGGAATTGAGTTTCGGAGTTGGGAGATAATGTTGCCACAAGAGGACACAGATTTAGGGTGCTGGGTAGTAGGTAATGAGGAGATGTCAGGAGTAAGATTTTCACTCAGAGGGTGGAGGGTGTGTGGAATCGGCTGCCGACAGTGGTGATGAAGGCGGATTCGGTAGGGTCTTTTAAGAGACTTTTGGATAATTACATGGAACTTAGTAAGATAGAGGGTTATAGGTAAGCCTAGTAGGTAGGGACATGTTTGGCGCAACTTGTGGGCCGAACAGCCTGTTTGTGCTGTACTTTTTCTATATTTCAATCTAATAAAAATGTATGCTGTAATACCACTCATTGCAGAGAATACTTAGCAAAATCTTATTTTCATATTGATCATCTTACACATGGACACAAGTACAAGAATGTTATGGTAACTCAATGAAACGTTACTACTAAAATTCATGCAGCCTCAATTGGGATCCTTATATGGGAGTTTTGGATTTGTGAGGCCACAAAGTTTCACATAATTGAGCACAAGTACATATATCTATTCCCTATTTTCTGGTACTTTGATTTTCTACGCGAATTATTACACTTCCCAAATGAGAACAGGGAAACAACAAATTGTCAAACTTTTAGTAGCTCATAACAACTGGGTGCAAATTCTTTCATATAAACATGAGTGTTTTTGATTCTTCTGATCTCTATATGTTGCTGCTTTTTTGGGCACATCAGTGCTGAAGAATATCTGTCTCTGAGAATGAACACATAATTACGCTTATGATCTGATTTGCTAATCAAGCATTTGGAGTTTGGGGGGGTGGGGGAGATGGTGATTCTTCCAGCGCGCTGTGCAGTTCCTGTTCACTTCACTGTGAAGTTGCAAACAAGGAGGTTCCAGAAATGCATATAAGCTGATCAGCATTTTCCAGTTGTCTGATCATGAAGAGCTGCCATTTATTCTTTACTGTAAAATAGTTTGCGAGAAGATTTCTCTTGGGGTTCTCCAAAGCAAGTGCTCTAACTTTGGTGGACAGTCAATAGAAACCCAAATACTGAAAAGGTCCCCTGTAAGTGTCTTACATGCAAATAGATTACTGCTGATCTTCTGCTGAAAATACAATAGGCAATCACAGATTATCATAGAATTCCTACACTACAGAAGGAGGCCGTTTGGTCCATCGAGTCTGTACTGACCACAATCCCACTCAGGGCTTATTCCTGTAACCCCGATTTAAGGGGCAATTTAACATGGCCAATCCAACCTAACCCGCACGTCTTTGGACTGTGGGAGGAAACCGGAGCACCCGAAGGAAACCCACGCAGACATGGGGAGACCATGCAGACGCCACACAGACAGTAAACTGTGACTGGAATTGAATCTGGGTCCCTGGTGCCGTGAAACAGCAGTGCTAACCACAATTGAGATAACCTGCAAGGAAATTCCTGCTTTTTTTAAAAATTGACCACTATTACATTGCAACCCAAAACATGACCAAAGATCTCCGTTCTAAGTTTTCACCAATAATGCATTAATATGTATCTGCCATTGGATTCCAGCCTGACGCATACTCCTTCAATACAAAATCATTGGGTGGAATTTTCCCATTTGTTGACAGAGTGGGGAAGCAGGCAGGAAAGATGGTATTAAAGCTGTCAGTTCCAATGGTGACTTTTTCCACTGTATTGTTCGGTCCTAACCAAAAAAAGTGAAGGGGCAGGTCCCATGATGGAACGCTGGCAGAACGGACCCTGATATTCAAAAATTACAACTAGAACACCTCCCAAACACCATTCTGCCCGAACACCACCCCACTATGCAATCCCCTTCCTCCAGCACTGTCCACAGCACTGCCTATTGGGGCCAGTTCCTGGGATTAACCCTTTCTCCTCTGAGTGATGCACTCACCTGAGCTCTTCTGGTGTGTTCTGCTTGCCCAGATGTCCACAGGAAGGGATTATGTAACAGAGGGCATTATCAGGCCTGATAATCAGATGAAATGTATTCTAATGGAGATCCTAATGTTCAACATCAGGTTTTTTGTAACATCACTGGGATTCGAGGTAGGGGGAGCATGGACATTCACGATGGGAAATCCTACCTTCATAGATTATGTTTTTCTTGCCTCTTTTCTGCCTGTTGAAAATAGAAGCAGAAAATCCTTCCATTCTGTCAAAGCAAAATAACTGAATCTGATTGTTTTGCAGAGCTATGAGATTAGAAAATGGACAATATGTTTCACAAACATCCATGGGTTAAACAAGGGCTATGCACTGTTAAAACAAATGGCCAGAGTGTGATGACAGCTTTTGAAAAAAGCAAGGTTGTGAAATAATAGCTCTAAAATACCCAGGCAAGCACTGAAGTGTGACATGCCTCAAGTGTTTGGTGTCTTCCTCACCTAAATTATAGAGCACTTTGGGTACCTAATGTCTTTCCCACTTTCGGTATTTTGATTGCTTTCAATTACAGAATATAACATGTGATATTGGAACAAAGTCCTCTGAAAAGGAATATCAATGTCAACAATACTACCCTTCACAGATACAGAAGCAAAATGCAACTCAGCAGAAATACTTCTTCAGGGAGGAAACACAAACTTAGGCTGAGTTTCCAGGGAGCCAAAAGGGCTCAACATCTGAGCCAAAATGGCACCCAAATCCTAATTCCGGAAATCCCCTCCCTAAACTTGGCACCCACAATTTTTGCTAGTGGGGTGGTGCAGGGGGTTTGGGTGGGGGTGGGGGTTGTTGATGGGGGGGTGGAGAGGGTGGGGGTTGGGGGAAGGGTTTGTAATTTGCACACATGATTTCCAGAGGCTATTGCACAATGTTAAATTGCAGCTGCCTTCAAATTTATACAATTTTCATAGCTAGAATGTTCAAAACATGACATGTGAGTTTCAGGCATTTGAGGAAAAGGTATAAAGCTACTGCTTTATTTGGAGAGTAGGGTATCCTTTTGGGGAGGTCCAGCTACTCATTTCAGGGAGGACCAGGTATCCTTTTTGGGGAAGTAAGATGCCTTTGAAAGGTAAGGTGCACTTTTGGATTGTTAAGACTAGATATAAATGTGTACAAAAAGTGGATAACCCAGTGGAACTGCCAAGGCGTTGTGTCGTTTAAGCACCCAAGTGCTATATGTTTAAACAAAAACAATTTTCTGTGGCCACTTGCAATTTCATTTGCTGTCTGTTAGGGTTATCTCTGCTGCATGACTGATTTCACAATTTATCATTATCATAGAGAGATGCCTGGAAGTTAATAGTTTGATTCACAGATCCAAATGATTATAAAGTCTTTGATACGGGGCCATGAATACAAATGTTTGTTTTAATCAGAGATTAAGTACCTGGCAGAAATTATTGTTTCCATCAGGGCTTAAGTACTTGAAAGAACTTAAATGTATTGAATAGATTTTTATGAATAAGAGTTTCTTTAAAAAATAAGTGACCTTTATTTCATCTCACCATGGCTTCTGAAGTCTGCCCATGATTGCTACTAGGTGAGTTGGCATGGGAGTGTAAGGCATTGGTGTGTAAGGGATTTGTTGGGGAGATCATGAGTTGGCACCACATTCGGATAGGGACTATATGGGGCCCTGAAGGTGGGCTGATGGGCATAGGTTGGCCTGGAAGATATGGAGGGGCATGGGAGGGACACAGTTTTGCATGGAGGGCATATAGAACCATTGGGGCTGATTTGAGGGCACCAGGGACCATAAGGGGGTGAGTAGAAGGTCATGGATTGCCATGAAGAGTGTGAGGAGTCATGGGACATGGGTGAGGGATTAAAGTGCCAGGTGTTGACATGAATGGAGCATGGTGAGTGTGTGGGGTGTGAGTGGGTGTGAGTGGGTGTGAATGGGTGTGAAGGGCAAGGGCTGGAGACCATTTTTTTGCTTTCTTAATTTTATTGTAACTGAACAAAGTCCCATGTCACCAAGGTGGCCTTCTAAACAGCCCACTTTGGTACCCCACAGTCCTGTGGCTACCTCTACACTGTCTCCTGATTCATGTTAACACACAGCCTCTGGAATGAAAATCAGGGCCCCTTTCTTCTGATTTGACTTTGCAGAGTTGGTAGTGAAAATTCAGCCCTAAATATCAATCTTTCTAGCAGAAGCCAATTACAACAGCAGATTAGTGGTGTTCCTCCTTTTTACAAACAAGGTGATCAACAGGGGTGAAACCAACTTAAAATTTATGATTACCATAAAAATATATCAATGAGGCTGATATTGACCACATCTGTAACTTCTCTTTTTTGACAACTTTTCACCACAGAATGGAATGCAAATGCTGTAAATTGAGTTTTTTTGGGTCCTAAGAAAATCAAAGGAAATGGGGTAGGGTAGGAAAGTAAAGTTGGTGGAGAAGGTTATAACACTAAATTGGGATAGGGGCTATCTTGATGATTTTAACTGAATAGCAGAGGCAGAGAGGCCATTCTGCTCATTTTAAAAAATGCTTTTATGTATCTCTATTCCCAGACTTCTCACCAGTATCATCCTACCAGTGGGGCATTGCAAAATCAAGACTATAATGTATTGATAATACTGTGGATATGGAGTCCTTATTGGAATAGTTGTAACTAATGATTTTCTATTATGGTCAGATTAAAGATGTCATTGTGTGAGGCTTCAGGACATGGACAGATTTTATTATCCACTCACTTCATTCACCTTCTTTTTCTGTTGTTTCAGTGAATGAGGCAGCATGGTGGCACAGTGGCTAGCATTGCTGCCTCACAGTGCCAAGGAGCTAGGTTCAATCCTGGCCTTGAATGACTGCCTGTGTGGGAGTTTACACATTCTCCCTATGTTTGCATGTGTTTCCTCTGGGTGTTCCGGTTTCCTCCCACCCCCAGTCCAAAGATGTGCAGGTTAGGTTGATCGGCCATGCTAAATTAACCCTTTGTGTCAAGGGGATTAGCAGGGTAAATATGGGGGATGCCAATGATAAGGTTGCTGTGGGAATGTTGTTAGTTCGAGGGGCCACTGTGGGGATTCTAAGATTCTGTGAATGAAGTCTGAAACTTGTCTGTTTTTGAAAAGTTTAATTTTGACTGTTTGGAATTGATTGTAAATTTTCCATTCCTGTTTTGTCGGTTTAAACCTGGATACCTGAAAGCTAAGAGCGGGAGAGTAATTGATAATTAAATGCCTTTTTACAGTCAGCTCTTTTGAAGCTTGTATCTTCCCAAAAGGAAGTTATTTTGAGCAACTGGCACATGTGTTGTATTGGAATATGTTGTGTGTCCTAATGCATCATTGAAATTTTATCTGCATATTCTTTATCTCCAGCAGCCATTGTATTACCACTTTAACGCTGATAAGAAGTTGTTTCGCCTTTGCAGTGATGCAGATTTGGCAGCATAATTCTAGTCTCGTATCTCAAGATCAAAACTGAGTGGCTGGACAACTAATTGAATATGTTCCATTAATCATCAAGTCAGACAGTATTGGAAAAGGACTTCGGAATAATTGGAGCCATTTTTGAATAAAGTTCACAGCTTGACACAAAGTATGTTTTGTCTGTTCTGAAGTGAGAATAATATGCAGTGATACAGAAAATATTACAACGTCAGCTCCTAATTTGGAACCTGTAAGCTTGGCTTTTCAGATTTTTCTTTATATTTCAGCCACGTTTGGCCCTGCTGAGCCCACATGAAGGAAAATAGCTCAATCAGAAGTGGGAAAGTAAAGGACGCAGATGGTGTTTAAAACAAGGGTCGAGAAATTTGCATGTGGCTTTCAGAGTGATTTCAGTGGTTAATCACAGCAAGATACTTCTGTAGCAATAAAATGAGGTGGAAACTACTTATGATGATTTCCATCTGAGAACTAATCCCCCTTCAAGCTACTCGAGTTCTTCCTGTGATCATCCACCATCCAGTCGAATACAGGGAGCCAGGAAATACATTAAAGCAGGACCTCAAAAGCAGTAATCCCAGGATTACTCCCAGTGCCATGTGTTAGTGAGAGCAGGGATAGAAGATTAGACCAGATGAATGTGTGTCTGCGTAGATTGCATGGAAAGGAGTGCTTTGGATTCCTGAGGCACTGGGACAGATTCTGGGGAAGGTAGGACCTGTAAAAGCTGGATGGCTTCCACACTAGCAGGACTAAGACCTACATCCTTGTAGGGATGTCAGTTTGTGCTGTCAGGGGGGATTTAAAATGAGAGTGGTGGGGGACTGAGGCGAGCAGTGGATTATTACTACCACTGCTCCACACCATATGAGATTCTCAAAAGAAACATAAAAACTGACAGTGATCGGAAATCTATCGCATAGAAGGAGATAATTCTGGCCATTACAAATAAAAGCTATCTAGTCTACCCTCAGTTGTCAGCTCTGGGTTCATAATCCTGTAGGCACGGCATTCAAGTATTGCACATCCAAGTATTATTTTTAAATGTGATGAGGGTTTCTTCCACCACTATCCTTTAAGAGCCTCACTACTCTCTGGCGCTCACCTAGTGCCTCATCCCTGTGGCATGTGAGAATAGTAAGAAGTCTCATAACACCAGGTTAAAGTCCAACTGGTTTATTTATTTATGAAGTTTGCCCTTCATCGGGTGAGTGGGAGTTCTGATCACAAACAGAACACATAAAGGCACACACAGTTAGAGAATACTGATTAGAATGTGAATCTTTACAACTAATCAAGTCTTAAAGGTGCAGACAATGTGAGTGGGGGCAGCATTAAGCACAGGTTAAAGAGATGTGTATTGTCTCCAGACAGGACAGTAAGTGAGATGTTGCAAGCCCAGGCAAGTCATGGGACGTTACAGATAGTGTGACACGAACCCAAGATCCCAGTTGAGGCTGTCCTCATGTGTGCGGAACTTGGCTATCAGTTTCTGCTCAGTGGCTCTGTGCTGTCATATGTCGTGAAGGCCGCCTTAGAGAACGCTTACCCAAAGATCAGAGGCTGAATGCCTGTGACCGCTGAAGTGTTCCCCAACAGGAAGAGAACACTCTTGCCTGGTGATTGTCGAGTGATGTTCATTCATCTGTTGTCGTAGCGTCTGCATGGTGTCAACAATGTACCATGCCTTGGGACATCCTTTCCTGCAGCATATCAGGTAAACAATGTTGGGTGAGTTGCAAGAGAATGTACCATGTACCTAGTGGATGGTGTTCTCACGTGAGATGATGTCATCCATATCGATGATCCAGCATGTCTTGCAGAGGTTACTGTGGCAGGATTGTGTGGTGTTATGGTCACTGTTCTCCTGCAGGCTGGGTAACTTACTGTGGACAATGGTCTGTTTGAGGTTGTGCAGTTGTTTGAAGGCAAGAAGTGGAGGTGTGGGGATAGCCTTGGCAAGATGTTCGTCTTCATCAACGACATGTTGAAGACTCCAGAGAAGATGTTGTAGCTTCTCCGCTCCGGGCAATTTCTGGACGATGAGAGTACTCTGTCCACCATATCCCGTGTTTGCCTTCCGAGGAGGTCGGTGCGGTTTTTCGCTGTGGCACATCGGAACTGATGATTGATGAGTTGAGTGCCATAATCTGTTCTTATGAGGGCATCCTTCAGTGTCTGGAGGTGTCTGTGCGATCCTCCTCAGATGAGCAGATCCTATATATATGAAGGGCTTGTCCGCAGAGAATGGATTCTTTAATGTGTTTAGGGTGGAAGCTGAAGAAGTGGAGCTTCATGAGGTTATCTGTGGGCTTGTGGTACAGTGAGGTGCTGAGGTGACCGTCCTTAATGGAGATGCGTGTGTCCAAGAATGCAACCGATTCTGGAGAATAATCCATGGTGAGTCTGATAGTGGGATGGAACTTGCTGATGTCATCATATAGTGGTTTCAGTGATTGTTCACCATGAGTCCAAAGAAAGAAAAATGGCATTGATGTATCTAGTGTATAGCGTCGGTTGAAGGTCCTGTGCAGTGAAAAAGTCTTGTTCGAACCTGTGCATGAAGATGTTGATATATTGAGGTGTGAATTTGGTCCCCAAGGCTGTTCCATGTGTCTGGATGAAGAACCGGTTGTTGAAGGTGAAGACATTGTGGTCTAGGATGAAGCGGATGAGTTGTAAAATTTCATCTGAAAACTGGCAGTTGTCAGCATTGAGTACTGATGCAGTTACAGCAATGCCATCGTCATGGGGAATCCTGGTGTAGAGCACCGAGACATCCATTGTGACAAGGAGTGCTCCTGGTTCAACTGCTCCATGTGTGCTGAGTTTCTGTGGGAAGTCCGTAGTGTCATGACAAAAGCTGGGAGTTCTTTGTACAATGGGTTTCAGGATGCCCTCAATGTAGCCGGAGAGGTTCTTGCACAATGTCCCATTGCCCGATACGATTGGATGGCCGGGTGTGTTTACCTTGTGTATCTTTGGGAGGCAGTAGAGATCTCCAACGTGGGGAGTACGTGGGATGAGTGCATGGCGGGTGCTCTGAAGGTCCGGATCAAAGGTCTTGATCAGACTTTTGAGTTGATGGGTGTGTTCTTTTGTCGGATCAGCAGGTAACTGTCTGTAGTGTTCCTCGTTGTTCAATTGTCGGTACAATTCTTTGCAGTAATCCGTTCTGTTCAGTATGACAATGGCCCCTCCTTTGTCTGCTAGTTTGATGACAATGTTGTGGTTGGTCTTAAGAGCATGAATGGCGTTGCATTGTGCTTGGGTGATGTTCGGGGCTGTCTTGTGGGTGTGGTTGATGAATCTGGTGTTGGTACACTTCCTGATGGCTTGGGCATACATGTCAGGTTGAGGGCAGCGGCCTTCTGGAGGAGTCCAATTCAACTCTTTCCTCTTTGGTTGCTGCACTGCGGATCTCTCTGTCGGCTGTTCCGGTTCATTGGTTGTCTCGTTGTGTTCGCTGTTGGTCTCTTGGAGTTTGTGGAAGAACTTCCGCAGCCTCATTTGCCTGATGAATTCGCCTGTGTCCGCTGCAAGACTGATGGGGTCCATTTTGGTGGTGGGGCAGGAATTGAGCCCTCGGCTGTTTCTAATTTCTTCCATTCTAATCAGCATTCAGTAAACTGTGTGTGCCTTTATATGCCCTGTTTGTGATCAGAACTCCCACTCACTTGACAAAGGGGCAAATCCTGAAAGCTAGTGGTGTTTACTACCAAATAAACCTGTTGGACTTTACCCTGGTGTTGTGAGGTTTCTTACTGTGTTTACCCCAGTCCAACGCCTGCATCTCCACATCATGACAACCATCGGGTGTGAGAATGGCAACGCTATGTCCCTCCCACCCTTTTGCCAGCTCCCTCAAAGGAAGGGCACTCCTTCAGCTGCAATATGGACAGGAACCCAGGAAGGAGGACGCGGGAAGTGCTGCCGGCATACCAGTCTTCACAACTCCTGTAGAGCAAGGGGCACCCCAAAATGAAGGGTAGAGAAGGTCTGTGAGTGAGCCCCTCCCAACTCTGCTCCCCAAATGGCGATTCTGGGACTTGCTCCACCTGGCCCCGAATTGGACTTATCCGTGTCCCCCATGTCCTCTCCAATGCCCTCCTGAGCAGCACACACTGTGGGAGCTACCTGAGTGCTCACTCCGAAACTCCCCTCAGAGGTGAAGGCGCCAAGTTCACACTTCTGTAGACTTGCAAGTGGCACAATGTGAGTCATGTCAACACCAGCTGAAAGTTCTGTGTGGGATCAATGTCCAGAGACAGTGCTCTCGAATGACATGCTAATGTATTCAAATGTGATTTCTGCCATACCGCAGCATGTTTCAGCCTACTCCACCAGTGAGAGGGCGGGAAGTTCAGAACTCGGAATTTCGCCTGCCTGAAGGACACCCTGTGGATTTTGGATCCCTGCTGCCATTCCCGCAGATGGCCAGTGCAGGCTCAAAATTGCCCCCTTCATTACAAACAGACAAAGCTAGAATCATAGAATGGTCAGTGCACAGAAGGAAGATATTTGGCCTGTCATGTTTGTGCTGGCTCCCTGAAGTCAGAAATCCCAAAGAACCCACTTCCTGTAACATTAGCTGGAATTTTATGACCTTCCCCCAGGACGGGATAGCAGGTGGGGGAATGTTGTAAAATTGGATATTATGGCAATGCTGCTGTGCCTGGCTATCCACACTCACAGTAATTTTACCAGAGGCAGGAAAGGTGTCAGGCTGTCCACTTGCCCATGACCCCCACCCCTTTGCTTCCCTCACTGGGGCCTCCCAACACGGTCCTGGCAAAACCCTGGACTTAAATCACACTTCAGCTCCATCGATGAATGCCTTCGTCAGGGACCGTTGTAGTTCCAGCAGTGGCCACTGCTTCTGGTGGCACTGCTGAGCCAAGAGAGCTACCAGCCATTTGATTGGCCAATAGTTCTCTGAGAAAAGACTTTTGCCCCCTTGCACGAAAAGACTTTTCGTGCATGGGGGCAAAAGTCTTGTCTTGAGCTAATTCACGGCATGACTATCATTAAATGGGTGTGAGCTTGCCCCCTTGACTTTGGCATCAGAGGGCGTGTGTAAAATTCCATCCATTGTTGCAGTCATGCCTGGTGAGGGGTAATTGGAGAGGGGTAAAATGGAGATTTGATGTGAAGTGTTGTAAGAAAATGTTGAAAAGTGTTACTCAGTGTGGTCTTGATAAACGCTGATTGTTAAAGTACATAAATGTGTCATGGAGCTATTTAGATGATTTCCAATTGTACCACTACACTGAGTGCTAAGAAATAATTTTCTTTTGGTGAAACCATTGGGTGAAAATTTGAAAATCTTTAGGTTTTATAGTTATGAATGTCCTGGAATTGTCATTTACAGGATAACACCTAGATAGGTTACTGACATAGCAATTGAATATCCATTAGATTGAAGCCTTGCTGTGACGATTATGTAACTGTGCATGACTGACTTTCACTATCTCCTATTTTAACTGTAGCACACTTTTAACTGCCCTGTCACTAAACTCTGGAATTTCCTCTTTAAGCCACTCCACTTCTCTTCCTGTCACTGCTCCATAGAGACACTTATTAATACCTAACTCCTTGATGAAGCTTTTGGTACCCCAACCTCATAGCTCCTTATGCGTCTGAGCACTAAGTTTCGTTTGGTCACACTTGTGTGAAGTGCCTTGACATGTTTTACTACATTAGAGGAGCGATATGAATGCAAGTTGCTGTTGATATATTTGGAAAAATAGCAAGTTAAAAAGAGACCTTGAAGCAATGAAGATGCTAATCAGGTCATTGTGCAGAGGTACAGCACAATACAGAGACCAGTTTAATTCCAACATAGCCATAGACAACAGCATTTCTCTCTGCTGACAGTGCAGCTGTACCCCATAATGGAAAGGTTATGCAAACTGCTGATACTGCCAATTGTAGGATTGAGTGGCTCAGATTGCAAATGATCTAAACATCTGCTTATGTCTTAGTGCTGAAAGAACAGAAACTTTCAAGGTTGATAACTTACCAGTTGGCAGTGATGTATACCACTCCAGTGTACTGGAAATGAACCAGACAGGCAAGACATGAACATTGTCAAGTCGAGGAGAATTGCATTTCTTACTATTGGCAACAATTTGGGGCTGGACTAAATTTACTGAATATTCTAAAAAGCCAGGGACACACTGGGCAGCAAAATAATTCATCAGGAAAATATTTGGGCAGCACAAAAGTCAATCTGTTGAAAGCGCAAGAATCAATTTATTGCCATGGAGCAGTAAGGTTAGATCAGCTGCAACAGAACTATTAATAATCAGGCTTTTGAGGATAGAATTAGAATATTTTGCAGAAGCAATGATGAGGCAAAACTAATGTAATGCTCTATTGATCAGTATTTAATAACACACAGAAAGCACAGCTTACTCAAACTACAGAGGCCTCAAAATGTGGATCCATAGTGACTGTGGTTTAGGAGCTATGTGTGCCACTTTGGTTTCAAGGTGATGTATGTGCCACATATGCACGCTTCACTTGTGATTCATATCGAATGTCTCTTTGGAAAGATCAGTAGTGTAAGCTTTAGGAATCTGCCTTGGCAGCTAAGCAGAGCAGGCATGTTGTGTTGTCAATCATTGTCTAGTGCTGATTTGAACCAGCATTCAAACCTCACCATGTCAGCTACAGCTCTCTTTTAAACATGAATGCCCATTATCCTGATGGCAGCCATAATGCCTTTCCTTTGTACATGTTCACTGTTACCTCACTGATCCCTGTGCCACATCATTCGTTACATCCTGTCAATTAGAAAATGACCCCTCTATTTTATGTTAGCTAACCAATCTTCAATCTTTGACAATGAGTAGGATTTACATCCTGAAATTGTAAAATCCCACCCGAGATCAATGGACATTTCCATTGTCCACCCTTGCTCTCTCCGATTCTGTGGCAAGCGAGGCGATAAAATTCTGGCCAATGTCTTATCATTGACACCACACACAATTATTTTTCACAATAACCTTTCATGCGGCACCTTATCAAATGGCTTCTGTAAATCTGCACCTTCCCCCTTATCCACAGCATATGCTCATTCTTCAAAGAACTCTGATAAACTGTGAAACATTTCTATGTACAAAACCACGCTTGCCTGATTATCCTGAATTTTTCCAAGTGCTCTATTATCACTTCTTGAATAATCATTTTTAACATTCCAATGACAAATAATAAGCTAATTGACCTGTAGTTTTCTGCTTTCTGTCTTTTCCCACCCATCCCCATCTTTTTGACTAAAGGAGTTACATTCCCTATTTCCAATCTAATGGAAACTTTCCTGAGTCTAGAGATTTTTGGAAAATTAAAACAAACACATCAGCTATCCCACTAACCATTTCTTTTAAGACCCCAGGATGAATTCATCAGGACCCAGGAATTTGTCAGTCCATTTCTCTGGTGATTGTAATTTTCTTGTTCCTCCCTCCCTTTCATTTCCTGACTTGCAGCTATTTCTGGGATGTTACTTGTATTCTCTCACAGTGAAGACCATTGCAAAATATCTATTCAATTTATTCACCATCTTCTTGTTTTCCATTATTAATTCCCAAACTCAAATTCCATGGGATCACTGTGCACGTTGTTAACTCTTCTTTTTGAAATATCTGTAGTAATTCCTCTGATCTGTTTTTATACTTCAAGTTAGCTTTCTCGTATACTCTGATTTTTCTTCCCTCATTAAACTTTAAGGTCATTCGCTGCTTTTTAGAAATAATCTTCCCAATCTTCTGATCTGCCACTCATCCTCGTGCAATTAGATGGTTTTTCTTCAAGTTTGAAACTGTCTTTAATTTTGTTAGTTAATCATGGATGGTCAGTCATCCCTATGAACTATTTGTTTCTACTTTGTGTTTTTTGAAATATCCCATCTCAATTGACCTATCTCTTAGTGAGGCCCGCTCTCATAATTAACTTCATTTATTTTGCAATATGGTGTTAGACCCAACTTCTCTTCCTCAAACTAGATGTAAAATTCAATCATATTATGATCACGGCTGCCTTCATTCTGAGGTCATTGATAAATGCTGACTGGAATTCTCTGGCTTTTCACACTGGTGGGATTCTCTGGTCCCACCGACAGTGCACCCTGGCCTGCAGGTTTCCCGCCAGCATGGGGTGATGTCAGTGAGAACTCCCATTGACAGCAGCGGGACTGACTGGAGAATCCCACCCCTAGCAAATAATGTGCCACCTTCCGCCAGCAGGAAACACACAGCTGGGAGGCCAGAGAATTTTGCCCATTATCTTATTCATAATATCAAGTCTGGTGTAGTCCGCTCTCTGGTTGGCTCCTGAATATATTGTTCTAAGAAGCTATATTGAAAACATTCTGTAACCTCCTCATTTAGGCTATCATTTGATTTTTCCATCCATATGTAAATTAAAGTCCCCTGTGATCATCACCGTATCTTTCTGACAAGCTCTCATTATTTCTTCCTTTATACCCCATCCTATCATGTGGTTACTGCTAAGGGACCTGTATACCACTCCCACAAGTGATTTTTTATCATTTCTCATCTCTACCCAGACCACTTTTACATTCTGCTTTCCTGAACTTGGTTAACTTCACTAGTGGGGACTATGGATTGTCCTGTAGGAATATCCTAGAGCAGCTTGAGGCCAAGAGGACAAGTTTCAGACTGTACCAACTCAGCATGGGTGGCAGCAACAATCTGGGCTGACTGACTGAACAGCAACAGCAAGGGGAGTGATGGAATCACATTGGCAGGAGGATGGCAGCTATCATTTTGAGAGAGTTTTATACTCCACCGAATCACTCGCATGCTTCCATTCACTTAAGTGATTTTACCAATCTGCTGGAGGGCAGATTGCTGGACTTCTATGAGTCCCTGCCATGCTGGCAGCAGTCTGAATGTCCATGACAGCAAGTTACATTTGCCTGGCAAGGAACTGAGATTTCATGATCTCAGTTCCATCTTTCATTGCACCCCTCAGACATTGAATGATTTCTGCTTGCATTCCAGAGGAAGCTAAACATTAGCGAGGAGTACACAATTCTTATGGATTTGCCCACCATTTTTACATTGGAGAGAAAGGGTTCCAATTGAGCTTTGTACAAAACTTTTGCTAAATTGCTGCTGGATCCTTCCATGCTGTTTGACAGTGAGAGCATGTTTTCTGGTAAGCCTGCCAGTGCATCAAGTATTTTTTGTACAAGTCCATGAGGCTTTTCTCTGAGCCACCTCACTGAAGTACTCATCGGGGTTCTCAGCTGCAGAGCTCATCTGCAACTTTTCTCTTTGGGAATTGGAGCCTGCATTATTTTTTTCGCCACCCTAGCTACAGAGTGTCTAGTGCCTAGTGAATCACCACATTCAGATTATGCCTGTGTCATATCCCTTAAAGTGTGCACATTGTAAGTTTCTGAGCTCTTGGCTTTGAAGTTGAATGATGGTGCTTCTTCATCACAAGTATCCTCTTGGACTTGATGCCTCTGCAAAAGTTCAACAGAGTTACTGTTTCAAGTCATGACCTTTCATCATGAAAAGTCATGTCGTGAACAATTAACTCTGCATCTCTCCCCACAGATGCTGCCAGACTTGTTGAGAACTTTCAGTTTTTAATATAGGTAGTGCAGAGGAGTATCTTTGAATCTTTCAGGCATTAGCCAATCGCCAGTGAAGGAAAAGAGAGATTCCTGGTCAGCCATGTGATGGAAAGAGAATCTGAGACTCCATGATCACTATCCATAGTTCTGGACTATAGCATGCATGTTAAAAGTGCACAGTGCCGCAGCAATACAGGCTTCTTGGGGTGCCAGTTAGTTGGGCATGTGGTGTAAATCAGATTGGTGCCAAAAGCACAGGATTCAATCCCCATTCTGGCTGAGGTGGATTTGCAACCTGCCTCCTTGCTCTTCATGTGGTTGACTTTGCATTGTGAGTTGAACTGGTCTTCAAACAGAGAACTGAAGGGGAAGCTTTAAGTGGTGTTAACTTTACATTAACCTGGACTTGCTGCTTGAATCAGCAGCACAATTAGCTCTAAGCTGCATGCAGCTAACACTTCAATTAGCAGTCAGTACAGTTTGCATGCTGCCTGCATTGTTAAAAATGGACACGGGTTAATGATGCATCGCAATCCCTGCACTAATTTTCAGGCCTTATCCCAGTGAAAACATTCAGGAAATAATAGTCTTATACATCATTTTACCACATTTGATGTAAAGTGCACACATTGCTTAGCATGGATTGGATATTCTACCCATTCACCCATTCTGAAAGGGTGATAAATCTAGCCTGAACTAAATCATTTCGAATTGCAAGTGCTATCTAAATAAATGGCCCTATCCATTATAATGATCACTTTTATGCCATTTTTATACTATTTTATTTCGTGGCTGCCACATGCAGTAACAAGATCTGTGGGATATTGTCACTGATGTGAAAAACTGTTGACAGCGAGCAGGCAGGTAACTTGCATCTGATTTCAAAGATTTCCATTTTTTAATACAAAATTTCTTTGCTTCTTTAATAACATTAGGGACATTTGGCCCAGAATTTGTTGGAATGAGGCATCTCTTTGTGACCACTATTTTCTTATGATCAAATTACTTTTGCACCTCAGATGGCTGGAAATGTGAATTGATAATGGGGAGATGAAGTCAGTGGGGCCTGGGACCCTCTGCATGTTAGATGCAATGGTCTATTGCCTTAACCAATTAAATTAAGAACAGGAAAAGCAACAGAACGAATGACAGAGAAGGAGATAGGGTGAATTAAAGTTAAATTAGTTACAGAGAGGGAAATAAATGACAGAATTTTAATGGAACCAACCTGCTTTCAGCAGAGGAGTTGGCAGCAGCCCAGGAAGCTGATCGTTGCTGCAGCGCCTTTTGACTTGGTTATAGAACTCAATCATATCATTAGCACTCTGCTTCTGAGTTTCCTTCCAATTACAGAGAGAGGGTGGGAGATCATCCTCACTTGTCAGGGGAAGGATTTCTATTTCAATGTGTCTTTATGGGGTCAGGGTGGCAGCACCTTGCTCTGGTCTACTTGGTTCTGTAAGGAAAGCAATAAGAATGAGACACGGGATTGCCGCCCATCCCCCCATTCTCTGACTCTTCCCTGAGGGTGATACTGGAGTCGGTGAGAGATTGCAGTTAAGTGTTATTTCCTGAAGAAGACAGCCCCTCACATCAAGTCAGTGTGGGTGGAAGTGATGGACAAATTCAACAGCAAGGATGTGACGCCTCAAACCTGGATTCAGTACTGCAAGGAATTCAATTCAGTGAGGGCATCCCACTTTAAGGTGAACAGCCCCACATGCTGGCTTTCTCAGCATTCTACTGCACAGCACTCCTCAGAGCAACACGCATTACAGCCCCACTCATTCAGCATTCCAGGGACATCCTTACATTGCCATCTGAACAACCAACACTCACCTTCTTCTTATTTCCATTTTGACCCGTACATCACAATCATTGTATACAAATATTGCCATTCCCTCCTCTCCACACTTTCTATTTCTCACACAAATAACTCTCTGATTTCTTTCCTTCCAAAGCTCCAGAGAATGACAGAGAAGTGACAGTGGTCCAGCAGTCACTGTCACCCTGGCTGTTGTGAAGAAGGAAGCACTGGAGATTGCCAGAGTGGTGGACCCTTGCCCAATGACAATGGAGAGATAGGGGTCTTCCAGATACCTGGTGACAGAATTAGCTATCGCACTGCCATCTGGCACATAACAGGAAGATCTGGCCAATGGGTTCTAAATTTTATTCAGATATCCTACTACTTCTAGCTGTTTAGCATTCTCTGATCTATTCTTTTTAGATGTGGGTTACCTCACACTTGTCTACTTTGAAATCAATTTGGCCAAGTTTACATGCAGAGATCAAGTACCCTTTGGGATTATTAAAAGTAGATTTGAATGTGGATAAAACATTGGTAAACTCATCAGAACTGTCAAGGAAGCTATCAAAAGAAGCTGACAATGGGAGCTGTCAAAGTATTTAAATCTTCTACCCTTGAAATATTTGGTTCGATTGCAGGCCTGGGTTACTGCCTGTGTGGAATCTGCCCGTTCTCCCCATGTCCATGGAGGTTGTATGGGTTTCCCTTGGGTGCTCCAGTTTCCTCCTACAGTCCAAAAGACATGCTGATTAGGTGCATTGGCCATGCTAAATTCCCTCTCAGTGTACCTGAACAAGTGCCACAGTGTGGCGACTAGGGGATTTTCACAGTAACTTCATTGCAGCATTAACGTAAGCCTACTTGGGACTAATAGAATTTGGAATGTGGTCCAAAATTTGATTTTACACTGGTATGAATTTCTCATGGTATCTTTGTGGTAGGTAAAATGTTAGAATCTGTCATTAAGGAGGAAATTGCGAGGCATCTTGAAGGGAATTGCTTGATAGAGCAGACGCAGCACGGTTTCATTAAAGGGAAGTCGTGTCTGACAAGTTTACTGGAGTTCTATGAGGATGTGTCTAGGGCGGTGGATAGAGGAGAGCCGGTGGATGTGGTCTTTCTAGATTTTCAGAAGGCGTTTGACAAAGTACCTCAGAAGAGGTTATTGCAGAAGGTCGAGGGGCATGGAGTTGGGGGTAGGGTGTTAGCGTGGATAGAGGATTGGTTGTCAAATAGGAGGCAGAGAGTGGGGGTCAACGGGTGCTATTCGGATTGGCGGGTGGTGACTAGTGGAGTGCCCCAGGGGTCGGTGCTGGGGCCTCAGCTTTTTACCATTTATATAGATGATCTGGAGGAGGGAACCGAGTGTAGGGTGTCGAAATTTGCTGATGACACCAAGATTGGGGGAACGGCAAATTGTGCGGAGGGTGTGGAGAGTCTGCAGAAGGATCTAGATAGGCTGGGCGAATGGGCCAGGAAATGGCAAATGGAATTTAATGTTGGCAAGCGTGAGGTGGTCCACTTTGGTAGGAATAATGGTAGGAAGGACTATTACTTACGGGGCGAAAAACTGCAGCAGGCGACGGTGCAGAGGGACCTCGGGGTCCTTGTGCATGAGTCGCAAAAACCCAGCTTGCAGGTGCAGCAGGTGGTCAGGAAGGCAAATGGGATGCTGGCCTTCATAGCGAGGGGGATTGAATATAAAAGTAGGGAGGTCTTGCTGCAGCTGTATAGGGCATTGGTGAGGCTGCAGCTGGAGTACTGTGTGCAGTTTTGGGTGCCGCACCTGCGCAAAGTACTCGTTAGAGTTTAGAAGAATGAGGGGAGATCTCATTGAGACTTATAAGATGATGAATGGGATGGATAGGATAGAGGTGGAGAGACTCTTCCCACTCAAAAAAGACAGTAGGACTAGGGGGCACAGCCTCAAGATAAAAGGGGGGCGGTTTAGAACAGAGTTGAGGAGGAACTTCTTCACTCAAAGGGTGGTGAATCTCTGGAATTCTCTGCCCGTTGAAGTGGTGGAGGCTGCCTCACTAAATATTTTTAAGACGCGGGTTGATGGGTTTTTGATAAGAGAGGGGATTAAGGGTTATGGGGAGAAAGCGGGAAAGTGGAACTGAGCAGCGACAGATCAGTCATGATCTTATTGAATGGCGGGGCAGGCTCGAAGGGCTAGATGGCCTACTCCTGCTCCTATTTCTTATGTTCTTATGTTCTGCTGATGCCCTATGGTGGATCAAGAAACCTGCTGGTGGCTGATGTGAGACTAAGTTGCATCTCTCTAATGGAATGCAGATGAAAGCTCAACCATCATCTTTTCCCCCAGACCTCGTTGTCCACGACATTAGCGGGAAAACACACTAGTCCAGAATTTGTTTGGGACAATGTTGTACGCAAAAGTCAGGACCTACCTGGAGGGTGCCTGGGGCTGCCTCCAGAGTTTGAGGCCTCCCATGGCCCTGGATTCAGGAACATCACAGCAGTGGGTGGGGCTGCATCTATCAGGTAGATCATCCAGCTTCAGTAGCATCAAGAAGGTCCATCTTCCAGCTACTGAGTGTTTCTGGAGATCCATCTTCTTTCTTCTTTAGTCGGCGCAGTGGCACAGTGGTTAGCATTGCTGCCTAACAGCGCCAGGGACCCAGATTCAATTTTGGCCTCAGTTCACTGCCTGTGTGGAGGTTGCATTTTCTCCCCATGTCTGTGTGGATTTCCTCTGGCTGTTCCAATTTCCTCCCATAGTCCAAAGATGTGGAGGTTAGGTTGATTGGCCATGCTAAATTGATGCGCGTGTCAGGGGGATTAGCAGAGTAAATGTATGGGGTTACAGAAATAGATCATGGGTGGGATTGGTACAGTCTCAATGGGCTGAATAGCCTCCTTCTGCACTGTAGGCATTCTATGATTGTGCGATTCAATGATGAGTCAGTAATATCAGCCACCTTTTAAAAATGGCACCTGGAAAGGATGGTGGGATGCATGTCATCAGCCACTGGTTATTACAGAAGGTCAGGGGGCATGGAGTTGGGGGTAGGGTGTTAGCGTGGATAGAGGATTGGCTGTCAAATAGGAGGCAGAGAGTGGGGGTTAATGGGTGCTATTCGGATTGGCGGTTGGTGACTAGTGGAGTGTCCCAGGGGTCGGTGCTGGGGCCTCAGCTATTTACCATTTATATAGATGATCTGGAGGAGGGAACCGAGTGTATGGTGTCGAAATTTGCTGATGACACCAAGATTGGGGGAACGGCAAATTGCGCGGAGGGTGTGGAGAGTCTGCAGAAGGATCTAGATAGGCTGGGCGAATGGACCAGGAAATGGCAAATGGAATTTAATGTTGGCAAGTGTGAGGTGGTCCACTTTGGTAGGAATAATGGTAGGAAGGACTATTACTTACGTGGCGAAAAACTGCAGCAGGCGACGGTGCAGAGGGACCTCGGGGTCCTTGTGCATGAGTCGCAAAAACCCAGCTTGCAGGTGCAGCAGGTGGTCAGGAAGGCGAATGGGATGCTGGCCTTCATAGCGAGGGGGATTGAATATAAAAGTAGGGAGGTCTTGCTGCAGCTGTATAGGGCATTGGTGAGGCCACAGCTGGATTTCTGTGTGCAGTTTTGGTCGCCGCACTTACGCAAGGATATTTTGGCCTTGAAGGGAGTGCAGAGGAGGTTTACTAGGCTGATACCGGAGTTGAGGGGGTTGAGCTATGAGGAGAGGCTGAATAAACTAGGCTTGTACTCGTTAGAGTTTAGAAGAATGAGGGGAGATCTCATTGAGACGTATGAGATGATGAATGGGATGGATAGGATAGAGGTGGAGAGACTCTTCCGCTCAGAAAGGACAGTAGGACTAGGGGGCACAGCCTCAAGATAAAGGGGGGGCGGTTTAGAACGGAGTTGAGGAAGAACTTCTTCACTCAAAGGGTGGTGAATCTCTGGAATTCTCTGCCCGTTGAGGTGGTGGAGGCTGCCTCGCTAAATATTTTTAAGACGCGGGTTGATGCGTTTCTGATAAGTGAGGGGATTAAGGGTTATGGGGAGAGGGCGGGAATGTGGAACTGAGCCACAACAGATCAGCCATGATCTTATTGAATGGCGGGGCAGGCTCGAAGGGCTAGATGGTCTACTCCTGCTCCTATTTCTTATGTTCTTATGAAATCTGGCATCAAAACCTTGGATGCATAATTAATGAGATCAGGTCCAAAAGATATGGCATATTTCCTTCTGTGGTGAGAAACACTCCCAGTGCCAAACCCCGTCACGAGTCTTATTCCCATGGATGCTATGAACTTGCTGCTATTTTTCCAGCAATTTCTCGGGCATTAGATTAACCAGCCAGTCACCATTCTTTGTCCAGCCCCATTTGAGTTTTTTATGCATTCGGGATTATTCTTTTGACCCCCACAAAGCATTTATGCTCATATTTATTGTGAGTTTTAAAAAAATTCAATGCTGCATTTTGATTTATTATCTCCGAGGTAAAACAGCGAGACAAAGCCATTGGCACTAACCTCCTACCAAAAATAAGTTACGTTTGTTAATGGTGCACTTCTGTCAATGATCACAGATCTCCTTTGGTAAAACCAGCATATAATTATAACTGCTCTATTTCTGAGCTATCAGTTAACATTCTTACATTTATCTGTTATTTGACAGTTGAAGTGGTGACAATGAGCAAGCACATTCCAACATTTCCATACATTTTTGTTTAAGTGTGGCAATGTAATGATATAAGATTTAAAAGCTTTAGCCAACTGTGTACTTGTCATTACAAAAAAGCATTTACCATATATCTGGACTTGTTTCAATAAGTGCCTGAGGTGTTAGTAGTGGAAGCAGAAACCAGTGTCACTACGGATGATTAATGTACCTTGACTTCAGCTGATAGCAGTTTCTTCCACTGCATTATGCAATATCAATAGCAATTTTGCTGGTATTTTGCAGACATGATTTCATCGCCTACATGCTTGAAAGATGTCTTTATATGGTTTTCAAAAGGGGATACATTTTAGATAAAGTTCGCTACCAATGGTTAATCTCTGCAGCTGAGAATGATGGGATTGAAAATTGTTCTGCCCATTATGATACTCTGTAGTCAGCACCACAGCTTAAAAATAATTAGTTTTCAGGCTGCTCAGCAAGTACAGTCAATTATCTCAACCACCAGCAAGTATATGATTAACATTTTACACTTCTTCCTGACACACAATAAATTAAACAGTCACACTATTTTAACACAGAGGCCACTCACTTAGACCATCCTATTCTTGTTGTTGCTTTATAACTTAATGTTGATGAGATAAATACAGTAAGACGTCTCACAACACCAGGTTATAGCCCAACAGGTTTATTTGGCAGCAAAAGCCGCTAACTTTTGGAGCGCTGCTCCTTTGTTGGATAAGTGGGAGTTCTGTCCACAAATAGGGCATATAAAGACACAAACTCAAGTTACAAAATAATGGTTGGAATGTGAGTCTTTACAAGTAATCAAGTCTTGAAGATACAGACAATGTGAGTGGAGAGTGGGTTAAGCACAGGTTACAGAGACGTGTATTGTCTCCAGCTAAGACAGTTAGTGAGATATTGCAAGCCCAGGCAAGTTGTGGGTGTTACAGATAGATCCCGGTTGAGGCCGTCCTCATGTGTGCAGAGCTTGGCTATCAGTCTCTGCTCAGCTACTCTGCATTGTGCGTCATGAAGGCCGCCTTGGAGAACACTTACCCGAAGCTCAGAGGCCGAATGCCCGTGACTGCTGAAGTGTCCCCCAACAGGAAGAGAACACTCTTGCCTGGTTATTGTCAAGCAGTGTTCATTTATCCATTGCCGTAAGATCTCCCCAGTGTACCATTCTTCAGAACATCCTTTCCTGCAGCGTATCAGGTACACAACATTGGCTGACCTGCAACAGTATGTACCATCTACCCGGTGGATGGTATTCTCATGTGAGATGATGACATCCGTGTTGATGATCCAACACATCTTGCAGAGGTTGCTGTGGCAGGGTTGTGTGGTGTCGTGGTCACTGGTCCTGAAGGCTGGGTAGTTTGCTGTGGACAATGGTCTGTTTGAGGTTGTGCGGTTGTTTGAAGGCGAGAAGTGAAGGTGTGGGCTTGGCTTTGGCAAGATGTTCGTCTTCATCAATGACATGTTGAATGCTCCGGAGAAGATGTCATAGCTTCTCCGCTCCGGGGAAGTAGTGAATGACAAAGGGTACTCTGTCCCATATTTTTGCTGTGGTGCGCTGGAACTGTCGATCAATGATTCAAGTGCCGTATCCTGTCCTTATGAGGAAGTCTTCCAGCGCCTGGAGGTGTCTGTTGAGAATCTCCTCATCTGAGCAGATCCTGTGTATTTGGAGGGCTTGTCCGTAAGGGAATGGCTTCTTTAACATGTCTAGGGTGGAAGCTGGAGAAGTGGAGCATATTGAGGTTATCCGTGGGTTTGCGGTACAGTGAGGTGCTAAGATGACCGTCCTTGATGGAAATGTGTGTGTCCAAGAATGCAACCAATTCTGGGGAATAGTCCATGGGGAGTCTGATGTTGGGATGGAACTTGTTGATGTCATCATATAGTTGTTTCAGTGATTGTTCACCATGAGTCCAAAGGAAGAAAATATCATCCATGTATCTAGTGTATAACATCGGTTGAAGGTCCTGTGTAGTGAAGAGGTCTTGTTCGAACCTGTGTATGAAGATGTTGGCGTATTGATGTGCAAATTTGGTCCCTGTGGCTGTTCTGTGTGTCTGGGTGAAGAACTGGTTGTTGAAGATGAAGGCATTGTGGTCTAGGATGAAGCAGATGAGTTGTAAAATTGAATTAGGAGACTGGCAGTTGTCGGCGTTGAGTATTGGGGCAGTTGCAGCAATACCATTGTCATGGAGGATGCTGGTGTAGAGTGCCGAGACATCCATTGTGATGAGCAGTGCTCCTGGTTCAACTGCTCCATGTGTGCTGAGTTTCTGTAGGAAGTCCATAGTGTCGCGACAAAACCTGGAGGTTCTCTGTACAATGAGTTTCAGGATGCCCTTGACATAACTGAAGAGGTTCTCACACAGGGTCCTGTTGCCCGATACGATGGGACAGCCAGGAGTGTTTGCCTTGTGTATCTTTGGGAGGCAGTAGAGATCTCCATCGTGGGGAATACATGGGCTGAGAGCACAGAGGGTGCTCTGATGGTCCAGATCAAGGTCTTTATCAGAGTGTTGAGTTGATGGGTGTGTCCTTTGGTTGGATCTGTGGGTAGCTGTCTGTAGTAACTACGGGTTCTTCGTCCAGACACATGTAGATGGTCGTGTCTTTGCTCAGCGACTCTGCGTTGTCATGCGTTGTGAAGGCCGCCTTGGAGAACGCTTACCCAAAGATCAGAGGCCAAATTCCCGTGACTGCTGAAGTGTTCCCAACAGGAACAAAACACTATGAGTCACTGAGCAGAGACTGATAGCCAAGTTCTGCACACATGAGGATGGCCTCAACCAGAATCTTGAGTTCATGCCACAATATCTGTAACCCCCACAACTTGCCTGGGCTTGCAAAATCTCATTAATTGTCCTGGCTGGAGATAATACACATCTCTTTAACCTGTGCTTAACCCTCTCTCCACTCATGTTGTCTGTACCTTTAAAACTTGATTACCTGTAAAGACTCGTATTCTAACCATTATTTTGTAAATTGAGTTTGTGCCTTCGTATGCCCTATATGCCCTATTTGTGGACAGAACTCCCACTTACCTGATGAAGGAGCAGTAAGTGCTTCGAAAGGTAGGGCTTTTGCTACCAAATAAACCTGTTGGACTTTAACCTGGTGTTGTGAGACTTTGTATTGTGTTTACCCCAGTCCAATGCCGGCATCTCCACATTTTGATGAGGTATTCAGTGACCTGGCTGAGTACCAACAAATGTGTATCATGCGTTGTGCTCAGCTCTGATCAACAAAGACGGTCTTAGATTTTGTAGAAGTATGAAATGTTTCAGTTCAAGATGTAACAGGAGTCATTTCAAACTGAAAGTTCTTCACTACAGGGCACTATAAAGTATCACAATTTCTTAATCAAGTATGAACTGATACCTTTAGGTTTGAAGCAGCTCAACAATATGTCATCTTTTTGCCTTCTTGCATCCAATAGGCCTGTCCAGTTAACTCACTAGTCTTAATCAGGAGAATCAGTCACAGAATCTATTGGCTGTTTTTTTTACATGAGGGCGTATTGCTCGGTCCCTCCCCTCCAGAGTAAAGTCAGTCACAAGCCAACCTACTTGAGAAAGGGCTTTCCCTGCAGTGAATATAAACTGAGGGTGGCCTTAACAGGGTGATTGTGGGGCTTCCACTCCTCAGGGTTACAAAGACTGACTCTTGAGATCTGCCGACTAATCCTGGAATTCAGGTAATTATTGGATTTTTGATCTGATGAAGATCAGTGGCCCTAAGAAAGGGATGGGGAACCAAGATGGGAACTTAGGTTTTGGAGGCCAGAGGGGAGTCACAGAGGGCACAAGACACCTTGGGGTTGGGTTCCCCTGATGGGCACAGAGTACACCCCAAAGGAAGTATTCCTTCCTTCCCACTGTTTCACTTGTGAAAGTGAAAAAGTGGAGTGGCCTTCTTTCATTGTAGGGGTTGGCACAGGGAGGTGGAAGTGAGGGGAGGGGGGTGGGAGTGAAGTAGATGTAGAAATAGGCCTAAATTGGTCATTAATTGGCCAGTTACAGGCCTCAGTAGACCTAAGGATGGCAGACTGGCTGATGCCTTACCCACCTATAGTATTATGGAGAAAGGGTGGGGGGGTGGGGTGGGGGGGGGGTTGGGGGGGGTGGGGAGGGGGGCAGTGGTGGAGGAGGGAGGTTTTGTGTGTGTGGAGGGGGGCACCTCAAACATCCTATCTTAAAACTATCTCACTAAAAAGGAAACTATATTATGGATGGAACAACTTATTGGTATTAACTGATACACACATTTTCATGTGTTTTATTTTAAATGAGAACTTTACTTCCTTCTACTCCTGATGTTTCTTTGAATAACATCACCATTTCCTTTTGAACTTCTGGACATCATAGACATACATTATCAAAAAACACCAACTGGCACCATGCTATGAATTACAATGAGTAACATAATGATCAAAGTTAAGATAAAATGATCATGTTGCTAAAGTGAATAAATGCTTTCAGCAAGTTTAGCAATTAGTGATATCTACTGTTCAAATGCCTCAATAATAGCCCCTGGTTCAAACTCTACAATCCTTCTTCCCTATTCAGCATGGTGGCACATTGGTTAGCACTGCTGCCTCACAGTGCTAAGGACCTGCGTTCAATTCTAGCTTCAGGTCACTGTCTGTGTTTGCATGGATTTCCTCAGGGTGTGCTGGTTTCCTCCCATAGTCCAAAGACGTGTGAGTTAGGTAGGCTAGCCATGGTAAATGCAAGGAGTTATGCGGACAGGGTGGGGGGGGTGTGGATCTGGGTACGATGCTGAGTTGGTGCAGACTCAATGAGCCCAATGGTCTCCTCCTGCACTGTAAGGGTTCTATTCCTTTTATTACAAGATCTTCAGACATACCTTTCCCCATCTTCACTGAACACTTAAGCAAAAACCACTATGGGGCAGAAAGGCACTTATTGCCTCATGTTAAAAGAATGGATTAAATTTAAGAAGTTCTTCTCAAGCTAAGGCAGTGTTTCTCTTCTCAGGTGTTTTCCACACCAGTCCTTTTGTTCTTCTTGCTTGGTTAATGCAGTCAGCCTCTGATGCAGGGCATCTGTATGCTGGCATGTTGCTCCCTCTTTCTTCTTATGCCATCATTGCTCCTCAGATGCAATGCACCTCCAGAATCCCCACTGCAAGAAACTACCATTTCCAAAGCTGTCTGGAGTTGAATGAAAAATTCAGCTACTCAGGAGACATGTTGTGCGGTGGTACAGGAACCCACAGGGTTGTAATGACAAAATAGTTGGCCAAGAGATAACATACATTTTCACTATTACTTGTGCTACTTGCTAGTCTTGGCATTGTTGAATTACTATTGGAATTTTGCTATTTTGATTCTATACTTTGCTGGGGCCTTTCCCACGTGAATTTGGATTTTTTTTCTATATGTGAGGTGATTTTTTTCAGATGTCCACCTACCTGTTTATACCACACTTCTGGGGTTTCCATGGCACTTCTATTTAAGTTACAGTGAACAAGTATGATAGCTTCCACAGAAATTCTTCCTCAAGTTTCTAATGAGTCAATGGAATTTATTGTGTTGAAAAATAATTTGTTTTGAGATATAATTTTCTTGTTTGCAGGATTGGATCATTAGCTCGCCCTCTGCCTCAGCATGCTCCAAAGTGCTGATCTAATTATGCATTCTCCCCTACACACTTGGTACCAGAGTCCCCAGAATCTGGACCCCTTCACTTGGGAACTGGATTGCCAAATCTCTATCTTCTTCTTGTCTTCTCCCATCTTCTGATTTGATATACTTCCTGTAACTTTCTTGGTGCTGACAGCTTGTCTTGTAAAGCACCTTACGGCATTTCGGGGGTAATATTTTGTACATAAAACAGACATTAAAATTAAATTGTAAATCAGAAACATTTTAAAGCGAAGGGCAACATTTGTTACCTTTGTTCGCAATTACACTCAAAGTAATTTCATGTGAATTTTTAAATTCGTTCATGAGATGTGATTATCACTGACAAGACCAGCATTTATTGCCCATCCCTATTTTCTGTTGAGAAAGCAGTGGTAACATTCCTTCTTGAACCACTTCAATTTGCATGGTAAAGTTACTTCCACAGTTCTGTTAGATAGGAATTCCAGAATTTTGAAACAGTGACAGTGGATGAATGACAGTATAATTCCCAGTCAGGATGCTGTGACTTGGAAGGGAAATTATGGGTGGTGATGTCGCTGTGGGCCTCCCTTATCCTTTTAAGTGGTTAAACATCATGGGTTTGGAAGGTGTTGGTGAAGAACCCTTGGTGGTCATTGCACCTTATTGATGGTACAGACTGCAGTTATATTGTACAGTGGTGGAGGGATTGAATGTTTAAAATGGTGAATGGAGTTTTCATGAAGCGGGTGACTTTGTGCTGCATGGTGTTGAACTTCTTGAACGATATTGGAGCTGCTCTCATCCAGGCAAGTGGTGAGTATTCCATCATATTTCTGATTTGTGCCTCTTAGATGGTGGAAAGGCGCAATTATTCAATCTTTTATTTTTCACAAAGTGATGCCTGTCTCAAACTGATATTCATCATTGCATGAGCCCTCAAACCAAACTGCTCAATAATCCACTTGAGTAGCATCTGTGTCTGCCTGATATCGAGTGTAATTTTTCATCAAAAATTCCAACTAAACTCATCTGAACCCAAGTAGCCTAGACACCATATGCCTGGAGCCAAATCTTCAGGACCTATGTATAAGAGTAAGGGCAGTCTAAGCAACTAAATATGCACAGAGCACTGGTAGAATTTTTGCTCCTTGTTTAGCCATGACAAGCATTGGGTATTGATTGGTGGCTATCTTGAAACAAATGGGAAGAAGATCAATATTTACTGACAGGTCTCTGTCCTTTCAGGTATCATTAATGAATCAGACTGACAGATTATTCACCGGTCATGCTATGGACATCAGACATCAGAATACCAATTCTACAATGAAAAATTGGTTCTAATGTTCTGTGATGATTGTACACTCTTGACTTCAGAGGGAAGATTCTCATTACGTAACCCTCAAATAAAAGAGCATGTTTTCATCAGATGTAATGCTTTTCTCACCAGATGTTTCAGATGTTGAAATAAAGCTATTCAGCTCCATTAATCTTACAGGGAAAATGTAGACAGGAATTAAAAGTAGTGACTAACAAGAATAGCAATAAAAAGAAACAAATCAAGTGTTTTTTTCCATAGACATATATAATTACCACGAAATGATAATTCAGGAGAGGCGGACCTGTGAGGGAGACTTGAGGGCAATGAGAGGTAGAAGGAAAGCGAACTGTGCCAACACAGCCAGCAGATAAGTGATTGGTTGGTGACTGATAAGTAGTTCTTTTCTTTTTACTTGTGACATTGTAGTTGTTGTTGTTGTACACTACAATAGCGTTCCCATGTAATTTCTGTTTTTTACAGTTTGTAATGGTTATATTCAATCATAACAAGGTGCAGGAAAAAAGGGCCTGAGAGAATTGGATATAATCTGAAACAAGACATCTTTCAACAGTTTAATTTAGAGGGATAAGACATGACAGCAGACTCCAAGCCGTGGTTTGCTCCTCTTGCTCCATGTGGCAGAACATAAGAACATAAGAAATAGGAGCAGGAGTAGGCCATCTAGCCCTTCGAGCCTGCCCCGCCATTCAATAAGATCATGGCTGATCTGTCGTGGCTCAGTTCCACATTCCCGCCCTCTCCCCATAACCCTTAACCCCCTCTCTTATCAAAAACCCATCAACCCGCTTCTTAAAAATATTTAGCAAGGCAGCCTCCACCACTTCAACAGGCAGAGAATTTCAGAGATTCACCACCCTTTGAGTGAAGAAATTCTTCCTCAACTCCGTTCTAAACCGCCCCCCCTTTATCTTGTGGCTGTGTCCCCTAGTCCTACTGTCCTTTCAGGCTGGGGACAGTTCCAGTCCCCTGGGTCAGCATGTGTGCAGGAAGTGTCCCCAGCTACAGTTCCTGGAAGCTTGTGTTTCAGAGCTGGAACGACGGCTGGAGACACTGTGGAGCATCCACACGTCAGAGACTATCATGGATAGCACGTATAGAGAGTTGGTCACACCGCAGGCTCAAGTCTGCAGGCAGGAAGGGAATGGGTCACCACCAGGCAGAGCAAGAGAGATAGGCAGGTAGTGCAAGAATCTCCTGTGACCATTCCCCTGCAAGACAAATATACTGCTTTGGATACTGTTGAGGGAAATAACCTTTTAGGGAAAGCAGCAGCAGCCAAACTCATTGCACCACAGTTGGTTCTGCTGCAGAGGGGAGGGGTAAAAAGTGTGCCAGTGAAACATTTATGGGGGATTCAACTGTAAGGAGTTTCTGTGACTGCAAATGAGACTCCAGGATGGTATGTTGTCTCCCTGGTGCTAGGGTCAAGAGTGTCGCAGTGTGGGTACAGGACATTCTGGACTGGGAGGGTGAACAGCCAGTGGTCGGGTACACATTGATACAAACGATATAGGTTAAGAAAAGGGATGAGACCATAAAAACAGAATATAGGAAGAAAGTTAAGAAATTGGACCTCAAAGGTAGTGATCTCAGGATTATGTCGGTGCCACATGCTAGTCAGAGTAGAAGTGACAAGATACATTGGATAAATAAGTGGCTGAAGAGATGATGTCGGGGGAAGGTTTCAGATTTCTGGGGCATTGGGACTGGTTCTGGGGGAGGTGGGACCTGTACAAATTGGACAGGTTACACCTGGACAGGACTGACCCTGATGTCTTAGGGGGCCTGTTTGCTAGAACGGTCGAGGAGGGTTTAAACTAATATACCAGGAAATAGGAACCTATATAAAAAGTCAAAGAAGGAGGGAGCAAGGACAACAACAAAAGGTAGAAAGGAGAATAAGAAAAGTGATAGGCAGAGAAACCAAGGACAAAGTTCAAACAGGGCTTTAAAGAAAAATATTGGGAGCAACGTTTTTAACATTTAACAATGTTAAAAAGTCAAGCTTAATGTGCCTTAATGCGCAGAGCATCTGCAATCAAGTGAATGAACTAATCGCACAGATAGATGTAAACGGGTACAATATAATTGGGATTACGGAGACGTGGCTGCAGGGTGACCAGGGATGGGAATTGAATGTCCCAGGGTATTCAATACTTAGCAAGGACAGGCATAAAGGAAAAAGTGGTGGAGTAGCACTGCTGGTTCAAGAAGAAATTAACACAATAGTGAGAAAGAATATTAGCTCTGACAACGCAGAGTCTGTATGGGTAGAGATGAGAAATACCCAGGGGCAAAAAAACATTATTGGGTGTCATATATAGACTCCCAAACTGCAGTAATGTTGAGGATGGCATTAAACACAAAAGTAGAGATGCACATGATAAGGAAATAATGGTGATCATAGGTGATTTTAATCTGCACATAAATTGGGTAGATCAAATTAGCCATAATACCATAGAAGAGGAATTCCGGGAGTGTATACGGGATGGTTTTCTTGACTAATATATGGAGGAACCAAGTAGAAAGCAGGCCATCTTAGACTGGGTACTGTGTAATGAGAAGGGAATCATTGACAATCTAGCTGTACGAGACCCCTTGGGGATGAGCGACCATAACATGATAGAATTTTTTATCAAGATAGAGAATTAAGTAGTTGATTCAGAGATTAGGGTGCTGAAACTTACTAAACGAAACTATGAAGATATGAGGCATGAGTTGGCCTTGATAGATTGGGGAGAGTTACGTAAAGAGATGACAGTGAGTAGGCAATGGCAAACATTCAAGGAACATATGGGGGAACTACAGCAGCTGTTTATCCCTGTCAGGCACAGAAGCAAAATGGGTAAGAGGGCCAATCCATGGCTTACAAAGGAAATTAGAGAGAGTATCGATCTAAGGAAGAAACATGCAGATTGGCCAAGATAAATAATCAGCCTGAGGATTAGGAGCAGTTTAGAATTCAGCAAAGAAGGACCAAAGGATTGATTAAGGAAGGGAAACACAGTACAAAAATAAACTTGCAGGAAACATAAAGACCGACATTCAGAGTTTCTATAGATATGTGAAGGGAGAAAGGTTGGTGAGGACAAATATGTGTCCTCTACAGGCAAAATCAGGGCCAAATGTATAATAGTGAACAAAAATATGGCTGAGCAACTGAATACATACTTTGGTTCTGTCTTGTCAAAAGAAGACACTCAAATGTAGTGACCTCAGGATTACTATCGGTGCTACATACTAATCAGAGTAGAAATTACAGGATATATCGGATAAATAAAAAGATGGTGTCGGGGGAGGGATTCAGATTCCTGGAGCATTGGGACTGGTTCTGGGGGAAGTGGGACCTCTATAAATCAAATGCCAGAAATGTTGGAGAATGCAAGACTTAGTGAGAGGGAAGAACTGAGGGAGATCAATATTAATAAAGAAATGGTACTGGGAAAATTGATGGGATTGAAGGCAGATACATCCCAGGGCCTGATAATCTATATCCCAGAGTACTTAAGGAAGTGGCTCTAGAAATAGTGAATGCATTGGTGGTTGTCTTCTAGGATTTTATAGACTCTGGAATAGTCCCTGCAGATTGGAGAGTAGCAGATATCACTCCAATATTAAAAAAGGGAGGTAGAGAGAAAACAGAGAATTCTAGATCAGTAAGCTTAACATCAGTAGTGGGGAAAATTCTCAAATCCATTATCAATGATTTTATAGCAGAGCATTTAGAAAGCAGTGGCAGGATCAGACAGAGTTATCATGGATTTATGAAGGAAAAATCATGCTTGACAAATCTGTTGGAATTCTTTTAAGATGTAACTAGTAGAGTTGACGAGGGGGAACGAGTTGATGTGGTCTATTTGGACTTTCAGAAAACGTTTGACAAAGTCCCGCAGAGGAGATTATTGTGCAAGATTAAAGCACGTAGGATTGGGGGAAGTGTATTGAGATGGATGGAAAACTGTTCAGCAGAGCAGAAACAAAGAGTACGAATTTTTCAAATGGGCAGGCAGTAACTATTGGAGTGCCATAGGAATCGGTGCTGGGATCCCAATGATTCACAATATATATTAATGATTTGGATGAGGAAAAATGTAACATCTCAAAGTTTGCTGATGATTCCAAGTTGGGTGGGAGGATGAACTGTGACGAGGATGCACAAATCCTTCAGAATGATCTGGACAGGTTGGGTGAGTGGGTAGATCAATGGTAGATGCAGTATAATTTGGATAAGTGTGAGTTTGTTCATTTTGGAAGCAGAAACGAGAAGTCAGGTTACTACCTGAATGGCTGTAAATTGGGAGAGGGGAGTGCGCAATGGTACCTGGATGTCCTTGTGCACCAGCCACTGAAGGTAAACATCAGCAGGCAGTAAAGAAGGCAAATGGCATGTTGGCCTTCATTGTGAGAGGTTTTGAGTTCAAGAGCAGGAATGTGTTGTTGCAATTATACAGGTGCTTGGTGAGGCCACACCTGGAGTATTGTGTGCAGTTTTGGTCTCCTTTTCTGAGGAAGGATGTTCTTGTTCTCGAGGGAGTGCAGCGAAGGTTTACCAGGCTGATTCCGGGGATAGCAGCACTGATGTATGAGGAGAGATTGACTAAGTTAGAATTGTTTTTGCTAGAGTTCAGACAAATGAGGGGGGATCTCAGAGACTTTTAAAATTCTAACAGGATTAGACAGGAGAGATGCAGGGAGGATATGCCCAATGGTGTGGGAGTTCTGAACCAGGGGTGACAATCTGAGGATTCAGGGTAGACCATTTAGAAAGAAGGTGAGGAGACATTTCTTCACCCAAAGAGTGGTGAGCCTGTGGAATTAATTACCACAGGAAGTAGTTGATGCCAAAACATTGAATTTATTCAAAAGGTGGCTGAATAAAGCGCTTGGGGCGAATATGATCAAAAGTTATGGGAAAAAAGCAGGATTAGGCTATTGAGTTGGGTGATTAGCCATGATTGCAATGAATGGTGGAGCAGGTTCAAAGGGCTAAATGGCCTCTTTCTGCTTCTATCTTCTATATTTCTATTAACTCTTTTGAAAATCACACGTGTTTTGGAACTTGTATATTAGTGCTGTTAGCTCATGTGTCCATAATTAACATTGATGTGAGGATTGCTGGATTCCAAAAATCAATCAATGAACTTTAGTGAAAGTTCAGAAAAAGTTAACTTCAGTTGGTTAAGGCATTAAATAATGAAATCATTCAATATTTCCTAGTTGTGCAGTCACAATAGTGAAATTAACAAATGGGAAAAATGTAACAAAAAAAATCACAAAAATGGACGGCTTAATCCAAATCGTAGAGTGAAAGGGATTTTGGTGGTGAAGCAAAAAGAAGAGGACTTCTCCAATTGGCTCCTGGACGACATCACATTAGCGATGCAATTTCACACTGGTTGGCAGATTAAGGCATGCCCACATTGAAATGCATCTCTTGAATATTCGGGATGTCTGGTCAGGGATGGGAGTTGATTGGGCACCAGGTCCAATGGCAGAGTCATAGAATCCTTACAGTGCAGAAGGAGGCCATTTGGCCCATCTAGCCTGCACAAACAACAATCCCACCCAGGTCCAATTCCTGTAACCCCACATATTAACCCTCATTAGTCCCCCTAACACTAAGGGGCAATTTAGCATGGTCAGTCAACCTAACCCACACATCTTTGGACTGTGGGAGAAAACAGGAGCACCCGGAGGAAACCCATGCAGACATGGGGAGAACATGCAGACTCTGCACAAATGGTGACCCATGCCAGGAATCAAACCTGGGTCCCTGGTGCTGTGAGGCAGCAATGCTAATCACTGTGCCACCATGCCGTGACCTGAAGGATGGCTGGAATTGGGGAGGGCTCTGAGGCAGCTTTCCAGAAGAGAATGGCTGACCTTACTCATCTCAGCAGTCATGGCCACAGCACCCTGTGGGCATGACAGATGGGAGGGCAAGACCTGTGAGCCATGTTTTATGGATGAATGCCTTGCAGTACTGGGGGTGGAGAAGTTCAGTGCCATGCAGGATGGCAAGAGGAGGGCACTGTACCTGACCAAGGAGGCCTGAGCAGAGACAGTCCAGGTCAGTGGCCATGACATGTACCTGTGCACATGGCGCCAATGCTTCTGTCAATGTGAGGGCCTGCCAAGAGGCAGCAGTTGCAAATATAAGTCTAAATCACTGTGAACGCACAGACTACATGATTCCATACATGTTCTACTATGGAATGAAACATTTTGAGGACGGGTGAGGGGGCTGTGGTGGGACTTTCCACCCTGTTTTGGTTGGAGTGGGAGGTTAGGAATGGCGAGGGGGAGGCAGAGATTTGAGCAAGAGATCCTAAACGGCTGTTAAACTGGTGGAATCTCCCTGCTTAATCGTCCCCACCTCCTGCCAATGGTGTAACAGAGATCCCAACTTTACCCTAGGTGGATCAGCAGGGGATCGGCCCCCGGGGAGGGAGATCCAGAAATGCCCCATCTGCGAGGTGATGGTGCCACCAGTTAGAAGTCTGGGATCAAGATTAGTGATTTTCTTTTCTATTTCCCAGCCTCAGCCACCAGCCTGAAAAGTGAGGCTAGATGGATAAAGGTCCTTGAGGACCTTAATGGAGGAATGGACAGGCTCCCCATCCGAGGTCCTGCCTACCCCACTGTAAAATCACGCCTGGATTGGGGCAGATTGGATCCCAGAGGGAATCCCTCCCGCCCCTCCCTCCATCCTCATCAACTCCAAACCCATTAGCTGGAGTGTAAAATTCTGACCTTGGAGAAAATGGCAGCACAGATTTGAAGGGTTAGGTATCTTGCTTATGGGCTATAACATTTATGGTATCACCGGCCGGTAATATTCCAAAGCATTAGTTTCTTCAGAAATGACAGCGATGTTTACAGGACGTTTTTGCATTGCTTTCTTATTTTGGATGCATCCTCCATAATTTAAATGTGATGCAAAGTTGCCAGATATAAGTACTTACGGAATATCACTTTCCTGTCCCAAACAGGTTCCATCACATCATCCCAACAAGCGGATGACAAATGAGGCTTCGGCATGAGGCAGTGCCACATACGTGTGGCTGATTTATGAAAACATCTCTCATCTAGCATTTCCCTAAAGTTGGCAGGCTGTCTTCTCCTATTGCCAATGATGGATGATGTGAGTGGAGGGGAAAGTTTCAACAGGAGGATAAAAGAAGAAGAGAACGAACATTTTTGAAACGCAAAGTCCCTGTGAGTCGGACAACATCAAGGTTGAAGAGAATAGAATTTATTAAGGTGAATAAGTCATGGTTAGGTGACAAAAACAACACTGTAGATTAATACAGCACCTTTAATGCAATGAAATCTCACAAGATTCTTCATAGGAGCATGGTAGATCAAATAGCTGGAGTTTTACAGTCCTGCCTGCCACGGGAATCGTAATGGGTGGAGCATGGAAAGGTCCGTTGACCTTGGTGAGATTTTACAGCTTCGGGACATGTGAGGCTGTAGAATCCCACCCATTGTGTCACCAAGCCATATATGTCAGGCCTGATGACCAATCATGCGGGTAAAAGAGGTAAGGTTAAAGCAGTTCTTGGAAAACAAAGTAAGGTAGAGAGGTGGAGAGATTTCAGGATGACATTTTAGAGCCTAGGGTCCAAACAACTGAAGGAACAATAATGTCTTCTCAAAGTTTAACTGAACGGTACAATAGATTCCAAGAAGTTGTTGAAAATAACAATTTGAGAATATACAGTAAACACCTTTGTGCCAATAATGTTTTTATATATCTTTCTTGCAACAACATTTTCTCATGAATCGATGCCTTCATGCAATGTAAAGAATGAACATAAAGGAAAATGTGAGGAGGAAGATTATTTGCCTCATTAACAATGCTCCAGCAATCATCTGTATAAGATTATTCCATTCAGAGCTTCCCAGTTCCCATCTGTTGTCTCTACTACAAAAGACATGAAAAATAAGCAAATTGAGGATGAACAAGAGGCCAGAATGAGAGGAATACAAAATTCTCAGAGGATTGTTGGGCTGGAGAATATTACAGAAACGGGGAGGGGTGAGACCATGGAGGAAATTGAAAACAAGGATTTTAAAATCAAGGTGTTTGGCTGGAAGCCAATGTGGGATGGCAAGCACAGAAGTGATAGGAGAATGGAAGAGACTGCAAGTCAGGGCATGGGCAGCAGACATTTGGATAACTTGAAGTATACAGAAGCTAAAATGTGGGAGCGCAGCCTCAAGGGTATTCAAATTGTCAAATCTAGAATTAACAAAGCCATGAGCGAGGGTTTAAGCCCCAGATGAACTGACACAGGAGGGAAGCCAGGCAAAATTACAGAGGTAGAAATAGGTCACCTTAGTGATGGCATAAATGTCAGGTGGAAAACTTATCAAGGGATCAAATGTGACTCCAAGATTGCAAACATGTTGGATTGATCACAGATATTTCCAGGAAAATAATAGAATTGGTTTCTCCTGAACATACATTGCAACAGGGACAGAAAATAATGGTTCTAGTCTTCTCAAAGTTTAATTGAATGGCACAATAGATTCCAAGAAGTTGTTGAGAATAACAATTTAAGAATATACAGTAAACATCTATGTGCCAATAATGTTTTTACATATCTTTCTTGCAACAACATTTTCTCATGAATCGATGTCATCATGCAATGTAAAGAATGAACATAAAGGAAAAACTGAGGAGAAAGATTATTTGCCTCATTAATTATGCTCTAGCAATCATGTGCATAAGATTATTCCATTTGGAGTTCCCAGTTCCCATATGTTGTCTCCACTACAAAAGACATGAAAAATAAGCAAAACTATTAACATTTGCATAATTCCCAATCCCCTTTCTTCGATATTGGAGAATGTTTCTGCAAAGGACAAAGGAACCAATTATATTGAAAAAGTGCTGAGCTCATTGGATAAATATTTGGATGGAAAACATGATCTTAATTAGGTTAACAAATTAATAAAAATAAAATAAGGAACAAGAAATTCTGCAGGAAGAATGGTAAAGAGGTTAACTGGAGATGGTAAAGGGAAGATCTACTAGATTGGTTCCTGGGATGTGAGGGCTGTACTCCAAGAAGCTGAGTAAATTAGGCCTGTACTCTCTAGTTTGAAAGAATGGGAGATGATTTCATTGAAAGAAGGGCTTTGACAGGATGGATATTATGTGGATTTGACCATCCACATTCGACTTGAGTAATCTAGAACAAAGGGGTACCTTCTTGGGTTAAGAGGCTGATCATTTAAGACTGAGATGAGGAGAAAACTCTTAACTCAAAGGACTGTAAATCTCTGGGATTGTCCTAGCTCTTATTAGTGTTAAAACCTCAGTAATGTATTTCTCCATCATAGAAAAAATGGGTGGAATTCTGCCAAGCCTCTGTTGGTGGGTTTGACAGTGCGGGGGGGTACGAAATATGGTGGGAGACCCAGAAATAGTTTTCACACCAGTGTGAATTTACAGTGGGATCTTCCACTGTTGCTTCCAGCAATACCGGACCCCGGGACACCACAGCAATGGCTAAGGAGTGCACCTGCCAAATGGACCTGCCAGATTAGGTGTCCTGGAGTGGGGGTGGGAGAGGGGGTCTATCTTCCAGCCTCAGAAAGTTCCTGGAACTCCATCGTCATTTTCAAGAAGTCCCCTTCCTTCAGACCTCAGGATGCCTTCTTCCTTCATGGGTGGGATAGAAGTATTGGACACCTTTTCAATATGGCACCCGGACATGATGACAGACTCTGCACCATCCAGACTTGCTCCAGCACTGCAAATGCTGTAAAGCCCCCAGGTGCATAAGTAATGAAGTCAGGGCTGGATAATTTGCCATGTTTCCCCATCAGCTTCCTCAGTGGGAAACACTTCATGTTGGCGTCCCCACCATGACACTTAGGAGGGGATTTTCTGCTCCCATCTTCAGCAACTGGGATCAGCATCAGGAGCAGAAAATCCTGAGGGAGTCCCAAATTGTGGCTTACACCAGTAGGAGTTCGCACAGCGATTGTCAAATCCCCTGATGTGGTAATAGGAATTCCAAAGCTCAACATCAGGATCCCTATTAGACTAAATGCAAATGTCATAACCAGGCCCTTATGCCTGATAATCCCCTTCCTTCCCATTGGACAGTCCCTCATGATAGGTCTCCCAGGATGTGCAGAACCTACCAGAACCGTTCAGATGTTTGGGGGGGGGGGGGCGGTGGAAAGAGAGAGGGTCATGCCTGGATGCTCTCCCGTGTACTGCCCAGGTATTGCCCCTTGGCACTGCCTGTACACTGCCCCTGAAACTATCCCTGGCACTGCCCAGGGATTGCTCCTTGACGCTGCTCCCTGGCACTGCCTGTGTGGGCAATTCCAGGGCCGGTGCCAAGGGGCAGTATCAAACAGGGTGTTCCTTGCGGAGTGGTGGAATGGGGGCTGCTTCATCATGGGGAAGATTGTGGTGTAGGGGGGTGAGGGGGATTCCATGGGTGAGTGTTCCATTGGGATGTGTGTGATTCCATGAGGTGGGGGGGGAGAGCAGACTGTTCTTTGCAATAATCTTCAGCCAGAAACCTTGAGTGGATTACCCAGTTCAGCCTCCTCCTGAGGTTTTTAGTATCACAGATGCCAGCTTCACCCCAATTACATTCATCCTAACTCAAGTCAAGAGATGGCTGAAGGCAATGAATACAACAAAGGCGATAGCATCCTGGCAGTGGTACTGAAGGCTAGTTCTCTAGAACTAGCCATGCCCCTGGCCAAGTTGTTCCAGTATAATGATAAACTGGCATTTATCCAACAATGTAGGAAACTGCCCTGATGTGTCCTGTCCACAAAACCATGAAATTGATAGCCTCCACTAGCAAGCAAGACAGGGGCTTCAAATGCATGGACCACCACCATGTGCAAGTGTCCTTCCAAGCCACTCACCATCCTGGTTTGGAACTATTTTGCTGCTATTTCACTGTTGCTAGATCAAAATCCAGGAACTTCTTTCTGAATAACACTGTGTGAGCACCTGTATCAGTGGGAGTACAGAACTTCAATAAGGTGGCATACCACCATTTTTTGCAGGGCAAATAGATGGGCAACAAATGCTCGCCTAGCCAATGATGCTCACATGCCAAGAAACCAACAAAAATTAACTACTCTACTTGATACCTTGATGCCTTGCAAACCGATGATGACAATCCTCTAAAATGGTTCAGATTATATGCCAGGTCTGCATATGTGAATAAATAATAATATTCCAGTTACGTCCTGATTGATTATTTCTTTATCATTGCAGCCTACAAATTCATACTCTTCACAGTTACCATTAAGAACGGGGTGTAGCAACGGCAAATCCATCAGCAGTTTAGAAAGCAGGCTTTGAGCAAGTTTCATTTACTCTGAATTAGCCTAGGTTTCCTGAATTATCTTTGTAATCATAGAATCAAAAGAACCCTACAGTGCAGAAGGAGGCCATTTGACCCACTGGGCCTGCACTGACAACAATCCCACCCAGGCCCTATTCCTGTCACCTCTCCCATATTTGTTCTGCTAATCCCTCAACCTATGCATCCCTGGACACTAAGGGACAATGGAGCGTGGCCAATCAACCGAAACTGCACACCTTTGGAATGTGGGAGGAAACTGGAGCATCTGGAGGAAACCCACACAGACATGGGGAGAATGTGCAAACTACACATAGACAGTGACCCAAGCCATGAGTCTAACCCAAGTTCTGGTGCTGTGAGGCAACAGTGCTAACCAGAGTGTCACCATGCTATTATAAACATTAGAATGTTAAGTTTATGCACAGAGTTAATTCAGGAGGCAGGATTATAGCTCTGTTTAAGCAGTTTCAGATTTCCCAAACCAACTAAATGCTGGATAATCATCAAGATTTCAGAATAAAATTGTAGGTGTTAACTATTTTGGAATTTAATGGAGAAATTCTTCTTGCAAGGAAGACAGCCACTTCCTTTCAGCTGCTCCATGGGGTTCACTATTCATTGACTCATTAGGAGTGAGTTACAATGACCAAGGTTGTAGTTTTCCAGGAAATAGAGAGTCCTGCTGCTGAGATCGAAAGAAGGTAGATGGTCAGACTGCGAGTGGCAATTAAAATGTGACGACCAATTAGGAGACCACTGCCATGACTGCCATCCAATTGAGAACCTCTCAGAGCAGCCAGGCCAATCAGAGTCCCAGCAGCTCACAACCTTGGTCACATCACCAGCAGTGGGAATGGAGGAAATAAAAGAGGGTATCTCCATGTTAAAGAGTGCTCAAAAGGCAGGTAGATATCTTTTTTAATGTGCTGGGGCAGACAGGCAGGTCCTGGTGATCAGAAGAGTGGACCCTCCAGCAGAAGGTGAGAGCCATAGAACAGGCATTGCTGTTGGGTTCGCTCCTTCGGTGATGGATCAATCATAAAGGAAGTCCTTCCACTGGTACCAGGCTAGCATTCTGCCAAGGTTTAACTAATGATATCCTCAAGTGTCACTGACAAGACCTGCATTTGGTGCCCACCCCTAATTGCCCTTGAACTGAATAGCTTGCTGAACCATTGCAGAGGGCGAGGAAGAGTCAACCACATTGCTGTGGGTCTGGACTCACATGGGGAAGAATGAAAGTCTCTCTTCCCCAAAGGACATTAGGAAACCAGGTGACATTATACAACAATTGATAATAGTTGTCATGGTCACCATTACTGAGATTAGCTTCATATTCCAGATTAATTCACATTCCACCAGCTACTATGGTGAGATTTGAACCCAGGTCAGCAGATGGCCTCTGGATTACTCATTCGGTGCAATTACCATGTCACTAACCACCATCCCCACTAGCTCCATTTGGCTGGTAAAATCCAACCTCATGGTTTAGCAGTTGTTGGCGAGGTTATTGACCCCTTAAAGGAAGGAAATGATTACAAATCCACATACTAGGTTTTGGACTTCTCTGGAGCAGGGTTTGGAGATGGTTGGGAGCTGAGAATAGTCCTGCTGGCCCATGTATTGGTTTTCAGGACCATTCTTGTGGAGGTGGGATCAGAATGGTGGAACTTCCTGCACACATGCAGCATGGAACAGATCATATTCAAAAAGAGCTTCATTAAGAATTAGACGGGCGCCGCAACAGCTCGGTGACTAGCACTGCTAGCTGTGCAGATACATGGATTTGGGCCTGTGTCTGTGGGAGTTTGCGCATTCTCCCTGTGGTTGCGTGGGTTTCCTCCGGGCGCTCCGGTTTCCTCCCACACCCCAAAGATGTGCTCTTAGGCTGATTGGTGTACCAAATTGACACTATTCTCCCCTGAATCTGGCTAAGTCAGGGGTTCTATTCGTAGACACGCAGGGTAGAATAGGTGTAGGGTGATGCGGCGGCGCGGGCTTGTTGGGCCGAAGGGCCTGTTTCCCATGCTGGGCTGTTCTTTGTTTGTTCTTCTTCTAAGACCAATTAAAGGAGCCAGATTGGAATTTTCCAGTCAGGGCATGTTTCTGGAAGCGGTGGGTGTTACTTTAACTGTCAGGGGGCAGCCTCCAGAGGGTAGCCCAGAATAGCTGAGACATACCTCTGGCCTGCCTGGATGCTGCAGCAGTCACACGCTGCTCTCTAAAACGTTTCACCACCTCCAATGGCCCACCCCAACAATGTTGGCCAGGCTGTGAAATTTTAATTAAAGCTTTAAAAACGGTGACTAGAGGATGTCTTCAACCTGAAATGTCCTTTCTCTTACTTAGCTTCCAGCAAACCTGCTTTTCACTCTTCTGGCTGGCTGTCCAACTTCTTAATTCACTGGAAAATCTGTCTCCAGGGCCAATTAAGGGGATCCCCATGAAAATCACAATGAATGATTGTTTCACCCCAGGTCAGGTCCAGCCTCTGGAAACAATCCCTTTCTCTGTTTCCGAGTTCCAGAAGAAACTCCAGTCCCACACCCATTGACAACTCAGAAATTGTAACTGGAACCACACAAAAAAAAAACCTTTCATGATATATTGTCATTTAATGTGAGAATAGTGAGCACCAGTTCATTGAGTGTTTCTGTCCATCTGAATTACAAACCATGGTGGCACAAGATTAACAGGTCTGGGATGACAGAGAGCAAGGCTAAGGTGGAGCTGAAACTTTCTGTCACTTCAGGAGGAGAGGTTAAGGCCACTTGTGTTAAGTTACAGTTTCAAAAAACTTCTTGGAGTTAAGCTGATTGAAATAATCAAGACTAGTTTTTAATAGAGGGATCTCCATTATGGTGAAACCTATACAAGGTGAGAGAATATCCAGTGACATTCACACATGTTGTTACAATGATCAAGTTGTTGCAGAGAAATTACTCACTTGTGATGTGTGAGGATAATGAGTGAAGACATCAATCTTTACATAACCTTCAATATAACACTAGCTTTAAAAAGGACTTCTGGCAAAGGCCATCGCTCTGAAACATTAACAGTGCTTCTCTCTCTACAGATACTGCCTGACCTATTGAATATTTCCAGCATTTTCTCTTTTTACTTTGAAAAAGGCCTGCCCTGTTTATTTATTGCTTACTGTGCTTAGTATGGAATTAGTCAAGTGCAAAGTGGCCAAGCTATCTTTGATCTGACTTGCTGAAAAAGGAGATAGACCAGCTGCCAACAACAACACATTTCTATCTCTGACACCTCCATGTCATAAAAGTCCAACTTTCAGTATAAATCCTTCCAAAATATGCCGGCATGCCTTTAACATTTGCTAAATCTATTACGATCCGTCAGCCAGCCTAATGCAGAGATTATACTTCTTCTTGAGCCAATCCAATGTCTTAAAGTTGCGTAAAAGGCTTTAACAAACTACATAATGCTTTGGATAATGATCATCCTTCAATCTAAAAGTTGTTTTTTGAAAATAAGCATGTTTCTTGTTCAACATCTGGTGGAAACATTCTTTGATGTTTAATTTATCTTTGACAGTGTTTGTACATGTGGGTTACTCAGTTTGCTGCTGTGAACACGTTGGCGAAGTTTCAATATTCCATTGAGGTGATCATGTGGCAGGAAGTCCTTTAATAATATTAAAATTTATTGAAAGGTATTTAATTAAAGTTCCTGCCTTTTCATAGAATCCTACAGTGCAAAAGGAGGCCATTCGGCCAATTGAATCTGCACCGATCACAATCCCACCCAGGCCCAATCCCTATAACCCTATGTATTTACTCTACTGATCCCCCTGACACTAAGGGACAATTTATCATGGCATGTTGGTGAAGCCAGCATTTATTGCCTATCCCTAATTGCCCTTGAGAACCTAACCTGCACATCTTTGGAGTGTGGGAAGAAACCGGAGCACCCAAAGGAAACTCACGCAGACATGGGGAGAATGTGCAAACTTCACACAGACAGTGACCTGAGGCCAGGAATCGAACTCGGGTCCCTGGTGCTGTGAGCCAGCAGTGTTAACCACTGTGCCACCATGCCACCCATCACTGGCAAGGGACAGAGAAAATTGGGAAACATAATCTCACCAGCAAGAATTATGTTTCCCGACTCTGAAGCAATATTTTGTGCCTGTGACGCCATTTTGCTGACAGCTATATCACCATCACCACCACCACCACCAACGCCTGCCCCCCCCCCCCCCCCCCCCACCCCGCCTTTATTTATAAAGCCTTTCGAAAGCTCAGGTATTAGCATGATACATTTTACATCCACAGTTTTGTCAGACAATTACACACAACTTGGTTATTCATATAATGGAACCAGCTTTGATTCCCTGAATCTGGCCCTATGCAATATCCAGAACTTCCCAAGCACTGCAAACAATGATCCTGTGAACAAATGAGAATATTTTGCACTAACAGTGACATAGGACATGATTCTCCAGGGAGATTCTCGCATCGGCCGATTTGGGGGGTTCTCATGAGCCTCCCTTGCGCCTCTCAGCATTGGATTTCTGGAGGCATCTGCTCTGCTCCAGAAATCAGCGGGGAGGCGCAAAATGGTGATTGTAATATAATTTAAATATAATTAGTGGACCCGGGACTGAAATCTCTGGGCCTGTTAGCATCTCCCACCCCATCAGAATATTTCACTTCAGCGGGGTTTACCATAGCTTTCAGGGAGCTAGAGATCCAACCCTGCTGGAATGAAAGGGGGGCAATCAGGGCTTCCCCGTGGATTGAGCGGTAGGAGAATGCATTGCCCTGGGCATTGGCACCCTGGCAGTGCTAGCCTGTGCACCTTGGCATTGTCCAAAGAACAATGTGCCAATGCCCAGGGGGCACCTTTGCATTGCCCATCAGGCATGGGGCCATAATGGGGTGTTGCTCAGTCAGGGAGTGGTCAGCCTGCTGGGGTGTCGGCACTGTGGGAGGTATTTGGACCTGGAGGTTGGGGTTTACTGTGGGGGAGGGGAAATTGTTGGAGGGGGGCTTGAGACCGCAGTGGGCTGAGAGGGGGGATTGGGGTTGGGCACGGGAATGATTGGGATGGGTCAGTGATTAGGATGTGGGCAGGCGGAGATCTGCTTTGTGGTGGTCTCAGGGTTGTCCAGTAATTGAGCTGGCCTGCAATTGGGAGGCCATCAGTGTGGCACCACTGCGGATGCGCCGATCTCAGCACTGACAGATTGGCGCAGTGGCCCACTCAGCACACTGATTTCAGCCTCTCCAGCGGGGATAGGCCCCACCCATGAAATTTAATGATATTCATGCTGATGCCCTCTGCATGAGGGAGATCCTTCTCTGAACTCCCACTGACAAAAAAACAGCGTGAATTCCTTCAGTTTTCATGCGTATTTGACACTTAGAATGTGAGTCTATTGGTGTGTAATCTCACAAATTCACCTCCATGTTTAATAATAAGAGAACCTTCCAGTAAATTAGCACCAACCTATTCAGCTGCCATTACGTGCCATTTCTATCCACACAGGTAGACTTTGTTTACTGAAAAATTACACTTTGCATTGATAAAAAATTTAACATTTTTAAATTAAACTAACCACACTAAAAAATGCCCAGTATGGCAAATATAATAGAAGGGCAAAGTATTGTGGATGCTGGATATCTGTGACAGAAACAGAAAATGCTGGAAATGCTCAGCAGGCTGGTCGCCATCTGTGGAGAGTGAAACAGAGGTTAACACTGCAAATCCACAATCTTCACTACTTCTGACAAAGGATCGTTGGGCTCTGTTTCTCTTTACAGAAGTGCTGACAGATAAGCTAACCATTTCCTGTTTCTGTTGTAGCAGAGCTCACCGCCTATCCAACCCTCCACAACACACTCAGATTTCTTGTCAGTCTCTCATTCTCCGTCAACAAGAAAGCCAGCAGCAGCTGCCTGAGATGTGGCCTGACACAACATTAATCATTAATTTTAAAATATTTAAGGTGTGAAGCAAAAAAAAATCAATGTCAAAGCAATACATTGATGGTTTAACAAAATTTATGAACTATATGTGTGTGTGTGTGTGTGTTTGTGTGTCTCAGTCTCAGGGTTCTCACTCATTCTCATACACTCGCTCAGGTCCAGATTTCTGTTCTTAGGTTGGCTGCAAAGAGATAGGAGTATTGCCAGTTCTCACCCTCTCACACACTCACTCTCACAAATTCATGTTTTCTGGTCAAGATGGCTATATTTCTTCCTCTTTTCCTCCCACGCCTTTTCCAAACTACAGCAATTGCCCTTAAAACAGACTGTCACATCTACCACTGCGACGTGTTGGTCTTTCTCTTTCTTAAATGTAATGTCCGGTTACCAAAGGGAGCCATCTTTGGTAACTAGTCTTGGCTCTAGGTATGATGTCCATCTGTATTTTCCAATGTAATTGAGCAGTTGGTCCAAGATTTTATTGTGGCGTTTGATGCTCATATTCTTGTTTTGCTGCAATAGAAACAGGAAATGTTTAGCATATCTGGCAGCATTTGTGTAAAGAGAAACAGAGGCCAGCAATCCTTTAGTAGAACTAGTGAAGATCATGTATTTGCAGTGTTAACCCCTGTTTCTCTCTCAGATTCATCCACTCTTTCACTCACTCATTCTCACACTCACATATACCCTCCCTCCCCTTCCCCCAGGAGGCTTGGAGATTAGTATTGATCTGGGGTTTGGGATGGTACCCAGGAAGAGAAACCAGAATAAAACTTGGAACAGACAGTTGCAGGTCTGAGCTGGAGTTCTATTTTAACACCACTTCAGACCCATACCAGTTATTTCCCAGCCTTACTGCTATTTTCTTAGATGCACCACCTCTCTTCCCTGTCTAACACTCCAGCTGACTCAGACCTTGCAGCTGCTGCAGTTGCTGCTCCTCCTGGCCTCCCCTGCCCAATCTGCCATCTTGACCGCTATAACCTTGTAGTGTGCTGAAGCCTATGCCAGAGGGTGAGAGCACAGACAAAATTGGACTGCATTACCCAATATCCTGGTTGTCAAAACAAATGGTAGCACTGACTGGGGCTCTTGGCCCAAGAACACCTTATACTACAGAACTTTTACCCAGACGGGAGTATCCACCATTCGGGTGTAACTGCATTGATGCATGTGGTGGCCACTTGAGCTGGAGAGGGACATTACTGCTGGTAAAGGCAAAAACTGCAAAGTGAGCCCAGGCCCCAAAGGTACATGCCTCACTATTAGGCACTTTGTGCATTCACCTCTCATGGGCTTATCCCAGTGACATTATCACTACACTGCTGTCAACCTCAAATACCAGCAAAGCTATGACACCATATCTTGAAGCAATTCATGTGCTAGTTCTCTAATTTTATTCCAGATTTATTCCACCCATTCAGAAATAAACACTTAAATCTTATGACAAGTATAACAATGGAATGATCTACTGACTACACAAATTGCATTTACAGTTTGCTAACGCATTGCAAAGGTCGACATATACAATCTGACTACTTACTCAACTCAAATCAATTGAGTAAAATGCTTCAGAAAAGATGTTTGAAATTATCTGAAGTGAATGGTCGGGAGTGTGATTTAAACACTATTTTGCAGGGCCCGATATTTATGTTATAATTTCACAGTTATTCCATCAAGGTCAACACCTGTTCCATTGTTACTCTGAATTAAAAGCCTACACATTTGTTGTTTGGAAAATGATATAATTAATTCTGAAGTCAAAAATTATTTAACCCAATTTACCTGTTCAGAGAACTCCCACTCTCTGTGACTCATTTGAAGCAATACTTGTAAAGGAAATACCATTCCTGCTCCACAGTGAGTTTAATGCCATGTAATTTAAAAAGGCAATCTGTTTTCTTTTTTAAAGTAAGTTGAAAAGTGTCTCTATCTGTTCCTATACTTGTGTGTTTGTTGTCTCTGTGCTATGACAGAAAGGAAAGTCTGCAATTCAGTCAGCTGTTAATTCCACCTCATTGGTGAACCCAGGTGAGGATGAAATGAAATTTCACAAAATGGGAGAAGATTGATGGGTATTGAGTCAGGATGAGGCTTGAGAGGTGGTGGAAGGCTACATTGAAAGTTTTTGGATAGATTCAATTTAACGTACGGCTGAGATGGTAAAGGTAATTGGTTCTGAAATATGTTCAGAGCCATTTTTGAACAATAGACCCATTTCTAAGTCTGGGTGAGTCAGAAGCAAGGATGAACTTGTGACTTGCCTTCTACTTTCAAGACTGTATTTCTTCATTTCAGGGGCTCAACCTCAACTTTGACTGAAAGTCAGGAACATGTTATTGCTTGGAATACTATTCATTGTGGTTTTATCACTAAAAACCTTCAACCTTCATTTTCTGCAGTGAACTGAAAGAGAATTCCAGGCTTGTACTTTTTGCAATCGCCATCTTGAATGACAAAAGTATGACTAGTTTTCATGAACTCTTCTTAAAGATATCAGTGCATGCTACCTTTCTTTGCAATCAGCTTTTCTTGATGTCTATTTGTCTATGTGATTGGGTGGGTGTTGCAGTTTGGCTGAGAAATATATGTTCACCCTTTCTTTTAATTTCAACTTACCAGATATCTTTTTTCTTTTGTTTCTTTTCTCAAAATTTGGAGCACTCAAAGGATTTAGTTAAGCATTTCTCTTCTAAAAATGCATCACGTTGCAGTCAGTCGAGAAGTGGGAAAATGGAGAAATCATCCCACATTTCTCCCATTCTTAACACCTTCTATCTCCTTCCTTCCAACTGTTCAAGATCCCAAACACTCCTTCCAGTAACATACTTCTTTCAACTTAGTATATTCTGATTACTGTTCATAATTCAGTCTATTCTATGTTGGGCAGATTGACCTGCCGCTGGCAATATCTGGGTTTCTGCTCAGCCTTGTCATGTATTTGTTAGGAATGTCATATGATATAAACGTTCTATGTTTCTATGAATATTTTAGTGCAATATCAATAATATATATGATGAGAATATTTTCTAACACTCACTTAAACTTGCATAGATTTGTACACTTAGGAGAAATATGGATCTTGTTTATCTCCGGTAACAGTTTGCTATACATTATAATAGATTTGTTGCAGATGTATATTAATAAAATCTGTGACCTGTCCTGCTAGCTTTCCTTTGAAAAGTTATATTTTTTTTATGTTGAGCTTGCAATACCTTTAGGGCACAAAATCTCAGATCATGAATTGGTAATTATTGCACATAGCATATGTTTTTTGATTTGATTTGACTTATTATTGTCATATATATTAGCATACAATGAAAAAGTATTGTTTCTTATATAGACAAAACATTCTGTTCATAGGGAAGAAAATGAGACAGTGTAGAATGTAATGTTACAGTCATAGCTAGGGTGCAGAGAAAAATCAACTTAATGCAAGGTAGGTCCATTCAAAAGTCTGACAGCAGCAGAGAAGAAGCTGTTCTTGAGTAGTTGGTACATGACCTCAGACTTTTGTATCTTTTTTCCAAAGGAAGAAAATGGGAGAGAGAATGTCCGGGGTGTCTGGTGTCCTTAATTATGCTGGCTGCTTTGCCGAGGCAGTGGTAAGTGCAGACAGAGTCAATGGATGGGAGGCTGCTTTGTGTGATAGATTGGGCTACGTTCATGACCTTTTGTAGTTTCTTGTGGGCTTGGGCAGAGCAGGAGCTACACCAAGCTGTGATACAATCAGAAAGAATATTTTCTCGGGTGCATTGTGAAAATTGGTGGAAGTCGTAGCTGACATGCAAAATTTCCAAGTTAACTGTTGGATATCAAGAAATGGGCAACAGATGCTGACCTTGCAAGCGATTCTCACATTCCATGAAATGTTTTTAAAAAATGACACTGAGGGCATGAAATTCACTTACGCAATGCACTTGGACAGTTCCCCTGATTTTCAGGTGTGTTTCCTGTGTGCATTGGAAGACATTGATTTGATGCTATCTTCATGTCACACAGCCTAACTGGTGCTGTGATGTCAAGATCCCAAATTTGTACAAGGAATCTGCATTGTTTACTCAATAATAACACTTGTGCGAAGCTGCAAGGTGGGCCCTCCTACTGCTATTTTAAGGGACAGGTATCCTAATTGCAGCTAAGGTAATGTTTTGAAACAATTTCAATTGGGAATGGTCTGAAAGCATTCTGAAACATATTTGGATGTGTTTTTTTGAGTTCTTCTTACATTTCCCAGTGGGTGTTACCTCATTGTCACGGAGTGAGAAAGCGAACTCTGCACATAAAGGCCACACCAAGTTTAGGAGCAGCAATGGCAGTGTCTGAGGGTTGCAGGACAACATCGAGGTGAAGCAGAAGCATTGATAGGACAATTTCTGCTGTATGCCCTCTGTCAAATTAAAGCACAAATGGGACAAAATTGGTCTGAAAATGGCATTGGGTCACTTGGTTCCATGTTTGTTTTGGCGCTCACCTGCCCTGCACTGTCTCACATCTGCCCCACACTGTCCCTCACCTCCCCCACACTGTACCTTACCTACCCCACACCGTCCCTCACCTATCCCACACTGTTCCTCACCATCCCACACTGTCCTCACCTACCCCGCACTGCCCCTCACCTTCCCACACTGTCTCTCACCTCCCCCACACAGTCCCTCACCCACCCCACAGCGTCCCTCATCTATCCCACACCGTCCCTCACCCTATCCCACAGCGTCCCTCATCTATCCCACACCGTCCCTCACCCTATCCCACACTGTCCCTCATCTATCCCACACCATCCCTCACCCTACCCCACACCGTCCCTCACCCTACCCCACACCGTCCCTCACCTCCCCTCACTGCCCACCCGGCTTCCCTTCACTGCCCTCCCCCAGCTTCCCCTCACTGCCCCCCCCCCACCTCCCCGGCTTCCCCTCACTGCCTCCCAGTTCCCCCTCACTGCTATCAGCTTCCCCCCTCCCAGGTCCTCCAGTTTCCCCCCACACCCCTCTCTTCCCCTCCCTGCACCCACCCCCTCCTGCTTCCCCTCACTGCTCCCCCAGCTTCCTCTAACTGCTCCTCATCTTCCTGTATGTTCTTTGAAGAAATTTTCACCATTGGAAGAAAGCTCCAATTGTCTCATAGTTGCCTTGTAGACAAAGCCTTGCTTCTTCCCCGCAAGCTGCAAAAGGTAGTTCATCTGATGGCACATGATCCGTGTGCACCTCATATTGAATTTGAATGGTAAGATGCCACTGCGCAAATCTAGATATAAGCGTATAATAACAAGCTTGTAAGCAGTCTCAATACCCTGCCTGCTGCATTGTGTGGCATTGCCGCTTTGCCTCATCCCTGTTGCAGGATTAATTCTGGCTACTGATCCTGATGTTGGTGATCAGGCATAGGGCCTCCCATACAATTCCCCACTTCCTCGGCCAGCATTCTGTTCTGCCCTAAGAATTTACAGGCTGTCATTTTGTACAAGTAGGAGGTTTACAATAGACGTGACCCAAAAGTGCATGATCCTGGCAAAAACTGTGATTCCATGGAGGTGAATGTCAAGTAAAACACATTAGAGCAGGAAGGCTCTATAGACAAAATAAACACATTTTTCAAATATTGGAGTCAAAAACAAAGGGGCTCGGTTGGTTTAGTCGGCTCAGGGTTAGTGTGTGAATCAGATTAACGCCAACAGCTGGGCATTCACGCCATGTGTTCTTGCTGAGATAGACTTAGGTCCATCTTCTTGCCCTAGTTGTAGGAAAATAACACTGCACTTTGCTATAGTTCAACAAATAATTACCAAAGACCTGCCTTTGGGCACAGAAATGAAGAAGAAGTCAAAACAACTTGTCTTTAATAAATCCATTCGGACCATCCTTTAATGAACGTATTAAATCAAATTGAGAATTCTGAAGTTTTATGCAATTGGACAAAAGTTCTGTACTTATCCAGCTCATCCGTTTCTCCCTTAGAGATGTTACTTGGTTCCCCTTTTTTCCCATATGCTTATCTAAACTGGATGAAGAATTGTCCCGAGGGCTTGTATTATTTCCTAGCCATCTTCCTTGAACAGGCTAGGCTGCAAGCTATTGGAGTCTTGTTTATACCAAATTCTGGTAATATCTTCCGAAGGGTTATTTAACAACAAATAACATCTTTATAAAATCAGAAGTTTCTGTGTAATGACAGAAGAAAGTTTGCGTCTCTGGATGGCTTTTAGCTCCTGGTGAGTGAGTCGTTCATTTAGGTGCACCAGCAGGGAGGTTGAGCCAAGTTTATTGCCAGAACTAATTAATAAGAAACTCCTGACTGCTTGACCAAAAATGGCTGAGCAGTCAGTGGGAAATGGTGGGCCAGTGGGCTGACAAATGGCAGATAGAGTTTAATTTAGATAAACACAAGGTGATGCATTTTGGTAGATTGAACCAGGGCAGGGCTTACTCAGTTAATGGTAGGACACTGGGGAAGGTTACAGAACAAAGAGCTGTAGGGGTACATGTTCATAGCTCCTTGAAAGTGGAGTCACAGATGGACACAGTGGTGAAGAAGGCATTCAACATGCTTGGTTTCATCGATCAGAACACTGAATCCAGGAGTTGGGACGTCTTGTTGAAGTTGTACAAGATGGTGCTAAGGCCACACTTAGAATACTGTGTACAGTTCTGGTCACCCTATTACAGAAAGGATATTATTAAACTAGAAAGGGTGCAGAAAAGATTTACTAGGATATTACTGGAACTTAATGGATTGAGTTAAAGGAGAGGCTGAATAGACTGGGACTTTTTTCTCTGGAGTGTAGGAGGCTGAGGGGTGACCTTTTGAGGTCTACAAAATAATGAGGGGCATAGACAGGGTAGATAGTCAATATCTTTTCCCAAAAGTAGGGAGTCTAAAACTAGATGGCATTGGTTTAAAGTGAGAGGGGAGAGATACAAAAGTGTCTAGAGGGGCAATTTTTTCACACAGAGGATGGTGAGTGTCTGAAACAAGCTGCCAGAAGTAGAGGCAGGTACGATTTTATCTATTAAAAAATATTTGGACAGTTACATGAATACGATGGGTACGGAGGGATATGGGCCAAATGCAGGCAATTGGGATTAACTTCGGAGTTTAAAAAAAAAACACAGCATGAACAAGTTGGGCCGAAGGGTCTGGTTCCATTCTGTAAACCTCTATGACTCTATGACCACTGGGGATGAGAGACGATGGTGGCTGACACTAAAATCCCAGTCAGGACTGGGATCAAGAAGAGATCTTGGTTGGAGGAAAGGGACAGGATCCTGGGTGGGGAATTCAGAAGTTTCTTTGTCAGGTTAGGAAGAGTCCTGTAGGAGGCCACAATAAGAAAACACTGAAATATAACTTCACTGGTCCTGGATCCATTTTATTTTCATGGTTATCCTGGCAAAGAAATCAACTCATTTTCCCCACTGATGGTTTAGATTAAGATTACAATCAGATCCTGTCAGCAAAGATTGACCGACACTTAAATGAGGGGCCCGAGCGATCCTTGGGACTTCCAGTGTGAAGTTGCAACCAGCTTGATTGTGGCAGCAGTTCAGTATCCCACTCCATTTTATTGCTCCCTCACCAGTTTCTGCTTAGATGTTAAAATTTCCCATGTTATCTTGGGCAACGCCCACAATCCCCACATCCATCTCCATTTCTCACAGGCAACGCACTGTGTGTGATGTGACATGGTGGGCAAGAGGAGATACATAATCACAAGGGTAATCATTCGGTTGCTGAAGATGTGATTCAGCTGCCTGGTCAGAATTGGAAGGGTTCATTAACACACCCCTGTAAGAATAACAAGAATGCTTGTGGTTTTCTGCATCTACAACATCATGTCACTGAGAGGTTGATGCTTGGCATCTTCAGATATAGAACAGGAGAAGCAGCAGGAGGACAAAGACCCAGATGTGACAGGGTGAATGCAGCTGTTTATCTGGCTGCCAGGGAAGATGTGACCTCCTCATACTGGCACACTTCTGCTTGTCTGAATGTGTGAGACCATGTAGCAGTTCAATTGTTAATCCTCTGGCCCCCTGCCTGCCAACACAAATCATTCCCACAGTCAAAACATTTTCCATCACATTTATACACTGCTTGTATTCCACCCTAGTCAAAGCAGTCTCCTGAAGGCTACTGTCCATTTGGAATTCATCAAAGTAGATGGCAGGAGAATGAAGAGTTCAAATAAAGTGTTCTTTTAATTTAAGTAAACATGTAAATAACACTGTGAACATTGCTTTATCCTCATAAATGAACCCCTTTCTGCTGTTAATAAGTCTTTTTAACTACATTCAACAATTCTTGTGTGGTCTTTCCCCTGTGGCTTCAGCAGAGTGAGGTGCAAGCTTTTTGTTCCCCTGCACTGACAGATGAGGCACTCTTGGTGGACAGCCTTTAGTTTTGGAACCCATGAGGACACTGCTATTGGCTGCCCATCAGCAATGAGTAGAAGTGGACTCACTCGTTAGTAAAGGAGGCTGCTTGTGTGGCTCTGATTGAGGCTGAAGGTGGTAAGGGATGAAAAGTGAGAGTGTTTTGAGAGGAGCCCCCACTTCCAAGTATCCTTTCTCTATCTTCCTTCTCATGGCTGACCCACACCTCCCTGCTGGCCTAGCAGTGGATTTTGTTCAAGCACAAGTCTTACCTCTATCCTTTGTATAGTGGCAGACTGAGGGCAGAATCTTTCTGGCACCTTCCCAGCAGCTCGGGAGGCAGTGTTATACAGAAGGAATCAGAGAATACTTTGGACATGGCTTCCCAACTCAGTCCTACTCTTGGTTGTGATTCCTGTGGCTGGACTGCCAGGGGAATCAGCAGCTGCCTCATGGAAGTGAGCAACCAAGCAACTACTTGAAGGTGGCCTCCTGGAAGCAGGCGGGAGACCTGTCATTGTCTCCTCTCAAATCCCAAATGATGGAGCCACTTGCATTTCATTCGCATCTATCAATTGTTAAAAGTTCCAATTTAATTATTTTGATACTTGTTGCAAATCTCTGGCATTGTGATTGTCACTTCAAGGGCAACACAGTGAAGTAAAGATCAGCCTGAGTGACCAAATGAGATTCAGGATGGGGAATCGCCCCAGGGGAGGAGTTCTCTTAGACAGAGGCATTTCAGAACTAGCTGCAGACACCCTGCTGTTCTTGTAGATCCTTGTAAATAAACCCCTTGCTGTTCAATAATGAAGTCTCTGAATGTGCATCACTGCATCTGGATATTAAATTTGTTATTAAGAGTTGATTATTGATACCACGGGGCATGATTTTCCCAGCCTGTTGTGCAGCAAGCTGTGAGACATCAGTGGGGGCTGTTTTGTGGGCTTTCCATTGAGCGTCACGGCCTTCGCTCATCTCTGAGACTAGGTTTTTAGAGGTGGTCAACTCCATGCCGAAAATTGGCACGGAGCTGATTATCATATGGAAATCTCCATTTCCACATGATTATAGAAACACAGAATCATAGAATCTACTGTGAAGAAGGAGACCATTTGGCCCATCAAATCTGCACCAGCAACAATCCTACTCAGATCTTGTTCTATTCCTGTAATCCCATATTTACCCTCCTAATCCCCCTGACATTAACGGGCAATTTATCATGACCAATCAACCTAATCCACACATATTTGAACTGTGGGAGGAAACCAGGGCATCCAAAGGAAACTGGAACAGACACAGGGAGAATGTGCAAACTCCACACAGATAGCCCCCAAGGCTGGAATCGAACTCGGGTTCCTGGCGCTGTGAGGCAGCAGAGCTAACCACTGTGCCACTGACTGAGTTCTCCAGGTCTGCTGGTGTCCCCACCTCCCCCTCCTCGTTGTTGAGAATGGTTTACTATTGCTCCCCATTATGGGGAACAGGTGACTCGAATCTACTGGAGGGAAGAAGGTGGTTGAGGGTCCCCCTGCCACCACCCCCCCCACCTCCGAGAGGTCAGAGTTCAGGGGGTATGTCCTTAGGGCAGTGCCATCCTGGCATTGTCAGCCTGGCACTCTGGCACTACCCAACAGGCAAACTGGAATTGCCCATGGGCACCTTGGCACTGCTCACTGGGCATTGGGCAGTGCCAGGGAGCAGGACTGGGGCATACTGAGGGCGGGGCCTATTGGGGGGCACGATTGGTGGGGGGGACCCACTGCCACTTTACAATTGGAATTGGTGGGGAATGAAGGCAATCGGGGCTAGCCATCAGCTGGAGGGAGGTTGTGACTGCCAGAGTTGGGGGGCGGAATTGAGGATTGAGGATGGTCATCGGAGATGGTGGGGGGGGGGGGGGGGGGGGGCGTAGTCAGGAATGTCCAGGTTTGGGGGGGGGATTGGGACTGGCCAAGGTGAGGGGGGGTCATAGGGACTGGCCCTGCGAGCTCCAGGAGGCCAGTGTTTGGGGGGGTGAGGGGGGGTCACATGATGAGGGGTTGTAAGGCTGGTCAGTGATTGGGCTGGCCAGCAATCTGGTTGCTGGCAATGGGGGCGGGGGGTCGTGGGGATGGCGGGGGGCACTGCGTATGCACCAGTCGGTGCAGTGCGGAGATCGGCGCAAGCCCAGTGGCCCACTCAGCACTATGATGCTGGCCTTCTGGGTGGGAATAGGCTCCTGTCCCAAATTTTCAGAGGGAATCCTGCTGGAGCACTCTATCATGCACAGAGTGCTGGAGATACATTCTGGAAATCACGCCAAAGAAACCGATGAGGTTTACTTCCATTTTTCCACACGTTGGGAACTTGGGGGAAAATCCCAGTCCAGAACTTTCCAATTCTTCCAAACTATGGAAAGAATTAATCATTGAAATAGCATTCAGATGCTGGTCTTTTCCAGCATTATCTCTGACTTTATCATGGAAGATGTGCATCTCCACAAAAGCTGTCACTCCAGCTGCAGAATGGTCCTATGTTCACATAAGTGTTCTCAATAGATCCAATAAACATTCTGACAAGCATGTGACTCAAAGCTTATCGGAAACAGATTAGATCTTCTGCAGCTATGAAGAAGTTATAACTTTATCTTAACTAGGCAAAATGTAGATGCATCTTTACATACCATTTTGATTGATCTTGATTTTGAAAGATTCAGTGCCCTCGATCAAAGTTCTCAATATCTGAATCATTTTTTACTGAGAGTAGTTGCAACAACCCTAACTGATAGCAATGTTTTAATTTGCTGCAGGTTTTTCTATTTATCACATACCTGCTGGTTTGCCTTTGCACCTGATATTTAAGCTGTGGGCACAATTTTATTTCATAACTCCATAAATTCTCTTTCCAGTCACTGGAACCTATCAGCCTTCTCCTCAGACAATATCAAATCAGCCTGCACCGCTCCTGAGGATCTCCTTCTCCTTCAGGTACAGTGCCCTAAGACAGCATTGGTAACCATGGACTTCCGCTGGATTGGTTCACAATTATGCCCAGAACCACTGCAGTGGTTTGTCATTGCCGTCTGTAGTATGGCTGACCAGGAAACTCTCCTGCTCAGACTGCCTCCTCTCAGGCATATTGGAAGGATTCAGAGGCTGATAATCTACCATTATTACACACCTTCCATGGCCACCGGGGTCCTTGAGTCCTACAGTACAGAACAAGGCTATTTGGCCCATCAAGGCCCACTGACAACAATCCCACCCTATCTCACATATTTACCTTCCTAATCCCCTCGAAACCAGGGTCAATTTAGCATGACCAATCAATCTAACCCACAAATCTTTTGACAGCGGGAAGAAACGGGGGCACCCAAAGGAAACCCATGACAACACAAGGAGAACATTCAAATTCCATACAGTCACCCAAGGCTGGAATTGAACCTGTGTCTCTGGTACTATGAGGTAGCAGTGCTAAACACTCTGCCACTGTGCTGCCCTCCCTTACACTTGACCTTCTCCATAATTTTCTTGTTATCAAAGAGCAGGAAATTTATGCCAATTTTAAATTTGGAAGAAAAAAAACTGTTGCACATTCCGACAAATTCCCCCACCCCCTCAACTACCCTCCCAACAACCCTCCCAGCTCCCGACCACCCTTACTCCTAGATTGCCTTCCTAATCTTTCCCCCAGCCTCAAACATCCTGCCTACCTTGCACACTTATCTCACCCATGGCTTCTCAAAGTGACTTAACCTTTCAACTTATCTGCTTTACGGCAGCTGGTGCATTTAAAAAAAGGGGACATGTCTTCCTTTACCTGTCTTTCCTGCATGTGACTGAGGGGGTTCCTGGACAGTTACACCCAACTCAAGTCAGAGGTTTGGGCAAGAAAGGTGCGGTTGCATTTTAGTGTAAATAAAGAGGAGTGGTGGGTAATCTGATTGTGATTGCTACTCCACAGAAATGATTGCCTGTGATGTTGCATCACTTTCTACGATGCAGGCAGCACTGTGGCACAGAGGTTAGCACGGCTGCCTCACAACACTGGGGTCCCCGGTTTGATTCCTGACTTGGGTCACTGCCTGCGTGGAGTTTGCACATTCTCCCCATGTCTGCATGGGTTTCCTTCAGGTGCTCTGGTTTCCTCCTACGACCCAAAGATGTGTTGGTTTAAGATTGGCCATGTTAAATTGTCCATTATTGACAGGAGGATTAGCAGGACAACTAGTGGGGCTAGAGGGATAAGGCCTGGGTGGGATTGTTGTTGGTGCAGGCTCGATTTTAGCTATGAGGAGAGATTGGGTAAACTGGGGTTGTTCTCCCTGGAAAGACAGAGAATGAGGGGAGGCCTAATAGAGGTGTACAAAATTATGAAGGGTATAGATAGGGTGAACAATGGGAAGCTTTTTCTCAGGTCGGAGGTGACGAACACGAGGGGGTCACGGGTTCAAGGTGATGGGGAGAGAGCGGCGAGGTTTAACTCAAATTTCAGAGGGACATATTTTACACAGAGGGTGGTGGGGGCCTGGAATGCACTGCCAAGCAGGGTGGTGGAGGCAGACACGCTGGGATCATTTAAGACTTATCTGGATAACCACATAAACAGACTGGGAATGGAGGGATACAAACGAATGGTCTAGTTGGACCAATGAGCGGTGCAGGCTTGGAGGGCCGAAGGGCCTGTTTCCTGTGCTATACTGTTCTCTGTTCTTTGATTGGCTGTACAGCCTCCTTCTACACTGCAGAGATTCTATTATATACATAGTATGTGATTAGCATATTAAATGATTAGAATTAATCACCCAATATCCAATATAACACAATACAGTACAGGTGCAGAATGTGATGAGGAAAGCGTATGGTATGTTAGCCTTCATAGGAAGAGGTATAGAATATAAGAGTAGGAGTCTGATGTTGCAGTTGTATAGAACGTTGGTTAGGCCTCACTTGGAGTACTGCGTCCAGTTCTGGTCGCCGTACTACCGGAAGGATGTAGAGATCCTGGAGAGAGTGCAGAGGAGATTTACCAGGATGTTGCCTGGTATGGAAGGGCTGTCTTACGAGGAAAGATTGGATGAACTTGGGCTGTTTTCCCTTGAGAGACGTCGGCTGAGGGGGGATCTAATAGAGGTTTATAAGATTATGAAGGGGATAGATAGAGTAAATGGTGGTAAGCTTTTTCCGCTACAAGAAAAGGATAGAACGAGGGGTCACGGGCTTAGGGTGAGGGGGGCTAGGTATAAGACAAATATTAGAGGGCAGTTTTTCACGCAAAGGGTAGTTGGGGTGTGGAATGCACTGCCGAGTAAGGTGGTGGAAGCAGGCACGCTAGGGTTGTTTAAGAGTCACTTAGACAGCCATATGAGCGGGCTACATATAGGGGGATATAGTAGGCCTTACTGAACATTGTAGGCTTGGGAATATGTTTTGCCTCAGGAATGTTAGTCTTTGCCTGTTTAATAATGAATTTTTTTGTCTCCACAGGCATTTAAGTCCAGCAAGGGGCATGCAGGCGGCAGGTTGTAGTGGGCTGCTCTTGGATGTTGCTTCGGGAGTTGCCTATTGCTTCATGTCGTTAGTGTGCTTAAACTGGACCATCTCGAGGGCAACATGACAGCTCAGAGACTATCTCTGTTGCTGTGCGGACACATGGATTTGGGCCTGTGTCTGTGGGAGTTTGCACGTTCTCCCCGTGGTTGCGTGGGTTTCCTCCGGGTGCTCCGGTTTCCTCCCACATCCCCCAAAGATGTGCTTTTAGGCTGATTGATTGGGTACTAAAATTGTCCCTAAATTGGACCTCCCTGATCCTCGCACGTTAGGCGTAGACTAAAATCATGAATAGGTCACTGAGATAGTAGGACGGCGGCGCGGGCTCGTTGGGCCGAAGGGCCTGTTTCCCGTGCTGTGTTGTTCTTTGTATCTTTGTATCTTTGTAAACCTGTTGCAACACTTAACATCAACCAAAAGGGAAAATGCTGGAAAATCCCAGCAGGTTTGGAAGCATCGGTAAGGAGAGAAAAGAGCTGATGTTTCGAGTCCAGATGTGACAAAGGATCATCTGGACTCAAAACATCAGCTCTTTTCTCTCCTCACAGATGCTGCCAGACTTGCTGAGATTTTTCAGCATTTTCTCTTTTGGTTTCAGATTCAGCATCCACAGTAACTTGCTTTTAGCAACTCATAACATCTTCAGTTGTTTCTCCCTCCTTAGCTACTTGCTGAATATTCCCCTGATTTTCTGTCTTTAGTTTACATTTCCTGCCTCAAGTATTTTGTTTGTGTTAGTTTAAAGTTTGAACATGAGAATATATTCAACTGAGAAAAAAATGCTTTTGTTGTGATTTAATCATTCGCTGATTATTCAATTCAGAATATAATGCTATTAATGTGTATTGTCCTACTGTTCACATCTTTACTTTGGTGAAGCTGCCACTTAGTTCTAGAGTTCCACTTTTCATAACCAGTCATGAATTGGTAGCACTGGGAACCATTAACCTGTAAAGTCAAATAATTGTTGTTAAACACATTCAACTCTTATCCTAAGTTCAACAATTGCTAAAATTTCCTCCCTTCAGTTTCCTGAGACACTTTTGATTTGATGTGGTTTATTATTGTTACATGTATTAGCATACAGTGAAAAGTATTGTTTCTTGCACGTTATACAAAGCATATCATTCATAGAGAAGAAAAGGAGAGAGTGCAGAATGTAGTGTTACAGTCATAGCTATGATGTGGAGATATCAGCATTGGACTGGGGTGGGTACAATAAGAAATCTCACACCAAGTTAAAGTCCGACAGGTTTATTTGGTAGCACGAGCTTTTGAAGCGCTGCTCTTTCATCAGATTAGTGGAGAGTTGAATTCACAAATAGGGCATATATAGACACAGACTGAATTGCAAAATAATGGTTGGAATGCGAGTCTTTACAGGTAATCAAGTCTTTACAGGTACAGACAATGCAAGTGGAGAGAAGGATAGTGACAGGTTAAAGAGGTGTGAATAGTCTCAAACCATGACAGTTAGTAGGATTTCGCAAGCCCAGGCCAAATGTGGGTGTTACATGTAGTGTGACATGAACCCAAGATCCCGGTTGAGGCTATCACTTGGCTATCACTTTCTGCTCGGCTATTCTGCTTTGCCGCATGTTTTAAAGGCTGCCTTGGAGAACGCTTACCCAAAGATCAGATGCTGAATGCCCTTGACATTCAGAAGAAGCTGTTTTTGAGTTGGTTGGTATATGTCCTTAGACTTTTGCACCTTTTTCCTGATGGAAGAAGGTAGAAGAGAGTATGTCCGGGATGCTTGGGGTCCTTAATTATGCTGGCCTGCAAACACGCACACTTCAGCACATGGGTGACTGTCTGTGTGGAGTCTGCACGTTCTCCCCGTGTCTGCCTGGATTTCCTCTAGCTGCTTCAGTTTTCTCCCATACTCGAAAGATACGCAGGTTAGGTTGATTGGCCATGCTAATTTTCCCCTCAGTGTCAAAGGGATCAGCAGGGTAAATATGTAGGGATACAGGGATAGAGCCTGGCTGGGACTGTTGTCGGTGTAGGCTCACTAGGCCAAATGGCCTCCTTCTGTACAGTAAGATTCTATGATTATTTCATGGTAATCTTCAGGCTCTCTTATACTTACTGAGAGAGTTAACCTTGGGTCAAACATAAGCTGTCTGCAAACCTTTAATTCATTAGTTGGCAAAAAACTGCAGCAGGCGACGGTGCAGAGGGACCTCGGGGTCCTTGTGCATGAGTCGCAAAAACCCAGCTTGCAGGTGCAGCAGGTGGTCAGGAAGGCGAATGGGATGCTGGCCTTCGTAGCGAGGGGGATTGAATATAAAAGTAGGGAGGTCTTGCTGCAGCTGTATAGGGCATTGGTGAGGCCGCAGCTGGAGTACTGTGTGCAGTTTTGGGCGCCGCACCTGCGCAAAGATATTTTGGCCTTGGAGGGAGTGCAGAGGAGGTTTACTAGGCTGATCCCGGAGTTGAGGGGGTTGAGCTATGAGAAGAGGCTGAATAAACTAGGCTTGTACTCGTTAGAGTTTAGAAGAATGAGGGGAGATCTCATTGAGACGTATAAGATGATGAATGGGATGGATAGGATAGAGGTGGAGAGACTCTTCCCGCTCAAAAAAGACAGGAGGACTAGGGGGCACAGCCTCAAGATAAAGGGGGGGGCGGTTTAGAACGGAGTTGAGGAGGAACTTCTTCACTCAAAGGGTGGTGAATCTCTGGAATTCTCTGCCCGTTGAAGTGGTGGAGGCTGCCTCGCTAAATATATTTAAGACGTGGGTTGATGGGTTTTTGATAAGAGAGGGGATTAAGGGTTATGGGGAGAGGGCGGGAAAGTGGAGCTGAGCCACGACAGATCAGCCATGATCTTATTGAATGGTGGGGCAGGCTTGAAGGGCTGGATGGCCTACTCCTGCTCCTATTTCTTATGTTCTTAGTGATTCCATAACAGTATATGTCAATTGGCATTCCATCCACGGAGCAATGGAGTGCAGTCAACTGCTGTCAGGAATGGACCTTCAACATTCCCATCCTCCTTATTGATCAGCAGCTGTAAACATATCCTACTGTTCATCAATGTTTTTAAATGTGTTCACTGATTTCTGTAGTGTAACAGATGTGTCAGACGGTCTGTGCCACAACTTGTTTTCATTCACAGGAGTACTGTGTTCCCCAGGTAAGGAAAGTAATCTTTAGGTGACAGTGGAGTTGTATATTTAATACGCTGTGTACTTTATTTTTGGACCAAAGATGGTCCATATTTATATGTGAAAAGTGAAGCAGTGCAATAACAGCACCAAACTGTCACTGGATGTGTCAGCCAAAGCCCCAGGGCAATGCTCTGGGGACCCAGGTTCGAATCCCACTACAGCAGATGGTGAAATTTGACTTCAATAAACATCTAGAATTCAACGTCTATCGATGACCATGAAACCATTGTCAATTGTTGTAAAAACCACCAATGTCCTTTAGGGAAGCAAATCTGCCATCTTTACCTGGTCTGGCTTACATGTGACTCCAGACCCACAGTAGTGTGGCTGACCTCTGAAATAGCCTAGCCTGTCACTCAGTTCAATGGCAATTAGGGATGGGAAGTAAATGCTGGCCTCATCAGTGGCACCCACAAACCAATAAAGAGTAAAGAAAAATCACGCACATCTGAATCACAAGACTCCTGGTTCACATATCACTCCAGGGTTTGAGCACAATTGTCAAGGCTACAATCCAGGGCAGCATTGCACTGAGGGAGTATTGCACTGTCAGAGATGCCTGTCATCTTTCAGATAAGATGCTAAACCAAGGCCTGCCTCAGGTGGATATAAGAGATCCAATGGTGTTATTTTGAAGAAATAGTACCATTATCCCTGGTGTCGTGGCCAATACTTTTCATTATGACAAGAATAAACAGATTATCTGGTCATTGTCACATTGCTCTTTTTGGGAGTTTGCTGAGCGCAGATAAGCTGTTGCTTTTCCAACTTTACAACAGTGACTATGCCTTGAAAAATACTTCATTGGCTGAGAAACACTTGAACAGAGAAACACTCTCAGAGATTTTCACAGTAACTTCATTGCAGTGTTAATATAAGCCAACATGCGACACTAGTAAATGAAATTAAACTTCATCTTAGATGGGCAGCAGCCGTAAAACAAAAAGGCAGAGCGGAGGGAGTGGGTTGGAGGTGGGGGAGGTGGGGGTGTGGAGTGGTGAGGGGATTTCGAGGTTGGGGGAAACAGGTTCAAAAGCAAAGGGTAAGATGATCAGAGGGCAGGGGTGGGAAATGGAGGTCAAGCTGGGTGGGGGTTCCGAGGTTAGAGGGGTGAGAGGAGTGGATATTGGGGATGGGGAAGTTGGGATGGGGAGGGGAGGTTTCAGAGGTTTGGAGGGTTGGGGTGCATCAGAAGTTTGGGGGTGGGAGGTTTGGAATTTGTGGCAAGTGTCAGAGTTCGGGTGGGGTGGGAGCATCCAGGGTAAGGGTTTGGGGGTGTGGAGGAGGCTGAACATTGAGATGGGTATGAGGAGTCCATGGGGTTGGGTTGGGGGTTTCCAACTGGGTCAGAGGGGTTGGATCAGGTCAGGGATGAGAGTCGGGCCCTCAGGCTGTTAGGGTGAGTGGGGAATCTCGTGGGGATAATGTTCAGGGGGGTTGGGGGGGAATCACGTGCAGAGCTCAGATGTTAGACAGTACTGTGGTGGGGGGGGGTGTAATTAGTTGAGGGTGTGGGGGGAGTTCAGTGATGGTTTCAGTCTGGATGTTTAAAATAGTTACATAGAAGTTAGAAGTGGTTTTATTTCTGAGTTACTGTTGGCATAATCCTGGCAGTATCTTACAAAGTTAATGACTTAAATCACTTTGTCAATGGTTCCCAGTGTGACACAATTGTCTAGAGGAAGTTAGTGCTTCTTGAGAATTGCTATGCAGATGCTTACCTGGGAAGTCCCAAGAGAGATTCCTCAGCAGAACTTTGATGTACCCCCCAAATCTGAAACTGACGAGCCAGGAAGTTACACTTTGGTGTGTTTTAAAATCAGAGGCATACTTTGGAAATATCATTGCCAAAAAAACTTTTTCACTTAGAGGGTTTAAAGTTTAAAGTTTACTTATTGGTGTCACAACTAGGCTTACATTAACACTGCAATGAAGTTACTGTGAAAATTTCCTCGTCACACTCCGGCGCCTGTTCACATACGCTGAGGGAGAATTTAGCATGGCCTGTGCACCGAATCACAGCTTCAGTTGAAATATGTGTCCAGCCAGAAGTAAACATTTAAAGTATTTAGCATGGCCAATGCACCTAACTAGCGTGCCTTTTAGACCGTGGTAGGAAAGCAGAGCACCTGGAGGAAACCCATGCAGACATGGGGAGAACATGCAGACTCCACACAGGCAGTGGCCCAAGCCAGGAATTGAGCGTGGGTCCCTGATGCTGTGAGGCAGCAGTGCTGCCCGGGGCAGTGGGAATCTGAAATGCACTGCCTGGGAAGGTAGTTGAGGCCAGAAATCTTATAACCCTTAAAAACAATTTGGATGATGACTTGAAATATCATAATATTCAAGAATACAGGACAAATGCAGGGAAATGGGATTAGCAAGCATCTAGTGGTAGATTTTGTCTGTGCAGACTCAAATGACCAAAGGACCTTTTCTGTACTGTATGACTCTATGACCTCAATAACTTGGCTATTCTCTTTTCCTTTATCTCTCCTAGCCCTCTAGTATCTTCTGTGACTTTACAGCTGAGTACAATGGGTCATTTTCTTGCTATCATTATTTTCTTAAGTTCTTTTTCCTTTTTGTGATTTTTAGACATTACAGTCAAAGAAAAAAGAACAAAGCACAAAGGAAAATATAGTACAGGAACAAGCCCTTCAAGCCTGTGCCGATCATGATGCCCTAAGTGAAAAAAACCTCTGTCCATACTCGGTCCATATCCTTCTATTTCTTCCCTATTTATGTACCCATCCAGATGTCTCTTAAGTGTTGCTAATGTGCCTATTTTCACATCCTCTTGCAGCGCATTTCAGGCACCCACCACTTGCTGCGTGAAAAACTTCCCCCACACATTTCCCTTAAACTTTCCCCCACTCACCTTGAACCTGTGCCCTGATGTAATTGACTCTTCCACCCTTGGAAAAAGCCTCTGACAATCTACCCTGTTGATGCCTCTCATGATTTTTGTAGACCTCTATCAGATCTCCCTCAGCCTCCATCCTTCCAGTGAAAATAATCCCAGTTTATTCAACCACTCTTCAAAGCCAATGTCCTTGAGACCAGGCAGCATCCTGGTGAACCTTCTTTGCACCCTCTCCAAAGCTTTCACTTCCTTCTGGTAGTGTAATGATCAAAACTGCACATAATACTCCGAATGCAGCCGAACCAAGGTTTTATATAACTGTCATGCCTCTCGATGGTGCATGGCTTTGACTGATAAATGTCCGTTCCAAAAGTAACCCCTGTACATAAAGTTGCAAAGAGTTCACCTCTTGCTCAGCGAATGATTACTTTCTGGGTCCTTTTTTCCCTCTCCGATTGTCATTATATAATTAGCTCAGTTGGTGGTACCAGTGGCTTATAAGTTGTAAAAGCTTTACTTCTGACTTGTTCAGGTTCTCCGCTGTGATGTTATTGATCCTAAAAGACCACAAATCTTAACCTGCTGCTAAGTTACAGGACAGTATGTCAGAATACTCAATGCTAGTTGTTCAGAAGGAAAATTGTCTAAAGTGGTTTATGTCCAATACTCTTAAATACTTTTATATCAGAATTTGACTGAATACATATTTCAATTAAAGCTATAAATTGCATTAGGATGAATATATTTCAATGTAGCAGTAACTATTACCTGTCTATTAAATGAAGCAAATCAAGAAAAAAGTCTGGGTCATGATGGTTGCTGGAAACAAATTGATAGAAGTTTGAGAAAAGTTTCATACTTTCTCTTTCAAAAGAAGATGAGGTAACCATGATGGATTGTGCCTGACTTTGTTTATTGTCCTTGTTAGAAGAGAATGAAAACAATTTAAAATTCCGTGCTTGAATAGGCGCAATTCTGAGAATATTCGATAGGAGATCATTAATACATGAAGAAAATAAGAACACAATCTATTCTGATTTGGCACTAAGCTTATATTGCAAGATCCAATATTGAACATTTAGAATTAATGACTTCTGTTATCGGAATGAGCATTTGTAATGCAATCTTTTGTTTCTGACTTGTCTGTATAGTTTGAGATTGCTTGCAAATTATTATATACATAAATTATGCAGCATTGGCTCTCGTCAATCAGAGACCATTATAGAAATAGAGATGCACCATGATTGTATTGAATGGCAGAGCAGGCTTCAGAGCCAGCATGGACTACTTAAGCTTTTATTTCTTATGTTCTTGTGTTGAAAATACTTGCAATGCAGCATAAGGGTCAACCGCATTTGATAGTTTTCTTCTATGTCATGTTTTGTAACATCAGTGATCATGGCTTTCCAACTGGCATACTCCATGATAGCTATCAATATCTTGGTGTTGTTTGTTCCCATAATCAGTCCCTCTGGAAGTAAGGCAGAGGGTTGCTGCTGAGTGTCAGGAGGTGGGTGAGCAGGCTCTCAAGAGGACTACAGATGGTAGAAGGTGCTGAGGCCAAGGAGATACAGGCAATTAATTCGAGGCCGTCTCAGAAGAAACGTGCCATCACCGGCTGTGTCTTTCCAAGACCACGGTGTAGCACCTTTGTGACGTGTTCACACACCTGATACCTCAGGGGAGGGGAGGCCACCTGCTCCCTGTTGACGAGAAGGTCACGGCTGCCCTGAATTTTTACGCTGCCAACTCATTTCAGGTACCCAGTGGCGACCTAGATGGGATCTCCCAGGCTTCCATGCACAGATGTGTGTGGCAGGTCACAGGTGCTCTGTAAGCCCAAGCAGGCAGTGCATAAATTTCAATGTGAGCTGGGCACAGCAGGTGGCCTGGGCTCTTGGCTTCGCTTCCATTGCTAGAATTCCCAATGTCCAGAGAGCAGCGAATGGGACACACATTGCCTTCCGGGCTGCACATGCAGGACCACAGCAATTTGTGAACAGGGGCGGGTTCCATTCCCTGAACGTCAAAATTGTCTGCGATTGCCAAATGACAATCATGCAGGTCGATGCACGCCATCCAGGAAGTGACCAAGACAGCTTTGTGCTCAGGCAGTCGGATATCCCTGCAGTCGTTGAAGACCAGCCCAGGCTCCCAGGATGGCTGCTGGGTGACAAGGGATACCCGCTAAGGCCATGGCTGATGATGCCTGCATGGAGGCCCAAAACCAAGGCAGAGACCTGCTACAATCAGGCCCATGCAGTAACCTGATCCATCATAGAGCGGTGCATCGGCCTGCTTAAGATGCAGTTCCACTGCTTGGAGCACTCTGGGGGGCCACTCTCACAGTGGTCTCTCCACACCTGCCCTCCTGTATGACCCTGTGCAGGCTTCACGCGTCATCATTGTTTACTGCGCTCTTCATAACATCGCCCAGCAGCGGGGAGACCAGCTGGAGCAGGAGGTGGAGAAGAAGAAGGAGGAGCAGCGAGGGGGCATGGTGGGGGCCCCACCACAGGAAGAGCCAGAGAAAAGAGGGCAGGCAGTGATAGCAGGTGTTCTGCAGGGATGGGCAGCAAGGGATGCCTTGATTGTAGCCAGCTTCACCTAGCTGGTGCTGTTCAGTGAGGGAGGTGCAACCAACACAAATCCACCACATCCCAGGAGCAAATGCAGTCACTATTCCACTTCCAAACCAATCTGGGCCCTCAAACCATCACATCACCCTTCCCCAGCCTCTCTCATCCCACCACCCTATCCCCCAGAAACATCCAAACCTGTTAATGTGCCTGGACTGGCAATGGTTGTGAATCTTGATTGAAGGCTGGAGTGCGATGGCGACTCACTATTGCACACATTGGAATCCTGCTCCTGGTGCCACTCAAGTCTGGTTCCTACCTGTACTCCGAATGCACGCAGCCACCCTGCCCACGTAGCTGTAAGGGTGGGGGACACATGTTTTTTGGCCAATGGGGTGGGGTGGGGTGGACACTTGCGCCAAGGGTCTGGTAGATACTGGGGAAATACAGTAAGAAGTCTCACACACCAGGTTAAAGTGCAACCCCAGTCCAATGCTGGCATCTTCACATCGACACTGGGGAAGGCAAGGCAGGCACTCTGTACTCCCAAGGCACAACAGACAGCATCTCTTTCCATGGGAATGGGGATCACTCAGCTCTGTGGGGGTTGGTGGGGGCAGAATCAGAGGCATATTAGTCACAGCTGTGAGTTGCAATTAACAATTTATTGCGTTCTTAACATCATTGATTAATAAACCCTGACTACCGGTGACCTCCATCCGTGCCCTCTTAGTGAACTACAACTTTCTTACTTTGTGCTGTCTACTGCTTCTTCTCGGTGCTACCCCAGGATGCACAGCGGAGGTGGAGGTGTCCAGCTGTGATGCATGTCCCGTTGCTGTGATGCCCTTGGCGGATGGCACTGTTTCAGTGCCACCCTGTTCATCTTGCTGGCCCTGAGATGCCCCAGTGAAAGGAAGAGGAGAATCAGAAGGTCTTGGAACATCTGGGATTTCCTGGGTGGAAGGCCCCGGCATGGCCTTGAATCCTTCCTCCACGCTTAGAGTGCCCAGAGGCCCAGGGAGTACTCCATGGGACACCTTGGTAGCTGCACTGAGCTCCAGAAGCTCCAGCACCACCTGGCTCTACCAGTCCTGGAGGCCTAGATGCGATGACCCCTTGATCTGTGATCTGGCCCTCTGAGGTTGGGCTAAGCTCCGGAGTCCTTCCGCTACAGCATTCCGTGAGCAAGCCAGGATTTGGAGCAGCTCAGCAGTAGCCCTCTGAGCCTGGGCTAAGTTATCAAGGCTCACAGCTGTGACCTGCTGTGTCTCCTGAATGCCAGCGAGAGTCCCAGCCATAGCCAGCAATGTCTTCCTTTTGCCTCTGACATCCATGGCCATCAAATGCTGTGCCTCCTGTTTGCCGGAAACACACTTTTCCAAGGTCGGTTGTATCTCCAGGATAGCCTGGACCCTGTCAGCCATGAGGACAGCCCCCTGAGCCAGACTTTCCGCTGCGGTCGCCCCCTTGCAGTGTTGGCCTGGTTTGCACGCTGTGTCGGCCTCACCTCCTGCAACAGCACTCTGTTTGACTCCCCTAAACAGCCTTGCAATTGTAGCATGGTTGCTGACAGCCCTTCCACAACTCTTGGGTTTGCTGATGCATTTTCACCCAGAGGCCCAGCAGCTGGCTTGGGAACAGTTGAATCCTGTCCTCTGGTAGACCTCTGTGTGCCTGAGCTCTCGGTTGTGCCCACCTCCATCCGATGCGCATCAGTGTCCGTGATGTTCTCACCAGTTCATGACCCAGAAGCCTCAACACTAAAGGTACCCACGGTGGTGACAGTCTCTGTGTTGGTGAGTTGCGTGCTACATGCCAGTGCTGCCCTCTGAGGATTCCTCAATGCCTCCCTCTGAGGTGTCCTCCAGGGGGTTGTGGGTAGTTTGCTCCAGAACAGCGGAAACACCCGAAGGGGCTGGGTTCCTCTGGGTCCAGAGCTGTAAAAAACACACATTGGGGAGAGGGAGGCAAAACATTCTATGCAGCATTGCGCTTTGAGGAGGACCTAGGCTGAGGATGAGCTCACTTGCATCCTGCATGCTGACCTTGCTGTCAGTGACCAGTTGGGAAGATCCATCACTCCCTGCCAACTCCATGGCTCACTCTGCCATGCTGATCAGCTGCCGCAAGTCAGGCACACCATCACCAGTCTGTGTCGTCTCACGTACATTGTGAATGTTCTTTTCCTGTGGAGACATAAGGTGGGTAGAAAGCATTAACGTATTGCAGTGCTTTATTTCTGATGAACAATCACATCTGGAATATGAATCTATCTCATTTCTCTTTAGAGATGAGGATTGACTGTCATCCAGCGTATGTAAGAGTTTCAAAGTTTATTTATTAGTCACAAGTAAGCTTACATTAACAATTTAATGAAGTTACTGTGAAAATCCCTGAGTCGCCACAGTTCGGGTACACAGAGGGAGAATTTAGTATGGCCAATGCACCTAACCAGCCCATCTTTCGGACTGTGGGAGGAAGCCGGAGCACCTGGAGGAAACCTGTGCAGATATGGGGAGATTGTGCAAACTCCGCACAGTGACCCAAGCCAGGAACTGAACCCAGATCCCTGGCGCTGCAAGGCAGCAGTGCTAATGATTGTGCCACCGTGCTGCCCCTTTGTTGCAGATTTGTTAATCTTTGATGCAGATTTACAGGATTTCGTTTTTTCATTTACATCAACTTTCACAATTATGCACAAATTATACCAGCTGGAGTCAGAATTCAGGGTCATTATCTTTTTAAATTTTATTCAGAAACAGTGATCATTATAAGGAAGAGCATCCTTAAAGCATATTTTCAGTTGAAATGAAGGAAGAAACTACTATGTTTACAACAAAGTGATGCCCTGTGCTTTTCCCCTCTCTTCTCTCATTCTCCTTTGATAGGGAAGAAGTTTGATGCAAATCCAGGATTACAATGGCTCAGAATTTGCAGCAGGAATGAAAATGAAACAGTCAGCCTCACCTTTCATCACTCCTCTGAAACTGAAAGCAACTTTTCGAGTCTCAATTAGTCCAGAAGATGCCAGCAATGATTCTATGCTTCTCCAGGGGGTGCCTGTTTAGGTCCACCCAATTGTACCCTAAATTGGGTACAATTGAACTGACAAAATCTTCCATTCTATGTTCTTAGCTTCTCTGTAATAACTCTGAAAAGTGGTAACTTATTGAACAAAGTGTAACTGGGTTTACAGATTCATGTTATAACTAAACACTCTCACTGGTGTTGGAAGTGCTATATATTTGTTGAGTCGGACATTTCTTTCGATTATGATAAGAAATTCTACATAGTTTACTTCTTTAAAATGTTTATGATGTTTTACCTTCTACCTTAATTTCATGGGTATGAACCAATTAGTTATATTGCTTTTTGTAAAATTTAGCATTAAAGTTGAAGAGATACAGTTGTTTCTATTTTGCTGTCAGTGAGAATCCATCACTGTGATTAGCTGTTTACCTTGTTCAAAGTCATCACTGGATACATGGAGATTCTCTTGATTTGGCAGCAGATTCAAATGGACACTGGAAGAGGGGAAGTCCATGCCACAGTGAGATTCCACTACTGAACCCTTTGCTTGCGTTGCTATATATCAATGACTTAGACCTAAATGAATAAGATTAAGAAGTTTGCAAATGATACGAAAATTGGCCACGTGGTTAATAGGGAAGAAGAAAGCTTTGGACTACAGGAAGATATCAGCAAATTGACCACTTTCAGGGAAAGTGGTAACGAGGATTCAATCCAGAGAAGTATGAGGTAAAGTTCTGGAGAGGACAACAAAACAAACATAGGAATACAAAATGAAAGATTAGATAATGAAAAGCGTAGAGAAATGGGTGGACATTGGAGTACATATCTGAAGTTCCCTAAAGGTAGTATAACATGCCCGTAATGTCGTTAAGAAGACATGAAGATTACTTTCTTCTGCTGGCTGAAGTCTAGGACTATAGACAGGGAGATTCTGCTAAGACTACATAAAACATCAGTTCGACCGTAGCTGGAATACTACACACAGTTCTAGTCACTGTACCACACAAAGAATGTCACATTATAGGGGGTACTGAGAAAAAAAAATGAGGATATTGCCTGGACTGGAAAATGCTAGCTCTGGAGAAAGAAGGACTCAGCTGGGTTGTTTTCTTTTGAACAGAAGAAGCTGAGAGGGGATTTAATTGTATCCAATCATGAGCACCCATGGTACAGTAGATAGAAAGGACCTGTTTCCATCCACAGAGGAGTCAATAATCAGGAGCATAGATTTAAAGTAATTAATTGAAACGTCAGAGGGGAGCTGAGGAGCAGAGAGTAGCTTTGGACTGGTTCCAGGAAAATAAAGATTCGACTTAAGGGACAGATTAAAGTAATGTCATGGCAGTGAATTTTCAGCCATTTTAAAAGCTAAATGGGTGAAACTTCTCTGCAGTTTATAGTTAATCTGCCAACTGAATAGTGTTTAGACATTGTTGCTTCTAGCTTGTTTGTCACAGGCAAAGTTTTAAAACTCAAAATCTTGTTATGTGATCCTTCCAGTCAATCACTTGAAATTCAAATGCCTTTTTATAAATAATCGATCTCTACGGACAGCACAACAACAGTATTGTACATATTCAGCTAAATCTGGATAATGACCCATTCATGGATAGCCCCAGACACCCCGGGATACAGATGAGTTGAAAAAAACTCCAACAGATTCATTAAAGGATTTCACAATAAGTACAAAGCATGATATTTAACAAGAGCAGTGGCACAGAGAAAGTTGAACATTTGTATAAGGGTTCTGATTGATTGCAATGCTGACTCCTGCTGTGATTGTTTGATTGTGGTCTTCTTTCTCTTGGGCTGTACACTATGGGATCTAACACGTTCTTCCTTTATACTCTCTTTGGCTCTGGCCCTGTGCTGTATTGGGTGGAACTTGTCCATTGTCCACTCAATTGGCACACAGTTATTGCATCATCCATCCATAAACATACAAAAAACTTGCATTTTCCTCACAAACCTCTAAAATAGAATTTCCTGCCTTTTCTCTTTTTCAAGAGACTCAAAATTCACATCTTTAGCTGATACAGTCAAATCACCTCTGCCTGTCCATTATTTTTTGCATAACGGTCAGCACAAGAAATAAACATGTTTTTCTTCAAGTCTTGGCATTTTTTAGGCCCAGCTGACAGTCATGCTTTGCTCGTGAATTCTTCTTGACATTTCATAAAGTTATAAAATCTGCAGTTTCAAGTAAGCCCATTGCCAGTCATGGGGTGCAATGTGAGATTCAGATTAGGAGAATATGAACGAGATGGTAATGCGACAATAGGATAGGAGTCAATGACATTTTACAAATTGACTTAGCAGCAAAAAGCAGTATTGTTTGATTTGAGAAAAGGTGCAGAATTTTACTGGTATGCCCCGCCCATTGATGGGTGGAGTGAGCTGGTAAAATCACACAAGAGCTGAGAAATCAAGATCATGCCCAATTTTGCGACTCTCGCGAGCTGACCAGAGCCAGAGCGAGGTCAGCTTCTCACCCATTTCTGGTGAGAGGCTGAATGAATTATTTAAGTGTATTAATATGTTAATCTGTGTGTGATTAGTGAGCCTGGTGTGCAATCATCCTTTATGGGGGTGGAGCCTGAATGGGGCATGGCCCATGGGGACAGGTCCTGGAGAGTAAGGACTCAAGCCAGGGTGGCCCCATCGGGGAGGGAGGGGAGCCCTACTTTACAGCTCCAGTAGGTTGGGTTGAGGGTTGGGGGCCTTTTGCCATTCTGCAGATCTTCAGTGGGGTGAGGGGGGTGGTGAGGAAGGGGAAGGTGCAGCTGCCACTCTGCATCAGATTGATGGTGGAGAGGGATGCGATCAATCTGGGCGGCAGAGTGGGCAGTGGGGGTTACATTTCCATGTGGTGTGGGGCTCGTGATCGGCTGTAGGCCCTGTGATTACGGGAAGGTGGTGTTGGTTAAGGCTGGTTCCAACAGCAGAGGCCTGATAGCTCTCTCCCTGTCAGACCTCTGCTGTTACTGTGACACATGCAGAAACAGAGGTCTGACATGTGCAGTAGCTTCCTCTGCTGCCGGCTGGTGAATTCAGCCCCTCCCACTGTCTGTAGTAGCCAGAAATGGTCAAGCTAATTTTTTCACACACTATGTGCACAAAATTAGGCATAAAAACCCACCCAAAAAAATGGATCTGCAACTCTCCCATTTTCATGCTAGCTTGACAATTAGAATTTTTCTCATAAAATTCCGGTCCTTACTTTCCAGTTTTGAATTCTGAAGAAACCGTTATATCTCTCCTTTTCATCTTCTTAGATGTTGACGGACTCTATTTGTGAAATTTATATTTATTTGATTTAAGTGCTCATATAAGCATATTTACTGTAGCCCATTCGCTTTCTGCACTGCCCACACAGCAGCTGTCACATGAGTAATCATTGGTGTGAGGACTAATTTAGTTGTAGCTTGTTGGATGTTGGTTTTAATGCCACATTTATGCAATTAAACAAATCAATTTGTTCTTTTTTCAGATGTAAGGAATAACAATAGATTCTCAACAGTGTCTGCTGACAACACAAATGTATGGTTAGAGCATTGTAGAGTTCAATAAGAACATTGGGCAGAACGTAATCAGTGTCATTCCTGACATCGGAACCAGAGGTGGGTGTCATTTCTACTTTTGTATCAGGAGCGGGCACCCACGCGTTTGATTAGAAAATTTAAAGGATGGTTGATAGACATATGAAGCACATACAGAGGTATAATGCAGATCAGTTTCTATTGGAAGATCCCATTGTCAGTTTACAGTTCAAGAACTCTAGGCAGGCTATAAATTTAAATTTATAAATAGAAAATTAAATGTGAATTTGACATAATTGGAATGAGAATTGATCTTAGTGGAACATATAAGCTGCTGAGAGGACTTGATAGGGTTTCCTATTGTAGGAGAGACTAGAACTAGCAGACACACTTTAAAAATAAGAGGTCTTCTTTTCAAGATGGAGGTGAGAGATGTGCAATAACATACATGATTGGCTCCACCAGTTACCTTATAAAACAAGATGATTTCTTTCACTTTCAACTGGAAACAACTATTTACAGAATACTTTAAACAGTCTTTCCATACGCAGCACTGGAGTCCAACTGCTGGAAAATCCCAGTGAATTCTCAACTCCATTCCTGATGGGACTAGTGGATCACATGACTCCTCCCTCAGAGAATGCCAGTTAAAGGGGCAGGTGTCTTAAAGGGGCTGGCTACTACAGGGATGAATTCTTTTTCTGAAAGTGTCATAATTCTGTAGCATTCTCTTCTCAGGGAGGAGTGGAGGCAGGGTGATTGAATACATCCAAGACTGAGTTAGATAGACTTTTGATAGACAATGGAGTCAAGGGTTATGGGGGCAGACAAGGAAATGGAGTTCAGATTGCCAACAGGTTGGCCATTATTTTATAGTATCATGGTGCAGATTTGAAGGGCTAAATGGTCTCTACTTGCTCCTAAGACCTACGAACGGGATTTTCTGATTGCGGAAGTTCGGCCTGAGGTCCACAGACCTTTTAGTGATCTGACAATTTGCCCTTCACAGCCACGACAATTTCCATGGTAGGCAGGCCCAGAATATTTACACGATCCTCCGATATGAGTCAGATTCTCCTTCAGGCCATGAAGGAATGATGGGAGGTGATCCTCCTGAGCAATAGCAACAGGCGACCCACCCTACAGAGGAGTTAGCAATCATGTGGCCCATCAAGGTCACAGGTGGAACTGTATCCCTGGCACCCCTCTCCAAGGCTCTGGCATCCATTAGAGACCCATACACATTTATGTTCTCTTCCAGAGGCACAATTCATTCATTCCCACCTGAGGAAGTGAGTTTCTCCTCTCTGTTACCCTGATGCAAGCATTCATCACAGTGCATGGCCACATTGTGCAACGCACAGCGTACCATAGCTATCATGAAACCTCATGTGGTGCGTATGGCGAACCCCTGCAGACCTGTTAAGGCAGAGAAGCACATTTTAACATTACAATGGTCTGTTTAATGAAGGCTCTGATGGAAGTATAAGCTACATTGAACTACTCATTTACTGTGCTGTGGGGGTGCTTCACTGATGTTGTGAATCAGCTCTGAAGGCAATACCCCCTGTCACTGAGGTTCCAACCATCATTCTGGGGAGACTCCTCAAATCTCAGAAAGCTGTGCATTTTACAAATGAGTCATGAAAGCTCCCTGGAAACAATTACCGAGTTACGTGATTCTTCACTTGTGGTCACAAACCAGTTGTATGATTAGAGAGTGGAATCCCTTCACAAATGATGGGCTGTTCCCAGGGAGCCTGAATGGCAACACAAGTGCAGTCAATTACCCCTTGCACTTTAGAGATATGAGCGATGGCCCAATAACCATTGACCTGGCCACCAGGCCAGTATCATCTATGGTGGACTCATTGGCACAATGGAAGGAGGCATTGACCACCTCTCTGTAACGATGTGTGGCAGCCTGTCAAATGCTACATCTAGCAACTGGTGGAGGACCTAGTAAAAAGGTTGCATGCTCCATCTTGAGGGTCAATGGAATAGCATGGCCACCAAATCCATATACTAACAGATTTTGCTACAGGATGCAGGAGATTTTCTGACTGCTACCTGTGAGACTGAGGATAGCGAACGTGGTACCGTTGTTTAAAAAGGGTAGGAAGGATAGTCCAGGTAACTATAGGCCAGTGAGCTTAACGTCAGTGGTAGGTAAGTTGATGGAGAGGATTCTTAGGGATAGGATGTATGCGCACTTGGAGCGTTGCGATCTGATTAAGGATACGCAGCATGGCTTTGTCAAGGGGAAGTCTTGCCTTACAAATCTGGTAGAATTCTTTGAGGAGGTGACAAAAAGAAGGACGAGCCGTTGATGTCGTCTATATGGATTTCAGTAAGGCGTTTGACAAAGTCCCTCATGGTAGGTTGGTACAGAAGATTAAAGCTCATGGGATATGTGGTCAGGTATCTAGATGGGTAGAGAACTGGCTTGCAAAGAGGAGTCAGAGAGTAGTAGTGGAGGAGTCTTTTTCTAGCTGGAGGTCTGTCACGAGTGGTGTGCCGCAGGGCTCGGTACTGGGACCTCTTCTCTTTGTAGTGTATATAAATGATTTGGAAGAGGGAGTAGGTGGTGTGATCAGCAAATTTGCTGATGACACCAAGATGGCTGGATTGGCAGGCAGTGAGGAGCAGTGTCTGGCAATACAACGGGATATTGATAGGCTGGTTGATTGGGCAGATACGTGGCAAATGGAGTTTAATCCGGATAAATGTGAGGTGATGCATTTTGGCCGGAATAATGTAGGGGGAAGTTATATGATAAAGGGTAAGCCCGTAAGGAGTATAGAATCGCAGCGAGACCTGGGGGTGCAAGTGCACAAGTCTTTGAAGGTGGCAGTGCAAGTCGAGAGTGTGGTGAAGAAAGCTTATGGTATGTTAGCCTTTATAGGAAGGGGTATAGAATATAAGAGCTGGAGTCTAATGTTGCAGTTGTACAGAACGTTGGTTAGGCCGCATTTAGAGTACTGCGTCCAGTTCTGGTCACCTTACTACCGGAAGGACGTGGAGACTCTGGAGAGAGTGCAGAGGAGGTTTACCAGGATGTTGCCTGGTATGGAAGGACTGGGGTATAAGAAAAGATTGAAGAAATTGGGCTCTTTTCCCTTGAAAGGCGCCGACTGAGGGGGGATCTAATAGAGGTATATAAGATTATGAAGGGTATAGATAGAGTAAACAGAGGTAAGCTATTTCCTATAATAGAGACACGTAGGACAAGGAGCCATGGACTTAAGGTGAGGGGGGAGAGGTACAACACAGATATTAGAGGGAGGTTTTTCACACAGAGGGTAGTGGGGGTATGGAATGCTCTGCCAAGTAAGGTGGTGGAGGCAAACACGCTAGAGTCCTTTAAGAGTAACTTAGACAGGCACATGACTGAGTTGGAGATGGGTGGATATAGGAGATCCTTTTAAATAAGGGTCATTAGCATTGGGGCGTCCCTGGTAATGTAAATGGGTATAGTATGATAATGTTTTTTCTCTTTTCATTCACAGGTTTTAAGTTGGTCCACCTCGTGTCCAACGTGGGGCATACACGTGATGGGTCGTACTGGGGCTGCTCTTGGTTGTTCGAGATTGGCCTAGTGCTTCATGTCGTTAGTGTGTGCCTAAACTGAACCAGATACTGGGCAAGACAACAGCTCAGTGACTATCGTTGATTGCTGTGCAGACACATGGATTTGGGCCAGTGTCCGTGGGAGTTTGCGCATTCTCCCCATGCTTGTGTGGGTTTTCTCCGGGTGCTCCGGTTTCCTCCCACACCCCAAAGATGTGCTGTTAGGCTGATTGGCAGGAATAAATTGTCCCTAAATCAGTTTCCCTCAATCTGGATGGCCATAAAATATTAGACAGGGGTCGTGGGTAGAGAGGTGGACTGGTGGTGTTGAGATGGCGGCGCGGGCTCGTTGGGCCGAAAGGCCTGTTTCCCAGGCTGATTTTGTTCGTTGTTCTTTGAATCTTAAACATTGCCTCTTGGGCATCTGGAGGTAGTTTGCCCACAAACTGAAGACATGCAGATACACCAGTGGCCTACTTTTCCAATGTCTTCACTGGATGATTGCAACCTAACCACCTTTCCCCTCTTGTGCTTCCAGCTGCTGGTCAAATGGCCTTAGTTGTCTGGTAAGGGCCTTTCTTTGTTAAATCTTCTCCTCCTGTTCCCTAGTACATATGAAGTTTGGATGTAAGAGATCCAAAGTTATTCAAACAACTGAACTATGTGAAAAAAGCAGTAAGTGATATAAGAACTTGTATGTCCAGTGTTTTGTCCATTCAGCTACTGAGCTGTGAGTGTTTCTACTCCTTCCACTATCCATACCTAAATATCCACTCACCCCGCCTCCAACTTGGATGTGTACTCCTGGTAGCTACAAGAGAGCTTTCGAAAATGGCCAGCTACAATGTATGGCTTCGCAATACATGACCTTGCACCCTTCCCCTGTCACTTTTGACTTTGTCCCATCCCCAGCCTTGAGCTTCCCGACATCACTCTATTAGCCTGACCCTCCCCCCATGACCCTGTCATTGTGAAAGTGGACTTGCGATCTCTCCACACTGAGCCTGCCTCCATCCCCATTGAGGTTTTTGCTCTGTTCCTACAGCCTCCCTGCACCATCCTTGGTGTTTACATTAGATTCCATGAACGGCTCCCTCTACCAAATCCATCTTTCCCCTGTGACTGTGAACATTGCTTCCTTCAGCCCACAACCTGAGTTTGACCCAAAGGATCCTCTACCGCTTTGGCCCACATTGTTTATCTTCAATGACTGTAGCCTATGTCCTCCCCTGCTCCTCCCCACCACCACATCTAAAATGCCAGGTCCTGCCTGCTGCACATTTTTATGTCCAATCCTCTGTCCTTAGAAAGTTCTTCCACTTCATTCTGTCCTCCCCCAGAACTCTCTGCCACTCCGTTGTACCCGCCACTCAAACATACTCACCGTCCCACCCCTTGACTTATCCTTGCTGTCTTGAGCCTCCAGGCTAGCTGCCATTCTTTTTCTCCTCTCCCTTGTGCTGCAGAGTTCATTCATTCATCTCAGACTGTCACAAGGCCATGCCCCTTCATTTCTCAAAATAATATTTTCCAGCTTTCAACTTGCATTTTGAACTGAGACAGAGCAACAGAGCTTAAACACAGTGAAAATGAAAAACAAGCAAATCACATTTGCTATAATCCAGATACCCATCAAAACCCATAACTGTCTAAGGAGGAAACATTGAAAAAGTGTAAAGTACAAGATATTGAAACAATGACAGACACAGACAGAAACACCCAAAATTTCTTGGAAAGACACTAAGGTAAGGGATCCCAGTTACTTGGGCGAAATTGCAAGTGACACAGATACTGTTAAAAAAAGTCTTTGGCAGAGGAAACAGGCTAAAGGCAGTTCTCTCTTTCAGTCTCTCTCTCCCTTTTGGAATAAGTGTGTTACCTGGTTTGAGAAACCAACTGTACCCAAACCCCAAGCTCTCATAATAATTGCTGCATCTTTTACTTCTGACTGCATCCAACAAACTAGCTTAACCCTCCATGTGTGGCATGTGTGTGTGTTTGTGTGTGTGTGTGTGTGCACGTGCACAAGTTCATTCCTGTTGCCCGTACATTGTATCTTTAAACAAACATGAACAGTGTCACAAGGTTCCAGTATGCTGCTGAATTAATATTAAAGTCATAGAGTCATAGTCATAGAGCCATAGAGGTTTACAGCATGAAAACATGTTCTCTGACCCAACTTGTCCATGCCACCCCTTTTTTTAACCCCTAAGCTGGTCCCAATTGCCCATGTTTGGCCCATATCCCTCTATATCCACCTTACCCATGAAATTGCCTAAATGCTTTTAAAACACAAAATTGTACCTGCCTCTACTACTAACTCTGGCAGATTGTTCCAGACACTCATTACCCTCTGTGTGAAAAAAAATACCCCTCTAAACCCTTTTGTGATCTCTCCCCTCTCACCTTAAATATATGCCCTCTAGTTTTAGACCCCCCTACCTTTGAGAAAGATATTGACTGTCTGGCTGATCTATGCCCCTTATTAATTTATAGACCTCTATAAGATTGCCCCTAAGCCTGCTCCGCTCCAGAGAAAAAAGTCCCAGTCTATCCAGCCTCTCCTTACAACTCAAACCATCAAGTCCCAGTAGCATTCTAGTAAATCTTTTCTGTCCTCTTTCTAGTGTAATAATACCCTTGAGGAGTGATAAATATAGGATGGATGTCAGAGGTAGGTTCTTTACTCAGAGAGTAGTAAGGGCGTGGAATGCCCTGCCTGCAGCAGTAGTGGACTCGCCAACTTAAGGGCATTCAAATGGTCATTGGATAGGCATATGGATAATATTGGAATAATTTAGGTTAGAGGGTCATTAGACTGGTTCCACTGGTCCACGCAACATCGAGGGCCGAAGGGCCTGTACTGCGCTGTAATGTTCTATCTTCTATGTTCTTTCTATAATAGGGTGACCAGAACTGTACACAGTATTCCAAGTGTAGCCTTACCAATGTCTTGTACAACTTCAACAAGACATCCCAACTCCTATATTCAATGCTCTGACTAATGAAACCAAGCATGCTGAATGCCTTCTTCACCACTCTGTCCACCTGTGACTCCACTTTCAAGGAGATATGAACCTGTACCCCTAGATCTCCTTGTTCTACAACACTCTCCAACATCCTACCATTAACTGAATAAGTCTGCCCTGGTTCGATTGATCAAAATGCATCACTTCATGTTTAGCTAAATTAAACTCCATTTGCCATTTGTCAGCCCACTTGTCCAACAAGATCCCGTTGCAACCCTAAATAATCTTCTTCACTGTCCACTATGCCACCATTCTTGTTGTCATCTGCAAACTTACTAATCATGCCTACTAAATTCTTATCCAAATCATTCATGTAAATGACAAATAACAGAGGACTCAGCACTGACCCCCAAAGAACACCTCTGGTCGTAGGCCTCCAGTTTGAAAAGCAACCCTCTACAACCACCCACTGTCTTCTGTCATCAAGCCAATTTTGTATCCATTTGGCTACCTCACCCTGCATCCTGTGAGATTTAACCTTATGCAACAACCTACCATGTGGTATCTTGTCAAAAGCTTTGATAAAGTCCATGTAGGCAACATCAACTGCACTGCCCTCATCTACTTGCTTGGTTACCCTTCAAAAAACTCAATTAAATTTTTGAGGTATGATTTTCCACTCACAAAGCCACTCCCTAATTACTCCTTGCCTCTCCAACTGCCTGTAAATCCTGTCTCTCAAAATATCTTCTAACAACTTATCCATTACAGATGTGAGGCTCACCGGCCTGTAGTTCCCAGGCTTTTCCTTGCAGCCCTTCTTAGACAAAGGCACAACATTTTCCACCCTCCGATCTTCAGGCACTTCACCTGTGACTATCTATGATTCAAGTATCTCTGTTAGGGGACATGCAATTTCCTCCCTAGCCTCCCACAGTTTCTTGGGATACACTTCATCAGGTCCCAGGAATTTATTCACCTTGACGCACTTTAAGATTTCCAGCACCTCCTTCTCTCAAGACATCACTATTTATTTCCCCAAGTTTCTTAACATCCATGCTTTTCTCAACAGTGAATACTGATGAGAAATATTAATTTAGGATCTCATCCATCTCTTGTGGATACACACATAGATGACCTTGTTGATCCTTAAGAAATCCTACTCTCTCTCTGTCTAATTAATCTTTTGCCCTTTCTGTATTGTAGAAGCTCTTTGGATTCTCCTTTGCCTTATCTGCCAAAACAATCTTGTGTCCCCTTTTTGCCCTCCTGATTTCTCTTTTAACTCTACTCGTACACCCTCTATACTCTTTGAGAGATCCATTTGATCCCAGCTGCCTTTGCATGTTATGTGCTCCCTTCTTCTTGTTGACCAGGACCTCAATATTCCAAGTCATCTAGAGTTCCCTCCTTCTGCCAGCCTTGCCCTTCACTCTAAGAAGAATGTGCTTACCCTGAACCCTGGTTAATGCACTTTTAAAAGCCTCCCACTTACCAGACGTCCCTTTGCCTGCCAACAGGCTACCCCAATTAACTGTTGAAAGTTCCTGCCTAATACCATCAAAATTAGCCTTGCCCCAATTTAGAATTTTAACTTTTGGGCCAGACCTATCATTCTCTATAGTTATCTTAAAATTAACGGAATTATGGTCACTGGTGCCAAAGTAATCCCTTACTAATACTTCTGTCACCTGTCCTTCCTTATTTCTCAAGAGGAGGTCAAGTTTTGCCCCCTCGCTAGTCAGGCCATCCACATACTAAATGAGAAATTTCTCCTAAATACATTCAAAAAATTTCTCTCCCTCCAAACCCTCTAATACTATGCCTGTCCCTTTCAATGTTGGGGAAGTTAAAATCCCCTACTATTACCAACCCATTTTTCTTGAAGCTATCTATAATCTCCTTTCATTTTTGCTCCTCAATATCCCACTGACTCTTTGGGGGTCTATATTACAACCCAATCAAAGTGATTTTCCCGTTCTTATTTCACAGTTCAACCCATATAGTCTCAGTGGCCGAACCCTTGGATATATCCCCTCTCAGTGCTGTTATGATGTTTTCCTTAATCAAAAATGCACCTCCCCCTCCTCGTTCCTTCTGTTCTATCTTTCCTATAGCATCTGTACCCCGGAACATTGTGCTGCCAGTTCTGACCCTCCCTTAGCCATGTTTCAATAATTGCTAAAATATTCCAATCCCATATACCCATCCACATCTTGAGTTCATCTGCCTTGCCCATCAGGCCTCTTGCATTGAAATAAACATAATTTGATCTGGACTTCCCTTGCTCTCTGTCTTTTTTTTGCCTGATCTGTCTAGCACTCAGATTACTGACACTGCCTTTAGTATTTAATACGGTCTCTTTAACTTCTGTGCTGTCCTCAACCTTCTCTTCTATCTCTTTACTGCTTTGGGTCCCACCCCCCTGCCAAACTAGTTTAAACCCTCCCGAGTGGCTCTAGCAAATCTCCCTGCCAGGATATTAGTCCCCCTCCAGTTTAGATGTAACCTGTCCCTCTTGAAAAAGTCATCCCTTCCACAGAAGAGATCCCAATGATCCAAAAATCTAAATCCCTGCCCCCTGCACCGGCTCTCAGGCCATTCATTCACCTGCCTAATCTTCCTATTCCTACTCTCACTAGCACTTGGCACCGATAGTAGTCCAGAAATTACTACCTTTGAGATCCTGCACTTTAGCCTTCTGCCTAATTCTCTATATTCACACTTCAAGACCTCATTCTTTTTCTACCTATGTCGTTGGTACCAATATGTAAAACGACTTCTGGCTGCTCATCCTCCCCCTTATAGGTAGGATTTTAAGTTCAAAAGGATATTCAGGGTAAGCTCATGTTGTACAAGTAGGAACCCATGTAAAGCCTGGCCTGGCACTGTCACATTGCCGACTTAATTTTTTTATCCTGAACCAGCCGTGTGATTTCAACATTTTGGCTTCCTGCTGACTAACTCATGCCACTTACCATCTTTCCCACTTGGAAAGTCTTCATTAAATTCTGCCCATTTTTACCGAAATCACTCCTCCTTTGCAGAGCTTCACAGCCAATGATTACTAACAAAACTCAAGTGTTTGTCAGGCAAATATCGTTTCCCTGGACTGACAGTGCCCTAGGTCAATAAATACTCTCATTCAGCGATTCTTGTAAATTAGAGAATGCTGCAATATCTGAGAAAGCAGGCATTAGATGTTTGAGTTAATACATGTAATTTAGTTGTATCTCACTAAAACACAGTATAATTACTAAGGCTACTCATGTTTGTCATTGTGAAGGTAATTAATCATATCCTAGCTATACAATGTGGAGGTTTATGCCAGTATTTGGACTGCAGAGTAGTGTGAGGTGCTGTCATGGTTTCATGCTTGCTTTGAGTTCATTAAAAAAAAAATGATGCATCAGCTTTGTCACTCAAAATTGTAGTTGGAAGAGCCAAAGGGTGTGAGGCAATCTGGCCAGGCTTAGCAAGAAATTGTGAAAAACAGATTTGTTAACATCTGTTCGCAGGGACTGTAGACGTAATGGAAAATTCAGTGCATAGCAGTCAAACACTTTGCCTTGTTTGTATTGTGAGCGTCATTTAACTGCACACGCCATATGTAAAGACATGTAATTAAGCCAGCATTGTTATGCTAAATAAATGTAACTATCTGGGAGGCAAAAGATAATCTAATCTTGGAAACCCCTTAGGATGAGGGCAGAATGAGCAACTGTGGGGTCATGAAGCACTAGGTCAGTTTTTAGAAAGACTGATTTTTTTTATAGATTTAACACAGAAAGCTATTGCTTACAATTAAAATTACTGAGGAAACTCAGGATAGATAAAGCAGAATGAAATATATTCACTAAAAAGACTACCTTAGCAGACTGATTATTAGTTGTTAATAATTAGGGTGCATCAGTGGCACAGTGGTTCGCACTCCTGCCTCACAATTCCAGGGATCTGCGTTCGATTCCTGGTAAGAAGTCTGACAACACCAGGTTTAAGTCCAACCAATTTATTTGATAGTAAACTCACAAGCTTTTGGGGTTTGCCCCTTCGTCAGGTGAATGGAGAGTTCTGGCCTCAGACAGAGCATATAATAGCACAGAGTTTACAGATTACTGATTAGAATGCAAGTCTTTACAACTAACCTGCTATTCAAGTCTCGCATTCTAATCAGTAATCTATAAACTGTGTATGCTGTTATATGCTTTGTCTGAGGCCAGAACTCTCCATTCACCTGACGAAGGGGCAAACTCGAAAAGCTTGTGAGTTTGCTATCAAATAAATCGGTTGGACTTAAACCTGGTGTTGTCAGACTTCTTGCTGTGTTTACCCCAGTCCAACACTGCCATCTCCACATCATGACTACTTTTGATTTCTGGCTCAGGTTACTGTCTGTGGAGTTTGCATATTCTTGAGATGTCAAACCTTTGGAAGACATAACTTTAGTAAGACTTTTGGGGTGGCCCGGTGGCACAGTGGTTAGCAATGCTGCCTCACAGCACCAGGGATCCAAGTTCAATTCCAGGCTTGGGTCACTGCCTGTGCAGAGTTTGCACATTCTCCCGGTTTCAGTGTGAGTTTCCTTCATGTGCTCCTGTTTCCTCCCACAGTCCAAAGATGAGCGCATTAGGTTGATTGCCAATGCTAAATTGCCCCTTAGCATCCCAAGATGTGTGGATTAGCAGGGTAAATACGTAGGGTTACGGAATAGGGGCTGGGTGGAATTATTGTCAATACAGTCTCGATGGGCCGGATGGCCTCCTGCTGTACTGTAGGGATTCTGTGATTAGCAGCCAATATTGAACTAATCAGAGGGAAGTCCTTTATGCATTTGTAGCTCAGTAGCAGTGCCAGCTTTGTGGACATGTCATAATCTGTTAGACATTTCCACAAATCCAGACCACAATATTTTACATATTTTGTTCCAAAAGATCTGCTTTATTTCTGTACTGAATATTTTGGCCAGATTTTCCTTATTCCCACTATTGATATAATTTCATAATAAGGAAGAATGTGCTGTGATGTCAGTCTTTCTATCAATTTATCCATCCGCCAGTCCTTCCAGGCACCCATGGATCCTAGTCTAATTCAGTGGAAACTTGTTCGATTACAGTTAGAAGTCAAGGAGCAGCTTCAGATGGATTTACCTCAGTGGAAGATTAACTATGGCTGGTTGCATTATTTAGAAAACTGCAAGGGTAAAATTAATGCAAGGTCAAAAGATCACTGAAGAACACAGGCTTGATGAAACCTATAGTCTTATTTTATTCTGTACACTACAGACTTAACATAGGAGTACTTCATTATCTTCTCGCAAAGCAATGGGCCATAAAATTAATTCTTTGTCTTGACTGACTGCATCAGTTGCACAGCAATAGGGATAGCACCAATCAGAATCCACACATCTGACCTGGAGACCGTGGCCATCTCCAGTATGTTGTAGCTGGGCCAGAACAAAGAGATTTAGTAGCGCCAACTTTAAACAGCTGCCATACAAACACTGCATTCAAGGCTGCCCTTTGCCTTTGACAGTGTCCTCCTTGCACAGTTTGATTGTAGAAATGGATAAGGGCTTTCAGGACTTTGTGGATCTTCTGTAACCTGTTCTCTTACAGAGCAATGTAAGTGATAAAACTCAGATTCCTAGGAGTGATATAATGAGAACAGCGTTTGTCGGCCTCTCTTCCTCTGTCAGAGAACATGTTTCTCTGAGAGTTGGTAATTGTATCGCACATAATAAGAAGATAAAGCTTACTGAGGATAAGTAAGACAAAAATTTTAAGCAAAAGGAAGTAACTTGAAATCAGCAGACTCTCTTGCCAGTGTGAATAACAAAAAGATTGTATGACCCATTTAATTGTAGGGCATCCCTTTAAATAATGCTACTCAGAGCCAAGCCTTCTAGTCTTGCTCATGAGATGGGCAGTGGATGAAATTTTGGCAATTTAGCATCCAAGTGGCTTTGGAGTTCAAATTGGGTCACAAGGTGCACTAGGGGATTTTCACAGTAACTTCATTGCAGTGTTGATGTAAACCCACTTGTGACACTAATAAATAAACTTAAACTTAAAGATCCTGATTGACATATATTCATAAGGCCTCCTCTTGCCTCCTGCAGTCACCTCAGCTGATTAAGAAAACTGTGGGGCTCAGATAACACAGGGCATGGAGAACACTGTAAAAAAGTGCCGTATTATTAGCTTAACTACAGCCAGTCCCATTCCTGTCATACAAGCAGTGTTGAAATTGGTCCTCATGGATTATATAGGGTATCCAATAAATGGGGGAGTATAGAATAAAGCAGAAACAAAACAATCCCCAGACTGATATAGACTAACTAGTCCATTGAATCTGTCCTAACTAAACCACATAACATTCAATACTTCGAATCCACCACTGCCATGTAAACTCTTGAGCGTGTGTAAAGAAGTATTGAAGTATAACCATATGCTCTTTTGGGGTGAAAAGGTTCTGGGAAACCTCTTCCCTTCCCTCACTGCACCTAACCCAAAGTCAATTAAAAATTAATTCCAGGAGATAACACTGAACAAGGGATATAACACAAAGTCACGCAAGGTCAAATTGCCTATCAATACAAGCTTTCATCTCAGATTTATACAAGTATCTTGGGCAGTTGGAATGTTCGATCCACTTATCTGGAAGAATAACAGTTGCCACTGCCACTTTGTGTAAATTTTATTCCTCTTCTCAGAATTGTGAAATATCCACAGGAGCTCAAGAGGCTGAACTCATTTCTGGAAACCTTCTGAGTGTGGCTGAAGGGTTGGTAAGCCTATTAGTTGTTGAATAGAATTGTCGTGTGCAATGGAATATATAGATGAAGAATGATCATGGGGCCAGAACCTTTTGAATTGCTGATTACTCATTATTCTTGCTCTGTTTTTTGAAGGCAGAAATGATTTGGCTCCATTCTGTATCCGTGTTGCCTGGAGGGTCAGTGTATTATTATGTCTTGAATGTTCTTATTTTTAGCCTGAGCAATGTTTCAAGCAAAGCTGAAGCTTTTGTCTTATTGAGCCATGCAGTTCGTAGGTGGAAACAATTTTTAAAAAATATTCCTGTGAACTGTAGTGGTGGTGAAAGATTCACATTGTCAGATTAATTATAGGGTACCATGTTTGGTCCTCATGCTGAAATCTAAATTCTGTTAATGATCCTCCTTCTCAAGTCCCTGTTTCTCTTTTTTCTCTTTATCTTTTGAACTGTCAATATTTCCACATAGTCCTGGCTTCCCTTCCCTTCGCCACCCTCCCACCTCCTGACCCTCCCTATCTTCAGCCACTGCTATTCTTTCTCTTTCCTGTTGCTGCTGGTTTGATAGAATCGTAGAATAGTTATAGAACAGAATAAGGTTATTCGCTCCATCATGTCTGTGCTAATTCTCCAAAAGAGCAATTCACCTAGTGTCGCGATTCCCCCCCCACCGCCATTCCCCACCACACAGCATTGCACTGCACGTGTTCTTCCTTTTCACATAACAATCCAGTTACTTTTTGAAAGCTATGATCGACTCTGCTTCCACCACACCACAGGGGAGCTGGTGGCATTGTGGTATTGTCACTCGACTAATAATCCAGAAGCCCAGGGTTACATTCTGGTGAGCTGTGTTCAAATCCCACCAGATGGTCAAACTTGAATTTAATAAAAACAAAACTGGAATTAAAAGTCTAACAGTGACCATGAAACCATCGTCAATTATTGTAAAAACCCATCTGGTTCACTAATGTCCTTTAGGGAAGGAAATCTATTGACTTACCTGGCCTGGCCTATGTGTGACTCCAGACCCACAGCAATGTGGTTGACTCTTAAATGCCTTCAGGGAAGGGCAATAGATGCCAGCCCAGCCAGTGACAACCACATTCCATAAAAATAAATTTTTAAAAACTCTCAGGTAGTGCATTCAGATCCAAACCATTCGCTATGTGAAAAAGCTTTTCCTCATGTCACCATTATTTCCTTTGCTAATCTGTTCCATCCTGCAGTCCAGTGGGATTTTTCCTGCTTCCACTGTCCAGACCTCTGAAGATTTTGAATACATCAATCAAATCTCCATTTAACCTGCTCTTTACTAAGGCAAACAGCTCCAACTTCTCCAATTTATCAATTTAACTGAAGTTCCTCATCCCTGGAACCAGTCTCATGAATCTTTTCTGCATCCTCTCCAATGCCTTCATTTACTTCAAAAATGTGATGCCCACAACTGAATGTAATATCCCAGTTGACCCTGAACAGGTATTTTATTATTACAGCTATTAAGGAATTAAGGATTGTGGTGAGCAGGTGGGTAAGTGAAGCTGAGTCCTCAAAAAGATCAGCCATGACCTTATTGAATAGGGAAGCAGGCTCGAGGGGCCGGATGGCCTACTCCTGCTCCTAGTTCTTATGTTCTTTATACACATTTAATATGACTTTCATGCTTTTGTACTCTCTGCTCCTATTGATAAAACTTAAGATGTTGTATGCTTTATTAACTTCTCTCTCCATATGTGCTACCACTTTTAATCATGTATGCACATAACACCCAGATACCTCTGGTCGTACAACCCCTTTAGAACGTCATCCTATATTGCCTCTTTGTGTTCTTCCTTCCACTGTTCTGCTTTAAATTTCATATTCCACTTGTCTTCCCATTCAACTAAACTATCTATGTTCTTTTGAAGTTCTCCTCTGTGGAGTAGAGGGTTATTTCTAATAATAGCTACTGAGAATGTGGGTAAAAAGTTACTTCATTGTAATGGCACACACTAAGAGAAGATGAATGTGAAGCACCTAAGAGGGGAGCTGTAGCTACCTCCCGATGTTCAGTAACATCGCATATAGTCACTTATGTACGTAAAAGAGTTTTGCAGGAAAGGCCATTGCCTCCAACAAGATCTAGAACAGAGTTGAGGAGGAACTTCTCCACTCAAAGGGTGGTGAATCTCTGGAATTCTCTGCCCATTGAAGTGGTGGAGGCTACCTCATTGAATATATATAAGTCACGGGTAGATAGATTTCTGATAGATAAGGGAATTAAGGATTATGGGGAGAAGGCAGGAAAGTGGAACTGATCCACTTCAGATCAACCATGATCTTATTGAACGGCGGGGCAGGTTCGAAGGGCTAGATGGCCTACTCCTGCTCCTATTTCTTATGTTCTTAAGATCTACTTCAGAGTTGGAAAAGCAACATCTCCTGACATAACCCAGCAATATACGTGGTGGCAGCAGTGACTGCATCCACAGGGCAATGGGGAATGGTGCAAAGAGAACCCCAACAGCAGCAGAGAGTCACAAGCGGGTCAAGGATGTTGAGGCCAACCCTGCAAACATTCAAGAGAAGTAAAACATGAGGACAGCCCAGCAACTAGGAAGGCAAGCAGCACTTGGAAACGGTAACATTGACCTACAGTAAGCAATGACTTCTATCTCTCCAGAATCATTCCCAATTATGGAAGACATGAGGCAAGCTGAACGATGACAAAACTGGAGAAGGTATTTCAACCAGTACCACAAAGCTTCTAGGTATTTAGATTGCCAACAATCTGCCCTGCACCCTCCACGCTGGCGTTATAGTTAAGAAAGTTCACCAACGCCTCTAACTTGTCAGAAGGCTAAGGAAATTCGACGTGTCCACTATAATTATTAATTCCAATGTAATTTTGCCATTGCCCTTGCTGTTTTCTCTAAGTTAGACAAAACAAAGTGCTATCACCAATGTCCAAATGCTGCAGTCTGAAATTAATCCTTCCAGATCTTGAACAGCTCAAGATCCTCCTGTAAAGTTATCTACAGTCTCCGCCACTGAAAGTCAAGCAGCCTTTCAACACCTATGCTACACCATCTTGATGAGTGGCACAGTGGTTAGCACTGTTCCTTCACTGTGCCAGGGGTCCAGGTTTGATTTCAGTCAAGGGTGACTGTGTGGAGTTTGCACATTCGCCCTGTGTCTGCGTGAGTTTCCTCCGGATGCATCTCCAGGTTAGATGGATTAGCCATGGTAAATGGATAGAGTTACAGGGAAAGGGCACAGGAGAGGGCCTGCATGGGATGCTCTTTTGCAGAGTTTGTGCAGGCTCGATGGCCTCTTTCTGTAGAGATTCTACAGTTTTATGGCAGTAGTTTATAGGAATACAAGGACAGGGCAAGGCATACAGAAGACAGAAAGGCACAGACTTGATTCGTTGATTCCTGGATGCAATATGTCATGCTTTCATTCATAGATTTGGAATATGTATTTGATCATAGAATCATAGCATCCCTACAGTGCAGAAAGAGGACATTCGGCCCATCAAGTCAGCTTCCACCATAATCCTACTGAGCCCCTAGCCCTATTGTCCTACGTATTTACCCTAGCTAGCCCCCGACACTAAGGGGCAACTTAGTATGACTAATCCATCTAACCCGCACATCTTTGGACTGTGGGAAGAAACCACAGCACCAAGAGAAAACTCACGCAGACACAAGGAGAATGTGCAAACTCCACTCAGACAGTGGTTCAAGCCAGGAGTCGAACTTGGCGTTGTAAGGCAGCAGTGCTAATCATTGTGCTACTGTGCCACAAGGGGATAATGTGACAGTCAGTGACAAGGGAATGCTATGGAGTGTGGCATTGTCAGTGAATAGGGAAATGGAGTTGCAACTACAGAATTAGTCTTCTTTCTCCCCTTCTGCCTCTTCCTCTTCTTTCAAGTCCTGCTTGTCATCTTCTTGCCTGATTGCCTCAGGTTGGCAATGTTGTGTACCATGTAGCATGCCAATGCTAATCTTGAAACCCACCCCTTAGCAGATACGGCCCAGCTCCTCTGGAGATATCCAGGCAGTGGAATCATTTCTTCTGCATGTCAATTGCCCGCTCTATCATATTTCTTGTCCAACAATGTTCTCTTTTATGCGGCATAGCTGATGAACCAGAGTCATGAGCCATGTCATCAGCAGATAACCTTTGTTATAAGGTGTATAAGATTATGAAGGGTATAGATAGACTGAACAGTGGGAAGCTTTTTCCCAGGTCGGAGGCGAAGATCACGAGGGGTCACAGGCTCAAGGTGAGAGGGGCGAGGTACAACTCAGATGTCAGAGGGATGTTTTTTACACAGAGGGTTGTGGGGGCCTGGAATGCACTGCCAAATAGGGTGGTGGAGGCAGACACGCTAGGGTTGTTTAAGACTTACCTGGATAGGCATGTGAGCAGACTGGATGGAGATGGAGAGATACAAAAGAATGTTGTAGTTGAAGATCAAGAGCCTCAGGACGTTCCTAGGAATTAATAGACTCCTATCAGTCGTCCAACAAATTTTATGACTCACCTTGTCACTTACGTTGGAGCTACTGGGGATCTTCCATTAATGTCTGTATACCCTGTTGTATGTCTATTTATGTTTATTGATGTCTCCTTTTACAACCACAGGCGATTCGGTCCACCTTGATGGCCAACAAGAGTCATACATGCGGTGGGCTGTGCGAGGGTTGCTCTTGGATGTTGCTTCGAGAGTTGCCTAGCGCTTCACGTCCGTTAGTGTACGCTTAAACTGGGCCAATTGACGGGCAACACGTCAGCTCGGTGACTATCACTGTTTGCTGTGCAGTTACAGGGACCCAGGTCGGATCTCCAGCTTGGATCAATGTCTGTGGGAGTTTGCACATCCTACCCATGCTTGCGTGGGTTTTCTCTGGGTGCTCCGGTTTCCTCCCACATCCCAAAAACATGCTTTTTAGGCTGATTGGTGTCAATAAATTGTCCCTGAATTGGATCTGTTGGGTCTGTTTCCTGTGCTGTGTTGTTCTTTGTATTCAATTGCCAGCCTTTAATTTTAGTTGAAATAGAACTGGTATAATGGATTGCCTTAAAATGAAGGCATCATACCTGATGCTAAGATATCGAGCATTGACTTGCAATGATGCGCTGCCTATGGTCAGGCACCAGCTGGAGTTGAAGGAATGCAGCTCCTTATGGTTTCAATACATTGGAAAGTTTACAATCAACGCCCACAACGCAATATGCATGTAGTCAATGGCATCCTGCACCATGGGAAAGTCTGCCACCCTTGCAAACTTTCGTGCTGAGCCCCATCTGCTCCTCTCTGACAAGAGGGAATGAAATGAAGTTAACTCTCTTTGAATAGGGAGCCTCAATGACCTCCCTTACGTAACAATGCTTGGCAAACTGTGAGATGTTGCAAATATCTCCAGCATTATCCTGAAATTAACCCAAACTCGTAGAAAATTATTGTGGGGTCACCTTCAGAACCACTGACAACGCAAATCCTCATTTTGTTCTGAAGTTTCAATTAGACTGTAGTATTCGGCAGATTTCAGTCACAATCTCAGTGGTGAAGGGCAAAGCTCTTCATATTTGTTATTGATTCAGGTTGCAGAACTATTCCCTAAACATGCTGGGCTGATATGGACTTCTGCTGAGTGTTCTTTCTCCCCTCCTTTCCTTCATCTTCCAGCAGCCTGTCCTGCTCTGAGCAGTGTTCAACATCAGCTGGGATGTGGAATTTGACTCGGCTGGCATTAAATCAGCACACTGGTGCACACTGATTGACACCATTCAGCCTAAAAAGCACGTTTTTGGGATGTGGGAGGAAACCGGAGCACCCAGAGAAAACCCATGCAATCACGAGTAGGATGTGCAAACTCCCACAGACATTGATCCAAACCGGAGATCCGACCCGGGTCCTGTATCTGCACAGCAAACAGTGATAGTCACTGAGCTGACGTGTTGCCCGTCAATTGGTCCAGTTTAAGCGTACACTAATGGACGTGAAGCACTAGGCAACTCTCGAAGCAATATCCAAGAGCAACCCTCGCACGACCCACCGCATGTATGACCCTTGTTGGCATATTTCCGACGGATGTTAACTCATTTGCTAAGATGCAGTCCAGCATCAGAACGACATGTTTAACCTTTAACATGACCACCCCCCCGTCCTGATCTCAGTGCAGCCGGGCATTGTCAATGTGTTGAGGCCTCGCTACTCCCCCTCCCTCCACATGATGGCGTGAAATACGCCCAGCTGTGTTTAAGATCTGAAGAGAAAACCACCCTGTTTCTCCGGAGAGAAGCAAGCCGTTTATTCACCGGAACCAACATTGTCAGTTTTTGGTAAGATTCCCCCAGTATTTCCTTAAATTAACTTATCTATATAACTTAAACAGAGGGATTCTGTTTAGGTTTGAAGAAGACTGTGAAAGATGAATTAAAATCCAAACAAGGCTTTTACTTCTATGTCATCCTTTATCACTGTTAGAATTACCTTGGTTCATCCCCAATCATTGTCATAGCTATAATCGGCATTATTATATTATTCTCCTTCATTTCCATAGCAATACTAGTCTAGGGTAACATTTCAGCAAAAAATTCCAGAGAAGTAAAATTCTCATTTTTAAAGCGTGCCGCATTTGACTCATCTCCAGGAGCTAAGGCAAGACATTTCCTGATGTGCTTCAGACATTATCACCGCGGTATCTCAGGGCAACCGAACAACTTGCATTCACTTTAACATTCAAAAACATCCCAAGGAGCTTCATGGGGACATAAGCAGAAAAGAAAATCAAGGTCAAACCAAACAAGGAGATGGAAGGAGAAATAATGAAAACATGTCAGAATGGTGTGTTTCAAAGTGAGTATTAAAGGAGGGGGACAGAGATTGAGAGGGAATTCAGTACCAAGAAAGTAGCTGAGGCAAAAATGTTATGTGATTTCAAGAGCAAATTAGGTATAGTTGTTGGGGCTACAGAAATTAAGGAATATGGGAGGAAGGTGGGATGAGGATATTGAATTTGATGATCAGCCATGATCAAAATGAATGGTGGAGTAGGCTTGAAGGGCTGAATGGCCTACTTCTGCTTCTGCCTTCTGTGTTCCTATGAGACAAAGGTTATCATTAGAATCATAGAATCCCTACAGTGCAGAAAGAGGCCATTTGGCCGATCAAGCCTGTACCAATAACAGTCACATTCAGGTCCAATCCTCATAATCCCTTGTATTTACTGTGCTAGTTCCCCTGACACTAAGGGACCATTTAGCATAGCCAATCAACCTAACTCGCACGTCTTTGGACTGTGGGAGGAAACTGGAGGACACAGAGGAAAACCATGCAGATACAGGGAGAATGTACAAACTCCATACACACAGTCACCTGAGTCGGAATTAAACCCGGTCTCCTGGACCCATGAAACAGCAGTGCTAACCACCATGGCATCATGCTGCTCCACTGTGCTATGCAGAGAAATAATTCCAGATTATAAGCATAGACAACTGAAGACATTGGCTATATGTGTTGGGGATAAAGTTGGGGAAAATACACAAGAAATACATGCCTCTTTAGCAATTTTCCTGAGCTCACCAACGTTCTTCTCTCTGACAAAGAGATTGGTAGCTATGTGGCTAGGTTTCACGGGTGTGCGGACAGCATTTAGCTTTATCTTTCTCAACCCTTCCACTCCTTCATTACTGTTAAAAATATTTGCCTGATGTTGAGACATTTGTTGGTTGTTTTAGTCACAAAACAGGTAGCGACAGGTGGTATGCTTGTTGCTTCCACCCCAAAAGTGTGTCAGTCACAATATTGGACCAGGCTGTTCTGGAGGTATCCAAGGTACTGGCTCGAAGTGCATGAAGCAATGATTTTTACAATATTAAAAGAGGTAGGACTAAAGGAGCGCCTAAAAGGAGGAAATAGGGGTAGACAGGTGGAGAGGTTAAGGAAGGGAATTCCACCCCAAGCAGATGAAGGTGATAGAGCACTAAATCCAAATAAATCCAAGGATGAAAAAGAGGCCAGAACTGTAGAAGCACCAAGATCTCAAAGGTAGCAGTATAGCAGGAGTAAACAAAGATAGGGAAGCATGAAGGGTGGGATTTTTAAAATCAAGACCTCTTATTTTGGGGGTGAGCAGGAGTAGTGGGTAGTTGGGTCTCCCACAAGGGGTTGTATATGATCCATCCAATCATATTGTGCTACCATTATCTAACCATTAGTTTGCACATTTTCAATGGCAGGGGGCTGCAGCCATTAGCCTGACTATGCAGGAGAATGATGATGACTTGCAGCAAGGACAGATCGATGCTTCTCTCAGCCTCAGTGATACGTCTGACCTGCCAATGAATAAGCACACCATGGGGTTCATCAAAGAATGGATAGTCTCAGGAACTGCAAGGCTCAATATGTATTTGGCTCCAGTTTTCACTTTCATCTTACACCTGAGGTGGACAAGCAATCAGCGCCTTGACAGCCCCTTGGCCTCTGCAGTTCAAGTAAAGACATGCAAAAATTGAATTGCTCTACTCCTGATGAATGGATAATGGGCGGTGGGGTGGGGGGGGTTGCTCCTTCCATGAAGGGGGTCTTGGGAAGGGCATGTGGAGTTGCCTGCGGCAGGGCTTCTTCACTCTGCCCTCCAGTGTGGGAGAGACATAGCACAGCCATTCTCACACTCCATAGGAATGAAATGCTGGGTGTGTGAGAGGGCTTGCCAAATGTGGCAACATGAAATGACAAGTTCTGTGAGCGATAGAGTGATTTATTATTTGTAACTACATACAATGATGATCTCGTTACACTTATGCCTACTTTCACCCATGGCAACTTGATGCCATCACTGTTTAATCTTCCTCACTCTCCCACTACATCTACATACTTCCCCTGGATCCACAGCTGAGGTTGAGGGGGACTGCTGACTTCCACACCGTGTTGCCAGAGATGGCCTTGGCAGGCATCCCCTGGGTGGCCTGAATCTTGAGGGCTCTGGCCTGCTTTCAGCCAGTAAAAAGTCTGACAACACCAGGTTTTAGTCCAACCTATTTATTTGATAATATACTCGCAAGCTGACGAAGGGGCTAACCCGAAAGCTTGTGAGTATATTATCAAATAAATAGGTTGGACTAAAACCTGGTGTTGTCAGACTTTTTACTGTGTTTACGCCAGTCCAACGCCGGCATACCCACATCATGCTTTCAGCCAACACAGGTATTGCAGTTCTGCAACCCTGGTTAAGGGGCTGGAGTTGTGTCACCCACAGGATTAGGGGATTCACCTCCACAGTCTCCTGGATGGGAGGCCCCAGACTGTGCACCAGATCCACTGCATCCTAAGTGGCGGTGGAAGGCATCTTCCTGGAGCGGGGGTAGAGTGCATCTCGCTTCTGCTCCACCCCATCGAGAAGTCTGGTGAAGGCTCCATCTGAGAATCGTGGTGTGGGCTTCCTTGCTGCCATCTCCTGCAATAGATATGGAACAAGTGCTGGGGAGTGCTGGAGATCTGTTTATCTGGAGCTCTCCAAACAAATGGCACAATTAGGTGGAGCCATGCTGGGCGATCAGAGGGAGGCCGCCATGGGTGCAGCAATATTTTAATGGCCTTAAAAGCTTTTGCAATGTGGCTCAAGATTCAGTCAGAAATTAAGCTGGAATAGTAGGTGCATTTCATTCCATTTTTCTTGCTGGATCTGACACTGCCAAATTCTCGTAAAATCACCCTCATATTTTCTTTTCTCTGCACAATGGCATCCAGAAGCTGCATCCAGGATCTGAACTAATTATTTGATTTGATTTGATTTGATTTATTATGGTCACGTATTAATATATAGTCAGAAGTATTGTTTCTTGTGCGCTCTGCAGACAAAGCATACCACTCATAGAGAAGGAAAGGAGAGAGTGCAGAATGTAGTGTTACAGTCATAGCCAGAGTGTAGAGAAAGATCAACTTAATATGAGGTGGGTTTGTTCAAAAGTCTAAAGGCAGCAGGAATGAAGCTCTTCTTGAGTCAGTTGGTATGTGTCCTCAGGCTTTTGTATTTTTTCCTTGCAGAAGAAGATGGAAGAGAGTATGTCTGGGGTGCGTGGGGTCCTTAATTATGCTAACTGATTTTCTGAGGCAGCAGGAACTTTAGGTGGTGTCCTTGGGTGGGAGGCTGGTTTGGTGATGGACTGGGCTTCGTTCATAATCTTTTGTAGTTTCTAGCAGTCTTGGACAGAGCAGAAGCCATGCCAAGCTGTGATACAATCAGAAAGAATGCTTTCTGCGGTGCATCTGTAAAAGTTGCTGCAAGTCGTAGCTGACATGCCAAATTTCCTTAGTCTTCTGAGAAAGTAGAGGCATTGATGGGCTTTCTTAATTATAGTGCAGCATGGAGGAACCAGGACAGGTTGTTGGTGATCTGGACACCTAAAAACCTGAAACTCTTGACCATTTCAATTTCATTCCCGTTGATGCAGACAGGGGCGTGTTCTCCACTATAATTCCTGAAGTTGATCACAGTCTCCTTGGTTTTGTTGACATTGAGGGAGAGATTATTGTCATTCCATTAGTTCACCAAATTCTCTATCTCTTTCCCTTACTCATTGTTTGAGATCCAACGCATTGTGGTGGTGCCATCAGCAAACTTGACAATCGAGTTCGAGAGGTATTGGTCTCACCACTACAGTGAGCTTCATTGAAGTAAACAAGCTCACACCTGACATGAAAAGACTAAATTGGAAGCAAGTTTAATTGTTTATTTGAAAAGGAGGACTATAGCAGCAGGTTTCATGTCTGCTAATACTGGAAAATAGAATGGCTGCCCTTTCATGTTAAATCATTCATAGAAGAGAATTTAACTTGGCGGAAGTTAACAACCTTAACAACAGAACAGCCTGACCAGGTGGAACTTGATGTGAATAGAAGGGCAAGAAGATGCAAGGTGCTGAAAATGCTGGTTAAGCATGTCTCCCTCATCCCAGAAGAAGAACGGGCAGAGGAGATAGAATCGGAAACAGACCAGATTAATAAAATTTTGCCTCGAGGAGTGAAGGCTTAGAGCTAGAATTTTAGGCACAAAAGAGGAATGGGAAAGGCAGGCAAGAGGATTTCAATGGAGAGAGAGATAAACCTTCCAGAGGAAAAATGTTTGAGAAGGAATTGCACGTCTGAAATGTCAGTGAAATGAGACGAATTTAATTAGCTAGGGAAAAATTGCCATTATGTAGTGAGGAAGGTGCTAGTAATTCAAATAACCCCAGATCAGAGAAAAGCTTTGATTTCTTAAAGTATTCCCAGTTGCAACTGAGATTTGAAGAAGATGACATTGAAACCTCATTCGTATTCCTTGAGAAGCTTGCAGGGAATTTGAAGTGGCCTGCAGAGGTTTGGGCTCTCCTAATGCGGGTTCAGCTAAGTAAAGTGCGCAAGGTTTATTCCCTGATGTCTGCAGAGAGCTCTGCAAAATAAGAACAAACACAACTGAGTGCTTATGAATTAATGCTGGAAGCATCCTACTCGAAATTTCAGAACTCTTGCAAAAATTTCACTCAGACCTTTGACAAATTCCAAAGACATAAACAACTTGAATTCACCCAGTGGATGTGAAATATTCAAAATTCATCGCACTTGCCAGGGATTAAAAGAGGCAATCCTGTTAAGGAGCTCAAACTTTGCCTCCTGTGTAGCCTTTGGAACTCACAAAGAGCACCAAGGAGTCCCACAAAAACAGAAATAGGAGCAGGAGTAGGCCATCTAGCCCTTCGAGCCTGCCCCGCCATTCAATAAGATCATGGCTGATCTGAAGTGGATCAGTTCCACTTTCCCGCTTTCTCCCCATCACCCTTAATTCCCCTGACTATCAAAAACCTATCTACCCATGACTTAAATATATTTAGCGAGGTAGCCTCCACCACTTCAATGGACAGAGAAATCCCCCCCTTATCTTGAGGCTGTGTCCTCTAGTCCTGCTATCCTTTCTAAGCTGGAAGAATCTCTCTACCTCTACCCTATCCATCCCCTTCATTATCTTATATGTCTCTATAAGATCCCCCCTCATCCTTCTAAACTCCAATGAGTACAGACCCAGTATATTTAGTCTCTCTTCATAGTCCAACCCCCTCATCTCCGGTATCAGCCTAGTGAACCTCCTCTGCACTCCCTCCAAGGCCAATATATCCTGCCGCAAGTGCAGCGACCAAAACTGCACACAGTACTCCAGCTGCGGCCTCACCAGTGCCCTCTACAGTTGCAGCAAGACCTCCTTGCTTTTATATTCAATCCCCCTCGCTATAAAGGCCAGCATTCCATTCACCTTCTTGATCACCTGCTGCACCTGCAGACTGGGTTTTTGCGACGCATGCACAAGGACCCCCAGGTCCCTCTGCACCGTAGCATGCTGCAGTTTTTCGCCTTTTAAATAATAATCCCTTGAGTCAGGGAAGCTGCCTTCATGGTAAAGGAGAATGACTTAATTCACAAGCTGTAAATTCAAAATAACCTGGTAACTCTTACAAGTTATGGAGAGATAGGGTGAAGCTAGGTGAAACAGGAAAATCTCCAGAGAAAAGGAGAGTCAGAAAAAAAAGATAGCTCAGTCCCTGGGTTTTAAAAGGAGAAACAGAATCACAGAGTTGTCACTGCACAGAAGGAGGCCATTTGGCCCATTGTGTCTGCACTGGCTCTCCAAATTCGCATTAGGTCTTCGTGCCATTTCCTCATAGTCCTGCACATTGTTCACATTTCCTCACAGTCCTGCACATTGTTCTATTTAAATGATCCTTTCCTCAATTAAACATATACCCCATAATAATTGACACTTCCTCTCTGGGAGAAAGATTCTGACTATTCACTCTGTCCATGCCCCTCATAATCTTGTAGACTTCCATCAGGTCACCCCTCAACCTCCATCGTTCCAGTGAGAACAAACCAAATTTCTCCAACCTATCCTCATAGCTAATGCTCTCCATGTCAAGCAACATCCTGATAAATCTTTTCTGTACTCTCTCCAAAGCCTCCACATCCTTCTGGTAGTGTGGTGACCAGAATTGAACACTATATTCCAAGTGCGGCCTAACTAAGGTTCTATAAAGCTATAATATGGCTTGCCAATTTTTAAACTCAATACCCCGGCTGATGAAGGCAAGCATGCCGTATACCTTCTTGACTACCTTCTTCACCTGGCTTGCCACTTTCAGTAAACTGTGCATGTGTATACCCAGATCTCACTGCCTATCAATACTCTTAAAGGTTTTGTCATTTACTGTATATTTCCAGTCTTTATTAGACCTTCCAACATGCATTACCTGACATTTGCCTGGATTAAACTCCATCTGCTATCTCTCTGCCCAAGCCTCCAATGATCTATATCCTGCTGTATCCTCTGATAGTCCTCATCACTCTCTGCAAATCCCCCAACCTTTGTGTCATCCGCAAACTTACTAATCAAACCAGTTACATTTTCTTCCAAATCATTTATGTATATTACAAACAGCAAAGGTCCCAGCACTGATCCCTGAGGAATGTCACTTGTCAAAGTCCTCCATTCAGAAACACACCCTTCCACTGCTACCCTCTGTCTTCTATGAATGAGCCAGTTCTATATCCACCTTGCCGGGTCACCTCTGATCCCATGCAACTTCACCTTCTGCACCAGTCTGCCATGAGAGACCTTGCCAAAGGCCTTACTGAAATCCATGTAGACAACATCCACTGCCCTACCCTCATCAATCATCTTTGTCCCTTTCTCGAAAAACTCGATCAAGTTAGTGAGACATGACCTCCTCTTCACAAAACATGTTGTCTCTTGCTAATACGTCCACTTATTTCCAAATGGGAGTAAATCCTGTCTCGAAGAATCCTCTCCAGTAATTTCCCTACCACTGATGTAAGACTCACCAGCCTGTAATCACCTGGATTATTCTTGCTACCCTTCTTAAACAAAGGAACAACAGTGACTCTTCTTCAATCCTCTGTGACCTCCCCTGTAGCCAGTACTCCAACTGAAGTTTAACTCGTGCCTTGTATAAATTCAATATAACTTCCTTACTCTTGTACTCTATGCTATAGAATACGATATGCTTTATTAATTGTTGTCTTCAATGATCTATTCACATGTATACCCAGCATGGGGTCCCATGAGAGACAGGACATCAGGGCAGAGTGTGGGATTCAGAAATGGGTTGCATCTGCCGTCATGCAGCCTGAGGAGCCTTGCACTTGGGGGAAGATGACTGCAGCATGATTGGAACCCACACTCAAGCAGCAGTGTGAGGACAAAGGAGAAGAGCTACCCAGAAGACCAAAACCAATTGTCAGTGGTGCTTGCATATAATGGTGGATCTGAATGGGTCATTGAAGGCTGATGAGCTCTGCAACTTTTCTGACCTGGAAGAAACAGGGTGCCCCCTAGGAATGCACTGGATATGCTAATTGCTGGCCTCATGATTTAGCTATGCCTCATTTACCACAAGAGAAAGACACTTAGCTGAACAGCCACCCAGCCCCCCTGGCTAGTGATTATGCCAATAAATGCATTTGAGGTTGCAAGGGATGTTGTGAGAGAGTTCAGAAGGGAACTGAGTGTGGTTTATATGACCCTGCCTGAGTGAAGAAGATTGTCCATCTTCTGATAATGCTGCCTTGTCCACTTCTGGAGTGCACTTGCATTCACCAGGGCTGTAACTACATCTCGTGACCTTGGTGGAAGGCTATCTCCTGGGAGTGGGAATATAGCGTATCCCACTCTCACTCCATTCAATCCAGCAGTCTGGTCTGAGCCCCCTCAGGTCTCTCAGATAAACTGACTCACCTGAGGAAGGAGCAGCTCTCTGAAAGCTCGTGATTCCAAATAAGCCTCTTGGACTTCAGTCTGGTTGTTGTGAGACATCTTGCTGTGCCTCTGAAAAATGAGGTGAGGATTTCCTGGCTGCCATCTCCTGCAGTCATTGTGGAACAAGTGCTGGGGAGCAGCTTATATGGAGCTCCCCAGTGATTGCAGCTGTTAAGTTGTTGCAGGGTTGAAGAGTCAGAGGGAACATGTTGGACGTCTGATTTTTGGGGTATGTGTGAATTTTGTGGGCATAAAAATAAGTATTAATGAGTTGTAAGAATAGGTCCGAAATTGTGCTGACACCATTGACAGGAATCACTCTTTTTTTTGTGTCGGAACCAACACAATGCCATTTTTTTGGTAGGATTTTGTTCATTGGCTCTTTACGTTCTTCCTTTTAAAATGCTTATAATACTTTGCATTGAACTTCATCTGCCACATATCTGCCCACTCCACCAACTTATCTATGTCCTTTGCAATTCTACAATATCCTCTTCATAGAATCAATATAGTATAGAAGGAGGCCATTTGGCTCTTTCAGCCTGCACCAATAACAAACCCACCCAGCACCTATCCCCGAAACACCACGGGAGTGATTCACCCCAAAAAATTCTAAGTGTTGAATTTGCTTAAAAACTGAAGTAAATCACACTGTTTCTTTCAGTGGGATTTTCAAAATGAATCTCCCACACTCTGTACACTGCAGAGTGCCCTAGTGCGATTCACACAAAAAAGATGGGTCTATTCCTGTTGGAGAGGCCGGCAGCATAGCGCTGAGTGGGGCACTGTGCATGTGCTGATCTCTCAGTGCCAAGATTGGTGTATACGCAGCAGCCCCGCACTGCCGGCCTCCCGATATCTGGCCAGCTCAATCACTGGATAGCCCCGCGACCCCTGCATCACTTGTCATACAACCACCCCATGGCCCGATCACTGGCCCACCAAATGTGTCTGAACCAGCCTCGACACCCCCACCCGCCCCAGCATTCCCGATCTCCTGATCCTCCCCACTCCCCCACTGGCAGCCTTGACCCCCTCCCCCCAGTCCTGACTCCCACTCCCCGCAGTCCTGATCCATCCCCACAACCTGATGCCCTTTGTCATTGATCTCTCCGCAGAGTGGCAGCGGGACACCCCACTCCCACAAATCTCCCCCTCCAGAGGCTCCAGAGGCATCTTGAGGGGAATTGCTTGATAGAGCAGACGCAGCACGGTTTCGTTAAGGGGAAGTCATGTCTGACAAATTTATTGGAGTTCTATGAGGATGTGTCTAGGGCGGTGGATAGAGGAGAGCCGGTGGATGTGGTCTTTCTTGATTTTCAGAAGGCGTTTGACAAGGTACCTCACAAGAGGTTATTGCAGAAGGTAACGGGGCATGGAGTTGGGGGTAGGGTGTTAGGTCCTGCCCCCTCTGGCCCTGTCTCCTTATCACAGCCCGATGCCCTTGAGGGCTCTTTCACTCCAGCGGGGTTGGACTGTTGCTGTAAACCCCACTGGAGTGAACCACTCCTGGCCGGGAGGTGGGGGGGAGCTGGAGATGCTAATTGGCCCAGAGACTTCAGTCCCGGTCCCACTAATCAGATGTAAATTACATTCAACATTTAGATAATTTAAGCAGCTCCATGCTGATCTCTGGCATGGAGTTAATGGTGTTGGAAATCCGACACCTGGAGACTTGTGGAGGCTGTGGTGCTCAGTGGGGAGCCTTCTAAATTGCCTCTGCTTGAACCTCTTGGCCCATTACACTGCTGAAGCAGCACAGCGAGCTGGGAGAATTGCCCCATGTATTTACCCTGCTAATCCCCCGACATTAAAGGGCAATTTAGCATGACCAATCAACCTAACCCCGCACATCTTTGAAGTGTGGGAGGAAACCAATGCAGACACAAGGAGAATGTGAAAACTACATACAGAATTCAACCTGGGTCCCTGGCACTGTGAAGCAGCACTACTAACCACTGTTGCACTGCACCGCCCAATGCTTCCAAGCTTTGTACCATTGGCAAACCTTGAAACAGTACCCTGCACCCCTAGATCTAGATCATTAATATATATCAGGAAAAAAGAACAGCCTCAGTAACAACCCCTGAGAAACACCATTACAAACATTCCTCCAGCCTTAAAATATCCATTGACCATTACTCTCTGCTTTCTATTATTCTGCCAGTTTTGAATCCATGGTGCTACTGCCCCTTTTATTAAGGGAGATATAACTTTTCTCTCCAATCTGTTGTATGGTATCTGAACATTGAACAAGCAGTGACAATCTCCAGTATCTTTTGAATGTGGTCACAATGGACACATAAAAGAGACTTGTTGGCATTCCAAAAGATCAACAGGGGATCCTGCAGTTAAGATAGTGGATGAGATTTAGAGGACCCATCCACTGTGGGCACAAATCCTTTTATAGCCACAAATACTTGCAAGAAGGCCAGAACAGGATGTGCACCAGTGAGTTCTCAGTTTGAAATCATTCCCACCCCATTTCCCCTCACAACCATTGATGACGTAATTGGGTTCATGTCCAGAAAGGGTGTGAAGTTGATTTGCTGTCATGAAGTTGTCCAGCTGCCAAGGAACTCACCAGGTATAAGGAATTGGCCAGCTGTCAAGGAAATGTTAAGGAGCTGCCCAGCTGTCAAGGAGCAATCCAGCTGTCAAGGAACTGGCCAGGTATCAAGGAAATGTTGAGAAGCTATCCAGCTGTCACATCTGTCAAATCTATGCAGGAAATGTCAAAGCTGTCAAGCCTGTCAAAACTACACAGGAAGTATCAAACCAATCAATCTATCAATCAAAACTATTAAAAACTGTCAAACCTGTCGTTATTTATTTATAAGGGATGCGGGTTGCTTTAAGAGCTGATCACATAATTTGATGGTGATGTCATTAGAATGTTGCCATGACCTGCTGTTTATTTTCATTTTATTTTCTGCGCAGGCAAAAGCTATTGATATAAACCTTTTTGCGTGTTAGTTTGAATCTGTGTGTGTAAACCACGTTCTTTCTTTAAACCCCACAACACCTAACATAATTAGGACAATACATCAAGTCTATCAGTTATCCAAGAAGTGTCAAAGCTGTCAAAGAACTTTCCAAAGAAACTAAATGAGTTACCATGGATGTGATAGAGCCAAGGATGGTGGGTGGGGACCATGGGATTGCATGAGTTGGCACTAAGTTGGAATGAGGATATAGGGTCAATAGTGTGGATAGTGGGGCTCTAAGTTGACATAGTAGGTATGAGGATCATGGGGTAGTTAGAGGAGCATGAATTTGGCATGGGCCTATGGGGGTCCTGGTGTGCGAGGAAGTCAAAAGTTGGCATGGGTGGGCCATAGGGTGTGTGTGGGGGGGTGTGGTGGTGTAAGGATGAGGGCTGAATAGATGTCTCTTATTTTATTAGTATTTTACACACAGTGTCAGATACAGAGGCAGGCATTGCCCTGAGCCTGCCTCCATATTTAGCAGCTTTTGCATTCTTTCTGGAGATGTCCGTTTCAATTGCTATTTCAGTCTGTCCCTGCCAACCAATAACTGACCAATGAATGGACATTTTTAAAGGTTGGCTTTACCAAGCCAGGATATCTACTGACTCTTTGAACCTGACCCAGGAGCAAACACTTGTGTCTATGGGTGGGATTTTACAGCCTTGCCCATCCCGCAACCGTAAAACCCCGCCCAAGATCAACAGACCTTCTCATTATTCGGCATTTGCTCACTCCGATTCCTGTGGTGGGCAGAGATACCACACATCTCCAAATTTGAAATTTAACAGACAGCTGTAAAGAAACCATTCTTAATAAATAAGTGTGAACAACTCCCATCTTTACCCCATTTTGTAGCAATGGCTTCTGACTTCAAATCCTTTAGGATGGATGATAGAACTATTGATCATGAAATGGAAATTGACACAAACAAGGTCAGTAGCTTGTTGATTAGTAATTTCAACTCTTCTGCCCACTCATCTTGTACCATTTTTGAGACCAGCATGATGGTGTTGCATTGCCAACCCAAATTCATTGTGGCCGAAAGTTCAGTCTTTAAGTGGCAACTGAGACCCAGCCTCACCTAACTGCTTGGCAGCCTCTCGCACATTTGTCTCTCCATGGCATGTTGATACCTGAATATAAATAACCCCAGGCCACCTTCTCAATCAATTCAACACAAATTCAAAAACACACAAAGCTGGAGATTTGCATGCATGGCACAAAATAACTTGCTGCCTTATGAGTAATTTTTCATTCATTTTGAAAAATGAAGGTTCAGGCAGTCTAATTGCCAATGCACAGTTTATTAATGCGTTTCTTCAGTCTTAATCAACATCCTTTTCTAACAGAACAGTCCCATGTGTTTACTTGTTGTTGCCCAATGGTAGATTGCGCTGTACGGTTTAAGGATTAGTTCTTTAGAGTATTCAAGCATGGATGATTGATCGTGTTTGTTCAAATTAAAGCTTCTTGCGATTAGGGAAATGAATGCGCTTCAAAAAATAGTTGAAATAAAGTTGCCATCTGTTTACAGAAAGGTCAAGTTCAAAAAGTAGGGAGAGCCAATTGTAGTTTGAACCTTTTCCAACTGAGCTCACAAGGATGATTAACGAATTTACATTCACAAAATCCTTAAAAAGTAAGTCTTATTCTAATAGGTTTTGTGTGATTATAATAATTACAATCCAACGACCTTTCTCAGTTAAAATGCAAATATGTACAAAACTACTTTCAAAGGGCCTGATTTTACCATTTGGAGTCTAAGGGCTGGATCCAGGCTTATTACAGATCCAAGCCTGGAATCCTCTTTGCAGTGTATCCATACACTTTTTGCTGGCTCCAGTCCGATTTGCGCTGTGGGCGGGGCTTAGTGTTGCCGGAACGATCGGAACTCTGAACTGCGTATGCGCAGTTCGCAAAAAAATTGAAAAAGCATGCCTGTGTCGGGAAAGAAAAGAAAGCAGAGAGAGTGGCTGTCTGACACAGATCATCCTCTGGGGGGTGGGGGCAGGAGGAGGAGGCGGGTCAGAGCATCCTTGGGGTGGGGGGGTGGTGAGAGGGCTGATCGTTGTCTGGTGGTGGGGAGGAGGCCCAATCGCTCACTGATGGGAGGGGAGCAGATGGATCTCTGGTGGGGGGGGAGCAAGGGGGTCCACTGCCACTCTGCGGGCGATCGGTGCGGGGGGAGGGAGAGCAGGGGTGAAATAAGGATGTGCTGACTCAAGAAACCAAGAAAGAAGCAAAATGCATACAGTCAGGAGAAATGGAGTGGGGCAATATAATCCATGTAATTTGCGCTACAACACCTGCCCCCCACCCCTCACCAGAGATCCATCTGCTCCCCCCTCCCCTCATTGAGCGATCGGGCCTGCCCCCCACCACCAGACAATGATCAGCCCTCTCACTCCCCTCCCCCCCGCCAACCCCCTCCCCACCTCCCCCAGAGATACATCTGATCTGCTACCTCTTCCCCCCCTTCCAGGGGATGCTCTAACCTGCCTCCTCCCACCCCCCCAAGAGGATGCTCTGTCCCGCCTCTCCCCACTCCCCAGAGGATGATCTGGGTCAGAGAGCCATTGCAGGCTCTGAAGCCGCTTCAGAAGATCCCCTGCAAAAGAAAAATTGGCTTCGGATTTTTATTTTGCGAGTCGCTTACAGTGCAGATCCGGAATGGACCAGAAGAAGGTAAAGTGGGATTTGGTGGGAGAGTTGGGCACACGGTTCATTACATCGATTTAAATGCATGCTAATACATTTAAATCGTCGGGCTGCCCGATTTGGGCACGGACCGGATCCACGCCCAAATTAGGTGTCAGTAAAGTTGCAAATTTTGGATTCGGGTGCAGATCATGTTAAAGGCCCGCGCCGTAACTTACTGTGGTTTCGCGCCCAAAAACAGGCGTGAATTTTTGGTAAAATCGGGCCCAAAGTGTCAATCTTCAAGAACATTGATTATTATGCTCATGTACTCGCTAAAATAATCAAACATCAAAGACATAATACAAAGAATCTGCATGCCTTGTGTCAGAAGATTAATTGGGATAAGTAAATAAAGAAAAGAGCATACTGTCAGCAAAACTGTGGGCTGGATTTTCCTCCCTTGCTGTCCTGGGTTTTCCTTGGTCAGGGTAAACATATAGAGGCCTTCTGCTCAGGTTCCTGCCAGCAAAGTCTCACCTGTAATCTTGAGGAGTATTCAGGCAATGTTGCAGCAGGATTGAATGCCCCTCAGAATTAAAAGTACACATGAGCCTTGAAGATTGTAGAAAATCTTCCATTGAAGGTCTCAGATAAGACTAAAGCCTCCAAATATTTGGCAGAAATGGAAGGCACGAGGAAGCTGCTGGCAGCTCCCTTTCTGTTAGCAGGCGCAGGGTTTTCCTGCCATTTTTGCAGTGTCTGTTGTAAAGCATTCCCCAGCATTCAAAGGGAATGGCGGTAAGAATGATGTGAAAACATGCCAGAATGCGGTTGAGGGAAGTGCTGGGCTGGCAGCTCCATTTTCTGATGTATAGAATCTTCAGGAGGGGACATGCGGAGGGTGGGGATGGGTGCAAAATAGCAGATGGTGTCACAATATTGGCCAAGGAGTCAATTATGCAATGAGGAGGGGTGATATCTTGGCAAGGTCCTCAAATGAGGCCACATAGGTGGAATGTCAAACCAAAATGGGGACAGTCACGTTGCTGAGAGTGTATTATAGGCACCTAAACAGTCAAGGGGAGATAGAAGAGCAGAAATGTAGCCAAATCTCAGAGAAGTGAAAAAACCGTAGGATAATAATAGTTGGGGATGTCAAATTTCCCAATGTTAATTGGAAAACGTGAAGTGTGAAAGGCTTAGAGGGGATAGAGTTCCCAAAGTGCATCTAGGAGATCTTTTTGAACCAGTACATAGGAAGTGCTACAAGAGACGGAACAATACAAAGAACAAAAAACAGCACAGCATAGGAACAGGCCCTTCAGCCCTCCAAGTCTGCGCCAATCATGATGTCTGCCTAAACTAAAACTGTATGCACTTACGGAACCCATATCCTTCCATTCCCATCCAATTCATGTATTTGTCTAGTTGCCCCTTAAATGCCGCTATCATACCTGCTCCCACCACCTTCCCAGGCAGTGTGTTCCAGACATTCACCACCCTCTGTGTAAAAAACTTGCTTTGCACATCTCCTCTAAACTTTTCCCCATGCACCTTAAACCTATGTCCCCAAGTACTTGACTTTTCTACCCTAGGGAAGAGCATCTGATTATCCACTCTGTCCACGCCACTCAATGTTGTAAACGGCGATCAGGTCACCCCTCAACCTCCACCATTCCAGTGAGAACAAACTGAGTTTGTCCAACCTCTCCCCATAACTAGTACATTCCAGACCAGGCAATATCCTGGTAAACCTCTTCTGTACCCTCTCCAAAGCATACACTTCCTTCTGGAATTGTACACAATATTCTGAATGAGGCTTAATTAAGGTTCTGTACAACTGCAGCATGACCTGCCAATTTTTGTATTCAATGCCCTAACTGATGAAGGCAAACATGCCATATGCCTTCTTGACTACCTTATCCACCTATGTTGCCACTTTCTGTAATCGGTGAACATGTACGCCTAGATCTCTCTGCCCGTCAATACTCCTAAGGGTTCTACCATTCGCTGTATAATTCCTACATGTATTGGACCTTCCAAAATGCATTATCTCACACTTGTCCAGATTAAACTCCATCTGCCATTTCTCTTCCCATGAGTCTAACTGTCTATATCTTGCTGTATCCTCCAACAATCCTCTTCACTATCTGCAACTCCACCAATATTTGTGTTGTCTGTGAATTTACTAACCAAACCAACTTCATTTCCCTCCAAGTCATTTATATACTGCAAGCACCAAAGGTCCCAGAACTGATCCCTGTGGAACACCGCTAGTCACAGCCTTTCATTCAGAAAAGCACCCCTCCACTGCTGCCCTCTGTCTTCTATGGCCAAGCCAGTTCTGTATCCATCTTGCTAGTTCTCCACTGATCCCATGTGACTTCACCTTTGTATCAGTTTACCATGAGGTACCTTGAATGAAATAGAGAGAGCGCAAAGCCAACATCTTCCCGTAAGATTAAAGGGTGGGACCAAAAAGTCCAGAGAAATGTCAAGGGATATATATCATTAAGTAAGGAAAAAAAGGGAGGCTTATAGCACAACAGGAATCTCAAAACAGTGGAAGCCCTAGTGAAATATAAAATATGGAGGGAGGTACTTAAAAAAAATTAAGAGAGCAAAGAGGGAAGGGGAAATGAAAAAACACTAGCCAGCAAAATAAAGGAAATCCCACGGTGTTTCATCTGTACGTGTACCTTGCCGGTGTTAAGATTTTTCAGAATCAGGGGTGGTGGGAAATGATAACATCAGTCATACCTGTCAATGACAAGACACTTGTAGCAAGCACAGAAAAGGAACTACTTGTAACAGCAGGTCTGAACTTTGGAATGAAAGTTTACATTGACAAAACCAAATACATATTTCCAAATCACCAAAAAATTTCATATATTCCTAAAAGGAAGACAACTAAAAGAGATGTAAGTATTCAAAGTATTTGGGAAACATATTTGCAATTGAAAGCTGCAACGGTGAAAAACAATTCATTTAGCAGGAAGAAATGGCTATTAACCAGAAATCTGAACAAACAACTCAAAAGGTGACTTGTTTCACAATCAAAAACGTTTGATTTGGAGAGCCACTGTATGGATGTAAAACTTGGACTTAATAGAAGGAAGAGATCAACATGCTAAACAGCTTTGGATGAGAATGGAAAGGATCTCTGGGACAGAAAAAAGTAACAAATGATGAAGTGCTGAGGAGAATGAATCATAGAATGGTTGCAGCACAGAAGGAGGCCATTTGGTCTGTCATGTCGAATGAATGAAGATATTTCTTGAACATAATTAAAATGGAGAAACTGAAGAGGACACACTTCAAGAGGAAACAAGCCTGCAAAGGACGTTATAAAGGGAAGATTTCACAGTGGCACTGCTTCCGCACAGTACCAGAGACCCAGATTTGACTCCAGCCTTGGATGAATGCTTCTGTGGAGTTTGTCTGTGTGGGTTTCCTCTGGGTGCTTCAGCTTCCTCCCACAGTCCAAAGGTTTGCGGGTTACATTGATTGATATGGGCAGCACGGTGGCACAATGATTAGCACTGCTGCCTCGCAGCGCCAGGGATCTGAGTTCAATTCCCGGCTTGGGTCACTGTCTGTGTGGAGTTTGCATATTCTCCCTGCGTCCTCGTGGGCTTCCTCCGGGTGCTCTGGTTTCCTCCCACAGTCTAAAAGACGTGCTGATTAGGTGCGTTGTGCCGGAGTGTGGCAACTAGGGAATTTCACAGTAACTTAATTGCAGTGTTAATGTAAACCTGACTTGTGACTAATGAATAAATTTTACTTTACTGATTGACCATGATAAGTTGCCTCTTAGTGTCAGGGGATTAGCAGGGTAAATGCGAGGGGTTATGGAGATAGGGTCCTGTGGGGATTCTATGAAAAAGAGGAACGGGTGAATATCAATGTTGAATGGCTTAAAAATTGATGGAAAACATCAGCAAATGAAAAGAATGAGACAGGCTAGAAAGATATTGCAAAACTAGTATGCAACAAGGAGCTGCCTGAGGGCAGAGCACACATGCTGATGGTGATTTCCATTCTCTGGGTGCAAAAGGTAAGGAAATTGGGCCTGTTATACTGGGTCTCTGCTGCTTTTAATGTTGCCTGGTATTTTCCAGACTGCCTATTGTGGCAGGGGGAGGGTTCTGAGTGCACTAGGCTTGCAGGTTCATTGCAGACATAATGATGGGGCAGCAAGAGATGTTTCACTCCCATCTCTTTCTACTATCATTGTGGGCTGTGAGAAAATGGTGGCGGATGTGCATTGTAAATATCGAAGCATAGAAGAGGTGGTGAGCAGGGGTTTGGGGGAGATCCAAAGGTCATTTACAGACTGATCCAGCAGATTTTTGCAGCTCTCCAGCAGCCAGTGACCAAGAGCCCAGCTACATTTGACTTTGTCCCATCTTGCTGCTGACATATAGTTTGGTCAGTGAGTGCTTTGGAGATAGTCCAGAATATTTTGAAACATTTAGGACAAGTCAGGCTGCATTGCACGTGTTTTATTCAAAGCTCAGATGGATGTCATTGAGCTCTGATTACTGTACAGTTGTGTTGGTTGAGGTTCTTTTGGAATTTTTATTCAGTCAGTAGATACTTCCTACCATGGCTTAAAGACAATCAATGATTTCATAAATCAGAAAAAAAATCAAATTTTTTTTTCTCTACAGCCCAGATAATGGCATTGATTTTTAATAGATGATTACTTTCCTGATATATATGAAGTTGCGTCTCAGGAAATTAATATTCATGCCTGACACAGAAAAAAAATCAAAGTACTGTGAATTTCATCTTAATAACAAATTGAATTATAATGGATATAATGGACACACAAATGGACTGTGCTGGACCTCTCAATGAGCTGATCTTGAGGTTAATACTTCATGAGTCATAGACTTTCAGTGCAGCTGGAGGTTGTAACTGCATTATCCTTTTATGTGTTCAGTTAATTTCAGCCCCAGTGGGAATAGTTTACAAATTACAAATGCAGCTGCCAATTTTTATGGTTCAACACATGACTTAGACAAAACTGACTTACTCTGTATTGGCATTCAGGTTTGATACAGAAAAGATTTATGTACTGTTGGATAAATATTATTCTGCCTAGTTTGCTGTTTATAGGAAGTATCCTTTAATTTAATATTTTATCTTTAGAACGGGCAGTCAATATAACTATGAACTCCAGTATTTGACCCCATGCCTGACTTAATTATCCACAGAGATAGCCATGATAATGCACAGTTTTATTTGATCACAAATGCAGCTGGTCACTTGTTCCATGTATGATCAAATGTTTCAGACATCCAGCTTCAGATGACAGAGGATAACAGTGTGACAAATAAGGTGAAACCCCCAGCAAGCCTGCTGTAATACTATATAATATGATAGCTTATAGATGTCCGTGTACTACAATAGATGAACTGTTTCATGTCAGTTTGAATGCACAACGAAGAGATTTTAATACCCACTATTTGGTAAAATATCGAATAGACAAGCAGCTTGAAGCATGGTATATCAGTCAGAACATTGACAATTGAGTTCTGTTAGCAAAAAGCCAAGCTACTAATGTACACAGATGTTAAATTTTAATAAAGTTTTTGCTTTCCATCAGCTCCAGTGCCACAGTTATCCAGGTTGTCAAAATGCATGTGACTGTCTGAGCGAGAGGAGTAATTAGAAATGGAAGGGAAGTCGTCCAACCATCCTGCTGTGCCTGTTCTCTCGGCAGGTCATCTTAAATTATCTTTTCTTTCCCACTGACCTTGAAGGCTGTCTCTTCTATTGGTCTTTGTGTAGAAGTAGAACCCCCTTCTGTTCCTGTATTTCCCCTTTAGTTGTGTTCTATCTTATCCAGCAAGTGAATTAGTGTGAATCCTATTGAGGAATGTATAAGGCAGTATAAGGCACAATGACAGAAAGGATTTATAATGCTGGGCCTTTAACTGAGCCATGCAGTCCCGTTGCATAAAGATATGAAGAGGAGTCATACTTTGACAATCCCGAAAAGGCCATTAAATTTATTCCTGCTCTGTTACTAGGTCCTCAGGGCACTCTTCTGGCATCTTCATTCTTTGCTGCTATTTTGTTGTGTGTTCGACGTTAGTCAATGTTCCTTAAGTAAAGACTTCAGTTTGTGAAAAACACTATTATTTATTTACAGCTTGATGTACTTCTTAGGAACTCTGCACAAGAGTGGACTTCTCCCTCCAGATCTGTGTACTTGGTCGTGTCGTTACACCAGCATCATGTGCTTCTAATGTTAACCCTTTACTCTACAGCTACGTTCCTGCTGAAACAATTACCAGTTATTCATTGAAAATGAAGAGTACCTCTTCATACAATTGACCAAATCCAGGAACATTTCCACCACTGCATCAAAGGTTTGTTGCCCTGGTTGAATAGAATATCATTGTCTGCTATTCATTTTGTAAATATGCCTATCCTTTAAGGTGTTATAAGCAGCCTCTACATTCAAGCCTGCCTTTTGAATTTGCCATCTTCTCTACCAGCAACCTGTAGGAATGCAATAAATACTGACAACTCACTGATTCCATTTAAATCATGTCTCACCATAAGGATTATATCAATACCAATTCCTTTGAGCTGGGAGCATGCATAGCTACCTACCACAGCTTGCCTGATTTGTATTAAAAAGGAAAATGTGCCTGAACATTAGTTCCTATTGCAGCCTCGTGAAACACAGAGGTCTCAGTATGCGCAATGGCACCCTCTGCTGCCATCTGCTAGCTCTCAGCGAATTAGGCCCTGCCCACTTCCCCTGCTGGTGGGAAACAGATTTTTTTTTACAGAATGAGGTAAGATTTGATTTTTTACTCACCCAAAAACTCAATGTGATTCTCTCCTGTTTTCCACACTCGTTTGGCACTTAGATCAATTTTGGTAAGTTAGTGCCTTTATTCAATCCACCCTCTTTGGGTAGCAACTAAGGTTTAATTTCACATGTTTCCCTTTCCTTTGGGTACCTTTTCCAGACCCAATACTTATGTTTAAAAGGAGCCAGTTCAACCAGGCTTTCTTGAGTTAAGATGGAATAAGTTTATTAACTACCAAGAAAGAGAAAAGGTCACACACATGCATCTACATACATCTGGATTCAAAATGAACCTAAGTAAAAGATAATACTGAAATCCTTGGCCGGAATCTTACCACTGTTCGTGCTGGTGGGATTTTCCCAGCCCACCACAGTGAATGGAGATTTGGCTAGCCGCCAAATTCTCCCAACTCACTGCAGGGGGTGTGTGGTGTGAACGGGCGGCAAGAGCACGCCCGTTGAGTTGTGAGAAATGTCTGGTGACGAGTTGCGGCTGGTGCAATTCTTTTCAGTAAAGTTGGCATGTGCTGGCGAATAATTGATTCTGTAGTTCAGGTGTTTTGTAGTCTGGCCAAGAGATTTCAGTTCGTTTTCCCAGTCACTATATTTGTTTAGCGTGTGTAGTAATTTCTAGCTGCTGTTTCTCAGCACACAGGGGGAGAGAGAAGACTCCAGAAGAATGCCTCAAAGTCCCAAATGATTCCTTGGCAGGCAGGGAGCTTAGCTTTTAACCTCAGAATGTATTGCAAGGAGTATATGGACTTGTCATGCTAGATCATTATAGCCAGAGATCTTGAGACAAGATAGTCACTATGTCCCTTTGTCTTCCAGAGACTTTGAACTTCGATTTTGAGAGAAAAGGGTGATGTGGGTATTGAATGAGAAAAGAAAGTGATCAGAGATGGTCTTATCTGGTTGACCCAATGGAGTAGCAAGACCAAGTGAGATGGCAAGGTCTAAGGTTGACCATGAATGTTGGGGTATTTACATGGTAGGCAAAATTAAGTGTGGATAGGAGAGCAGCGAACTCAGATGAGAGATGGTATGAAGAATCAAACTGCAAGTTGAGATTCCTGAGGAAAGGGAGTTGCTTAGTGCAGAGTTTTAAGGGAGGAAAAATGTGTAAATTCTAAGGGGACAATCCAGTCGATGGGCAATGTGAGCTGGGAAGATCGCAAAAGAGCCGAAAAACTAGTTTCTCGCTCTTGCAATCTTACTGGCCCCAGTTTGCTAGTGTAATCAGCTTTATGCCTGGGAAGGGCACGTGACTGATTTCAATTTAGAAATTTGAATTTAAATATAGTTAGTGAGCCCAGGACAGAATTGTCTGGGCTAACTGGTCTTACCGGCGAGGATCAACGGGGAATTGACATGGTGGCCTCACCAATGGGACTGAGGGCCATTGAGGCCCTCTGAATGGCCCTGGGCAGTGCCAAGGGATATGGCCATGATAGAGGTAGTGTTTAAGAGGACGTGTGTCGGGAGGGAGCTGCGCACTCTGCAAACTGTCTGGGGTAGTGATCAATTGGCCGGGGGCTGGTCAGCCAAATGGGTGGAGGGGAACAATCAGCTGGGGGGGGGGGCAGTAAGCTGCACACTCTGCAATCGAGAATCAGCTGGAATGGTGAGTGACCAGATCAGGGGGTGGGAGGGATTTGGGACAATATCCGGGTGGGGGAGGGTGAGTGACAGATCTCCCTGTGTTTTGTTGCACAGAACAGAAACATCTGTGCATGCATGATTGTGGCCTCCAGTGTGAGCAGCTGACTTTCTTGCATGAATAGACTCCATTCACTCCCCCTACTGGTGTGAATTGCACTTTGCTTTCGTTTTTTACACTAAGTGCCATAAGATCATGACTGAAAGCTCGCTACAAAAATGGGTGTGATTCTGTCCTGTTTCATGCTCGTCTGGCACTTAGAAGTTTTTTGGTAAAATCATCCCCTTAGTTGTTTTTGTCATCCTCTCAGCCTATTGCTCTTTATCGCTTCCTTTAGGATCCATTCTTTTCCTTACATCTTTGAACAAGCTTTCTCAGCTATCCTAATATCTCCTCTGTGTCACCATGAAATTTTGTTTGATTATGCTCCTTTGAATCACTGTTGAACATTCAATCCGGAGAAGGAGGGAATATTGAATAAACTGTTGGTGCTGAAAGTTGAAAAGGCACTCGGACTGGATGAGATGCAGCTTAGGATATTGAAGGAAGTGAGAATGGAAATTGCAGGGCCACTGGTCTTCCAATCTTCTCTAGATTCAGGGGAGATACCAGAGGACTCGAGAATTGCAAATGTTACGCCCTTATTCAAAAAACTCGTGGCAGCATCAAGAACAAGAGAATACAGATTTAAAGTGGTTTGCAAAAGAAGCAAATGTGATGTGAGAAAAAACTTTTTCACACAACTAGTGGTTTGGGTCTGGAATACACTGCCTGGAAGAGTGGTGGAGGCAGGTTCAACAGAGGCATTCAAGTGGACATTGGATAATTACTTGAATAGAAACAATGTCTATATGGTATGGGGAAAAGGTAGGGGAATGGCATTTAGCCATGATACTTGTTTGGAGAGCCAGTGCAGATGAGATGAACCAAATGGCCTCCTTCTGTATTATTAACAGTTCTATGATTCTGCACAGTATTAAAGGTGCTATATAAATGCAAGCTATTGTTGATGGTGTTGAATTGATCTTATAAAACTACATTGCTGTAGGTACAAGAGAGAATACAGAAAGGAGTCTGGGGATATTTGGAGATAACTCATTAAAGAGGACAACATAGTGTGCAACAGTAGTAGGTAAAGTTTGGGATATATAACAAGAGGGGTAGAGCATATTATGAGATGTGAGAATGAATCTATAAAATTATAATAAATAAATTTATTTACAGTAAAATTTACAGTCCTGCATATAATTATGGTTACTGCACTAGAGCAAGAATATACAGCCACTGAAGTAATACAGAAAAGGAAACATAGAAATATAGGGCAGAATTTTCCCAAAATTTGGCTGCATCACTTTCTGTGCAAATACCCGTGTGAATCCCGCCAGCCCTGACAGCATGATCCGGACTGTGATTTTTAATGAAACATTTCCCATGTGAGAAACGCTGTGCCTGTGGCACAGATTGGGCCCACCCCAAGTGCTATCTAGGTGCTTTAATCAAGAGCACACTGCATTTAAATGGCTCCACAGCATTTACAGACAAACCAAGAGGATGGCAGCCAAGAAGCCAGCTCCACGATTCACCAATGGGGCCCTCACAAGAATGCTGGATGCTGTAGAAGAGGGCAACTATCTTCCCTTCAGCTGAGGAGACCCTCTAGCAAGATAACAAACGTTGCCTGGAAGACATTGGGTACACTGGTGAGCGCCATCATGCTCCACAATACGGTGAAAAATGAACAACCTGCTCCGTCCTGCCAGGGTAAGTGTTTCTTGTCTCCTCTCACCATTCCGCCTTTCTGTAACCATTAGAAATGTCACCTCAATCCCACATGCTGCCACCTAGCAGGACCCAGCACCCAACCTCCCACAAACTTCCTCACAACCTCCCAGGACTCCTTTCCTCACAACTCCTCCCTGCCCATGTGCGGTGCCCGCAATATACCAGGTATTGTCACCATCTGACCTAGCAGATAGCCTGCTAACGTCACCCCCATGTGTCTCTCTTTAGGAGCAGCTTGCTCACAAGTGCTGAAGGTGGGTGAAGATGGGCGGTAGAATGTCAGAGCTGAGAGAACCATGGAGCTCACAGGCAGAGGTAGGAATGGGCATGTGCTGAGAGAGATGAGCCTGTGGGAGAGAAGTGAGGAGCCTCTGCACTTTCACCCAGCTGCCCAAACTCAGGCGAATTCTGTGTCTCCCTAGACACATACCAACACCATGTCCCTTCCCTTGGAGAAACAATACTCAATCAGCCCGGCCCAGCCACCAGCAGGATTCTACCAACCACTCTCAACACAAAATCTGAGGATATTTCAGAGGAAGATACAAAGGATGGGTCACAGCTGTCTCCATCCTGGAGACAGACACTTTGATGGGCGATTGTAGCAGGCAGGCATCTGGTTCACTATCTGGTGACCACCACTGCTTCTGATACACATCAAGAGGCAGGAACGTTCCAGGAATCGGACAGCCAGAGGTCTGTTGAATCCCAGGTCACAGCTGTGTCCCATCTGGGCGCTGTGCCTCTGGACATGTTTGCTCCCTCAGCTGCTGGAGATGCAAGGGCATCTCCATCCATTCACACCAGCAGCGTTCTCAGGTCCCATTGGCAGTGCAACCCTGCCAGTGTGTTTCCCCGCAGCATGGGGTGCTTTCAATAGGAAATCCCATTGACATGGGTGGGACCAGAGAAACCCGCCACCAGCAAACAGTACACCACCCTCTACTGCCGAGAAACATGCTCTGGGAGGATGGACAATCTCATCCCATTTGTTATTTAAGCACTTAATTCGAGAACAAAAGTTGCATAGAAAGATAGGCATAGAAACATAGAAGATAGGAGCAGGAGGAGGCCAATTGGCCCTTGAATTAATTATGATCATGGCTGATCATCCAATTCAATAGCCTAATCCTGCTTTCTCCACATAACTTTGATTCCATTCGTCCCAAGTGCTATATCCAGCCACCTCTCAAATCCATTCAATGTTTTAGCATCACTACCTCCTGTGGCCATGAATTCCACAGGCTCACCACTCTTTGGGTGAAGAAATGTCTCCTCAGCTCCGTCCTGAATGGCCTACTCTGAATCCTACAGAAACACTGATGATATGTTAAGGATTTGCTCAATTTTTCAAATGAGCTAACTGGCTCCTCCAGGGAACCTGTAAAGAGAAGCTATTCATTGGAAGGCAGGCTTCAAGAACTATATAGCATTTTTCTTTCCTGCTTCTTTCTGAAGAAAGCACTTGCATAGGCAGTTTAGATTTAATGACTTAACAAATGGTGGTAAACATGTAGAATAAACTTGACAGGAAGACAATGGAGCGAAACAGTGATGAAAAATTTAAAGGAGAGTGGAATATATATTTGAGGAGTAGGTAATTAAGAGTTATTTGTTTATCAGAATAGGCAGGTGGGTGGCAGTTTTTCTAATCCTGTAGTTTACTCGCACAGTTGCTGCCACCATTCTGTAAATCAAGACTAATTTATTTGTGTTCTCTTCACCTTTTTATTCAATTCGAATGATTGGAAAATGAGTGAGCATTTATATTAAGCTCCATGCTTCAAGTAACGTTAAGACATAAAAGGTTTAAGTCACATTTTCTATATTCTTGTTCTTATTTGGGCAATGCTGATGAAGCTGGAACAACATTCACCCAGTTTGAGATGAAGGGCCGGATACTCCAACCTTGTCCGTGGCTGGGATTCCCCAGTCCCGCTGCTGCGGACGGTGATTTGGTTGGGCGCCTGATGTTTCATCCTCGTTGGCAGAGGTAGCAGGGTGTGTGAGACTGGAGAATTTTGGCCTCGGTGCCACGACAGAGGTGGGGATGTGGAGTGTTATCCTGCTGCAGCTGCTGGGAAAACATGCCAAATCTTCTGGCCCCAGCCTTATAAATTGTGCACCCGGGTGTTTCCTGCCATATTCGGTGGTGAGGCAGTCCTGGATGTCTTGTTGTCCACTGTCATGTCTGGGTGCCATACTGAAGAGGTGTCCAACATCACTGTCCCATATTGAAGCAAGAAAGTAGATCTCCTGAATGTGAAGATGGATCTCTGGGAACACTCCGAGACCAGAAAATGGAACTCCTAAGAAAGAAAGTGGATCTCCAGGAACGTTCTAAGACTGGAAGACGGACCCCCTTCAGGACACATAACCTAGAAGGTCCACTTTCAGATATTCCCCCAACTCACAGCTGTGGTGTTCTGGGGTACAGGATCTGGAGACAACACCAGGCATTGTTCAGGTATATGCCAACATCTGCATGACCGTGTTTCACATCTGCCAACATTGCAGAGAATCTGGCAACGAGCCTTCATCTGCATCCCATTAACAGGATGCAGACAAAGTTCTTTCAGGTTCTCTTGCAGGTTTTCTGACTCACTATTGTGAGCTAACATGAAAAGGAACCTAAAAATCTTCCATTGGCATTTAAGTAGTGGGCCAAATTTTCCAATCCTTCCCATTGGCAGGATCTTCCAGTCCCACTGATGACCAGCCGCAGCAGCATGTTCCCTGGCAGTGTGGCCGGCAAACAACTCAAAAGCCATTGATATCAACAATACCGGAAGATCCCACCACTGGCAAATTTTGAGGCATCTCCATCTCTAGAAGACATGCCATGGCAGATTGGAAATCCTACCCAGTATAAGTGCAGGAAGAGGCAGTGTGGGACAAAGAGGATGATAGTATATATATATATATATATATAAATATATATATATAGAGAGAGAGAGAGAGAGAGAGGTGCAGGGCAATTTTAGAGACTTAAATGAGTATTTGTTTTATGTGTTTACTAAGGAAGAGAATTTTGACAAAATATTGGTAAAAGTGGGAAGGTGGAAATAATGTCTGGGGTAAAAGTTGATAGGATAGTTGTACTAAAATGATTGGCTATGCTTCATTTTTTTTATTAGTGTCACAAGTCAGCTTACATTAACATGCAATGAAGTTACTGTGAAGCTATTCATCACACTCTGGCACCTGTTCAAGTACACTGAAGGAGAATCTATCATGGCCAATGCAACTAACTTAGAGCGGACATGTCACCTGGTTTGGGAGGCCTGCATCCTAGGTTGCTAGTGGGAATCAAAGAAGTCTGCTATAATCATAATCTGCCAATATTCTCTGGATATAGGAAAGTTACCAAAGCATTGGAGAGTGGCAAATGCGGCAGCTATATTGAAGAAAGGTGCAAGGACATTCCGTGTAACTACAGGCCAGTAATTTCAACATCAAAAGTCAATAAAATTTTAGAAATAATCAGTGAAAAAAATTAACAGCTACTTGGCAAGGTTTGAGTAAATTAAGAAGACCCAGCACAGATCTGTAAAAGGCAGACTGTGCTTGACTAATCTAATTGAAATTTTTGGTGAAATAATGGAGAAGTTTGATGAAGGGATTACAATGGCTGCTGTCTATATGGATGTTAAGAAAACCTTTGCCTAAATACCATATTAAAGTTTGATTATCTAAAATTGAAGCTTCTGGAATAGAAGGGTTAATGTCCACTTGAATAAAAAATCATCATAAGGAAAGAAAACAGCAAGTTTTTGCAAATGTTTGTTTTCTAGACTGGAATATTGTAGATAATAGTGTTCCCCAAGAGTCAGTGCTAGGGCCACTGTGTTTTCTGATATAAATAAATGACTTAAACCTTGAAATCCAGAATAAAATTTCAAAATTGACCCATGATATCAAACTTGGAGTTGTGACAAACAATTAGGATGGCTTGAGTTTAGTGAAGCCTGCTGAAGCAGGTATCATGTCGGGGATGTAGCGTGAGAATCGGGCAGGAATTCCTGCATCTGATTCCCATTTTCCCAAAAATATTCCACTAATGAGTGGGAAGGACCCAAGGTAGGAATCCTGCTCACTGACAATCGTTATAGGATCTAGTGCATTTATCAGTTTATTTACTAATGTCACAAGTAAGATTACATTAACACTGCAATGAAGTTACTGTGAAAATCCTCTAGTCATCACACTCCGGTGCCTGTTCGGGTACACTGAGGGAGAATTTAGCATGGCCAATGCTCCTAACCAGCACATTTTTGACACTGTGGGATGAAACCAGAGCACCCGGAGGGAACCCACACAGATACAGGGAGAACATGCAGACTGCACACAGACAGTGACCCAAGCTGGGAATCGAACCTGGGTCCCTAGCGCTGTGAAGCAACAGTGCTAACCACTGCGCCACCGTGCCACCCTACGTCAAGTGTTAACCTGGGACTGAGTATAGTAGTGCTGTCCAGTAAAGCGAAATACTCAAGAGACTGAATGGCCTACCACTGTTCCTATATTGCTATGATTCTGCATTTGTCAAGTCTGAATATTTCTAACGAGTGTGTTTTGATTTTTCTAATGTTGGACTGATGGTAACAAGTGAGAGCGTATCACCTTTAAGCAAAACATTACAGTTCAATATGTTCAAATTGGAAAATGAGCAGTTCTCTTGATACCATCCTGATATGGATGCTTCCTACTGGCTGGTTTTGATGCCAAAAGCTCATTGGCAGAAGCTTGAGACCAGATTGCCTGTCCATCTGGCCAGCTGGAGCAGGAAATTCTAGAAAGAGAAGTATGTTATCAAAAGAACATAAATACATAAAAGGATACAAACACATGAAATATTTGAATAAATTTGAGAAAAAGGCAAGAAAATTCAAGCAAAGTATTAAATTATATGCAGGAAATGAAAACCCAAAAGGAATATTTGCAAATTTGACAAGAAGAAACTGAGCAAACGTTCAGGATGGAGAGAAAAGATAAACAGTCAAAACTCAGATATAAAATCAGAAAATGCTGGAAAGGCCTGATATGGGTAGGCTGACCTATTTTTGTTGGTGCAAATTCCTGAAACTGTGAATCTGAAGAATTTACTTTTATGTTTATAATTTCCTGCTTGGCTACAGATGCAATGTATCTTTCTTGGCAATAGATTTGTTTGGCACCAAAAGAACAATCATGTCCCAGGTGCTATCGAAAAGTAATGGGGTTGAAGACCTGTTTCATCAGGTCGCTACCCTCCGTGCATTGCCTTGGAATTTGCCTCACTTCCGTAAGTGGGTAGGCCTACTTCTCAATTGGCCCTGATCCATCATGCTGATTAAAATGAGGTGGCAGTAACATTTCCAGCCCTCTCGCTTTAGTTTTGCTCTTTGCTCATTTTACACAATTGCCCAAGGTTAAAGTTACCTCTCATATCCCTGGTGATGTTCCATTTCACAAAACAATGGACAGAGGTTTCCGATTTTTGTTCAAAGTATTATCTCGATCAGGGAAAGTGAAAAGCCTATCTGTTAACTTGCCGGCTTTTCCCATTGAACTTTTGAACACTTTGAGAAAAACAAAATGGCAGGGGTAGGTTTCACAATATAGACCCCATTCCCCCAGCAACTTCAATTATTAAAAGATTTTAAAAAGTATAAATAAAAACAGGAACTCACCACGGAACCCAGCCCCCTACCATCAACACAGAACTTCTCACACCCCCTCCTCCATGGGAACACACCCCTCCCACCACAGATACAGAATGCCTCTGCCCTACAGGAACACCTCCCTCCCCCACCCTTCCACAGCACTGTCACTGCCCCTGCACTGCCCGGCATGACCCTCTCCCACTGGGGGGCACAACAGTGGCACAGTGGTTAGCACTGCTGCCTCACAGGCCAGGGACTCAGGTTCAATCCCCAACTTGGATCAATATCTGTGCGGAGTCTGCACATTCTCCCTGTGTATACATGGGCTTCCTCTTTATGCCACTACCAGCACCTTCTATCATTCTCAACACTGCCATTAATCCCTCCTTTGAATTGTATCCCTGACATCTTGTGCAACTTCTCCCAGTTTATGCCTATCACTGCCCTTCTGTTTTTCTCCACCTGCTCCACCCCTTCTCTAACAGTATAACATCTATCACATTTCTCCCTCATGTTAAATCTGAAGAAGTCATATGGACTTGGAATGGTAACTTGGCTTCTCTCTCCACAGATGCTGCCAAATCTGCTGAGATTTTTTCCAACATTTTCTGATTTTATTTCAGTCGACCCTGAATGTTTACTTCAAGATAATTTAAGGTCCTCTCTCTAGAGGTATATATGGTCAGAAAATAAAGGGATTATTCACACGACAGCAGTACTTTATCATCAATATTTTAGATATTAATTGTTCTCCACTCCTGATTATTTTCAGGTGTACTGATGCTCCATTCCCCAATTTAATGTAATAAAAATGCTAAGTTAGGGTCTGTAAAGGAAATACTGAAATTTTATTGCCAGTGCAAAGAACATTGACAACCATCTTCATATTTAGCCTACCTTATTGAAGTGTTATTTGAAATATTATGAATTATTCCAGCATGTATTGTTTTCTTGAGTCGATTTAAGCATTTCAAACAATAATGAGACTGAGTACAGGAAAGGGATAGAGAATCTGGTGCATTGGTGTGACAATAATAATTTCTTCCTTAATGTCAGTAAAATGAAGGAGATTGTCATCGACTTCAAGAAGCTTAAAGGAGAACAAGTCCCTGTCCATATCAATGGGGATGAAGTAGAAGTAGTCAAGAGCTTCAAGTTTTTAGGTGACCAGATCACCAACAATTTGTCCTGATCCCTCCATGCCAAATGCTATAGTTAAGAAAGCCACCAATACCTCTAAGTTCTCAGGAGGCAAAGGAAATTTGGCATGTCCTCCATGACTCTCACCAACTTTTACAGATACATCATAGAAAGCATTCTTTCTGGTTGTATCACAGTTTGGTATAGCTCCTACTCTGCCCAAGACCACAAGAAACTACAAAGAATCATGAACCAAGCCCAGTCCATTACCAGCATACCAGCTTCCCGTCCATTAACTCTGTCTTGCCTAGACTCACTGCTGCCTCAAAAAAGCAGCCAGCGTAATCAAGGACTTCATGCACTCCAGCCATACTCTCTTCCCCCTTCTTCCACTGGGAAAAGGGTACAAAAGTCTGAGGTTACATACCAACCAACTCAAGAACAGTTTCTTCCCTTCTGCTATCAGGCTTTTGAATGGACCTACCTCATTTAAGTTGATCTTTCTTTACACCCTAGCTATGACTGTAACATTACATTCTGCAGCCTCTCCTTTCCTTCTCTATGAACGGTATGCTTTATCTGTGAGGCATGCAAGAAAGAATGCTTTTCATTGTATACTAATACATGTGACAATAGTAAATCAAATCAAATCAGACCTGGAAATTGAGGTTATAGAAGAAAACAGAACATTTTTGATGTAGACACTCAATCTCATCTTGAGAACGTTGAGTAGAGAGGAGATGCAGACTCCTCAGTTTAGCTGCAACCAGGTCTGTAGATAATGCTGTATTTAGAAATGTAGCAGCCCTGATTGCTTCCTTCACGCCAGGCCCACAGAAGAATACTGCAAAATGTTGAAGACCTTTACCAGAACAGGCAAGGAAACACACAGGGTACTCTGTGCAATAGCGCACTCATCAACCATATGAATCCATTCAAACAGCATTGGTACGCAACTCCATTGTGTTGGGTGGACAAACAGGTGCATATCCAGACTACAGGATGGTGTTGTAACAATATGTGTGACTGGGTGATGGGATTTGGACTTAAGTTACCATATAGCAACATAAGAATATAAAAATAAACTACTGCAGATGCTGGAATCTGAAACAAAAACAGAAAATGCTGGAAAATCTCAGCAGAACTGATAGCATCTGTGGAGAGAGAACAGAGCTGATATTCTGAGCCTGGATGATTCTTCATCAGAGCTCAGTACCTAAGAATTTACTGGGCTGGAAGGGATGCTTGAGACCACCTGGCTAGTCCCAAATAAAGCTATATTTAGCCACATAAATTCACATTTTTCTCAGTGAAAGAAGTAGCTCAGGAAATATAGCTAATAGTGAGTTTCTGATCTTCACCACAATGGCAAACGGTGTGCTATACAAAGCTGTCAATGGACCAGGAGCAATGGTCAGGTGAGTTATTCAGTTGTGGTATTATCCTAGCTAACACGTCACGGGAATGTTTTCTGTTTGTACCATGGTTATATGGAAATGTAAGTTAACTGTAAATTGTATCTGAGACAATAAAATAAGACTGCTGGTTATCATAGAGGCAATATAATGCATAGTAATGTCAAGAGGGACACACAAGAATGTTTGAAAAACTGTACTTGTTATGGTTGCAGTGAGAATAATAATTGGTTAATTTAACAGGCCTATTTAGAATTGTTTCCTCTATTGCACAGGTGACCAAAATATTTGCTTCCAGATTTAAAAGTGATTGATTTGGGATGTCTCTATTAGAGCAACATAAAAAATTCTTCATGATGCATTTTTTCTCAAAGGCTAAACATCACAGTCCATGTGTAAATATTTTAAAATATGAAAGCATAGGAAGTGTAGAACAATAAATTGAGCATCTGGATCTGTGGGCATTCAAAACCCAATGCTAATTTGCAAGTATGAATCTGGTCCCTCGTGTTAACTACATTTAATGATTCACAGAATTTGAATCGTCGACCTCCTATTAACGCATTACACCACAGCATGTTTCTGCAACTTGTGCCATGCTTGACTTAGAAATCATTTACTGCAACCTTGGTCACAAATAGAGTCTCCATTATAAGTGAAGGCAGGTGATTTTGCTTTCTGGCCATTTGTACTGTTGGTGCATTTTAAAAACTCAGATATAGCTTTGACTATTCTGAACATCAGTAGAAGGAAGTCAAAAGGCCATAAAAGCAATTTAGAAAAATTGCTGAACAACTGAAAGCATACAAATATGCAATGGGGGAAGGGATTCAAGATTCAATTAAGGAACCCATTCATTTAATTTAAAAATACACAATTGACATGTCAAATAAGGAACATGTGCTACTTCAGCCCTTTCATTTTGTTTCTATTACAGGTCTAATGATTAAAATTGTTCTTCTGAAATTGACCTAATTACAGCCAATGTGATTTTAAAATTATAATTGTGCTTTTTGCATGTACATCTATTTAAAAACATTGATTCCCATTATCCCCTTTTGCTGCATAAGCGACCCTGTCAGATAATTTGAATACTATTTTGTTCAATCTATACAGTTGCCTGAAGCTGTCAAAATATTGCAAAAATTGAGATTTGTAAGCATTTTATTAAAAAAATATATAAAACCATATCCTGCTTCAGATTACTGTGACTGCCAATTTGTACAGCAAGGTTAATCAAATGTTGAGAAGAAATTCATTGAGGTAGAAATAAAATGTACTGGTTAGAATATAATGGGCAAGAATTCTAGGGGATTTTCACAATAACTTCAACGCAGTGTTAATGTATGCCTACTTGTGACATTAATGAATACACTTTAAACCTTTTGCTGCACTGTATATTCTATCTCCTGCCAACTACGATTCTCGTGGCAGGTGGGATTAGAAGATTCCCCCCCCCGCCACTTTTCTGAATGGGGGTAGTTATTGAATGGATCATAGCAGAGTTCAGTGTTTGAATCACAGAATTGTAGAATATTTACAGCTCTGAAGGATTCTACGCAGCCCATTAAACCAGTGCCAGGTCCTTCCAAGGGCAATCCAACTAGGACCATTCCCCTGCCTTTTCCCTGTGACTCTGTAATTGATTTCCCTCATGTAGTTATCAAGTTGTTTTTTCAAAGTCTTGATTGAATTTCCTTTACCACTCTTTCAGGCAGTGCATTACAGAACCTAACTACTAGCTTCATAAAAATGGTTTTCCTCATGTCACCTTTGGCTGTTTTGCCAATCAATATAGTCCTCGACCCCTCTGTTAATAGGAACAATTTCTCTCTATCTACTCTTACCTAGACTCCTCATGATTTTGAACATTCTCGATCAATTCTACCCATAACCTTCCTGGCTCTAGGGACCCAGCCTCTCCTTTCTATCCATGGAGCTGAAGTCGCTCACCTCTAAAACCATTCAAGTAAATCTTTTTTACACCATCTTGAAAGTGTTTCCATCCTTCCTAAAGTGTTGTGCCCAGAATTGGGCACATTGCCCCAGCTGTGCATGAACCAGTGTTTTATCGAAGTTCATCATATTTTCTTGCTTTCATACTCTATGGTGCCATTTATAAAACTAATGCTCCTGCATGTTTTTTAATTTGCATTCTCAACTTACTTTGTCACCTTTAACAATTTCCATGCAAGTACCCCAGGTCTTGCTTTCCTTGCCCTACATTTTAGATTTATATTGCTTCTCCTGTTTCTTCATATCAAATTTGCCACTCCATGTTTCGCTGCATTAAATTTCATCTGCTGTGTGACTACCCAATCCACCAGCCTGTCACTATTCTTTTGAACTCTATCACTGTCCTTCTCAATGATCAAATTTTGTATGTTATGCTGTTATGACTATAGAAACACAGAAATGAGAAGTAGGTGTAGGCCATCCAGCCCTTCGAGCCTGCTTCACCATTCATTTTGATCATGACTGATCATTGAATTCAATATCCTGATCCCACCTTCCCCCACATCCCTTGATCCCTTCAGCCCCAAGAGCTATATCTAATTTCTTCTTGAAATCAAACAATGTTTTGGCCTCAACTACATTTTGTGGAAGTGAATTCCACACATTCACCATCCTCTGGCTGAAGATTTCTCTTCACCTCAGTTCTAAAACGTCCCTTAACCTCAAACTAGGACCTCTAATTCTGGACTTCCCCACCATTAGGAACATTCTTTCTGAATCTACTCTGTCTAAACTGTCAGAATTTTATAATTTCCAAGAAATCCTCTCTCACTCTTCTAAATTCCAGTGAATATAGTACTAACTGACTTAGTCTCTCCTCATGTTACAGGCCTGCTATCCCAGGAATCAGTAGGATAAACCTTTGCTGCACTCCCTCTATAGCAAGGACATCCTTCCTAAGTTAAGGACACCAAAACAGCACAAAATCCTCAAGATGCAACTTCACCAATGCCCTATACAAATGCAGCAAAATATCCCTATCCCTATACTCAAATCGTCTCATTATGAAGACCAACATACCATTTGCCTTCATTACTGCCTGCTGTACCTGTGTAAGTACTTTTCGTGATGGATGAACAAGGACTCCAAGGTCTCATTGAATATCCACCTCTCTCAATTTACACCTATTCAAATAATAATGTCTTTCTATTATTGCTACCAAAATGGATAATCTCACAGTTATCCATGAAATACTGTATCTGCCATGCATATATCCCCACACTCAGCCTGTCCAAATCATTTGAAGCATATCCCCACAGCTCACCCTCCCACCCAACTTTATATCATCTGCAAATTTGGAGATAATATATTAAATTTCCTCTTCCAAATCATTAATACATAATGTGAACAGTTGGCGTCCTAGCACAGATCCCTGCAGAACTCCATGGGTCATTCACTGACTGTCAATCAGAAAAAGACCCATTTATGCCAACTCTGTGCTTTCTATCTGCTAACTAGCTTTCTATCCAACTCAAGACATTAACTGCAATCCCATGTGCTTTAACTTTACATAGTATTCTGCTATGTGAGACCTTGTCAAAAGCCTCTGAAAGTCTCCTCTGTCAACTCTACTAGTTACATCCTCAAAGAATCCCAATAGATTTATCAAGCATGATTTCCCTCTTGTAAATACATGCTGACTTAATCTGATTCTACCACTGCCTTCCAAATGTCGAGTTATGAAATCCTTCATAATAGACTCTAACAACTTCCCCAATACCAACATTAGGCTCACTGGTCTGCAGTTTCCTGTTTTCTCTCTACCTCCCTTTTTGAATAGCGGGGTTATATTAGCTACCCTCCAATCTGTAGAAACTATTCCAGAGTCCAAAGAATTTTGGAAAATAACCACCACGGATCTAGTATTTCCAGGGCTATTTCCTTAAGTACTCTGGGATGGAGATTATCAGCACCTGGAGATTTATCTGCCTTCAATCCCATCAATTTCCCCAAAAACATTTCCCTACTAATGCTCATTTCCTTCAGCTCCTCATTAAAACATGTTCCTTTCAGCACTTCTGGTACATTATTCATGTCTTTCTTTGTGAAGACTGGAGCAAAATATAAATTTAATTCCTCAGCCATTTCTTTATTCCCTGTTATGAATTCTCCTGTTTCTGACTGTAAGGGGCCAACTATTGTTTTTGTCAATCTTTTTCTCTTTACATATCTATAGAAACTTTTATAGTCAGTTTTTATGTTCCCCACTAGCTTACTTTCATGCTCTATTTTTCCTTCTATATCAATCCCTCGGTTCATCTTTGGTGAATTTTAAACTGCTCCCAATCATCAGGCCTACTGTTTTTTCTTGCTAATTTGTATGTTTCTTCCTTGAATCTGATACTTTCTCTAATTTCCCTTGTAAGCCATGGTTTTGCCACAATTCCCTTCCTTCTCTTGTGCCAAACAGAAAAAAACAACTTCTGGAGTTCACCAATTCATTCTTTAAATGCCTGCCATTATCTGTTCAGTGTATTTCCTTTCAGTAGTGTTTCCCAGTCCATCTTGGCCAATTCATGCCTCATATCATCATAGATATCTTTATTGAGATCATCACTATCCACCTTGACAAAGAATTCTACCATATTATGGTCACTTGTTCCCAAGAATTCTCTCACAAGTAGATTGCTAACTAATATTTTCTGAGTGTACAATACCCAGTCCAATATGGCCTGCTCCCTTGTTGGTCCTTCAGGAAAAACATCCCATATGCACTCCAGAAATCCCTCCTCTATTGTATTATTTCTAATTTGACTCTCCCAATCTATATGCAGATTAAAGTTGCCCATAATCACAGATATTCCTTTAACACATGCATCTCTGAATTTCTGTCTAATGCTTTTCCCAACATTACCACTACAGTTTGGTGGCCTGTATACCATCTCCACAAATGTTTTTTGCCCCTTACTGTTCCTTAATTCGACCCCCACATCATTTATGCTAATATCTTTCCTGCGTATCGTATCAAAATTATCTTTAATTAACAAAGCAACTCCACCACCTTTTCCTTTCTGTCTGTTCTTTCTAAACACTGAATAGTCCTCAATGTTTAATTCCCATTTTTGCTCACCTTGGAGCCACATCTCCGTAATGCCGACCGTATCATACCTCTTTTCATCTATCTGTGTAACTGATTCATCCATTTTGTTTCAAATGCTTTGAACATTTAGACACAAAACTTTAAGGTGGGCATTTTTAACATTTCTTTTCCCTTTACTACTTTTTTTACTCAGTTCTTATCTGACTCTGTCCCTTAATTTCTCTGTCTATCATTTTCCTTATTCTCCGTACTGTCTTTTCCACTTGTATTAATTCCCCCTGCTCTGAATCCTCGCAAAGATCCCCGTCCCCCTGCCATCTTAGTTTAAACCATCCCCAGTCACTCTAGCAAGTACCACTCCCCCTCCCCCCACTCCCCCAAAGGACATCAGTCTCAATCCTGTCCAGATGTAACCTGTCCGGTTGCACAGGTCCCACCTCCCCCAAAATCCTATGCCCAATGCCCTAGGAATCTGAAACCCTCCCCCTCATGCCATCTTTTCAGCCATGTGTTCATCCTATGTTTGTCCTGGTGTTTTTACTCTGACTAGCGTGTGGCACAGGCAGTAATCTTGAGATCCTTTGAGGTCCTACTTTTCAGCATTCTTCTTAGCTCCCTATATTCTGCTTTTAGGACCGCATCCTTTTTTTTACCTATGTCATTTGTACCAACATGTACTATGACCATTGGCTGTTTGCTCTCCCCCTTCAGAATGTTCAATAACTGTTCTGAGACATCTGACCAAGTCCAGAGAGATGAATAAATTCCCATTTTACATTTCTGATGTTTGTTATAGCAGAGATGGAATTTTTAAAATGTTGGAACTTTTCAATGGTGATCATCTGGGACTATGTCAACTTTACCTTTACTTATACGTGAGAGGCCATTTCAAAGTTAACTTAAAAGTCAACCATGTTACTGGGGCCCTGGAGTCACATGTAGACTGGGAAGGTAAGGATGGCAGATTTCCTTCACTATCAGGTACTGGTGAATCAAATTGGTTCATACAGCAATCAATGATAGCTTTATGGTCACTATTACTAAGATTCCAGATTTCATAATTGAATTTTTAATTCCACCAGATGCTAAGATTACATTTGAACCTGTTTGAACTCAAACATTTGCTTAGGATTGCTAGTCTAATGTCATTATCACTATCTTCCCATTAAATGGTATGTGGCATTACTGGATGACCAGAATAGGTAGGTAGAGGGGTGGGGTGGAGGGAGGTGGGGGTCTCTGAAAGAAGAGGAAGTGAAGAGATTGAACCATCTGCTAGATATTTAAAATTAGTTCATATTAAATATTCAGAGACCTGATTTTGTGTCATTAGTTTAATTTTGTACTCTTTTCATATTTTCATTAAACATGTTGCGTACATTAAAGGCGTCAAAATGAACATATACCATGCATAGAAGGTCATAGGAGTAGACTGCTTTGTAGTCACAGAATTGACGATCATGGTCTAGAATATCTCTTATGATTAAGGATTTGTGTGAATAAAATATTAGGTAATTATTAGCACTATTGTATTGGGGGAGGGAGTTAACTAGGTGCTTAGAATGTGGTGCAGAATGATGTCAATAGCAGGGATTTAATCCTTGTACCTACTGAGATAATTCCTAAGGCTGTTGGTTTGTCTTGTCTTACCCGTCTCCATGGCTTAATGCAGAATGGATGCCCCTCAACTACAATCACTTGGCTGGAGGTGTTCCAAATTATGAAGTGCTTTGATAGAGTAACCAAAGAGAAACTGCTTCAAGTGGTAGATTTTGTGTGGCAATATGTATCTCTCTGCGTCTAAGCTGCGCACATTTACTTGGGTTGCATCAGAGTCAGCAGCTATGGCTTTTGTGGAAGCTTCTTGCTAGCCAGGGGCTAGCCTTTGGGTTGCCATTGCAACTAAAATGCAGTCGTGACTTTTCCAAGAAAAATGCTTATTACAGCACCGATATCTGGGAGCAAATATCTTTAAAATTGGTGGAAATAATAACTTTATGTTGCCTTGCCAGCATGTTTGTAGGTGGTAGGTAGCTGTAAAGTTTCTTGGAGGACTTTCCTAGCAGGCTCCCACCTGTCTCTACCTCTCCACAATGTTGTACTTAGGCAGGTGAGGCATAGGCTGGCCTGCCTGCCGTTACCCCAGTTGACATCTTTGATGATATAAGACCATATAAGAGATGTTTCTCATCCAGTCTCACTACTCAGGCTGGCGGGAAAAGTTCAGGAGCATGGGGGAAGCCCAAGAAGTGATCCTGTTCAGACCTCTGGTGGGTGGGAGTAGAGGACGGGTTTCACCAGAAGCCTCCTTTCAACATTGGGAACCCCCTCAAAAAGAATTGGCCTCTGTAGTTCCTCTTTCCCTCTCTGACCTCCACAATATCCCCATCTCTCTGGGGCTCACCTCTTCACCCTGTGTTGAAACCCCTCAAAGCAGCCAGACTCCTGGGATTTAAGCTCTGGGGATTGCTTGCAGTCCTAGTTCTGTCCACTGCAGCTTCTGGCACTGCAGGAAATAATGTGCTGCCAGTCAGATTGACTTACAGCTTTCTGAGACTGGATTTCTTCCTCATTGAGAGCAGGCAGAACTTGCAACTCCTGTCAAACAACACTTGTCAAGGGATACCTTGCCATTCACAAAATCCTGGCTGTGGATGGTATGAAACATGGAAGTGGTGTGAACCATGAAGAGGATGGTGTAGAACTTCAAATGCCATAGACAGGTTGGTGGAATGGTTGAACAAGTGGTGGGGAAACTTGATGCAGAGAACTGTGAAGTGATTCAGTTTGATAGGAAGAATGCAGAGTGACAATATAAAACAAACAGGTACAATTCTAGAGGGGTGCTGGAGCAGAGGTATTCGAGTGTATATGTCCGTTAATCATTTGAAGGTTGCCCTCCAGGTTGAGAGTTAATAAAGCATACAACATCCTGAGCTTTATCAATAGAGGCTTAGAATTCAAAAGCCAGGAAGTTATGCTGAACTTATATGAATCATTGATTCAGTCTCAACTGAAATATTGTATCCAGTTCTGGGCACCATACTTTATAGAATCATAGAATCCCTATAGTGCAGAAAGAGACCCTTTGACCCAGCAAGCCTTCACTGACAACAATCCCACCCAGGCCCTATCCCCGTTACCACACATATTTACCCTGCTAAACCCATTGACACTAAGGGGCAATTAAGCATGGCCAATCAACCTAACCCGCACATCTTAGGACTGTGGAAGGAAACCAAAGCATCCAGATGAAACCCATGCAGACACTGGGAGAAGGTGCAAACTCCACACAGACTTTAGGAAGGATGTGAAGGCATTAGAGAGGATACAGAAAAGATTCACGAGAATGGTTCCAGTGATGAGGACTTTAGTTACATTGAAAGATTGGAGAAGTTATGACTGTTCTCCTTGGAAAATAGAATGTTGAGGAGATTTGATAAATGTATTCAAAATCATGAAGTGTCATGACAGAATAGACGAAGAAAAATTGCTCTTATTGCTGGAAGGATTGCAGGACTTTCACATTGGAAACAAAATTTTCTAAGTAACAGAAAGTAATTTCAGCAAAAACAACATGTTGACGAGCTAACAAGCCATATATGTACTGTTGCATCATGATTATGTGAGAAATTTCACTAACTGATGCAGGTCTAAAATAAACTATGTAAACTGAATCTGACTTTGCCTCCTGTGTATTTCCCTTTTAGGTAGTGATTTTTGAGTTTCCAATTATTGCACAATATGTTGAAAATGATTGTGAGGTATTTCACTTCCACAGAGGTGTACTTCACCAACAGCATAGACCATAACAATTTGTCCATTAATAATGAACATCGATCTTAATTAGCAGAAAGAAACACATTTTGTTTCTCTGCCTTCAGTGTCGATTTCACACAACTTTCATCAGGATTTCAGGTTATTGATCTTTTCAATAATTCAGTGAAAGAAATTTAATTTTTATGTGTTATCAGTCAAAAAATGTTAGTTCCTGTATGGATGCAATTTGAAAAAAATAAGCAAGCAATTATATGTAATTAAGAACAATTTAGTTTTGAAATTTGTGAATATCTTAAATCATATAATTTCCTAGCAAAAACATTTTGTTTAAACAATCCCTCATGAAGAATTCATGCCAGAACAATGTAGTTTACACAATAACGGTCATAATACAGGGTGACACGAATCATCAGCTTATCGCAAAGAAACCATGCTATCTCATGTAAGAACATAATACCACTTGTAATGCGAGTCATAGAGTCACAGAGATTTACAGCATGGAAACAGGTTCTTTGGCACAACATGTCCATGCTGCCTTTTCTTTTATCCCCCTAAGCTAGTCCTAATTGCCTGTGTTTGGCCCATATCCCTCTATATCCATCTTACCCATGTAACTGTCTAAATGCTTTCTAAAAGACAAAATTGTACCTGCCTCTACTATTACCTCTGGCAGCTTGTTCGGACTCTCACTACCCTCTGTGTGAAAAAATTGCCCCTCTGGACACTTTTGTATCTCTCTCCTCTCATCTTAAATCTATGCCCTCTAGTTTTAGACTCCCCTACCTTTGGGAAAAGATATTGGCTATCAATCCGGTCTATGCCCCTCATTATTTTATAAACCTCTATAAGATCACCCTTCAGCCTGCTACGCTCCAGAGAAAAATGTCTCAGTCTATCCAGCCTCTCCTTATAACTCAAACCATCAAGTCCAAGTAGGATCCCAACAAATCTTTTCTGCACTTTTTCTAGTTTAATAATATCCTTTCTACTATAGGGTGACCAGAACTGTACACAGTATTCCAAGGGTAGCCTTACCAATGTCTTGTACAACTTCAACAAGACGTCCCAACTCCTATATTCAACGTTCTGACCAATGGAACCAAGTTTGAGAGAACAATGCTGAGTAGGATACCAGGAGATTACTTTGCTATTCTTCGCATCGTACCATGGGATGTTTATAATCTATTTGGACAGGCAGCAGGGAGTTTGGTTTAATGCATTGTCAAAGGATGGCACCCTTTGGTGGAGGTCGATCTTGATGAAAACATAAGTTCAGATCCCTGAGCAACGTGCTGGCTCTCTGGAATGACCCCACCTCCCAGAAATTATTGAATGGGTGTTAGGACCTATATACTGGCGATCTGCACAGATGTAGCAATTTAACACTTAGGCATGTAAATGAGAGCAAAGCGTGCAGAGAATGCTGAAAGTCTGCAAAGAGATATAGATAGTCTAAGTGAGTGGGTGAGGGTTGAGAAGATGGAGTACAATGTTGGTAAATGTGAGGCCATCCATTTTGGTAGGAATAACAGTAAAGTGGACTATTAATTAAATGGTAAAAAAATGTGGCATGCTGCTGTGCAGAGGGACCTGGGCGTCCTTGTGCAGGAATCTCAAGGAATTGGTTTGCAGGTGCAGCAGGTAATTAAGAAGGCAAATGGCATTTTGTCCTTTATTGCTAGAGGGATGGAGTTTAAAAACAACAAGGTTATGTTGCAACTGTATTAAGTGCTGGTGAGGACACACCAGTATTGTGTTTAGTTTTTGTCTCCTTACTTCAGAAAGGATATACTGGCATTGGAGTGGGTGCAGAGGAGATTCACTAGGTTGATTCCAGAGTTGAGAGGATTGGCTTATGAGGAGAGATTGAGTAGACTGGGGCTATACTTATTGGAATTCAGAAGAATGAGGGGAGATCTTATAGAAACATATAAAATTATGAACAGAATAGATCAGATAGAAGCAGGGAAGTTGTTTCCACTGGTGGGTGAAACGAAAACCAGAGGGCATAGCCTCAAAATAAGAGGAAGCAGATTTAGGACTGAGTTGAGGAGGAACTTATTCACACAAAGGGTTGTGAATCTGTGGAATTCCCTGCCCAGTGAAGCAGTTGAGGCTACCTCATTGAATGTTTTTAAGGCAAGGATAGATAAATTTTTGAACAGTAAAGGAATTAAGGGTTACGGTGAGTGGGCAGGTAAGTGGAACTGAGTCCACAAAAAGATCAGCCATGATCTTATTGAATGACGGAGCAGGCTTGAGGGGCCAGATGGCCTACCCCTACTCCTAGTTTTTATGTTCTAATGTTCTTAACAGCACGTTAAAGAGAAGAAAACAATTTTTGATGCAGCTACAGAGCTGATGAGGGATTGCAACCTTGGCCTTGAGTAGGATGCAGCATTGCAGTGGGGAGACAGTCATGGAGGCAGGTCCATTTAGCATTACTGCATTAAAAGGGAATAACTCAGTGAGCCGCTCAGTTGGTAGAACACAATGATCCTTCATTGTGCAAAGGCTGCATTGAGGTAACTCGCTAAGCACTGGATCTGTTGGTAGGGGGCAGGGAATTTACCCTACAGACAGAGCAGAAGGTCTAAGCAGCTGTAACCTTGCTTCTGCGGGCAATGGGGTCCAAATACAGAGATTGAGCTGAACTAATCCGACCTGGCGACGGCAGAGATGAAGATCACAGAAGAGTTGCACAAGAGACGGGGAGGCAATGAAGATAACCTCCACATAGATAATAAATTATCCTCCTGAATCTAACAGATATTGGTATCACTGAAAGATCAAGGCAGGTGGTGAGAGTGCTGTGTGCACTGATGGCAGGCCACCTCACCAGCTGGATCAGCACAGCCTGTCAGCTGCCGCAAAGATCACAGGAGCTGAACATCTTTGCCATGTGGTTCTCCCAAGAGGTGGTGATTGCTGTCCTGCCTGGTGTCTCAGAGTTGGCTGCTCATCATAGCACATTGAAGGTAATGGATGCTCTGTTTAAGAAGGTTTTGGATCACGTTGTCTTCATCACTTATGAGGGCACACAGGCACGGAGGACTTTCCTTCACCATTGGATCCCTTACCTACTGTGTGTCTACTGTATGCATGTGACCATCAAGGCGCTGGCAGAGCAGCTGGGGGCATTCATGAACAGAAAGGGATTCTACTCTACAATCGTTCGACAAGTGTGCAGCCTCCAGAAGATTTCCTCCTGGCCTATGCACGGTATCAGGGCAGGCGTCATGATTCCTTAATCCTTAGGCAATCACTGGTGCTGTAACTGTTCATGCCACAGGAGAAACCTTAATAAAGTGGCACACTTCCTCAAAAAATGAGAAGACATATTGGAACAGAGTGACCCAGCTGAGGACTCAAGGCTTCATTCAGGATGCAAAATTTGCTCAGGCCTCTCCGGTTGAGGCAGTTTTCTCCAGTCAAGTAGATTATGACTTCACCTTTCTAAAGGAGAAGGAGTGTGCCCAACATGCAATCAAATCATAGGTTTCACACATTGTCAGGAAGACAAGTCTCCAACTGTTGTACTGTGTCAATTAACACACTCACTTTTGCTTTTCCCCCCACCTCATAATTCTTCTGCCTTTAAGTCATCAATTCTTCAAAACAGACAGACTGGGTTCAATAATCAAGTTCATCACAAAACATTTGATGCATTTGAACAGATCAAAAGCATAACAAAGGTCACCCAAGTGAACCAAACTGTGAGAATATTGATGTGGCAGCCTCAGATCTCAAATGCTCCTGTGGAATCCTCCCCCCCCTGCCACCGTGCCTCAATTAATTGGGTGTTCAGCATTTCCCCAGCTCATGATGAACCTGCCCATTTAAACTTGTGTTGCATGTCAGTGCTTACACAATGTGCAGTTGAGATCCAGATATGCACCCAATGTCAGGGTTCCAACACCAGAACAAGATATCTACCCTGTAACTTACCCTCCGTATTATAGTGTAATGTCAACCTAAACTGTGCTCCTACCTGGAATGCCTTAAACCCTGAAACTACACTAGCAAAACAGAGGCAAAAAACTAAACCAAACTGATACCATGCACATTCTTAATAGCTAAATATTGGATTATTTATACAATATTGTTGTTCAAAGCAATTCTTCTCTGGCTTTTTCGGTCAACAACTACAGGTAGAGAGAAGGGAAACACAAAATTATTTCACACAAAACCATATACCAAAACAATTTACTTTATAAGGAAATACTTATTGGCTAGATGAAATAGATAATGATTTGATTCTAACATTAGTAATACTTTCAAGTGTATTTCCCTCTAGTTAGGATCCGATCATTTAAAATTACTTTATATTCTGATTTAGCAAAACCACAACATTTAGCTGTCTTCAATCACCAAACATTTTCTTCAAAAGTAACTGCTGATCTTTCAACACTCCTAATTTCAATGTTAATTGGCAAACATATTTTGCACTTTTCTAAACAATGCTCACTCTTGCCCACACTGTGTGGGATCATTGTTGTGGTCCTATTGTCAGTTACTACAATGTCCAAATGGTGAGACATTGTGAAGCAATATTTTGAGCAGAGTTGATAAAGTAGTGTAGACATCATGACTCGAACAACAAAGCACTTTCAAGAATATTAAAGAAACATCAACATTAAACATGAACATACAAGCTGTACTCACCTGTGGGATATTTGCATTAGCCTCAACCAGGCCATTCATTGTTAGTACTCATTATTTGCATGGGTTTGGGGAAGAAATGGGGGAAAGATGTTGGAGGTACTGGCCAGACATTTCTGGGAGGACTACGTTTTTGGGGAAAGGCAATGCAGGTGCAATTTTGGAGAAGGAGAAAAAATTTAAGATGATAACTTTAAAGAACAACATGTCATCACCTCAGAATCACTCCTAAATAGGCCATAACTCAGAAAAGGATCCTTCTCTCCACTGCCCGCCACTCATACAGTGGCAGTTAATGTGCAGATATTATCTGCTTTGATCCTCCTTTCCCAAGTCAATCATCAGCCTATAATAAGCCTATTGTTGTACAAAAGGGGCTCAAAGTGAACATTAAACCACAGGATTACATTTTTGTTTTGCTGTTTGAAGCTTGACTAACATCCATTTTTTTCCTTCTTTGCGAGCACCATACTGTATCAGTCTTGATGACACATGATAATACTCACCATTATTTGAAATTGCAGCCAGTTATAAGAAATTCTGGGTATAAGAGACAGTAAATAAAAGTGCTGTATCTGAAAAAAAGTAATGTTTTTGTTAAGTTAAACTAATATGGCCAATCTTAGGTTACTGAAAACTTCAGTCAGTAAGAAGTAGGCTTGACTGGAAATGTAGATATACGAACACCAAATGGAATTTGTCGTTTCTGCAAGTTGTTCTTTATTCAAGACAAGTGATACTGTGAAGTATTTGCTTGTGTTCTTTGGAGAAACCAGAATCCTCAAAGCTTTGCAAGATATTACCTCAGTGGATTCTTAGTGTTTATTTTGTAAAACTATGGATATTCTGGAGTTTACACTGATAAATGGCCTTAGAGAGTTCAAGTTAATGCAACAGATTTAACAGCTTTCACCAGCAAGAATTGGCAGCAAGTTATCATTGGAATCACATTCCGTTACATTGGAGAGAATGTGGCCCCATGGTTTGGAAACCAAACTTGCTTTAGTAAGAAAATTTGCTGATTGTATGACCTTCCAAAGCTAACTCACTGTGGACAGGAACCTCCTCAGTTATCAGTAGCTTTTCAATCAGGAAGGAAATGGGTGATAAAATGACTTGATAGATGAAATTCACCACCCAAACGAAATAAAGATACTGAGATAAAGGGTTGACGATGCCTTTCTCAAGGGCAATTAGGGATTGTCAAATGACTAAATAAATGCTGGTCCAAGATAACGGTGTGCCTCTCCAGAGAATGGATAAGAATAAAGACCATGGTTAGATTTAGAGTAGAGCGAATTATGATGGAGGGACGGGGGCAGGGATCTATTGGGAGTGGGGGGTACTGAAAGCCATCCCCTGCCCTTGCCTCCAAACCCCTTGTCTCCCTATTTTTGACTCTCTTTCTGCAAACTCCATCCTGCCCACACTCATCTGTGTCCTGGGATCCAGCATTGATCCTACGGCTGGACCTCAGTGCACTGTTGGCAGCTACTACCAGTCCCAGTGGCATTACTGGCAATGGAGAACCAGCCTTTGAATGGCTGCAGCGCTTGGTGATGGGATTTCTGTACCACCTGATGAGTTCCTGGTAGATGGTGGATAGGCTTTGAGGAGTCAGGAGGTGAGTTACTTGATGCGGAATTCCTAGCTTTTGGCTTGCTCTGATAGCCACAGTATTTATATGGCTAGTCCAGTTCAGTTTCTGGTCAACAGTAGCTCCCAAGATGTTGATAATGAGGGTTTCATCAATAGCAATGCCATTTAATGTCAAGGGCTGATTGTTAGATCTACTTTTGATAGAGATGAGCATTGCCTAGCACTTAGGCAGCATGAATGTCACTTGCTACTTGTTAGCCCAAGCATGGATATTCTTTTTATAGTTTTTTTTTATCTTTGAGTGCTGCACTATCATGTGTGATCATCCATCACTCTTTAGCCTAACACTGTACAAGTATTGTACCAATTTTCTTGACTTTTCCCAGGCCTCACTCTCCCACTTTCACAGGAATGTATCCCTCATAGACTGACATGAATAATGACTCTTTTAATGTATTCAATTTCATGTGTTTACTATGCTCTTGCTCCTTTTCTATATTTTGTTATACCATTTCTGTTTCTCAGCCTAATAACAGCATGCAATTGTCAGGACTTTGATCTAAGCACAGGCCTTTCACATCTGTATTATCATTGCAAGAGATATCACATAAGTGCTGGAATTTTACAGACTCGCCTGCCCGAGGTTCATAATGTCCTGCCCGAGGCCAACAGAGAATGCTATGTGCTAGCATCGCCCACCACAATTCTGGACGGGCATGACGGCAAAATTCTGGTGATGATGTCTAAAAAGGTTAGCTATTGGTTGGGAATGGGACACAGTTTCAGTCTCTGACAATGGGGAAGAGATGAAGGCAGTCCTGGGGATTAATGTAGAAGTGACAGTTGAGGAAAGAGGAGTCCATGAGTCAGTGATAGTTGTAGGTTTATCTTGACCAGAGCTGTTATTGGTTAACCTTCATTTCTGTGGTACAATTTGTATATCCAGCTTTGATTGCATGCCATTGAGTCCCATTGACTTATTCACCTTGAGTTTGATTGAATTTTTCATTTTCTACAGCTATCACTAATAATTTTCCTATATCCTCTTCTAATGCATTTGCCTTTTGACTTGCACATACAAGTGGCACAGACCATTGCTTTAATATCTCTGCTACATTTTCCTCCTTCATAATTAGACTTTCTGTCCAATCCTGATCAACTCATTCTGATTTTTAATGTTGTTTTTCACTTTTAATCCGCTTATTAAAACCCTTCCTGCTTCTTTAATACTATCTGCTCGCCACTGTCATATTCCCTTGCGTCCTTCTAATCTCTTTTCCCACCTGCCCACTATTTGACATTTAGAATACAATATCTGACTAGCAGGTGCTAACATGTAAGCTCTGTTAAGATGCCTTTAACATTTTTTTCTGGTATATTTTCAGATTTTATAAAGGGACACATGTTTATCTGCCAATGACATCAAATTCAAAAAAAAGGATCATTTGCAGAACACAGCATCAACAGAATTAAATTCTGTCTCTCATCAGAAATATTTGTTCAATCACTGGTTTACAATGCACTCGAACAAAACAGTGCTTAGCACTGCTGTCTCAGGGACCTGGGTTCAATTTCGGCCTCAGGTCACTATCGGTGTGGACTTTGCACTTTCTCCCCATATCGGTGGGGTTTCCTTCAGATGCTCTGGTTCCTCCAAAAATGTGCAGGTTAGGGTGATTGGCCACACTAAATTAACCCTAGTGTTAGGGGGATTAGTGGGGTAAATATGTGGGATTATGGGAATAGGGCCTGAATGGGTTTGTGGTCGGTGCAGGCTCAATGGGCCAAATGGCTTCCTACTGCACTGTAGGGATTCTATGTCTGTCTAAACTCCTCTCCTTTTTCAGAATCAGCTCAGTCGTATTGTGCATGCCTGCTGAAGTGTTCACAACATATTTTGAAATTAATTGATCTAGTTTGATATATATGCAAGTGATTGAAAAATAAGGAAGATCTTATTGATAACCACATTGACAAAAGTCTGTAAATACATCTGTAAATGAATAAAATTTTTGAGGATGTTAATAAAATTGCTTTTTTCAAAGTTCTGGTGCTTTACCATGGTCTCACTATTGTTATAATTTATTATTCAAATCCACTGCCTACCAAACATCCTTTATAAAAGAGTGCCAGTCTGATTTTCTGTGGCATTTTCTGCAGGGACCGCCTGTTGTTATATAATCCAATTCAGAATAGGGAAAAATGCTCCCTCCAAGTGATGACTGCTGTTAGCAATACTCTGTTGTCCAGTCGAGAGAGTCAGAAAGTAATACCAATGTTAGAAATGATCAGTCGAGCTGAAGAAGCTGTTACCATGGCAATAAGGCCACGTTGGTGAAATGAAAAATAACACGGTGAGTGCAAATTATTTTGAAAACAATGATTTTAGGGAGAGATTCAAAATGTGTGTCTGGATATTTATTACAGGCTTATAAAAAGTATCAAAAGTTTTCCCAAAAATCTCTTGATCGTAAAAATACAAGTAATTAAATGTATTATATTTTGTAATCTCATTTTTGGTGTTCCAGATGGACTACTATGTTTGCTTACACATCTTAATTTTGGCTCTGAATCCAAAAACTCACAAGTATAAGCCAATTTGTCAGCCAGTCTGAAGTGAACCTGGGTCAAACCCGACAAAAGTATTTAGTTTAACTAGCTCAGCTCTAGAAGACCGGGAGCAATTGAGAAATGGAAGAATAGGTGGATGGACTGAGGGTGGATGGGTGGGGGGGGTGAGGGGTGGAGAGGGTTGGGGTGGTGGGAGGTGGTGGTACTGAGACAATTGAAGGACATAGACTGAAATAGAGTTTGAGTGAAATGAATTAGCTGTAAGCAATTTTAAAATGCCAAAATACCATACTTTGAACTGGAAGCTTACAGTTGGATAGTTCTTTCTATAATTTTAAAATAAATTGTCCCATAACTCCCTGCTTCTCCAACATCACATTTGGGGAATCTACCCTGGTAGTTGCTCTGAAAGAGTTAGAAGGAAAGAAAAAATCACTCATAACTCTAGAGTAACTACCTAAATATCCAGACCCAGCCTCACAAGGGACACCTGCACACAAACTCCAGGGGTCCCACCACATCACCCTACTCCCTCTTTGACACCCCTCTGACACCTCTCCTTCCTGATTTGAACCACCCCCCCCCCCCACCTCTGCACTGGCCACCCACACACCCCCACTCTGCTCTTTGGTCAGATAACACACCTCCCAGTCTAACCCCTCCTGCGTTCCGAAACCTCCCTCTGCTCAAATTCCCCACCCCACTGCTCCCACCTGACACCCCTCCCTCGCCAGTCTGACCCCTCCTGCGTTCTGAAACCTCCCTCTGCTCAAATTCCCCACCCCACTGCTCCCACCTGACACCCCTCCCTCGCCAGTCTGACCCTTCCTGCGTTCTGAAACCTCCCTCTGCTCAAATTCCCCACCCCACTGCTCCCACCTGACACCCCTCCCTCGCCAGTCTGACCATATCCCCTCGAGGTCCAACTCCCCTTCTCAACATTAACCACACTGTTCCCTCACCTCTCTAAACCTTAAGCATAAACAATGTGATTACAGCACTGCCCTTGATAATAAGGAACTTTGTAGAACGAACAATCATGTACAAAGAACAAACAAAGAACAAAGAACAAAAACAGCCCGGGAAACAGGCCCTTCAGCCCAACGAGCCCGCGCTGCCATCTTAACACCACCAGTCCCCCCCTCCACCCATGACCCTTATCTAATGTTTTATGGCCATCCACATTGAGGGAAACTAACTTAGGGACAATTTATTACTGCCAATCAGCCTAATAGCACATCTCTGGGGTGTGAGAGGAAACCGGAGCACCCGGAGAAAACCCATGCAAGCACAGGGAGAATGCGCAAACTCCCACAGACACCGGCCTAAATCCATGTGTCTGCACAGCAAACAGTGATAGTCACTGAGCTGTCGTCTTGCCCAGTATCTGGTCCAGTTTAAGCACACACTAATGACATGAAGCACTAGGCCAATCTCGAATAACCAAGAGCAGCCCAAGTACGACCCATCGCGTGTATGCCCCTCGTTGGACAACAAGGTGGACCGACTTAAAACCTGTGAATGAAAAGAAAAAAAAAATTATTATCATACCACATCCATTTACCTTACCAGGGACGCCCTAATGCTAATGACCCTTGTTTAAAACAATCTCCTATATCCACCCATCTCCAACCCACTCATGTGCCTGTCTAAGTTACTCTTAAACAACTCTAGCGTGCCTGCCTCCACCACATTACTTGGCAGAGCATTCCATACCCCCACTACCCTCTGTGTGAAAAACCTCCCTCTAATATCTGTGTTATACCTCTCCCCCCTCACCTTAAGCCCATGTTCCCTCGTCCTGTGTGTCTCTAACATAGGAAATAGTTTACCTCTGTTTACTCTATCTATACCCTTCATAATCTTATATACCTCAATTAGATACCCCCTCAGTCGCCGTCTTTCAAGGGAAAAGAGCCCCAATTTATTCAATCTTTCCTCATACCCCAGTCCTTCCATACCAGGCAACATCCTGGTAAACCTCCTCTGCACTCTCTCCAGAGTCTCCACGTCCTTCTGGTAGTAAGGTGACCAGAACTGGACGCAGTACTCTAAATGCGGCCTAACCAACGTTCTGTACAACTACAACATTAGACTCCAGCTCTTATATTCTATACCCCTTCCTATAAAGGCTAACATGCCATAGGCTTTCTTCACCACACTCTCCACTTGCAATGCCACCTTCAAAGACTTGTGCACTTGCACCCCCAGGTCTCGTTGTGATTCTATACTCCTTATGGGCTTACCCTTTATCACATAACTCCCCCCTACATTATTCCGGCCAAAATGCATCACCTCACATTTATCCGGATTAAACTCCATTTGCCATGTATCTGCCCAATATACCAGCCTATCAATATCCTGTTGTATTGCCAGACATTGCTCCTCACTGCCTGCCAATCCAGCCATCTTGGTGTCATCAGCAAATTTGCTGATCACATCACTTACTCCTTCTTCCAAATCATTTATATACACTACAAAGAGAAGAGGTCCCAGTACTGAGCCCTGCGTCACACCACTCGTGACAGACCTCCAGCTAGAAAAGGACCCTTCCACTACTACTCTCTGACTCCTCTTTGCAAGCCAGTTCTCTACCCATTTAGATACCTGACCACGTGACTGAGGAAGATTGAGTAAAGTGTCCTAAAAACTGCCACTCAGGATCAAACATCTCAGCTTTGTCCATTGAAGGAACAATGGATTAAGCCAAACAACAGCTCGTGCCTATTCCACCATTGAGTTAGATCATGGGCAATCTTAAACATCCATTTGCTTTGGTTCCATAACCTTCAAAATCCTTGCCCAACAATGACCTGTCAGAGACAACTGTTTTTTAATGTATGTGGGGTGTATAATGTTTATATGTTAGGTAACATTGCATGTAATTGTGGTTTAATTAATTTCAATGCTGTTTTGGAATTAGCCAACAAACATGTCGGGCAGGCAGTATTCCCAGGCAACAGGAGGTGGGATCTGAGGTGTGAGACAAGGAAAATACCCTGAATTTCGTTCTTTAAGGCAATTAATGGCTCTTTTACCCTATATTCCTTCTTTCCCAACAGTGTAGGGTTCTACACTGTGCTTCTATTTCTTCAGGGTTACTGAAACAAGTGCGCAGGGATGTGAAGCAGTGAAACTGACACTTCTTCACACAGATGAGCTGCAGACTTGGCCAGGTGAGAGACTATTGCTCAAAGTATTCCTTCTCACAGGGAATGTAATTGCTGCTGGATATGTGATTATTAACTTCTTGGAAAGTACTTCACCTCTCTAGCAATTCACTCACCTTCAGCTGCACTTCCCTGCTGTCCACCTTTAACACAGTAACATAGCTCAGCCATTCACCTCTGCTCTAACCTCTTTCAGTAACAGAAGGAGCAGCACCAGCTCCTCAGCCTCATGCCTCACTGCAAGGCAAAGGACAGGATGGCAAGAACTTAACATGAGATCTATAGGCAGTGTATCAATTCTTTCAGCATGCCTGAGCCTCAGTGCCTCCAGGCAACCAGGCTTTCAAGGTAGACCACTACAAACATCTGCAAGCTGGAACAAGATCTCCTTCCCAGTGGATTAGATGGACGCACTTCGGCAGTGGCTGACAAGAGATTTTCTAAACAGGAAAATACTTAGGACATCAAAAACACAAAGGGACTTAGGACTCATTGTTCAAGATTCCCTTAAGGTTAACGTGCAGGTTCAGTCAGCAGTTAGAAAGGCAAATGCAACGTTGGCATTCATGTCGAGAAGACTAGAATACAAGAACAGGGATGTACTTCCGAAGCTGTATAAGGCTCTGGTCAGACCCCATTTGGAGTATTGTGAACAGTTTTTGGCTCCATATGTAAGAAAAGATGTGCTGGCCTTGGAAAGGGTCCAGAGGATCACATCCAGGCTGAGTGATCCAGGGATGGTGCAGTCAATATGCGTTGAGACCCAACCCCAGTCATATGATCTCCTTGGAGAGTTTAAATACTTTCCCCCCGTTGCTCAATAGCAATGAAGCAAGTTCCAGGAGATGCTGGATATCAGCAATGTACATGATTTATATCAATTAATGAGAGAACACAACTTGTTTCTGAGATGATTCAATGTTGTTATATTGCAGGCCGATGGCACAGTGGCACAATGGTTAGCGCTGCTGCTGCACTGCACCGCACCAGGGACCTAGATTCGATTCCTGGATTGGGTGACTGTCTGTGTGGAGTTTGCATGTTCTCCCCATGTCTGTGTGGGTTTCCTCTGGGTGCTCCGGTTTCCTCCCACAGTCTGAAAGATGTGTTGGTTTGGTGAATTGGCCATGCTAAATTTTCCCTTACTGTACCCAAACAGGACTAGGGTGTGGCATTAGGGGATTTGGGCCACTCCATGGAATGGAGGGGCAGCTGTAGTGAGTGGCAGAAGCCTCAATATATCTGGCACTATGAGTCATTATAGTGTTAATATCAGCCTTTTTGTGGTGAATAAACAAATTTGAATTGAACTTGACTTAAGTTTAACTACAGGCAGTTATCTTCAAATACTTACATGTGAAATATGTAAGTATAAACAATGGTGTTGGCTGAATAAAATATTATAAGAAACAAAAGCTGAATGTGAAAAAGATTTTCCTCTGATGGGTGAGTCCAGAACTAAGGGGCGCTGTTCAAAATTAGGGGCATCCTTTTAGGACAAAGATGAGGAGATTTTTTTTCCCCTCAGAAGGTTGTGCAGCTTTGGAACTCTCTGCCTCATAAAGCAGTGGAGACGGGGTGGAGGAAGGGAATGTATTTAAGGTGGAGTTAGATAGATTTTTGTTCTGCAAGGAAACCAAAAGTTATCAGTTTGAAATGTGGAATGATCAATCATGATCTTATTGAATGGCGGAGCAGGCTCAAGGGGCCAAAAGGCCTAGTCGTGGTCCTAGTTCATATGTTCGTATGTAATATAACAATCACAGTAAGGGGCAATAAACCAACAAAGATTGCTAGTTTGTCTGCATAATAAGCCTCTGTTAAGATACTAAGAGGATTGTTGACATTAATGAGGCAATGATTTCCATTAATTGTCAATAGAAAGGACAGAGATTAATATACCATAATTAAGTATATGGGGAAGAAGCTGATTAAACTGCAGTTATTTTTAATGTTCCAAGTATGAGCAGTTTCATGAATTTATTAATGAGATAGGTGCAAACTTGTGAAAGGATTTACAAATTAAAATAGTAATAAATTATTTTGCATCTTTCTGCAACTGCAATTATTGGAGGATATTATTAGGGCATGGAGCCTAAATCAGTACATTCCCATCTGGCATGCCACATTGAAATTGTGCCTGTGATTCTCCTGATAAAAATCGGAGTGCTGCCACCAACGGGAAAACCGAAACATTTTCCACTGGCACTGACAGTGTTGCTGAGATGGGATTCAACCACTAGAAGGAAAAAATGTGCCTTTTTGTGAATCACGCCGAGCAAATGCATCGGGCCTGTGAGGCTGACGTTCAAGAACACTTCTTGCTTTTCCTTCTCTCAGGATAACTGATGGAAGAATAATCCACTTCCACATTAATGTAGGAAGCATTTCATCTTAGATATTTCATGGGACCAAACTTTTGAGTTATAACTGTGAACATACCTCAGGCTGTCTCATTTTGAGTGGGCCTAACCATTTGTCTGACTTAAAGAGCATGTGAGAACAACTGTGTCCAGATAAGGGGAAGCATTATCCCACTGGGAACAGGGTTAATTGAGAGTGGGCTCTTAATGTTGTGAATAAGAAGAGTTTTTAATAGAGTAACATGCATTTGTGAGATTTGATAAAGATCCTCAGTTATCTATACCTAATGTCACCCATGCCCACTCTGTGCCCCTACAATTCCTTAGCCTTGTGAACTCTCCCAACACGTCCCAGTGGATTGTCAGGATGCACTGCACATCAAAAGTGGAGGCGGCCTGCTGCCTGCCAAGCCTATTACCTGAAATCCCTTGGCGGATGTCTTCTGGAGAGCCAGGACCTGGAAAGCCCTGCCCTACTCTTGGGTGGCATTGATTATGCCGCACCATTCTGTTCAGCCCGCTACCCCTGAGCTGCATTGGACTCAGGAAGGGGGGATTCAGATTCACTAGTCACACCCATGGTCTCCTCGGTGGAATGCCCTGGGAGGTACCCCTGTGGTTCCTCCTCCCTCCAGTTGCTCGTGGGCCCTGGGCCACTCAATGGAATGGAGGGGCAGCTGTAGTGAGTGGCAGAAGCCTCAATATATCTGGCACTATGAGTCTTGGAGGCCTGCCATTGACATGGTGTTGAACCCCTTAGTCATGCTCCTAAGAGACTAAGCCATGCCTTGGAGTTCAACAATTATGGATCAGATGACTTTCTCCAGGCTTTCCACGGTATCCACCACCCTTGTGTTGGCCAGGGTGCCACACATCGCTGGCTACATTTATTGGCACAGCTGATTTTTGACCTCCTCCATTTGGCCTTGCAGTGGCAGGAATGTTGCTTACAGCACCACCCCCCCCACCCCGGTATTCCCGGCTCTTCCTCCAGAAGCTGACGTCTAAACGTGTCTAGACGTCACTTGGCTGGGTCACGGCTTTGCCCTCGGATCCAACAGACCTCCAATTGTCTGATTCCTGGGATGCTCCTGTCTCCATCTGATGCACATTAGAAGCTGTGCAATGCTCATCAGACAGATAACCAGCCTCCCTGTTAAGTTCACCCGTTGATGTATGTGTTTCTGCAATGGTGAATGGTGTGGGCAATAGCTGTGACTTTCCACGGATTTCCTCTGAGGTACTTTCAAGGATGAGTCGTGGGGTACTGCTAGTTAGTGGCCTAGGCTCTTTGGTTGATGTTTGGTTAAAGCAAAGGACTTGGTTTTGATATATGGCCTGGTCAAGCGTTTGGTTTATGCAGAACTCATTTGAGACTGGTCATCTAGGTGAAGGTGCAGCGGCTCCTCACTGTTCTCTCGCAGGCCCACCTCACAATCAGAACAGGCCCACTCTTCCCTGTGATCTCCATGGCTCGCTCCTCAAATGGAGTCATGATCCATGGCTCAGACATCCCAGCACCTGTTGTCTCTCTCTCTATCCAGTTGTGTGCTAAATTCTCCTGCAGGGTCACTTAAGGTAGTAATGTGAGCTGGACACCTGGCAGATCAGAGGTTGGTGACAACAGGCATGTGTGGGCACTGCCCCAAAGCAGGGAGGAATTCGATGAGGCATGCTGAAGGGTGGGATTTGAAGATGCTGGGAAGCTGGATGCTGGGAATCTGTGAGGTGGTGGCACATGGGATCAAAGTGACATTCCGGATGGGTAACAGAAGGGTGGAGTGCAGAGAGGAGATCGGGAGCACTTACCCTAGCTGATCAAAGTATGTCATTCATCTCCTTCTGATATTGCACTCCTGTCCTCTTTGTCAGGCTGATGGCACAGACCAATTTTGCCACCATCTCTCAGAATGGATTTGTCACTTGTTGAAGGGCCTCATGCCAATCCAAAGGTATATTGTTGCCCGCCTCTCCTTCACAGCATCCAGCACATGGGAGAGTGTAACCTCCATGAATTGAAGTGCTGGTTTTGTTGCTGCCATCCTCCTAGTGTGAATCAAATCAAATGCTGTGGAGCTGCGTTAGTGCAGCTCCCCCTTGTTTGAAGTGCTTAGATGAACCCCAGGGCAGACGAGTCAAATGCTTTGTGCCTCAGACATGGCATTTTTCACATGGGAAAAAGATATTCAGAGTACCTAAAAATTGCAAAAATAACTTGCCTTTTTTTTGGAAAATTCCAACCACTCGGTCTTTAATTCTCCAAAGAATAACTTATTAAAAAAAAATCAGTAATTTGAGAGACTCAGACTGTTTATTTATTCTATGGTTTTAGAATGTGTATGATGAAGAAAGGAAGTTTCTGTTCTATTACCGATAATGATCTGGAACGATAATGAAATTCCTGAAGGAAGTTTTTAACAGATGCGCAGAGCTGATCCCATGTTGCTGACCCCCTTATAATGTGGCTGACATTTGTGTTCAATCGGGAGCCAAACAGCATTGGGCTGATATCCCATAGTGCTGGCAAACCTTCCAGTCTTAAATGCACATTCCCCATAAATGGAAAGCTGCATTAATGTAGGGAAAATTGCTGGCAAATTATTCTGAAACTCTCAAGTTGCCGGAAGTGGTGCAGCAGGCAAGGGCTTCAGGTTCACTGATGCAGCACTTGTTGCATAGTTGGTGGTAGGGCAAATACAATGATTCCATGATTGGCCAAGAGGCTCTCCAGAACAAGCCTCTGAAGGGAATGGGCAAAAGTAGCCAGTGAAGTCAATTGTCTAAGTCTCGACCAAAGGGTATTGCAACAAGAAGTCTAATGATCACACACAGGTGATTAAGGTCAGTGAAGGCCACTTCACCTGTCATTGCCAGCCTCCACAATAACAGACTCTCATGCTGTTGAATGCATCAGATCCTCATTACTCACCAGCACTACTGCTGGTAGTCAGGACTCGTGTCTAACAGTCAAGTGCACTAGCTCATCATGAGACATGTACTGATGCTACCTACCTCTTGCTAGCTCTACATATCTCTAGTTATTCAATTTTCTCAGGCATATCTACCAATTGTAATGCAAACACTCACTGAAACTTTCTCTCTATGTAGGATAGGGTGGCAGATGGCAAAAGGGAGCAAAGCTGAACCAATGGGGAGGATGAATTCCTGCATCTCCATCCAATATCGACACCACGTACCTCTGTGACCATACCAACATGGTACATGGAAAAGTTCTAGTCAGATGTTCACATGTGCTCCTTAGCCCTCTGCTGTACCTGAAAGAGCACCCCCCCCCCGCCACTTAGCCCTCTGCTGTGAACTCAATAAGCTAGCTTTAGACGTGCATGTCAAAACATACTACATGTTCTTTCTAACTAAGTTTTTAGACCAGCATCTTTAAAATTACAAAGGCCTGAGTTTCAACTTCATGTTGCACTTTGTTTTTGCAAAGGGCTTTTACACTTTGGTACATTGACTTTAGTACATTGAATATCCAGAAATCAAGGTTGAAGAGGAATGCGTGTTCAATGAATACTAATGGTTCTACGTGCTGCAGTAACGGCAAAGCTTCTAAAATGTGTCAGAAGCCAGAACCATTAATAACAATTGGGAGTGTGGTAGATATTGATGAAGATCTTGATGAGATCTATAAATAGAATAAGCTATTTTCTAAGGTATAATATTCAGCAAAGCACTTATAGAGAATTCTGGTAATGGAGCCAGCACAACAGCTCAAATTTACAACGTGAAGCAGAAATCAACCTCTCATGTGAATGTTTTAATTATGATTGATAAAATTCCAGAATGCTGTATCAAGTATCATAATCAGCCGACGCAGCATGACGTAAAGAAAGGGGCGGTACAACATTTTCAAAATAAAATTGGGAAAATAATTTTGTTTTGCATGATCAGATGTTACAAAAATAGAGAAACCACACAAAGCAGATGCTGCACAGGGAAGTTATCAGTCAGAATTTGGCACAAAGGCCAGAGCTTTACGTTGTTTGGATAAGCGCGAGTCTGACCGGGAAGTGCATGAAATTGCACCAGAAAACATCAGTCAACGCACACTCACGTGATATTTCAATCAGCAGGCAGGAGAGTTGGAAGCCTACCAACAATCAAGTGGACAAATTAGCTAATTAAAGGCCCAAACTGAATACAATTTTATGTGGCTTATGTGCTTTTATGGTTGGCAGATTCAGCTGATTGGCTAGGTGGCCTTTATGTTTTTTGCTGCAACCTTGATCCAAGACAGGATGAAATGTTAGGGCTGCACGATGGCACAGTGATTAGCACTGCTGCTTCACAGCACGTAGGACCTGGGTTCAATTCTAGCCTCGGGTGACTGTGTGGCATTGTGCCTTCTCCCCGTGTCTGCGTGGGCTTCTTCCAGCTGCTCTGGTTTCCTCCCACAGTCCAAAGATGTGTGGGTTAGGCTGACTGGTCATGCGAGATTCCCTTTAGTGTCAGAGGGACCAGCTAGGATAAATACATGGGGCTATGGGGATAGAGTCTGGGTGGTACTGTGGTCAGTGCAGTTTCGATGGGCCAAATGGCCTCCTTCTGCGCTGTAGGATTCTATGGTTCTAAATAAATTCTGAAAAGGTGTCTGGGGACAGAACTTTGTGTTTGAATGTGGTGCCAAAACACTGATTGGGGCATTTTTCCATCGCAATTTATTTTGTACAGGTCTGCAACTCTCTGAGACTGTTCTGCAGTGGCTGTCCCTCTGAGGAAGCACATTAGTAGTGCCAGCCTGAGCCCTTTTCTTGGTACCTGTCTTTTCCCCATCCTCCCCAGCAGCGCAGAGTCTTTCCCAGCACATGTTCTATGTCAGATGCCTGTTAATTGTTAACGTGAAGTTACATTTCAGGGCTAATTGTGGTAGAAGTGCGTTTCTGCCATTTTCCAAGCCACTGAGTGTGCGTACCCAACAGACACAAAATTAGGCTGAAGCCACATGAGGAGCTAAATGGACAGGGGACCCAAAGCTTTGTCAAAGTGGCAGGTTTTAGGAAAGTTTTGAGTGAGGAGAGAGAAGTCGAGAGATGGAGATGTTGAGGCAGTAAGTTTCAGAAGTAGATCCCAGACAGGTGAAGGCACCATAGCCAATGATGGAGGGAGAAAATAGGGGATGTGCAAAATGCTGGGATTGGAGGAGTACAGAGATCTGGAGGAGATTATAGAAATAGGGAGGGACAAAGATGAGTAATTTGCTGTGGTTACTGGTTAAGAATGAGGATTTTAGAGAAATGGAACATAGTAAAATATTCAATTGAGGACAAAGTGCCAGAGTATTAAGTGGACACCATAAAATGTGTGGGGTTATGATAAGTGCCACCACAACAGCCTGAGAGAGGCTTCATTAAGATGTAAGTCACAGCATATTAACTAGGTTTCTTTCAAGGTCATGATGTCAGTGCAATCATCTGCAATAAACAAATTCACAGCACGGGCCTCGCACACATGTGAATGCACCGTCTGGAGAGAGACATGGAGAAAGGTGATAATAGGGGAAAGAAATTTGTTTTAAGTGATCAGATTGATAATGAAATAGAGAAGCGAAAGGACAATGGAGTGTAGATGGACAGGTCATTAAAGTTAGCAGCGCAAATAGATAAGGTCATAAAAGGAAAAAGAGATCTTGTATCGGGAGGCATGAGATACAGAAGCAAAGTGTCGAACATGTGCAAGACTTTAATTAGACTGCAGTTGATTGTGTTCAATATTGGAACCTCCAACAGAGGAAGGATGTAAGACAATTGGAAAATATGCAGCACAGATTCACTTAAGTGTCACCAGGGTTACAGTTACCAAGAGATAGCAGAGAATTTTAATCTTTTTTCCATTACAGCTGGGAGGTTATGTTCTAACTTGGATGATTATGAACTGTTATAAATATGAATAATGTTAAGTTGTTTCCACTAGTTAACAATACAGTAACGGCCAGACTTCAATCAAAATTAATCACCAAAATAATTAATGGAAAGACAGAAATAAGTTATTTAAATGATGGGCAGGGCTAAGGGATGGTGATAGATGTGGAGAGGTGTTGGGGGTGGCACATGGAATTGTCCGCCGCAAATTATTGTTGAGGAAAAATCCATAATAATTACTTTCCAAAGAGAGTAGGATGTTTGCTTTAAGAGGAGGGATTTGAAGGATCAAACATGGCTTTAAATCTGGTAGAGAAACCTAACACAGTTTGAAAACATCAAATGATTATTCTGTAGCAGAGAATCTGGGACCTGGATTCCGCTGTCACTCTCGTGGGGCGGGGCCTGATAGAACTGACAAGGTAGGCCCCACTGAGATCGGGGCACAATCTTTAAATGGCACTCCAACCTGTGCTAAAAAAGAAATTCATCTCCTCATCCCTATGGACTCACCTCTCCCCCACATCCAAAAGCCACGGGGTGACCCCCAACCACACCGCATTGGGCACACTACCCGCCTTTCACACATAAGGGGAATCCCCCTCAATGTGTCTCCTTAGAACGCCTGTCGTGGCACTGTGAGGTTGGCACTGCCAGGTTGACATTGCCACTGCAGTGCCGGGGGAAGTATCCGGGCATTGCCTATGCATTTACCCTTCCCCAGGGGTCATACTTATCTTTGGGCCTCAGTGGGTTCCCCACAACCGCTTCACATTTTTAAATGCCTGTTGTAAACCTTGTTGACGAATGATATTTAAAGCTGTTACTATTTATTGAAATGGTGCAACGAAGCTTGTGGGAGGTCAGGTACTGGGGCCCTGCGACATGAGAGCACATAAGATCAAAGTGACATTCCAAGGGGTGACTGCAAGGTGGACTGCAGAGAGGAGACTGGGAGCACTTATCCTGGCTGATCACAGCAGATCATTCATCTTTTCTCAGCATTGCACACCTGTCCTCTTGGTCAGGCTGCTGGCACTGACCAGTTCTGACACCATCTCCCAGGCTGGATTTGTCATCTTGCTGGAGGGCCTCCTGCCAGCCTGAGGACATATCATTGCCCACCTCTCCTTCGCAGCATCCAGCAAACGTCTGAGGGCCCTGTCAGTAAATCTAAGAGTTAATTTCCTCACTGCCATCCTCCTGGCTTGGATGAGGAGGAAGTGTTGTGGAATCATTTAAATGCAGCACCCTTTTGATTGAAGTGCTCAGATGATCCCAGGGGCAGGTTAATCAGACACTCCAGGTGCGACATTTTTCACAAGGGGAAAGAAAAATTTTCTCAGTGTATGAAGATTGTAGTTCAAATCGTACTGTAGGAGCAGGCAGAAATCACACCGATTTTAGCTCCAAAAATGACACTTTTTCGGAAAATGCTGTGCAATGAGTCGAATGGCCCCCTTCTGCTGTGTAACAACTGTGTGAGCCTGTGCTTTCCACTCATCATTAAGTTAATAGAAAGCAATATTGCTCAATAGCAATAGTAATAATAAGAAAATGTGCACAGTGGCTTACACATCTGTCATGTACCGCTATGAAAAACAATTTGTTTTCAAACAACTAGTGAATCATTCATCGGACTATTCAGGATATGTTGCTTTATAATGCATTGTTGTACTGTCATATACTTGGCACTGTTGAGAGTAAAGTGATTTGATCAAAATTAAAGTTATTGTAATGAATCGGAAAATTCTTATTTCATTTAAAGCTATAAGAATCATAGAATCTCTGTAGTGCAGAAGGAAGCTATTTGGCCCATCGAGACTGTACCGACCACAATCCCACCCAGACCCTATTCCCGTAACCTCACACATTTACCCTGCTAATCCCGACACTAGAGTTAATTTAGTATGGCCAATCAACCTAACCCACCTATTTTTAGACTGTGGGAAGAAACCACAGCACCTAGACACAGAGAGAACATGCAAACTCCACACAGACAATGTGGACAGTGACAGGGACATGTAATTGAACCCAGGTCCCTGGCACTGTGAGGCAGCAGTGCTAACCACTGTGCCACCCTCTTGCATAAGAAGAAAGAGGATGTCACGAAAATGTATAAGGGGTTTAATTCATATATAAAATTATTTAGATTGAATTTACAAACAGTCTGATGCATAATTTATATTGAACCTAATTTCCCAATGATTTAAAAACAAGACTAGAATTTGGACTTCACTGAGACATGAGAGAATTTCAGGAGCCAACACCCAACAACTGAAAAAAATTCTATTCAAAATTAGGGTTGGGCCGTTTTTCAGTGTCTGCCTAAAACAGCTTGCTAATGGATGTAAAGGGCCAAACATCTGTTCGAGGTCTCCTCAGGGTAATCAGATGATGAAGAATACAAAGCCTTGCTTATTCTGGTCTGGAATCTTCAGTGACTGGTGCACCTAAGCCTGCTGAGTGTAAACTTGGGCATTTCTCACTCTACAAATTAACCTTTTGTTTTCAGATAGACATTGGTATATATTACTTCCATCGAAGTGACAGCCAATTGAATATTAGTCAGGTATAAACACTTTTTTTTGCTTTTGCAGCTTGGGGGTAATCAGATGGAATGGATTGCTCATGTTTTGTAGAACTTGTCCAAATTTTATTCCATTGATTCCAATGTACAACATGTACAAGACCTCAGTAATGCAAGCAATTCAACTGTAACAATGCTAACCAATTTTGTCAAGTACCATAAGACCACAGAATTTTTTTCTTTCTGCTATCAGGCTGTCACAGATTAACTTACAAATAGCATGAGATAGGTGAGAAATAGGATGATACCATATTCCTGCTGAGGCGTCATGTATCATGAAGCAATGCATCTCTGTGTGATTAGTCACACGATGTGCTGTAACATCACCAGAGACATTTGCAAGGTTCTATCTTTCTTCCATTTTAGACAGTGATGAAGCAACACTTATTACAATAGACTCTGACTTGGTGGTGTAATAATCCAGGGTGTGACTATCTATTCTTTTGCTCTTTGCTGTTGAAGAGGCTAAAGCCCCAGAACATAACAGCAAGGAACATGAGGTAGAAGCTGGGGAACTGTAATTATCTGTGTTGGTCCTGGGATAAATGAGGGGAAATCCTGCCAGTACATTTGTAGATCTCCAATCAGGATGAATTGGTGCTTGGACAAGGAACCACCTATGGTCGTATCAACTGTTAACACATTCCATAATTACACATTAAAAATGACCACATTGATGAGAATTAAAGCACCGGTGTGAACCAATACCTGAGAAAATCAGACAAAAGATTAAACAGCAAGCTAGATTTGCAGCAATAGTTTTCAGCAAGGGTTTGTGAGGTGTGTACCTGAGCAGGTGTTTACCTGAGCAAGTATGGACCCTTTAGCAGTCCTACTTCAGGACTGGATGGATAACTGCACACTCTGCAACACATAGCTGACTCATCTGTGGTTCCCTGGAGCTGCTTGTGCATGCCATTGTCTACTGTGTCATTTTTACAGTAAGAAGTCTCACAACACCAGGTTAAAGTCCAATAGGCTTATTTGGTAGCCTTATTTGGTAATTTATTTGGTGGCTAATAAACCTGTTGGACATTAACCTGGTATTGTGAGACTTCTTACTGTGTTTATCCCAGTCCAACCTGGCATCTCCACATCATTTTTACAGGCCAACTTACGTGAGGGTAACAGGCGGACTGCTGTCTACATCTGAGGGAACACGCTTACTTCTACCTTTATCAAATGCACAAAAAAAACTGCCTTGATGGATGTAGCAGAGGAAATGATATTCCTGTCCTGGTACTTAAAATATCACTGCACAGCTGTATGGACACCTCTAAGAGTTCATCAGCACAGGGTCAGAAGGTGCTTTGGATCATCCACTACAGTCAACATGTCTCCAGTCATCTTAACTTGTCAAGCCACTGAGAACAAATGTGGAAGACTGAAAGAGTGAGGCTGGCCAAGTGCAATCCACTACATGGATTACACATAACCAACTCACACGCACACTTTACTGACCAACTCCTTGTATATATGGGTGGAATTTTCCCAGAATTTGACCGAGCGTCAGGCTCTGACTAAGAACTGGCATATATCTCTCCAGCTGAGTTTTCTGACCAGATTTTCTGGCACCTAGTGCACAGAAAGTGTAGGGAGTGGTTTACACCATCACCCTGATGGGATGGGGCCTGATAGAGCTCCACAGAAATCAGGGCACCATCCTTCAGGGGTGCTTTGATCTGCACTTAAAATATACTCCCCCCCCCTCCCCCCCACAAGAACACAGAGGACAACTCCCCCCCCCCCCCCACAAGCATCGGATGAACCCCACCATCCTCCCGCAAACCACAGAGGTATCAGAGACACGTTCCCCCCCTCTCCCACTCCATTCCTCACCCGCCACCACGCAAGCATTAGGGGTCACTTTATCCACTTACAAGTATTGCCTTCCCCTTTCACAGCCATTGCCCCACCGCCCCCGCCCCCTTCACTGTTGAGGCAGTGCCAACCTATATCAGGGACAGAGCCAACTTGTGCCAGGGCACTGCCTGGGTATGTCTCTCTCCCTTCAGGGCCTGTACTTACTTGGTTCCCGTCTACTGATTCCTGTTCTAATACAGTCGTTGTAAACCTCGCTGACGTGACATCATATCATACTTAGTGAGGGAGGAATTATGTGGCTGGAAGCCCTTTTAATAAAACGTAAGCAAATTAAAATTTATTTAATTGCGTTCCCGCCCTTGTTACATCACTGGCAAAGGATGGGCAAAATCTGAAAATGGGAGGTCTCCCTGGCAAGAATCTTGTTTCTTGACTTTCTGGGATTTTGCATCCATATTGCTGTTTGAACTCGCAGTGGTCAGGGGCACAAAAATCACCCTCACAATGGATTCCTTTCATACTCACCCACACTCTACCGTGTATCGCGGGTAATGCATGAAGAAGAAACAGGACCTCCACTCAGCTTCTAGAAAAGTATGACTCTACTTGATATAGGCAACAGTTCCCCACCCCACTGTAGAGCTGCTCCGGTTGACAGGCAGCTATTGTGATACAATATTGACATTGCTATTTTAAGCAAAGCCTGCCTAGCAGGTTAGCCAGCTAGCAGAACTATCAGCAGGCTATATTCTTAAGGAAAGGCAAGCAAAGAGTGAGAGGCGAGAGGCAGCTGTCAGCTTTGCTATTATGTCTAATATTGCAAAAGGTCTGGAAACTCTCCTTAGGGAAGGTGACCTGATGTCATTGTGCCCGATAATACGTCGCTCATAATGCTCCCGTTTTCAGAGAGTATTATTTGACCCACAATGGGGGAAATGCAAAATCAATGGCATACTCCTGAGTCTCACAGTTGCACACAGAATTCTACTTGGCCCAATGTATATTGAGCAACCACAGTGGTTTATACTAGGTATCAGTAAAATGAAAATAGGCTTTTTTTCTGCAATCATAATGAAATATTGATCTTGGCCAATGATAAATGACTGTTTATTTTTCCAAAAATCTCCACTAGGATCTGAAAATGCAAATGCAGAACTTGGCTGAAAAGGTAAAATGCTATTTCTATCACAGCAGGCTATTATAGTTTCCAAAAATCAGATCAGAAATAAAATCTCATAATCATCTGCATTTATGCTTTGTCATGATGTGTGTTGGGAGATAGAGCAATCACTAATGGATAGAGGAGTCTCATCCACCTCTATTATTTTTCAGCTTCTTATTTCGCGAATGCCACGTTATTCAATGTGAATAGTTCAGGATGGACACTTTGCAGAACTAAAACATGGGTTGAATTGATTAGGGTGGTGGATTTACTGACCCATCCATTCAGGCTCCTCACCACTAAATGAAAACAATGGCTGAATTATTTGCCTTGATGATCTTGTTATTCCCAGGTCCAGGGCTACTTGCTAAGAGACATACTCAAGCTTGGGGCAGGCGCTATTTGAAAAGCCACAGTGTAAAGTCTTTCAGCTAATGTACACTGAGAGGCTAGGAACTGGATAAAACTCCTTGGACTGTATGTATAATTCTCACAGTGTGTAACTTCATTGAGGCACCGCAGAGTGCAAAATCTTGGTTCTTGATGTGTAAGAGAATTAAAAGTTATGCGGCAAAGATTGGAGAATGACGTTAGGAAACTTATCAACCGTGATTGAATGGTGGAACAGACCTGATGAGCCAAATGCCAAATTCTGCTACTATGTCTTATGATGTTATGGTCTTAAACCAATGTATATAGTTCGTAAAGAAATTTGGATTTCATAATGAAAACATTGAAAAATATGTAAAATTTTGGGGACAATTTTACCATTTTTTTCTAAGTGCTGAGTGGACCTGAAACTGGGAGAGTTTTAGATTTTTTTGGGTGTGTTTTCAGGACCCCCAATATGCACTCTGTCTGCCAAAATATCAGAGAGCCTGTTGCTCACTGCAGAAACCTGTGGAAAGGGCTTAATGTGCCCAAAAGCCTGCAGAGGGAGGTAGTGTGCGTGTGCAGGACTCTAATGCTGCACATGTGCATTAGAAGTACAGGGGTCTGACAGAAAAGAAACAATTGTCAGGCCCCTGCTGATGCAGGCTGCCCGAAGCAGCTTCCCTCCTACAATTGCAGGAGCCATGGCCAGAGATATAGCCCCCACCGACCACCCCCCCTCTCAGCTGCCCAGGCCAATTGCACACCCGTCCTCCTCCCCCCACTGATCGTGGACCCATTGCCCTTCCCCCACCAATCACGGATCCGTCGCCCTCCTCTCACTGATTGTTGAAGAGTGGCAGTGGCTTTCTCTTGCTCCCTCCCCCCATCGATCCCCGTCTCCCTTTCTCACCCCACCGATTCCTGCAGAGCGGCAGTTGGCCCACCTCCCTCCCCCCCATTGATCCCCCCTCCCTCGACCCACTTATCCTCCTCTCCCTCTCTCCTCCCAGCAATCCCTGCAGAGTGACAGCAGGCCACCTCCCTCATTAGCCTTGCCCCCTCTGGCCTCTCCCCATTAAGACTGCTCGCAACGGCCCCTCCCCATTGGCCACTCCCCCACTGGCCTCTCTCCATTAGCCCCTCTGCAATGGCCGCTCCCCCAATAGTTCCATCTCCTGGCACTGCCCAGTGCTTATTGCTCAGGTACCCAGTGGACATTGCCCAGGTGCCATGTGGCACTGCTAGTCTGGCATTGCCCAAGGGGCATCCTCCCCTTGGCCTCCAGGGGGCCCTCAGTGGCCTCCAGTTCCACTGGTGAGGCCAAGTCGTCTGTTCCCCGCTCATGGGCACATGCCTATTCCTCACCGATGAGAACCTATGCCAGCAAAGTCTTAAAGGGGGGCGGGCCCGACCGATTGAATGCCAGTCGCGCCTGGAAAGTCACCTCCGAGCATCTCAGGAGAAAATGTAAATATTGTGGAACTTTACTGTTGTAATAATTGGAAGTGTTTTGTAATGTGTGTTTCAGATTTTATATGCATAAAGTATATTTTTGCAAGCGAAAATTAAGCTTGATGATCTTGTTATAAGCTTGGGATTGAGGGGACTTGGGAATATGGAAAAGGTATTAAGTATTGGTGGCTGACAGTCATGAGATAGTTGCAGTAAGAAGCTGTCTATGTCCAGATCTTGTCCTTATTAACATTTACGTTTGTGCAACATGCCCAGTTGAGCAAAGTTACAAAATGAAAGGCGGCACATGGTTGACATTTCACTGTGTTAATCATTCATGGTTCTGGGGACAGTTGATAGCAGCAGTGTTGTGACTTTCATGTTTACAATTTTAAAAAATCAATGACTACTTATCAGCCTACACACTCCAGCGCCTGCAGTTTTTCTGAGGTAACTACCAATATTGCTCCATTATTGTAGAGAACTGAAATGAATATCAGACTGTAACAGATGAATTACATCCACTTACCTCCTGACTGATTGCCAGTGCCTTCATTTTCAAACTCCATGCTGCAGTCTATGCTGTCTCTCTCTTACATTTGCATGGCTGAACATAATGTTAAACGACATACAGGGCTCCCCAACTGCTGTTAATTAATGGTATCAACAGCTACCGACAGATTAGTTGCTGGATTATTTCTTCATTCTGTTGATGCTATTCTACGCATTTTGGGAATTTTTCCAGACTTCATTCAAGGCTCTAGGAGTGGCCAGATTAGTGTTAGCAATCAGTTTCTTGCTGATGTGGTTGGCTTAGTTGGCCTTCTCTTGAAATTGAACCAAAAAGGGGGAATGAAGAGAGGACATGTAGAGTAATACATACTCCTAGAAGATGGAGGAGGAGGAGGATGAGAAGGGCACTCAACTGGAGATTATATCTGGAGATGGTGTTTCTAGATTGCTTCCTGAACTTACAGAAGGTATCTTTATCCATTTATGTTGCATTTAACAAGACCTCAAGTATCTGCTAACCTTGGTGCACATTCTGTTATAGTCAGCCATTGCTGGATCTTCCACAGCATACTTTTGAAAATTCTCTCAGCTGCTCCAGCAGGCACAATTCATCACCAAGAGATGGAGGTAAGCTTTACATAGTGCTAGCCACAGGAGATAGTGGGCACTCTGCTAATCATAGAATCCCTACAGTGCATGAAAAGGCCATTTGGCTCATTGAACCTACACCAACAACAATCCCATCCAGGCTCTATTCCCGTAACCCCATAATCCAACACTAAGGGGCAATTTAGCATGGCCAATCCACCTAACTCACACATCTTTGGACTGTGGGGGGAAACCGGAGCACCCGGAGGAAACATGGGGAGAATGTGTAAACTCCACACAGAGAATTACCTAAAGCCAGAATTGAATCCTTTCTCTGATCAGAACCTTCCACACCTGATGAAGGAACACCGTTTCCGAAAGCTTGAGGGATTACTATCAGATAAACTGGTTGGACTTAAACCTGGTGTTGTGAGATTTCTTACTGTGATGGCTCTTAACTGCCATGGGTTTCACAGTGGCAAGGGGCGCTTTCAACTGAAAACCCCACTCACAATGGCAGGACTAGAAGTTCCCACCGCCAGCTAATGGCAGGCCAGCTCTTGCTGCCACAACATACCTGACAATCGCGCAATAAATCCTGCCCGTAGATTGTGATTCCTGTCCCCACTTTGGAGTCATATCCAATTTAATGGCAATATTGTGGAGAATTGATCATTACAATAATAAATTTCTCAGTATATTCTGAAATATGAAGTCCAAATCCATATATTGTTTCTTAATATGTAGTTAGGAGTTGGAATTTTAATCCTTCATGCTCCAGTTTCAGGTAAGTTACTTCCTGCCGGTGATTCTGACATTGGATTCCCTGAGTTAAACTTTGTTTCCCCTGAGACAAGCCGTTCTTAGAGGAGGGTATTTCAGCACAGAGATTTGGCACATATTTTCATATGCAAATAACCTAACTCCTATTTTATGAAATTAGGAGTAATGAATGCCTCTTCTTTGCCTTATCCAATATGGCTGGCATGCACTTTTGGCCCGAACTATACACTCACTGCCTAACTTCCTTATTAGCACCTTAATTTCTAAAAGAGGCATTCCTGTGTGTGGAACAACTTGGTTGATGCAATCTAGGATATTTTAATTTAATTGAACCAAGGGTGAATATTGATTGATTGTTAGTTTACTGATGAAAAATGAAACAATATACAGGGACCAGAAACTAAATTTTATTTGTTCTCTGATCTGACTAGGTCACATTAAGCAGGGCAAAATATGTTTTCTATTTTTTATTTATAACTTTCCAAAATGCCTGACTTTGAGGTTGAGACTGTTATTCTTCATATTCTGTCATCGATAGGTTTCTGTTATGAAAACATTGGTTATATTTGCTTCACTTTTTAAGACTGTTCAACTGCCTATAATCTGCAATGACTGTCACTGTTCACTGTGTATTCCTGAACATTCAAAGAGAATCTATTCAAAGACAGTTCAGCTCAAAATGGCAGTGGTATTAATTATACTTTATGAGCCCTTCAGCATCATCATCATTCCCAAACTGAAATGCAAGCAAAGGATTGGACAGAAATGGTTTGGTCAACTAATCTTTGGATCATCTTTTGTTGCAGTTGGAAAGCGTCTTGTCACTGCTTGGTGTCTTCATCCAGATGGTGAAACTGAGTTTGAAAACTCAACCTATTTGGAATCATGGGGGAATCTACATCCTGCCAATTAGTAGTGCAATGTATCAGAAAATGAACACAAAGGCCCATCAGGCTACTTGGCAGAATGATTTACCTTTCAATGATTCAACATGTTTAGAATTCTGCTGTATAATAAAAAATTTAATTTATTTTTTGTTTCACAATTATGTTGTCTAAAGTTTTTATTATCTAGAGTCCTTGCTTTTGAAGATTCAAATCAGTTGGTTGTGTTTGGTTTTGATTACAGATATTGAGAGTGAGAATTTAATTAGATTATTGGATTTTCACACCATTTCTGAGATGGTAAAGGGTTCCTGATTGCAGTATTGTAAATGGAAATCTCAAATCTGAAACAGTTGAATTCCTTAATGAAATATAATGTAGCATTTTACATATATTTAACAATGTAATGCAGCCAATATAAAACAAAACTCTGCTATCACTAATTATACTTGTGAACGTATAAAACATTGTCCTCTTCACGACAAGATGGCATTGTCAGTAAAAATTAAATTTTGTGAAGCAGTTATGACACAAGCAAGAATTAGATTGATGAGCTCAAATTTTGAATTCCTTGAAAAGCAACCAGTTTAAAAAACACATTTATTTAGCTTTTCTCACCCCAAAATACATTTTCATTCAAAAAGGATTAGTTGTGTCCTTGAAATGTTTAAAGTACTTTAACAATCATGTTAGTTGTTCATTTGTTATGCTACATATGTATTGTATATTATATTCATAGCATAATCGATGCATGCAAAATTCAATAAAAAATTACAAATCACACAATAAGTTTACTTCACAGATGTTTCATTTTTTTTGGGACTTGAGCTTAACTATTTGTTACATTTCCAAAATGTTAATCCTTTGGTTGAACTATTTTTTCTACAAGCTGCAGTGTTTAAGAATCCCTACATTCCACTTACTCTATACAGGTGCAACTCTGCACTTTACTGTTCAGTGTTCCTATTCACGACTCACATACATACTCTTGGTATCCTATCTCCTGCTTTTAGGTGGCTGGCTTAACTCTATGTTATAGTCTTGGTAGTTATCTGTCATTGACTTGTCTGCTCTTCTGCCAGAGGTCCTACACTTAATTCCCTTCATTGTTCCCTGCTCTCTCCTATTATAACTTCCTCCTTCCCTGTTCTCCCTGTAAAAATATTCCAGACTCTGCAAATCTGATTCTTACTGACACCGTTCACCCTTGATCCAGACATTCTACTAATGCCTCCCACATCCAGATCTGGTGCCAGATGCACTTTTTAGAGCACTGACATTTCCCTCCATGTATTTCCTTTTGAGGTGTGTGCCTGTCATGTAGAGGGAAAACAGTGGATGAAGTTTCTTACATTAACTCAAATTGGTTGTGCAATAGAAAACAGAGTACTGATGAATGATTGTTCTTCAGACTGGAGAAAGGTTTACAGTAGCATTCCCTGGGATCAGATTTTAGGACCGCTGCTCTTCTTGATAAATAATAACCTCAAATTGGAAATACAGAACACAGTTACAAAATCTGTAGATGACTTGGAAGTGTGAGCCATGAGAAGAAGGTATATTTCAAAAGAATATAGACTGGCTGTTGGACAAGTGACAGATTAAATTTATTATAAAGAAGTGTGAAGTGATACATTTTAGTAGAAAGAGCAGAAAGAAATAAAGGGGAAAATTCTAAACAGGTTTCAGGAGCAGAGGAACGTTGGTGTATATGTGCACAATTTGTTCAAGGTGGCAGGCAGGTTAAAAACTCAATGAAAAAAAGCACGTGGGATCCTGGGCTTTATAAATAAGGGGCATAGAGCTGAGTATAAAAGTAAGGAAGTTATGCTAAACCTGTTTAAAAAAATGGTTAGAACTTAACTGGAGTATTCTGTCCAGTTCTGAGCACCACACCTTCAGAAGGATATGAAAGCATTAGTGAATCATAGAATTGTAGAAACCCTGCGGTGCAGAAAGAGGCCATTCAGCCCATCGAGTCTGCACCAACCACAATCCCACCCGGGTCCTACCCCCATATCCCTACATATTTTATCCACTAATCCCTCTAACCTACACATCTCAGGACACTAAGGGGCAATTTTTAGCACGGCCAATCAACCTAATCCGCACATCTTTGGACTTGTGGGAGGAAACTGGAAAACCCAAAGGAAATCCACACAGATATGAGGAGAATATGCAAACTCCACATAGACGGTGACCCAAGTCAGGAATCGAACCCAGGTCCATGGAGCTGTGAAGCAGCAGTGCTAACCACTGCACTACCATGCCATGAAGTGTATAGAAGTGTATAGAAAATATTCATGAGGCTGGTTCCTGGGATGAGGAACTCCAGTTACAAAAATAAAGTATAGAATGTGAGGCTGTTCTCCTTGGAGGAGAGGGGTTTGAAAGTCAATTTTATAGAGGCGTACTTGGAGGAGAGAGTAATGTGGATGAGGGGGTTTCCCATGTATGTCTGAAAAGGGGGTGGGGGTTCTCCCTGTGTGCATTGGGAATGTTCATCATTTTTTTGCATACCAGAGATTGGAGGACCCGTTAGAAATGATGCCCTGACCTCTGAAAAGCCAACAATGCCGGCTCTTTCATGGCCCACCCCACCAGTATGACAGCATGGACATGCCTCCAGGACTTTTCTCTTCAAAGTGCAGAACAATATAGTGAGGAAAGCCGACTGTGTAGTCGATGAGCTGCACACTGCTTCTCTCACCTGGTCCAGCACTTAGAAGAGGAAATGGAAATTCCTTCCAATGTTTTGAGTCCGTACGGACTCAGAACATTAACTCTACTCCTCTCTCCACTGAACATGTCAAACCTGCCGGTTTAACCAGCATTTTCTCTCTTTGTGTGCAGACTCAAGATACAGCTTAAAAAAATTAGTTCATACATTTATTAATAGTGATATTGAATCATATAATAAATTGTTTTATGGACTGAAATGTTCTCAGGACTGCAGCAGTTGACAGATTCCAGTTGCCATCTCTTTGGTGAAGTGTAAACATCTTAAAGATTGGCCCCTCCTTAAGTTAAGGTAAGAGGCATGTTGAAGACTATGTAAGGCCTTCTGATCAGAACTCTTCTCCCCTCCTTCTTCCCCGTCTTGTGTTAACATGCCCTGCTCTGTGTGACCTCTGTAAATTCTACCAATTGAGCTCAATTCCCAATTCAAAACCCAGCAATCCATGACTGGAATCAACTTGTTTCTGCCTGAGCTTTTAAATCAACAAATAGTTCCAGAGCACCAGCCAAACTGGTCCCTATGTTTAAACTCTAGGCAAGTATGGGAAATGCACAGAGTTGCATCAGCAACCAGAAGCAATAATCCATAACAGAATCTGCAAGTAGTTACGATCCTTTTAAGTAACACATGTTCAGCTGTGTGAGGTTAAGGCTGGAAGGTGTCAGCTGGAGCATGGAGTTCAGAAATGGCATGAGTGTTGCTCACTTCTTAACATTGTAACCTGCCTTCTTTGTAAACTGCCAGAGCTTATTTGGTATTAGCGTGTAAACCGCAAGCTGGCAACCAGCTGGCACCCAGCACACTGCTTGCCAAAGTGTGTGTGCATACCTCAAACTTCATTTTCAAGTGTGAGACAGCAAAAAAACTGGTACCATTCAGTTCAGTTTCTTCCCCATTATTCTCTTCCCACTGTTTGGATGATATTTTAAAGATTTAAATCCATACATTATCACAGAGCATTAAAGTCTCTCTCAATGAATCAACATATATAGGTATATACCCAAGTTTCTTAATTTAATTGAACATATTTTCATTTTAAGATCAGAACAATTTCTTCTTTTACAGCAAACTTGCCTTGTGCAGAATTGATCTCTTTCCTTCAAGAGGCACGGTTTATGTTTTATTGATTGTTATAGTGGACATACTGTTAGTCAAGAATGAACTTTACATGCTAATTGGATGATATATTAATTGAATTCTGAAGTCAGTGCTAAGGATTTCCATTTCAGCTACTCATTTTTAGCTACGTTATAAATCTTTAATAAAACCCTCCCTAACATTTGCAGGGCAAATTATTTAAGAGACTCAGAAGATGTAGTGCTACAGTAAGAAGAGATTGTTGCTAGGAAACCTTACCACTTGGTGAGCAACAGAGCAGAAGATTACATTTTAGCTGTTGCGATGAAACACTGTTCAGGAACCCAAAAAGGATCATGCTCACAATAGCTATTGCAATTGTACTAATTATCTGTTATGTTGTTCAATGAAATGCCTCATTCACATAGCATGTATAGTCATATAATTTTACAGACCAACATCTTCTTAAAGCATGCAAAATGAATTTTAGATTTAACTATTAAATATGCTGCGTAAGAGATGAAAATGTGGATTGCACCTGGATATTTGTTTCAAGTTATGCTTTTCACAGCTCTGATATGAAATGCATATGGATATTTTATTACACAAATTACGTATTGAATTTTTCTTACCATTTCCTTTATCTACATGCTGTCATGCCTAAGGTATCCTCAATTATTCTGCTAGATTCTCCTCATTTTCACAATACAAATTATTAATCAAAGCAGGGGAATGAAATCTTTACACTTCTCTTACTATGCTAGTCTTAAGCACTGTTCAATTATTGTACAGGTTAAATGTGGTGTTGTACTCCCTAAGATGCCATTCTACCCCTGCCACAGCAGAACAGCTCTTATCAAAGTTACAAATGGCATTTTGTGTGACTGTGAAAAGGTAAGCATTCCTCCATGTCCTTCTTGAACTGTCAGCATCCTTTGACAAGCTTGACTTCAAATTCTCCTCCAACCTCTTTCCACCGTTCCAGCAACTCCATGGCAATGCTCTCATTTGTTTCCATTAATTATTATCTAATTGTAGCCAGGGAATCATTTGCAATGGCTTCTCTTCTTGTTCCTGTGCTCTGATGTTCCCCTATGATCCATCCTTGGCCTCCATCCATTTCTTATCTATATGCTGCCACTTGGTGACATTGTGCTGAATTTTCCATGCCCAAAGCTGAGGAGATGAAGTTGGGGGGCTGGCAGTATGATGGAGGAAGGAGATAGCCCTGGTGACCTCCAAATGTATTCCAGAGGATATGTCCTTGTTGATTCTTCATGGCCCACAAAGGGGTAACTCTGTGGCAATGACTAGCCCTGCAGTAAAAGCATCACTAGCGCACCACAAATCCTCTCTGTCTCTCTTCTTCCAACCTAAAAAAGGCTGTTTGGCTGGCTCCACCTTCCCCCAAACATACTCACCTCTCTGTAAGGGTATTCTACCATCGAGGTTCCCTCTTCCTGGAGCTGCAGCCCCAGCACTGGCTGCCACTTGCTCAGGCTGAGCTATCAGTTTGGGCTTGGAGATCCTAGGGGCAGGTTGCCCTCTTGGACAGAATTCCCAGCAGCGGGCTCATAATTGGCCACTAGCAGCAAAGCTGCTACTGGGAACCATAATTTGCCTAGCAGCCTTGCTTTTGGCTTTCAGCCCTCATTGCAGGCCTATCAGTTTGCCGAAAAATTCAGTCCATTGTCTGAAGGCTGGCACAGTGTTAGTTTCCATTTGGTTGTAGATGACACCCAGCTTTATCTCAACATCATTTCTCAATTCCTCCAAATGTTGCTCAGTTATCATTACTGGATGAGCTGAAAACATCAGCAGTTAAATTTTAGCAAGATTGAAGTGATTGTTTTTGATCCTCCCTCCAAACTCCACTTTGCCCTGACGAAGGGTCATCCAGACTCAAAATGTTGGCTCTATTCTCTCTCCAAGATGCTGCCAGACCTGCTGAGATTTTCCAGCATTTTCTGTTTTTGATTCAGATTCCAGCATCGGCAATATTTTACTTTTAGCCATTTCCTATTGATCAATTCAGACCCTCTCCAAGATGATACTAACAGATTAAGCCACTCTGTTTTCAATCTTTTATGCCCCATTTGATACTGACGGTAGTGGGTGTCTGGAATTCACTGCCTAAGTTGGGAGTTGAGGTTGAAACACTCAACTCATTAAAATGTACCTGGATCTGCACCTGAAGTGTTGTAACCTGCAAGGCTATGGACCAGGTGCTGTAAAAGGGATTAAAATGAACAGCTAACTTTTTTCTCTTTTTTGGATGGCACCGCCTCAATGGGTTCTGCACTGTAACTTTTCTATGGTTTTATGGTTTTTAGGTCTTAAATGGAAAATTGATCATTTTTAAACTCTGCCTCTCCACAAGGGGAAATGTTCTTTCAACATCCAGAATGTCCACTCCCCTCAAAATCTTATGGGGTGAATTTTCCCATTCTGCCCACCACAGGAATCAGAGAAGTTGAGGGGCGGACCATGGAAATGTCTGATGACCTTGGGCAGGATTTTCCTGTTTTGGGGTGGGCACGGCTGGAAAATCCCACCCGAGCTGGTTCAATAAGATCTGCTCATTTTTCCAAAATCCTATGAATATAGGCTTCAGTTGTTTAACCTTTCCTCATAAGACAACCTCTTCATTACAAGAATCAGCTGAGCTAACCTTCTCCAAACAATTTCTAATGTAATTGTTTCCCTCCTTAGGTAAGGAGAACAAAAAGCTACACAGCACTCCAGGTTTTACTAATGCCCTGTACAGTTGTAGTAAGCGCCTTCCCTACTTTTGTTCTCCAACCTCCTTGCAATCAACAACAATGTTCCATTTACCTTCCCAATCGTTTGTCATACCTGTATGCTAGCTTGTTGTATTTCATGTACCAGGGCACCCAGGTCCCTGTGTACTGCAGATTTCTGCGGTCTATATCCATTTAAATAAGATTCTGTTTTTCTTTCTTTCATACCAATGTGAACAAGCTCACAGTTTCTCGCATTGTACTCCATGGCTGGGATTTTTCTGGCGTGGAAGTGCCCACTGGGAGATTTCACTTTGCCATGTCAATATTAATGTGCATTGGCTTTTGGCAGGATCGGATGATCCCAGCAGTGGGTGGCCTGGAAAATCCCACCTCACGTATTGAATGTTTTATTTATTTATTTAGTGTAATACTGGCAGAACCTGCAAACTTAGTGCTTTAAATTGGATCACAGCAGGCTCAGGAAAGGGGGGAGCTGGGATGGGTGGGGTCAGGTGGTGGGTGCCTGGTAGGGTCAGGTTGGATCAGGAGCAGGGGGATTCGAGTCGGGTTGGGAAGGATCGGGTCAGATGGTGGGAGTTGGGAAGGTTCGAATTGGGTGCAATAGGGTGAAGTTGGGGGGGTGTAGATAAGATCTGGGGGGGGGTAGGGTCAGGTTGGGTCAGAAGGGAGTAGCTATTAGTGTGACACTGGCAAAACCATCCAAAGTTCGGAATTTAAATCTCTTTGTCGGAATGTTCCCGGCATAGGACAATTGTCCAGGGGGGGGTTAGCATTTCTGGATAATTGCCAAGTAAACTCTTACCTGGGAACTTCCAATGGGATTCCCAGCATATCTTTGGAAGTTACGGAAGTGAAACTGTCAGCCAAACACTATACAACCTCACCTCACTGACCCTCATTCACCCGCAGATGAAATTCACCTATCTCCCTCACATCACAGAAATGTTCACTCCTTCCCCTCACATGTATCAGAATTCTTAACCTCCCTCATCCTGCAAAATGCTCAGTTCCCAATAGCGTTCACCCCCTGCACTCCCCAACGATGCTGACTCTTCCAACATGAGCTGGGCAAGGGCCAGCAATTCCGAAAGGTGAGTTGGAGAGGTGGAGCAGCAAACGCTGAGTACTGCGGATTGGAGTGAACATTGCTGAGGCAGGAGGTGAACATTGTTGAGGGTGCTGGGGTCATTTGACATTCAAGCTGATTTTCTCAAAGTTATGCTGCTTAGCAGGTTTTACATCTGTATTGAAAAGCCTCTAGGTAAGCCTGCATTAAAAGCACAGCAAGTATAAAGCAAACAGCCTAAGTCTCTGTGGGATAGGCTGTCTGAGTCTCACTGTCCTAGAAATCACAAAGCAATTTGCACAAAGTAAAAACAGCAATCAGAAGTTTAAACTTCCCATGTAATGACAGCAGGTTCGTGCACGTTGAGACTTCCTGCAGTGCATCAGCACTGTAAGTTGAGCTGGAGGCCTCTCCAGAGACCTGAAGAATAGGGTTGTTACGTTAGAAACTTTGGCCACGATTCCCCCAAGAGTGCTGAACTGGTGGAAGAACTGTTCTAAATCTCAAATGTTTTATCAGTTCAACTTCTCACCTGAATCTCCGCACTCTATGCACTGAAGAATTCCCAATCAGAAATCTCATTAAAACCCAGATCTATTCGCGCCAGTGCATGTGCAGTGGTCCCGATCTGTCAGACCTCCTGTTTACTGGCCAGCCCGGGAGCCCTGCAGTGCTGCCCCTCCACCCCTCCCACATAGCCCGATCGCAGCCCCTAAACAATTCACGGGCCAGCCCTGACCTCCCCCCCACCCCAGAGCACCCCAATGTACAGCCCACATCACCCCCCTCCACCCCCGACGGTGGCAATCCCCATCACGCTGGCAGTCCCCTAAGGTTGACTCACCCCCCCCACCCCCCAATTCAGATTCTCCCTGGAGGAAGCACCCCCTCCCTCGCAGATTGACCACCCCACGCACACCCCAATCACTGCCCTCCCTCCATCCCAGACAGATCCCCATGCAGAGTGGCAGCAGGACACCCCCTCCCCCATCCCCCCCAATTGTCCCTAGGCCCCATCCACAATAGGCCATGCCTCCTTGGCACTGCGTGATACCCAATGGGCAGTGCCAAGATGCTCTCTGGGCATGGGAACTTTGCCCCTTCGGCAGTGCCGGAGACACAGGCTGGCACTGCCAGGGTGCCCATGCCCAGGGGGCACCACCCTTCTTCTGCCCCAATTCTCCCCCAGCCTCTTCATTCTGGTGGAGTTTCCTGCTAGTTCCATGAACATGGGGAGCTAGTCTAAACCCCGCCAGAATGAAATGCTCCTGGCGGGGTGGGAGATTCAATTGGGACCTGAAAGGTCCCAATAATTAACTAATATAAATATTTCAAATACGTGCAAAAAAGATTTAAATTATTTACCTGCCTTCCTGCCAGTTTCCAGCATGGTCTCCCACCATGACCCAACAGAAAAGTTACGGGTCACAATGGGAGAATCGCGGCCTTTGGGGATGAAAATCTATGGCCCTTTCAGCAGTCTGCCAGCATAACTCCAGCCAACGTGCAGAGAAGATCCACTAATGAGGTTGCAACCCAGACAGATGGGGCACTGGCACCAGTCCTAGGCAAAGAGGAGCTTTTCCATTGGGGGAGACTGGAACAAGTGAATTGTATAACTAGGCTGTAGATTGAGCTTTTAGCTGAAAGTGAAGGCTCAAGAAGAATATAACATGTTGAGTAACAATAAGACAAGTGTAGTAGAAAGGAAAAAGTTGTAAAAGTACCTTAGCGAATAAGATCAAATCAGGGGAAAATCATAAAGACAGTTAAAATTAAAAGTGCTTTTTCTGAATGCATGAAGCATATATAACAAGATTAACAAACTAACGGTTCAAATGGAGATAAATGGGTTTAATCTAATAGCCATAATAGAAATGTGGTTGCATGTTGTTCAAAGTTTGGAATTAATCACTCTAAATTACTTCACATTTTAAAAGAAAGACAGAACGAAAAGGAAGGAGCGGAGATGGGGTGAGTATCTCTGATAATAAAGGAAGACAGAAAGGCAGCAGTGAGAAAGGATTTTTACTTGGGACGACAGAAGGCAGAATCAGTAAAGGTGGAACTAAGAAATAACAAGAGACAGAAGACTCTGGTAGAAGTAGTTTATAGTTCATATATTTTATAGTTTATAGACCCCCTAATTGTAGTTATTTCATTGGGCAAAACATTAATCAAGAAATAAGAGGACTTCTTAACAAAGGCAATGCAATTGTGGGAGAGTTTAACCTCCATATAGACTGGACAAATCAAATCAACAAAAGAGTTTAGATGGCAAGTTCATGGAATACATTCAAGACAATTTCCTAAAACAATACTTTGTGAAACCAATTAGAGAGGAGGCACTTCTAATGGGCAATGAGAAGGAGGCCAAGATCTTCCAGTCTCCAGATAGTTGGAGACTGGATGTATCCCCCTCAAGATGAATATGTGATGCCTTGAAAATCCAACATAGGGATTCCGTGGGAATTGCTCTGGATGTTTGTACTACTAATGGGCAATTCTCCTGATTCCCTGGAATGTTCCAAAAAGCCTTCAACTCTGACTTAGAGTGAGGACTTTGACCAGTTTTGACTGAGTTAAGCAGTAAAATACTAATTGAACTTTTGGATAACTATACAATTGACCTCCTGACTCCCCGTTGAACCCTAACTGCCTTCAACACCCAACCTGACATAATCTAATCATTCAATTTCCACCCCCCCCCCCTCAATTCCCCCAAATCCTTCTTGCTTCCTCCCACTTTAACCTAGCCTAATCCTACCACTCATCTCTTGTCCGGATGCCTCAACTCCTCCGACGCAACCATACCACGTATACCTCCCCACCACTGTCCTAGCTCCCACAACCCAAGCAGACTAACCCCATCACCTAACTCCCTCCAACTCCCCAAATCCCTGACTGATGCCTCAACCCACCCCCTCCCCGAAGTCCTGCCTCCCCTGAGTTAACTTGGCTAGCCCCCTACCACCTAATTCCTGCCTGACATTCTGACTTCCCTCCAACCTAACCTGACCCAACCTCATGATCTATTTCCTTGACACCACCTCCCCCCGCCCTCCCCCCGCCCCCCCCCCCAGCATCCTGCCTAACTTCCCTACAACCTATTCTGACCTGACTTCAGCACCCTATCCAGCTGTCAACCTATTCTGACACCTACCCTCCCCTCTTACCCATCTAGTTCACCTAAACTATTGGTTACCCCCTAATCTTATCCAATGTTATACAGCTTTAATTTAAACATCTTCCAAACATTCCAGTTTAATTCGACAAGATCAGTAATTCAATTATTTCTTTACTTAACACTTCTAGTACCAAATCAAGCATAAACAGTTGCAATTCAATAACTCTTTACTGAACTTTAATTCTTAAACTGCACTTCAACTTTAACTAAACATCAACTTTAACTAAACATCAACTTTAACTAAACTAAACATCAACTTTAACTAAACTAAACATCAACTTTAACTAAACTAAACATCAACTTTACCTATTTAACTGAAAATAGATACTATCGACTTTAGGAAAACCTTGGCCAAGAAATATCTTCGACGTAGAATCTATCTTTTCTTTCCCTGAAGCATCCTTCAGGGCATAGGTCTTGTTGTGATGGTTGGTCTCTTTGAGTTATCACTGCCAAACAAGGGAGTGCATGTCTTTTATCCAAAATTCTCCACTTGCTTCTGGAAGATTCTTTGTCATATATGGCTTGAACATCCAATGAAATTACTTTTCAATAACACCATTACACTCAGTTCATTTGACATGTCCCATACATAACAACCATATAAATCAGAGCCATGGTGTCTCGGTTAATGTAAACAACTTCACTTATCTGGAAAGCTTCAGAACACAGCTCCCAAACCAGTGCCTTTCTACAACCTGCATCCGGTTTTAATCTATAAATTGACCAAAAATCCCAGCATACTTAGCTCTTAGCCAAAATAGCCATTTTATATTCACGATTACCATGATTGTTGTTAAATTATTGTTGCAGATTTTCTTTCTCTGTCCACACCCAACCTATCTTACCTAGTTACTTTATCCACCCTAACCCATTGCCCACTTAGTTATCCACCCAACTCCTTTGCTCACAGCTCACCCACTCCACCTCCTTACCTTCTCTCTTTAGCTTTTCAAAAAAACTTTAAGACATTTAGATTCTGTACTTTGCAAAATACAGCAGTTGGCGCCATAAAAATGAGGCATGGATTGTCTTGGCACAGTGATACAGCACACTAAAAAATAAGTTCAATAGCAGGGAAGCTTCTCAGTTGTGAAGAGGACAGAATTGAAAGTCCTGGACATGAGATTCTTTTTTGGGTGGATGTAGGGTGGGTTTGAGTAAGATGCTCTTTCGGAGAGTCGGTGCCTGCTCCTGCACTGTAGGAATTCTATGGCCAGCACTTTACTGGCACAATCGCCCCGATTCCGGGGGCAGTTGAGGCTCAGAGGATGGCATTCTCTGTTGGCCTTGGAGGGGACCTTACGAATCCTGCGCAGACATGGTGGTAAAATTCTGCCCTAAGGTTTAGTAGCATGTTGGAACTGTAATTCATAATCCTCGTCTTGTGAATATGGTTTGAGACGATTGTTGCTCCTGGTAAGAGTGAATGTGTTGTGAAATACTTTAGTTACTTGAATAGTAATAAGATGCAACAGAAGTTTGCTATTGCTCAATATGCAAAGTAAATGAATATACTTGCTATTTATAGAAATGGCCATCGTAAAAAAATGAATAAATGCAGAGTATTCGGGAAGAATTCACACGCTCACTCCTAATGTGAGAAACTGAGAAATATTTTGAAATGCTTGTGAAGTGGAAAGGAACTACTGCTCAAATAACATGATATGTTCACTTGATTTGTTTTAGTGATTGATATGGAACAATGAGCTTCAAAACAAAAATAAATAAAGAGTTATTTTCAGCTTAAAAAGGCACTAATGTGTTTAAAGTTATTGCATTTTATAATAATTTCTTATTTTTCAACATTATCTCTTACCTTGATTAAATGAATTACTGCACGTACAATACTGATGTGATGGAGGTAATATTACATTTGCCCAGCCGCTGTGAAATTATTGGATCAGATCAGCTTCCCATACACTCCACCCTACTTCCAATTGAGGTAACTGAGTTTTAAAATGGCTGATGCTATTTCCTGCTGGACAAGTTAGGCAAAAGTTACTCTGTGCATATCATTTGGTTAGTTAAACAGAAGGAATCTAATGATGTTCTTCAATTACTTTTGCATGTGTTGTACAGCAGTTGTTAATTTTAAACATTTTTTTTATTCATTCATGGAACTTGAGCATCACTGGCTGGCCAGCATTTATAACCCTTACTGAGTGGCCCCATTTCAGAGGACCGTGGCTCTGGAGTCACATATAGGCCAGACCAAGTAAGGATGGCGGATTTTCTTCCCTAAAGGGCATTAGTGAATCAGATGGGTTTTTTCACCAATTGACAACAGTTTCATGGTCATCCATAGATTCTTAATTCCAGATTTTTTTATTGAATTCAAATTCCACCATCTGCTGCAGCGGGATTCAAACTTGGGTGCCCAGAATGTTAGCTGCCTTTTTGAATTAATAGTCCAGTAGTAACACCACTAGCCCTTTGCCTCCTCTTAAGTTGTTTAGTCAGTATATAAAATACTGATATGGCCTTGGATAAACTATTGTGTTCCCTTCTGGCACCACATTTGAGGGAGGGTTTCAAGGCCTTAGAGAGGATGCCAGGGATGAAAGACTTTGGCTGCATGAAGAATATGGAGTGGCTGGGATTGGTCTCCTTAAAGCAGAGAAGGTTAATAATAAATTTGATGGCGGTGATCAAAATCATGCATGGTTGCATCAGAGTAAATAAGTTGTTTCTGGAATAATTCCTGTTCACTAGGTTAGGTGAATAACAACAGCAAGATTTATTTGCATTTAATTTGCAGGGAAGTAATGGCTTAGTGGCGTTATCAATAGACTATTAATCTAGAAACCCAGCTGACGTTTTGGGGACCCAAGTTTGAATCCTGCCAAGGCAGATGGTGGAATTTAAATTCAATAAAAAAAACTGAATTAAGAATCCACTGATGATCATGAAATCATTGTCAACTGTCAGAAAAAACCTGTCTGGTTCACTCATGCCCTTTAAGGAAGGAAATCTGCTGTCATTACCTGGTCTGGCCTGCATGTGACCCCAGAGCCACAGCAATGTGGTTGACTGTTAACTGCCCTATGAACAAGGGCAATTAGGGATGGACAATAAATGCTGGCCAGCCAGAGATGCACATGTTCCACAAATTAATAAAGAAAACTGTAAGACAGAGGCTTGTGGCCTCATGGCTGCCAATGAGTTTCCAGGAAAAAGTGATACAAAACCCCACACTTGCCAGAGTGATCCACTACCCCAATGCCTGATTGGTTACCCAGGTCACATGACCCTCTCAGACGATCACCCTTCGGAAAAATATCCCATTTTCCAATATTTGAAGTGGGAACAACGATTAAGGACACAGATTTAAGATGCTTGGCAAAAGAACCAGAAATAAAATAAGGGAACAATTTTACACAGAGAATCATGATCTGGAATAACGATACATGCCACTGAACAAAGTCTGGTCCTTTGGTCAAGCCTATATTTTGTCAGTTTGTTTGAAGCTTTTGCTTAGTTCTTTGCTAGTTTTCTATGCCAAAAGATAAAATGGAGCTAAAAGCACTCAATTTGATTGGAGCCTAATTAGGCATGTAGCAGAGAAAGTTCTTTTAAGTTATGATAATTGGGTCAGGTTTGATTCTCTGGGTTGCTTGTCTTTCAACTTGATGAATAATTTTTTTTCTTCAAGCAGCTGAACCACTAGGAGTTTTTGGACCTGGCAAGAAGCTTCAGCAGCGAAGGAAAGCCTTACATCAACTTCAAAGACATTTTCTGTCAACTGACTGGCTTGAAGATAGTTATTGGGCAGTCTGTATCCGAGCAGAAGCAGTTACGTAAGGAATAGCCACACATTTGAGAAAACACGAAGAGGAAATTAGGGGGTAAAGCAAATTATTAAAACTAAATTATTGCAGAAAGTATCAAAATGTTACTTTAATGGTTGAGAGCAGTCCTTAAAGCAGGAACAGAAGTGTATGGATTGTATTAGAAGGAAGACATGCCTGACACTTTGAAAGCTTGAGTGTTTATTTTTAAGTCATAAATAGGTATCATTATATCAAGCCTAAATAAATGTAATAATTTTTGAAATATCTTCTATTTAACTTTGTAATAAAAATGAATGTATGGTGTGTAATAATAAAACAATTCATCTCTGCACTAATTTAGTCTTTATAGGAAGAGCTGTGGACATAAATTCAAGCTATGGATGATAGTTACATCTTCAAATTATTCATGTGTGATGTACACTCTTGTGTGTGCATGCACATGTGTCCCCGGCAAAAAGACACAATTCAAAATCACCCTCCATGGAGCATGTTGTGTCTCATCTCTGAAAACGGCACGCACAGTTATCTCTATTTAGGTCCATCACTCACATTAGAAATACATGTCTGTGATCCCAGTTAATAAATATCTATATCTCGTAGCCATGGAAACCGGCTAAAGGCTGAGAAATTTAATTTGAACGGAATGCATTCAACCCTAATGGGAAAATAAAGTTTTTTTAATATATAAACAGGCCGACTCCAGCTTACATGTAAAACAAACACTCCCCTCTGCTGGAGGTGGTTGGTATCTAGAATTGTTGTATCAACACCTGCCAGAGTCTAACATAGTCATTGCTTTAATTGTAAGAAAAGAATATTCTAGTGATGTTATCAGTTTAATGGTATCATAATAATGACTCCATTATTTTTGGAATGTACAGAGTAAACATGGCCAAGCCTTTACCAAAAAGCAAGCAAAGTCAAGCAGGAGCAGTAATCTAATATACTGAAACAATTTCCTTTGTATTAATTCATTGCTGGATGTTCTTTGGGAATGTAGTTGACAGACTAGCAGAGAATCTCTTGCCTTTTGTAGCACACATTATAAAATAGCTTGCTATCAATAAGCATTGAATAGTTGAAAGATGAATAGATGGAAGCCACAAATTGATTTTATTTTTGGGTTAGGCGTATCTCGGTTATTCCCATTTAATGGGTCTCTAAGTAACAATGATTCCCATCCCTTGAAATTCCACAAATTGGTTTTTTCCATTTGCTTCCTGAGGATCTGGGGATAATTGTTTCAGTGAATTCTCAGAGAAGTGATTGAATCCATTCTTTACTCACAATGCGGGGGGGGGCGGGATTTCTGTTTTTGTTGATTTCTGAATATAGGACTTGAAAAAGTTGTTTTTTTTTAATGCTTCCATGTTAATAACTGAATTGTCAACATGGCTTAGCTTTTATTCTAAAAAGAACAAAAGTGCTGGTTGATCTAGGCTAGGAAAGATCTTAGTAATGTGTATATATGGTATGCTTCAACCAACTTCATATCTATTTTACCACATTCCCTCTAATTCCAGTTTTCAGTAAAAGGATCTGTCAAGGAACTGTACCAAACTCCTTCTCAAAATCTGTATACTGTAATGGTTTCCTCTTTGCTCATAAAGAAATGTTGGCAACCCAAGTGTGGTAGCTTGTCCCTTCAAGGGGCAAGCTCTCAGAGGGGCATGTGACTCCTTTGGCCAATCAGGCCAGAGTGCGCAAATCCTGGAGCTGAATGTGGGTTTTCCTTGCCAGTTGGGAGTCTGGAATCCTGCACTACGGTAGCCTTTATATCACTCTCTGTACATCGTTACTTATCTTAATAAACCATTGATTCACTAATCTGCATGGTGGTCACCCATCTTTGCAAAATACTAGCCAGGTTACCCCCTCCCCTCCCCATCCACCATCATCCCATTCCGACCCGCACCTCATGCTCAATTTCAGATCAGTCTCAGACAAACTGCAGCACCAATGTGTGCATGTTAGAAGAACCTGGCAGCATTGCTACAATAGGCCAGCAGATACTGTGGACCTCCTCAGTATGTGTAGAGATCACAATAGGCCTCTGCGAGGAGATGTGCAGACTTCTGATGCTTATTGAAATGATGATTGGTTTGCATCACAGATGAGCTGGACATTCACTGAATGGACTTCTGCCTGTTCATGCGTGACAATAGCTACCCTCAGCATTAGGAGCACATGGCACACTGGAGAATCTAGCTGTCCCTACATAATAATAATTAAAGTATAGAAAATGTTCCAAATTACATGAGGCAAGAAAATCACTGTATGACCTTTGAGAGAAAGGATAGTACTAAAAACCTTGAAACTGTGGCAGTGATATGCACAGACTTTGACTTTTAAGAAATAAATTCTTCATACACAATTAATCATTAAACTCTAAAACTTAGCAATTTGCCATGATTCAAACCTATCTGCAGTCTTTGACACAGTTGACCACATTATCCTCCTCTAATACCACTCCATTGTCTTCCAGCTACTTGTATTTACCTACCTGCATTCTTATCCATCCAATCACATCCAGAGCATCACTTGCAATGGTTTCCCTATCTTTTCTCACACCATTACCTCTGTTGACCCAAAGGAGATAATCTTGTTCCCCTTCAATTTGTCTATGTGCTACCCCCTAGGCTCCATCACAGAATCATAGAAATCCTACAGTGCAGAAGGAGGCCATTTGGCCATCGTATCTGCACTGACAATAATCCCACCGAGGCCTTATCCCTGTAACTCCACATATTTACCTCATTAATCCCTCTAACTTACGTGTCCTGGAACACTAAGGGCAATTTAACATGGCCAGTGCAACAAATCTGCACATCTTTGGACTGTGGGAGGAAAGTGGAGCTTCTGGAGGAGATGCACGCAAACGCAGAGAGAACATGCAAGCTCCACATAGATAACAACTCAAGCCGGGAGTCAAACCTAGGCCCCTGGAGCTGTGAGGCAGCAATGCTAACCATTGTGCCACCATGCCACTGAAAAAATAAAACGTCAGACATCGCCCAATGTACAACAGGCTCGAACTTACAAATGAGTTGATATGGTGAAGTAACCCGTGAACTAAAGCTGATGCACAAAAGCATCCAGAAGCATTAGTCTTCACATGAACTCTGAAGGTAGCTAGCTCTTTTGACTCCTGTTGGAAATTATTAGGCTCCATATCGGACATTCATCATTATTCATTGTCATTTTATTTTATAAATGCTCCTGTGAAGCACCTTGGGATAGTTATTATGTCACATGATTTGCATCCTGGATTGCAAAGCCTGAACATTGAACCTTTGGTTGAATTTTCATAGAATCATAAAATCCCTACAGTGCAGAAGGAGGCTATTCGATCTATTGAGCCTGCACTGACAACAGTGCCATTCAGGTCCTATCCGTGTAACCCCATGTATTTACCCTACTAATCCCCCTGACACTAAGGGGGAATTTAGCATGGTCAATTTTCTCAGCAGCTTCTCCCAACCTGCTCCAATAACTTTGGAAGAAACCTTATTTATGCACAGAATAATCTGCACCAAAGATCCAACTGCATTATGAGAAAACACCAGAGGGAATTCCCAGCACATATTTGCTGAAAGCAATAAAGACTCTTTACCAGTATCAGGAAATACAATGGTCCACAGCAATATTTTTGCTATGCTGGTAAATTCATGTTTGATCTATATATAACCTGAACTACATCATACATTGTTTTGAATTTCCTGCAGTGTGTTTGACTAACCAGGGATGTGTGCCATATTAAATTAAAAGAAATCAAATTAAGCAACACACACAAAGTGATCCATATTGCACCCTGTCAAATTAATTTGTGGAAGACTTCATTCTGGCCCAGTTCCAATCACATTAATTAGTAATGATGTACTGGTGTTTCTGGATGTTTCCCGTGGGATTTGAGCAATCAACATGCAGATTTCAGCCAAATAATTTCCCCATTTTATGCCACGCACATGCTCATGCGCAACTCAGAAGTTGTGCAAAGATAAAATGATCTCTTCCAGCATTGAGCAGGAATTTTTTGGGAAGGTGGGGCAGCATTATCCACCAGCTGGTAAGTCAGATGCATCCCTGTTTTGGTCAGTCCTGGAAGTCCAGACTGGATTTTACAATACTTACACAATTAATGCCTCCATCTCTGCCTCTTTAAGGGATGAGATCCCAGCCCAAAGAACTTCCAGCCAATCAGATGAGCAGCGGCACTTCTGTCCCAGCCACAACTAGGGCAGCAGCAGGGGTAGTTGGCCGTGATGGCGGGGAGAGGTTTTTTTTAGCAGGAACAGCCCTTCGGTGGCCATTAATTATCAGTGAGTGCATTTTCCTATGATATCCACCCACTACAGCACCTAGCTCCCACATTGCTCAATACACTCAGCCGTTGTTCCTGATGCTAGGATTCATGATTAACATCCAGATGTTCCACCTCACCCTCACATGCATTTTAATAATGTCAGCCACACTCTCACCTCTCAGTGTTTCCACATAACTTCAACTGTTTGATTACGACAGGCACGTACCCAAACACAACTATACTGACATACTTCCCTCCCTTAAAAAACTAAGATACCCATAATAAAAGGGAACAGCGCAGAACCAGAGGGGGACAATGATGCTTATATCTCCTATGCAGGAAATGATGCTCTGCATCATGGGTCTAGTAGTGACAGAGTCCATGGATCCAATCTCACTGAGAGCATTTAAGTATGTTCCTGCCAAATGTCACTCTCAGCTTCCAGCTAACCCTCACCTTGCTGTCTGGCATGATGTGCAAGTTTCTGATGGTGTAACGGTGGGTCTCTTGTTTTCCACCCCATCTGCCCTTGCTTTATAGCTACCTTCACCTGATGATTTTCTGCTTTCAGGCACTCAGCCATGTGCCCTGTCACAACAGTGCCAGTATTTACAGAAAGAACAGCACTTTGTTGATAAAGAGCTCCCACCATATGATCTGCCATATACAGCTACCATTGCAGATACTGGGACTGCGCACACCTCAGACGCTAATAAGGGATTTGTGTCTGCAAGTGGTGAGTCACCGAGCATCAGTGGGCCACAACCAGACCTGGAGAGAATGAATAGTTTGCGTCTCATGTCCAAGGAAGGTGAGATCATAGATGAGTTCTGTTACAGGGGATTCGAATGAGAATTTAAAATGATGGCTTGCAGATGAACACTTGTGAGGATGCACACTAAGGTGCTGGGTGCACGGATAGGTTTGCCAGACAGCCTCATGTCACTATCAAGGAGCATTCAGGAGTCTAGCTCCTGTAAAATGCTCAACTTCCAGAGACTTTGCAAAAGCAGGGCAGGATTAGTTAAATTGAATCTTTCATGTTGGATGCCTGGTCCTATAAATCACCCTAGATGTGCAGCTTTATTAATGAAAAAAAACAAAAAACCTACAGCACAGGAACATGCCTTTTGGCCTTCCAAGCCCGTGCCAATCATGATGCCCTAACTAAACTAAAAAAAAACTTCTGCCCTTACTCGGTCCATATTACTCTATTCCCTCCCTATTCATGTACCCATCCAGATACCCCTTGAATGTTGCTAATGTGCCTATTTCACAACCTTTTCTGGCAGTACATTCCAGACATCCACCACTCTTTGCATGAAAAACTTGCCCCACACATCTTCTTTAAACATCGCCCCGCTCACGTTGAACCTTTGCCCCCTTGTAATTGACACTTCCACCCTGGGAAAAAGCATTTGACTATCTGCCTTCTCTATGCCACTCATAATCTTGTAGATCTCTATCAGGTCTCCCTTCAGCCTTCGTCTTTCCAGTGAAAACAATCCTAGTTTATTCAACCACTCCTCGTAGCTAACTCCCTTGAGACAGACAACGTCCTGGTGAGTCTTCTTGGCACTCTCTCCAAAGTTTCCACGTCCTTCTGGTAGTAAGGTGACCAGAATTGCATGCAATGCTCCAAATGCAGCCTAACCAAGGCTTTATATAGCTGCAACATGATTTCCCAACTCTTGCATTCAGTGCCCAGCCAATGAAGGCATATGCCTTCTTAATCACCTCGGCCACCTATGTTGCCACTTTGAGGGAACTGTGGACCTCCACACAAAGATCCCTCTGTAGGTTAATCTTCCTAAGGGTTCTGCCATTTACAGTATAATCCACAACTAGATTTTATCCTCCAAAATGCATCACCTCGCATTTGTCTGGATTAAACTCCATCTGTTATTTCTGTGTCCAAGTCTCCAATCTATCTAGATTCAATTGTATCCTCTCACAGTCCCTGGCACTACTGGCAACTCCACCAATCTTCATGTCATCTGCAAACTTACTAATCAGACCACTCACATTTTCCTCCAGATCATTTATATGTACTACAAACAACAGAGGTCACAGCACTGATCCCTGCGGAACATCACTAGCTACAGATCTCCATTCTGAAAAACACCCTTCCGCTGCTACTTTGTCTTCCATAACCAAGCCAGTTCTGTATTCATCTAGTCAGACCACACCGAATCTCATGTTATTTTAGTTTTTGTATCAGTCTGCCACGTGGGAACTTGTCAAATGCCTTACTAAAGTCCATATAAACTACATCTACAGCCCTTCCGTCATCAATTAAATTGTCACCTCTTCACAAAACTCAATCAAGTTGAGAGACATGACCTTCCCCACACAAAACCATACTGCCTGTCACTAACTAGTCCATTTTCTTCCAAACGCGTATATATCCTGTCCCTCAGGATCTTTTCCAAAAGCATCCCCACCACAGACGTCAAGCTCACCAGCCAATAATTTCCTAGATTATCCCTGCTTCCTTTCTTTAATAAGGGAACAATATTGGCTATTCTCCCATCCCCTGAAACCTCACCTGTGATCAAAGAGGGTATGAAGATATCTGTTAAAGCCCCAGCTATTTCTTTCCTTGCCTCCCACAGTAACATTGGATAGATACCATCCAACCCCAGGACTTGTCTACCTTAATGCAATTTAGGCCACCCAACACTTTCTCCTTCAACATATTGGCATTCTCTAGAGCGTTTACATACCTTTCCCTGACCTCAACATCCATCACATCCTTCTCCTTGGTGAGTACTGATACAAAGTACTCATTAATGATCACACCCACTACCTGTAGCCCCATGCATAATTTCCCTCCATTGTCCTTGAGTGGGCCTTGCTATCCTCTTGCTCCTAATATGTGCATAAAAAGCCTTAGGATTCCCCTTGACACTGTTTGCTAAAGACATTTCATGGCTCCCTTTAGCTCTCCTAATTCCATGTTTAAGGTCCTTCCTACTTTCTTTATACTCCACAAGGATTTTGTCAGTTTTTAGTTACGTAGACATATTGTACGCTTTCTATTTCCTTTTGACTAAGCTTACAATTTCCCTTCTCATCCATGGTTCCAGAATCCTGCTGTTTCTTTTCTTCATTTTTGCAGGAACATGCCTGTCCTGCACTTCAATGACCTGCCCTTTTAAAGCCTCCCACATGTGGATTTGCCCTCAAATAGCCGTTTCCAATCCATATTTCCCAGTCCTGTCTAATTTGGATGTAATCGGCCCTCACCCAATAGAGCACCTTCACCCGAGGGCCACTCTTGTCCTTAACCCCTACGAGTATTGATAGGCAAAGGGATCTGAAACAGGTACACAGATCACTGAAAGTGGCAATGCAAGTGGAGATCATAGTCAAGAAGGCATACAGCATGCTTACCTTCATCGGCTGGGGCATTGAGTTTAAAAATTGGCAAGTCATGTTGCAGCTTTATAGAACCTTAGTTAGGCTGCACTTGGAAAATAGTGTTCATTTCTGGTCACCACACTACCAGAAGGATATGAAGGCTTTGGAGAGGGTACAGAAAAGGTTTACCAGGATGTTGCCTGGTATAAAGGGCATTAGCTATGAGGAAAGGTTGGAGAAACTTGGTTTGTTCTCACTCGAATGATGGAGGTTGAGGGGCAACCTGATGGAAGTCTACAAGGTCATGAGAGGCTTGGACAGAATGGATAGTCAGAAGCTTTTTCTCAAGGTGGAAGAGTCAATCACTAGGGGGCACAGGTTTAAGCTGCAAGGGAGAAGGTTTAAAGGAGATACACGAGGCAGATTTTTTTGCAGAGAATAGTGGGTACCTGGAACTTGTTGCTACGGGAGGTAGCGGAAGCGAATACGGTAGTGACTTTTAAGGGGCGTCTTGACAAATACATGAATAGGATGGGAATAGAGGGATTTGGTCCCCAGAAGGGTAGGAGATTTTAGTTCAGAAGGGCAGCATGGTCGGTGAAGGCTTGGAGGGCTGAAAAGCCTATTCCTGTGCTGTAATTTTCTTTGTTCTTTGTTTTATCAATGACTACCCGAAATCTTATGGAATTACAGACACTAAGCCCAAAATGCTCCCCCACTGAAACATCGATCACCTGGCCTGGCTCATTCCCCAATGCCAAATCTATTATGGCCCCCCTCCTGGTTGGGTTGTCAACATATTGTATCAAAACGCCCACGTAGACACATCTAACAAATTGCTCCCCATCTGAGCCCCTGGCTCTAAGAAAGTCTCAATCAATATGGGGGGAGTTAAAGTTACCCACCACTACTACCCTTCTTTTTTCACACCTTTCCATTATCTGACCACACATTTGCCCCTCTGTCTCCTGGGGGCTGCTGGGAAGTCTATAATACACTTACTATTTCTGAACTCCACCCATTATGCCTCACTGCAAGATCCCTCCAATTTGTCATGTGATGAGCTCCCTAATCAGCAATGCATCTCCCCCACCCCTCTTGTTTCTCCTTCAGTCCCATCTAAAACAATGCTATCCCAGAATGTTAAGCTTTCAGTCCTGTCCTTCATTTAGCCATGTCTCCGTAATGGCAATAACATCAGAATTCCATGCAGTAATCCAGGCTCCCAGTTCATAAAATATTCTTTGGTAATTGACATTGAATGGTCCAATGTGGTCCAAATTTATACATCATGTCTCAGTTTTTTTTACTGCTCTTTCACAAACAAGGACAACATTTATTGCCCATCCTTAATGACACTTGGGGTGGAATTTTATGGCCTCGCTTGAGTGAGACTGAAAATTCCTGCCTGAAGTCAATGGATATTTCTGTTGTCTGCCCCCCACCTGTTCTGATTCTGTGGCGGGAGGGGCAATAAAATTCCAATGTTGAACTGAGTGGTTTGCTAAGCCATTTCAGATGGCGTTAAGAATCAACCATGTGGGTGTGGAGTCACATTTGGTTCCCAGACCAGGTAAGGATGGAAGATTTCCATCCCTAAAGGAAATGGGTGAATCTTTCAGATTTTCGTACAATAATTGTTGGTAGTTGTCATCATCATTATCACTGAGATTATCTTTATAATCCTGATTAATTGATTGAATTTAAATTCCACCAGCTGTTAAGGTGAGATTTGAATCCATTGCCTCAAATTATTAAAATTATTAGTGTGCATCTCTGGATTATTAGAACAGTGACATTATCACCACACCAACATTTCTCCATCGCCGGTATGGGTGCTTGTCATCACAAATTAGCCAAATGCGAAGCTAGTTGTGCTTGTATAGCACATCCACGCTCATGCCTTTTCCAGCACAGAGAGTCCCCTGAGCGTGCTCAATCAGTAAGAAGGGCTGTAGGGCCTACTTATAGAACCTGTGATTCCCTTAACATTGATGGATATGGTGGTATATTTTCCAAATTTCACACCTGATTTACTCCGTTAACTTTCATCACTTTTATATTTCAATATAGATAGCTTTCCCTTCATTACGTTAAAAATCTGTAACAAACCATTTTCAACTGAACATCAGGCCATAATTTTCCTGAGTTACTTCCTTCATGTTTCTTAACAAATGCTGATCTTGGGATGAAACCCCAAAGAATGGCATTGAGATTGAAATATAATTGCATATACCCTTTAATCACTTCTTTTATTAGTAAGTTAATTTAAGTTTAAGTTTACTTATTAGTGTCACAAGTAGGCGTACATTAACACTGCAATGAAATTACTGTGAAAATACCCTAATCCACACTAGGCATCCCCTAGGCACCTGCACGGCTACATGAGGGAAAACTTAGCATGGCCAATGTACCTAACCAGCATGTCTTTCAGATTGTGGAAAGAAACTGGAGCATCTGGAGGGAACCCACGCAGACATAAGGAGAACATGCAGACTCTGCACTGATAGTGACTTAAGCTGGGAATTGAACACAGATCCCAGGCGCTGTAAGGCAGCAGTGCTAGTCACTCTGCCACTGTGCATTTATGTTTTCACATATGTTTTCACAGAGACACTGTTACATTTGAAAATATAAATGATGATCAGATCTGACTTACATCCAGCCAAGCTAAAGGGTATTGTACCTCTGCCTGCATTTGAAGCTTTAGTGACCTACAAATATTCAACCTGAAAGTAGTCATTAACGTTTGTTGAGCACATGGAACATACCAAGATCAGTTGCTGCATAATGAGTGCTAAGACTCCATCAATATAATGGCAGATTCTCTGGCCTCCCTGCTGTGTCTTTCTCACAGTGGGAGGTGGCACACCATTGGCTGGTGGTGAGGTCTTCTGGTCCTGCTACTGTCAATGGATTTTCCCATTTACTCCACCTCATGCTGCCAGGAAACCCACGGTGAGGGGGCACTGTCGAGCAGGAATAGAAAATGCCGCGGTCATGAACAATCATAAAGTTCCAGCCACTTAGTTGGTTACAATGGGCAATAAAAGAGGACATAACTAAAGGGTTAAAGGCATAACCTATATTGCAACAAGAAGAAGAGTTGTAAGGGAACCGTTGGATGAGTAGTCGGGGGTGGGGGGGGATCTCCTACTGCCTCACCATTAGTAATATACAGGGAGTTCTTTTAAAACGTTCTTACTGATTCTGATTCCATCTCTTTTTTCCCTTTGTTTTCTGGATTGCCTCCTTCTAATTCACATTTAGGCTTTACAAATTTCTTTCCTTTTCCTTCTTCTGCCAGTAATGTTTTCTGGTGCCCATAAGTTAGAAATAATTGCACTTTAGTCAAAAAATGCTGGAGCACTCTCATATATATTTCTTTCAGTTATTCACGTAGTGGGTGTACTGATAGACTGTTACATTTACATGTTTGCAGTGCAATAGTGACTGTGGCACCCCGGGATATATAGTCACATATCAGTTACTTCTGAGCTGTTTCTGAATAATATAATATTATAGCTTCTCTCTTCCTGTAAAAAAAAGTATAAAACCTCTATATAAATATAATTGGTCCAATTAGTAACTTTTTTCAAAACTAAATAAGACTATCAACTTTTATAAACAAACTGAATTCCTTAAGAGTCTTTTATTGCCTGTTTTCTCTTCTCAAAATATTATTCCTGATAGGACCAAGTAGGGGGTAGGATGTTGTGTCTCCATCTCATGAACTTGTTACTCATTGTTCTCAGTGGCGAGTCGGCTCTCTGGTGATGCTTTGCATGTTGTGCCTGGTGTTGTCGGAATTGTGCTCAATGTTCCTAATGTTGTGTCAATTGCTGGTGATTTAGTTATGTTGCACCATTTGTTAACCATGTGTTGATGTTGTCCTCGCTAGTTTGTGACATCGCTAATGTTGCTTATGATCTTTTTGCATTTCAATCTCAAGTGTAGGTCAGGTATGGATTCAATTCCTTCCCCTTTAATTGCTGCTTAAGGTCTGAATGATGAATGAATGACCTTGGAGTCGCAGCCTCACTGACAACTTTTGCTGGCTCCCAGGTTTTCAAGATTTGCTGCTTCAACAGCTCATAAGAATTTAGCATGCTTGTAGCAGTGTTGACCTCCTTTTACCTGTGCATCAGTGAGCTGTTGCCTTACTTCCTGCCAGTCACTTGGAGGACGTATCTTACTTGGCAGAGTTGTCTTATATTGTCTTCCATTCAACAACATTACTGGTGATTTAATGTTGGCCTTGAGGGATATAGATCAGAGTGGCAATAATGCAACTACTATTGTTGAACCCAGGGTGCAGATACCACCTATTCTGAGTGATGGGAAGACCAGAGGGAAAAGAGTATCCAACAAGAATCCAAAAGTAGCTTTTACACCTGTGGGGTTTGCTATTGAGATTGTGCATGCCCCCTCACCAATGATGTAATGCGGTTCCAACCATGAAAGGTCATGAGTCCCATTAGTATACATTAGCTGTGTCTCCCCACTGTATCATCCAACAATTCGGGGGGTACCTGCCCCACCCCATCGCTGCCGGTGCGATGGCATGTCCACCATCACAATTGACAAAGGGACCTGGTGAACAGAACCTTTTGATCGACATACAGGTAAATACTGCCTTCGGGGGAGGAGAGTCATACCTGGTCAGTACTCCGGCAGTGTCCTGGCAATGCCCTCAGCAAAGTGGCTTGAACGATCCCAATTGGATTTTACATTGTTTCTCACTGGAATTACGTGAATTTTCAGCAACCAAATCATAATGTTAGAGCTGCAATGTAAAAACAGGCAGGTTTTTTTTTACAGCCTCCCCACAGGGTGTTTTCCAGTGATGGAGGTGGCCTGCCATAGACCAGCAGGCACCCTGGCAGTGTGACTGGAGAGCCAGGAAATGTGTCCTTGCCTTCAGTGGGAGTGGAATATCCCATTGCCGGTCATTGGCAGGCCGTCTCCAGCCACCGTGGGGGTGGGGGTGGGGGTGGGGGTGGGGGTGGGGGACAGAAAATCCTGGCCGCAAAAACAGTCTTCAATTAGTTAGGCTTAAAGCTGTCCTTATTTCCCAGTCATTACACAGAGCATGCATAGGTACTGAATCACAAGGCTGGGTTATTTACATTGAGTGAATTGCTCATTTCAGGACATTATGTGAGGAACAGACCTCAAAGAATTCATTGGAGATGGATGTGTCTTCTGACATCTGGCAGACTGCTGTTCTGTAAATTGTGACTGTTTTTGAATTGAAGAGGCAATCAACATGAAACAATGGCTGTAATGCACATACGATCAATTCCAACCAAAACATTTTGACACATTGTGGTTCATGCTTGGCCTTGGCGATGCAATGGACCATGTGTCTTCTAAGTTATTAAAGTCAGCATTATTTTAATTAAGCCTACCTAATGAGAAATTAAATGACTGAATGATTATGGTAGGATTCTCTGACCTTGTCCGTGACCCCCCTGTTGCAAGTGGCAATGGCTATTTTGGCTTTCCAGCCAAAATTCCATTCACTTCAGCAGTTCCAATGAATCCCAGATGCAATTAAGAGAATAAAATTGCTGTGGTCACAAAATTTGCTTAGATGTGATGGGATCAAATGTCAATTATCTCCCTCAGTTGGACTTCCTTCAGACGACGTGCCACGTTCTCCTGTAATATCTCATGTATCTGTTACAGGCACACAAAGGAGAATTTTACTTCCCGGGTGGACCGATGGTGGAATGACCAACTGGCAGTTTCTGCAAGAGGCCATTTTAATGCTTAGTCTCCAACTAAATGCAAAAGGTAAGCTGACTGTCCAAAAATAAATGCCCATTGGAAGATCACCAGATTCTGGCTGGCGTTATGATGATGTGCTTCTTTTTAAAAGGAGGATGCAATTTCTAATTCTTCTTTTTCCGGCTGGATTTTAAAAACCACTTCTATTAAGACAATGAAGGACAACCAACCAGTTTTTTCTCAATTTATTTATGGGATATGGGCGTTGCTGGCTGGGCCTAGCAATTATTGCACAGCCTTAACCGCCCTCCACTTCCAAGGGCACTTCAGAGTCAACTACATTACTGTGGGACTGAAATGTGTTTTTCCCACATTTGACAATGGTTTCTTGCTCATCATTTAGACTTGTAATTCCAGGTTTTTTTTTATTGAATTCAAATTTCACCATCTGTTGCAGTGGGATTTGAACCCTAGTGATCATTTTTTCCTCATGGGCTCTGGTTTACAACACATATTAATGACTTTGAGGAAGGAAGCAAATATACTGCATCCAAATTTAGAGACAACACAAAAATAGGTGGAAAGGCAAGATGTGAGAGGGACACAAAGGGCCCTATTTTACCATTTTGATTCTATGTGCTGGGCAGACTTGAAACTGGGAGTGTTTCAGATCCAACTTTTAGACCCATTCTCAGGAATCCCCATACACACACTGCCTGAAAAAAATATCAGCGATTCCAAATCATGTTGCATAAACCTGTGGGTGAAAAGTCTGAAACACTGCAGCTCCGATCAGTGCCTCCAACTGTGCACGTGGAGAAAAAAAATAGAATATCGCTCCCCTGCCACATTGCTCCCAGGCTGGATAATGCCTCCCCCCCACCTCCATAGACATTTCCCCACCCCCCACAACATTATTGACCCCCATCTCCTTCCGCCAACCATATTGATAACAGCTCTCTACACCACTTGTCTCCCATTGATCATAGATACAGCAACAACGGACCTCCCATCTTCCTCACCAATCTCAGGCAGTTTGGCAGCGGGTTCCCCCCCCCTCCTCCACTGATGTCAGGCAGAGTGGCAGTGGGCCCCCCTTCCCCTCCATTGATCTCAGGCAGAGTGGCAACAGACCCACCTCTCTCCACCCCACCCCCCACTCCCCCATTCCCTGCCACTGATCTCAGAAAGCTGTCGAACGCTAGGCACTTACCTCTTCACCAACCCTCACTGATGGAGCGCCTGAATTGAACTTATATGGAGCTTGTCTGTTTTGTACCGATTCTGGCTGGGTGAATGTGGTGGTAAAGGGGGAAATGCTGATAAAGTTGGGGGTTCAGCCCATTAAGTCAATTTCAATGCATGCAAATGTTTTTTAATGGCCATTGTGCCAGTTTTGGGTGCGGTCCTGATCGCAACCATTTTTGGGCCTTGGTAAAAGGGGGAACCGGCGCAGAAGCAGGCGCAGATCACACTCCTCACCTCACATCCAACTTTACCAAGTTTTTGCATCCAAAATTGAGTGCAACACAATGCCAAAATCTGACCAAAGTGTTTATAAAGGGATATTGTTAAGTTAAGTGAGCAAAATGCTGGAGTATCATGAAGGAAAATGTGAAGTTGTTCATTTTAGAATGGAGAGCAAATAACCAGTTAAAATGAAGAAAACTGCAGAAAGCTGTGGCACAAAGGGACATGTGTATGAAACTGGGAAAGCTAACAATACTGATAAGCAGGTAATCAGGACGGCTAATAGAACGTGGGCCTTTATTTCTTGGGGGGGATGGAGTTGATGAGTAGGGAATTCTTGCTGCAGCTGTACAAGGACCGGTGAGGCAGCAACTGAAGCACTCTGGGCAGTTTTATTTAAGGAAAAATAAGGGATGGAATTTTTCACGCATTCACATCCCACCACCGCTGCAGTGAGGTCACTGAATTTTGCACTTAAGCCAAGTCTCCATTCACTACAGAAGAACCAGAGAATCTCACCGGTGTGAGCGGCTGAAAAATTCTAGCTGTTATTTCATTGGAGGCAGTTCAGAGAAGATTCACTAGGATGATCCATGGTATGGAGGAAAGGTTAAACAGGCTGAGACTCTAGTCATTGGAATGTAGAAAAAAGAGGTGATCTCATTGAAACATACAGGATTATTAAGGAGCTTGACAGGGTAAATGACGACTGGATATTTCCTCATGGGGGATCCTAGGACCAAAGGGCATTGTCTCAGAATAACAGATGACCAATTTAAGACTAAGATGAGGAGGACTTTCTTCTCTCAGAGGGTTGAGAGTTTTTGGAACTTCTTGTGATGGAGAGCTGTAGGAGCAGAGTCCTCGTGTACATCGAAGGCTGTGATAGATTTTTGCTCAGTAAGGAAATCAAGGGTACAGGGAAAGAGTAGGAAGGTGTCCATGATGTTGAATCAGTCATGATCCTATTGAATGGTGAAGCAGGCTCAAGGGATTGAATGGCCTACTCCTGTTCCTATTTCTTACGGTCTTATGGTTTACTAGTCCATCAACAATACCACTGCACCAGTGCCTCCCCTAAATATACAATATACAAGCTTGCACTCCAACAAGTGGGATGAAAAGGAACAGACACTCAAACACCCTGGAGTGTTTGAAAGATTCTATCTTCTACTGGCAATCCTTGCAACTGTTTCTGGAGATGGGGCATTGAAACACTGATGGCAACAGACATGGATTAATCAAATTCCTTTGGGATATACAGCCATGAGGACTTTACGGATGGTTTACTGAGCCAGAGAGCAGAGATCAGAAAGCTGTATGGAAAGGCTATAAGAAGTTACCTTTCTCTCGCTTTCTCGTTATGTTAAAAGTATTATGCCCGTAATTGCAAAGTAATTGAGAAGAGAAATCTCATGCAAACTTAGTTATTTGGGGGATAAAATGTAAAAAACTGCTTCACAAGACCAAGTGAGATGGCAGGTTTCCTTCTTTAAAGATGTTAGTGAACCAAATGGATTTTTATGGTAATTGACAATGGTTTCATGGTTATCATTAGACTTTTAATTTCACCTGCACCCAGGAAAAAAACTATCCAAAATGACCATATCATGGAATCATTGCATTGAGACTAACAAAAGATAGATACCACATATTCCTGTATTTCGGTTTCTTCACAAATGGTAAAAAAAGACTTTAAACTGAACCTTTTATTTTACCATCGATATTAATAGGTGTGTGGGCCCAGGGAATATATGTGATGTTTGAATGGCAGTTACGATTTATCTATGTTTTTAAAATAGTTTCAATAAACTTATCTTGTTCTTTGTTTAATCTCTCAGAAACTTATATGATGAAATATTTACAAACTGAAAGCATAAATAGTGAGACTCCTGCAGTATTATCAAAGCACATCCTCTCTAAATTCACCAAAAACTAGACGCATTTTCACAAACTTCAAGAGCAAACACAGAGATATTTATTAATAAGAATTGTATAACAACGGCATGGCTATATCTAGCTCCCAAAATGTCACTGCCCAGGAACCTTTCTCACCAAGGGGTGATTCCATACCTGAACCCCAATTGGTCACCCAAGCTCGGTGACCCTTATGCTGCTGTGTTGACCTTAAAGGGACATTTACCACAGGGTCAGACTGGAGTGGTAGAATAGAGGAGTTATTTTTATCCCTCAAATTCATAGTATCAACAGTGCTAAATATCAGCCTGCTCCCCAGTAAGTTATCATGCTATTCAGGAGTGTTTTTTTTGAACAATGAAGAAACCAGGGAACCAGCAACCCAAAATTTCTTTGAGAGCTCCAGGGGAGACCTAGGACGAAATTCGAGAGAAAACTGGAGTAAGTTATGCTTGTCTTTTTCAGTGGAAGTTCACACTAGAATCTCCCACACTCTGTGCAATGCTGAGGCCATTAGAATGAATATCATTAAATGTCAAGGGTGGAGCCTGGGACGCTGAAACCAGCGGGCCTCTGTGCATGCGCAGTGGTCTCAAACTGAGCCTCCTGTTTACTGGCCAGCTCGATCTCCCTCAATGCTGACCCCCCAACACTCCCCTTGGCCCAATCGTGGTCCCCCAACCACTCCCCTGGCCAGCCCCAAACCGTTCACCCATCCTGGCCCACCCCGATCTCCAGCCTGTGTCCCTGAAGTGCAGACACCCCCAGCGGTTTCTAGTTTGGATTTGATGGCACTGGAAATCCAGCGCTGGGAGATGCACGTGCGACAGGAACACACGCGCGGATTCTGCACTTGCCCGGCTGAGAGATTCTCCCACCCTGCTGCGCTGGGAAATGAGCCTAGCGGGTGGGAGAAACCGACCCCCCCCACCCCACCGGTGTGATTTTTCAGCCATGCCCGTCCCAAGACTGGAAAATCCCATCTGAAGTCAAAGGCCCGTTGCATAATCCTGTCCCGTACGTTAAGATTTCCGTGGCAGGCAGGAAGGGAAAATTCCACCCCCAGTCTGTGTTTTTATTTGATGGTATGTTTCTTTAATTGAATACTGTCAAATCTATAGGGGGGAATTCTCTGTGCTCGCTAGCTTCTGACGAGAATCACAATGGTCCAGGAAATCGGGCATTGAGCAGAAAACGGGTTCAGCACCAGCCTGTCACAGTGTTCCTGGTCCAGTCTGCCAGCCCTGATTAGATTCCTGCCCATAGCATGCCAGAAACTGATAAATAGTCAAACTGGCCGGTTAACATCTTATTAGCAAGCTTGAAGCCTGTTTCAAATAGCTCCCGCTTTTCACCCACCTCCCCAGCAGGATTTACACCTCACACGTGAGGACTTAGCATATTGGACCCCTCAATGATGACGGATATCCTCCCCCAACACTCCATGCAGGCATAGGGTTTACCTAAGCCTAGCCCCCCACTCAGGCCCCTTTCCCCCTTAGATCTCCCACTCAGCCACAATGTATGCACACCACTTTGATTTGAAGTTTCTGAGGCTTCCTGGCAAGTTGAGATATTGAAACCCTCTCAGTTCCAATGGAAACCTTTGGTCTGTAACAAATTCAATGCGCAGTGCCTTGAAAAATGCTCCCATTGACAGGTCAATAGATTTCTATCATCTCCAGCCACCTGTGTTTACTTTTATTTCCTTTTATGGTTGAATGCACCTCAAGTACCCCATTGATGCTGACTGCAACTTTGACAGAGTCTAAGTTTGATTGACTGACTGTGGCTTAACTTTATTTGCAAACCACAATCACTTTGAAGAAATCACAGGCTGCCAATCAGGCTTATAACATGTCAACATTGGTCAGGAACAAATGGTGCTTGAGATCCATTCAAGCATCAAGGGAAATGAACATAAAGATGGTTGGCTAGAGCAGAAATTCACTGAGCTGTCCATGGATGACTTTTTCAAGCTACCTGCCCAAGGAAATGAACAAATCTGCATCTTTCAGGTGGGTGAATCCCACCTGAAAACCGCTGCCAATGTCAGCAAGAAACACTCCCGTTTTCCCACTAAATGCATGAGCACTTAGTCCGAATTCAGGGGACTCACTACCATAGTTTCCCAAATATGGTACTTTCCAGCAACTTTGATAGTCTGTGACCTTGGCAGAACAAGCAGTCTTGTGTGAGTATTCACTACTACATTTACACCACATGCGTTTAGAGTTGACATCAACATATCTGGGTTCATTTTGGGTTCTACTTTCTACCCTACTAACCTCCTGAATTTTTTTTTCCAATCAGTAATATTTAAAATGTAGTTATAAAGACATTTTGGGTTCATAATACCTTCCCCTGTAGCTTTGCTGATGGGCACTCTTGTAGTATTTCAATTCTAATTTCTATATCCACATTTACATATTCATAAATGGAAGCTGTTTTGTATAGCATTGTATTGGACTCTTACACACTTGCTCCACTCTACTGATGTGTCTGCTTAAATTTGTGGGTTTTAACAAGATGATGTTTTAAGAGCGGAAATGATTTGTAAGGGTTGTTTTAATTCGGTTCCATTCTGTGTGGTAATCTGTCTTAGTTATTGAACATATGTTAACCTGCATCATGCAATATCAGGATCTATTTCATATCCACATCTAAGATGGATGTTGAAATCTCTTTATCTACACTGTTCTTTCAATTATAGCAGACAGTAGTGTATCAGTGGTGAACTTCAAAGGCAGGGAGGGAACGCATTGAAGGAGTCATTGCTACTAGTCTCCATGGACTTTTTTTTTCCCTTGCTTGCCGGTGGGTTGCTGCTAACTGAGCCTATTTGGTTCTGATTTATATTCGGTCAGTGCCTAAATGGCACTGTATTCATCCTTTCCTCATCACCCTTGCAATGTTTCTCTTTGAATGCCCATAGAGACAATCAAACAAAGAAATAACAAAGTGAATAATCTGTTTAAAGTCCGATTCCATGCACAAAGAGGCTTGAGGATATTTTGCTCCGAAGGCAAAACGCTTTCATGGGAAATTACATTTGAAGTGTAAGAGTATAATTATAGCATACTAATTAAAAAGTTGAGATGGAATCTGGCGAGATTTAACACTGTGTCAAGATTCTGAGGTGCACTCTCACGTGGTCTTGATAACACTTCAGTGGTCCAGTCTTGCTCCAAAACCATTCAAGCATATATTATATGTCTTGACTTGTATAAATGTAATCACAAATTAGTTCTGTTGGACCTTAAGCTCCCTTGAGTCGACATATCGATATGTTTCCCTGTCTCCAGGCTACCCTGTTCACTGCTGCACATTACAGAAAAGGCAGGGACAGACAGTTCCAAATACTAATCTTCTCCTTGCAAGTGTGCCGGCAAGGATGAAGGGGTGTTGAATTACTTAGCTTACCTCAAGGACAAACTATCTAAGCTAGGTTAAGCTATCTTCAGGCAGGGCCTGCTTTCAACAGGGTAAGCAATATTCAACAGTCTATAAACAGGGTTTCTCCAGGAAAATAACAGAGAATGCAATTGTAGAAGATAGACCTATTATTTCCTATACACAATATACAACCAGTATTGTGTGAGCAATACATGAAGGCAATCTTTTTATACCAACTAGATGGGATACAAAATTCTTGAATACTCTTAAGGCAGCGTTACCAATAAGTTGGACATTATTCATCTATCTAAACTACTGAAACTATTTAATGAACTGTTAAATACTGCTGATTTGAACGTTTTAAAGCTGTAACTCAAAAGAAACTGTGTGTTATTGCTGCATTCAACGTTTGACCCCAAATTGCCATTGATGTTTTTCTTTCCCTCTTTCTGTGTCTTTTTAAATGTTTGACAGCAGAAGTATATTCATCCTGCGATCTTAAGAGGTTTTTTAAATTCTTAATTATAGCAATTATTCAGATCCGCTAAGAGTACATTTTGAGTCTTTTGTCATACGCTAAAATAAAATCCATCCCCTAATCCTTGCATCTCTATATACAGTCAGCGACTCCCACACTCTTTGCTCCGCTTTCATCTTCACTTCAGTCACTGCTGTCATCTCTATTCTCTGCATCCTCCTCTTCATCTGGAAAAAGTCCAAATCTTTTTTAGAAGAATATACTCAACAAGGAATTGCTCACATATCTCAAAATGTGTAAATAAAATAGACCTGAATGCCATGATTTCTGAGGAATTTAATAAAGGAGAAGCTTTAATAAAAGATGGCATGGTGGCACAGCAGTTAGCACTGCTGCCTCACAGCTGCAGAAACCTGGGTTCGATTCCCAGCTTGTCTGTGTGGAGTTTGCACGGTCTCCCCATGTCTGCGTGGGTTTCCTCTGGGTGCTCTGGTTTCCTGCCACAGTCTGAAGATGTGCAGGTTAGACGGATTGGCCATGGTAAATTGCCCATAATGTCAGGGGGACTATCAAAGGTAAATGTATGCGGTTATGGGGATAGGGCCAGGGTGGGATTGTGGTCGGTACATACTTGATGGGCTGAATGGCCTCCTTCTGCACTGTAGGATTCTATGAGACATATTACTGTCTTACAGTTTCATTTGGTGTTAAGTGAATCCTTGGTTTACTCCAGTATCAGTTCATACTTTCTGCACAGGTTGGTTAATAAAAAGAATGAAATAAACAGGGCATTTTGGTGGCCCTTGGAATTATTTTTCATTAGGAAGCTTCTGTGAATGATGCCGAGTGCTTTTCTCTTTGTATTTTATGGTGAGACATGTAATTTAATTTCCCATTGGACTGTGTCTGATATAACAATTAACAGTGATCAGGGCAATCAGCATCATTGCTGAGTTTAAGTGCTCTTTCACAAGATGGAAGGGAATTGAAAATTGTCTTTGAAACAGATGTGAGTTATGGTTTCAGCCAGGCCAAGGCAGTATGACACGCAACCATTTATACTGAGCGGCAGTGGATTGCAGCACTGGTATCTGGTGTGTACTGAACTTTGTAGGAATTGTTTGCAACTGTGTGGTTTGCTCAAAACTTTGGGTCAGTAAGGGCCAATTGCAGACTGTGGGATTGGAGTCATGTACAGACCAAAATGACATGATAGGGGGCAAAACTTGACAACCCTGAAAACAAATAATGGAATTGCAGTGCATGATTTTCCTGCACCTGTTGACAGCTCCCCAGGCAGCTGGCCAATTTGGTCTACCTGCCATTTTAAATGATTACAGCTTCCAGCTAGTGTTAACTATGCTGCTGATTTACTGGATGCCCGAGTTGGGGTCCAATATTGTGAGTGACTCATACCAATTAAAACTAATCTCTGCTTTTTTAAGGCTAGCCTGAACTGCTTAGGAAATGCAGGAGTTGAATTGTAACTGGAACAGGTGCTGATAGATGTACTGCAAGTGACTCTGACCTGAGAGGCATGAAATAATCACACAACACGGGAGAGAATTTGCTCTATCTGAAAGTTTTAGTACTCTGACCTGGTGGTCTTGTTGGAGATGGTGGAAAAGTAGACCAATGTCCTATATCAGCAGGAGGCCAGCAGGTTCTCCAGACAGACACTCAGAACACAATGAGAGCACATAGCCATAGAGGTTAATGCCAGGAATCAAGCCCTGAGTACCTAGGCACAGTATAGGAAGATCTTCAATTCACTCACAAAAATGATCAAGGGCAGTGAATTTATCTTTAATTGCTATTTCCTACCAACTACACAACTAGCATCAGAAACTCCTCAAATCACCACATTCTCATCACTCACCTATCAGCAGACTCTATAAATCAAGACACTGCCCTGATCTTTAAATACTCCAACCCACCCTTGCCTATATAATATTATGGCAAACCTTACACAGCTATCTGCTAGCTATTCAACCAAGTCAAAGAGATTGAAAGACAGTTGATTACTTACTTTCTTTGCCCTTGCAAGAGAAGGTGACATACAACTAGAGGCAGCAGAAACTAACCTATAGGGAAAATGATACCTATTTACCTTGATCGAGGAGGCAGCTGTCACCATCATCAGAGTAGCTGTCATTCAGGCCTTGGCCAGAGATGTGGCTGAAACTATCAAAGATGATGGCATCCTTGTACCTAATCTGCCTTCTTACATCCAACTTATTCTTCATCCCATAATCCCCGTTGATTTACAAGCTGCAGATGGTGTTAGCATATACCTCTTACAACACCCCACTCCCCACACCATAGCCGTATCGTAGTCCTTTCAGGTATCCAAGAAGTGCAACCTGGTCAGGCAGTGGGTGAATAGGAATATAACAATGTTGATGATGAAACATCATTTATTAACACACTACCTGCAGCACCAGCTCAGATTGTAGCATTGGGTGTGATTTACAGGATGGCACAGAGGTGGGATCTGCATGTGGTAAGAGACTGGGTTTGAATGCAACCAGGTCCAGGAGCAAAAAGAACAGTTCTCAGCTTGCCAGAGGACAATGTGATTCTGAAAGTACTCAGGCGAGCACTCCAATAGGACAGTCTACAGAAATATCCTGATGGATATGTGCAGCACAATTCTTGGTGTATTTATGATTCTAATGTCAAAGGGCAGGGGAGATTCCAGCACTTACATGGTCCAAGAATGTGTGTTTAATTGTAACACCATCCACCACTTTAAGCGTTCACCCCCCTTCATCACAGAAGTACAGTGGCAGTGATGTGTACCATCTACAAGATGCACTGTAGAAACTCAGAGTCTTCTTTGACAGTAAGCTCCAAACCTTTGATCTCTATCATGTAAAAGGACAAGAGCAGCAGATACATGAGAACACCACCACCTGCAAATTCCCCTCCAAGTCACATACTACCCTGGCTCAGAAATATATCGCTGTTCCTTCACTGTTACTGAGTGAAAATCCTGGAAATTAACAGCATTGTGGGTATATCTACATTGTATGGACTACAAGGGGTTCAAGAAGGTGGCTCACCATTGCCTCCTCAAGGGCAATTAGGTTTAGCAACAATCGCTGGCCTCGCCAGTAATATTCTCAATCCCATGAAAGAATAATAAAAAATCCTTAGCATGAAAAGAGTGGCCAACTCCATTAATACACTTATGGAACAAACCACGATAAAGCATCTGATCAATATGTCAACTTCTACAGCTTAACCAGCTTCCACCAGAAGTCTGAGTGTTACACTGGAAGTTGAGACTGCTGTCATGCAAATTTGGTATGCTGCGACACAAGCATCATTTCACCATGATTGTATATTACTGCATGCAAAGCGGCTTGCTGAGTGTCACAGCAGTCAGACAATATGTCTTCCAACAAAATTCCAGGATTGCTGAGGTGTTGCCTAGGCAGTGGTAGTGACACCATGGAACCTGAACCTCCTATCCTCTCTTTCATCAAGCACATTCTTTCTGCTACCTTTGCTACTCCATTAATGTCTGGCTGTTGTCTATCAGCCAACCAACCCAGACTGATGCTGCCCATTCCAAGATGGTACAAAGCTGCAGTAGGACTTCTTCCACCATCCTTTCCCCAGCCATTATGCAGCCACTGAAGTAGAAAGGAGCTGAAGCATTAGGGCAGACAAGGGCACACAAATGACAGTCACTAAAGTACTGCCTGCACAAGGGTGTTAAGTTGATTTTTGTATGTAACATAAAATGATTATATTTATAACTAGTCATCTGGTAGTACAGAACTGGAGTATTTCTAAAAAAGATTTCATTTATATGGATTTTGTTTGGAATATTTATTTCACATCGGCTTTTAATTTTGCATTGTGATCAAATAGACGTTATAATTGTTAATGACAGAGGGAAAGGAAGGAGTGGGTCTGTTGGTGAATGGGGAATTGTGATTGTGTTTACTGCCTTCACAGTCAGATGAGTTGTTCATGGACAGCTCAGCCAGAATCATAGACTCATAGAACCATAGAATGATTACTGCACAGAGATTATTCAGCTCAGTGTGTACGTGCTGTCTTTTCCCCACAGCCCTGCAAATTATTTATCTTCAGATAATTAGCCAATTATATTTTGAAAGTTGTGATTGAATTTGCCTCTACCACTCTCAGTACATTCCAGATCCTAATCATTCCATGCATAAAATAATTCTTCCTCATGTTGTTGCTTTTTTTTGCCAATCACTTCGAACCAGTATCCTCTGGTTTTAACCCTGCTGGCTCTGGGAAATGTTTTTCCCTATCACAAGCATTGTTTTACCACAATAGTGGTCCACTATATCACATTTTGTATGTGACCAGGATTGTCATTGTAAGCACACTGTCCACGTATTAGTGGGCTGTGCACTGATGACATGAAACATACTGTTTACAGATAGCCCATTACCACCAGTAGCTAGCCTCTGGTTTACCATGTACTCACTTCATCTACTTCCCTCTTAAAAGCAAGAAAGGAAGTTTGCCAATGATCTCCCTCATGCAACAGTAGAAGACATACTGTGAGACATTGCAAATGCCTCAAATTCCAGACTAAAAGAAATAAGCAGGAAAGTTCATGGCCTCAGCCACTAACAATGCCAACCTTGCCCTGTTCTGAGGCTGCAGTTGCGTCTACGGCAGGCGAAGGGTTTCAATGAGGATGTCCCTACTGAAACCTAAACACTGAACACATTATTCTTCACTATTGTACAGGTAGGACGGTTGCTTCCTTAACACCCAGGGAAGATACTTCATCCGTTCATCTAGCCTTTCTTTTCCTCCCTTTTCAGTAGCTTGTCCAGTTCCACGTTTTTCAAATCTTGCTGTATTCCAAGGGAGATGGCTATTAATACATCTGTGTCTGGGAGCAACTAGTAGAAGCCTTCAAGTCAACACAAATCTTTGAGTACCTACTACATCACATCCTGTAAACCTTTAAAACATTGAACAGCAAGCACCAAACACTTGTTGAATTGAAGTAACAATTTGAAGAAATCATCTCGTAACTAAACTATGTAAAGTTATGATTTCCTTAAATGGCACTGGTTCCCCTTGCTGCACAGTTCAGTTCAGCTGCACAGATTTAAAAGAAGGCATTAGCTGGACGGTTGAGTGCCACAATGCCAGTACTTGCACCAAATCAACATCACACAGTGGTTGATGTGATAATCGACCTATTCTGCATATTTCCAGTGGCTATTCACTTTGCATGAACTACCACCCTCACCAATATGGTTCTGATGCAACTTACCCCAAAAATGTTCGACGTATGCCTGTGCTTCAGATGCCATTTTGGTCCCTGAGTAACTCTTCTGGCACCCAAATAATGAGTGTTATTGATCCCAATTATGTGCTGATGGATTCAATTTCCTGAAGGAGAAATTACAAAGTTTATTAAAGTGCAACTTGAGGTTCTGATCACTGGATTGCTAGACCAGCACCATAATTACAGCACTGTTGTACTCATTCATTCATAGATGAAACCATTTCTTCAGGCAATAGACTTCTGAACATTATGTTAGTGTTTAATTTCCTTTTATATGGAATAAAAACAAGTTTTAATTTCATGTATGACAGAAATATAGCTGGAAGGAATTCCATAACAATGTTAATAGAAATAAATGGTCTATCCACAATTCATCACATTATAAGTTATTAAATCCGTGGGCTGGAATATTAATATGAGCAAATCGTGTAGCCTGCAAATGACCAGAGTTTCAATCAGAAAACATGAAAATCTGAGTTAGCTCACATGCTGTGGAAAAGTTTTAACTCCGCAATGTCCACCTTAACTTACAATCAAATGGGAAAGTTGCGAAAGAAGGCCACAGAACAAAATGGTCTGATTGGCAACTTGAGTGGCGAGAACAGCATCTAATCCAGATCCCAGGGGAGAGATGTCCCATCTCTGATTCTACTGTGTACATTTGATCCCCAATCTCATGGGATAGTTGTGTTCTTTAACTCCAAAGGTATTTATGAGCAGATGGAAAAGCAGCTTGGGGAACAGGGAGAAGTGTTACTGCCCCTCTGGGCCCCACAGGTATCACTCTGAAGGCAATTACCTTCTTCCCTAAGCTGTTCTTTCTTCACTTCAGCCACTGAGTTTACTAAGGCCTGGATAAACTGGCTGCCTATCTTCAAATGTGCGAAGTGTGATATCGGCCACATCAATTGTGTACTCTGTCCATTCTATCTGGAGTTCTTCAGAATAGTGTCCTAGGCTCAATCAGTATGAGCTGCTTCATTAATGACCTTCTCACCATCATAATAGCAGAGGTTCCTTGATAATTGCACAATGTTCAGCACTATGTGTGACACCACAAGTACTGAATCAATCCATGCCCATATGTAACAACACCTAGACAATATCCAGGCTTGAACCAATACTTGCATCACATAAATGTCAAGTAAATGCCATTACCAGTAGGAAAGAACTTAACCATCTCCCCTTGACATCAGCAGAATTCCTCCCCTTTACAAGACTTTATCCTTTGGACAATCCAATATTGTGAAAAAAAAAATGGTCCAACATAATATTTTTGACAAAAACACAGCAGAAACTATGAATTGAATATGTGGTGCAAAATTAGCTAAAGACATTCTTTGATGGAAAGAAAATGCATAAGATAAAAGGAGGTGAAATCAATCTTCAGCAAAGCTCAAAATGAGTGATGAGCAGCTGACTTTACATTTTACTATGGTATAATTGGCATTACGGAGATGTGGCTCCAAGGTGAGCAAGGATGGGAACTAAACATTGAGGCCTATTCAGTATTTAGGAAGGACAGGCAGAAAGAAGATGGTGGAATTGCATTATTGATTAAATATGATATTGATATTGAGGAAATATATTACCACAGATGATGTGGAATCTGTTTGAGTTGAGTTAAGAAACAAGGGACAAAAAGTGTCAGTGGGGGTGGTATACAGACCACCAAACAGTCGTAATATTGGGAAAAGCATTAGACAGGAAAATAGAGATGCATGTGTTAAAGGAACATCTGTGATCATGGGCAACTGCATATAGATTGTGAGAGTCAAATTAGTCACAGTACAAGAGAGGAGGAATTTCTGGAGTGCGTACAGGATGGTTTTCTGGAGCAATAAGTTGAGGAACCAACAAGGAAGCAGGCCATCTTGGACAGTGCAATGAGAAAGTATTAGTTGGCAATTTAATTGCGAGGGAACCCTTGGGAACAAGTGACCATAATATGGTAGAATTCTTTATTAAGGTTGGTAATGGTATAGTTGATTCTGAGACCAAGGTCCTGAATCTCAGTAAAGGTAACTATGATGATATGAGGCATGAATTGACCATGATAGACTGGGAAACATTACTGAAAGGAAAGACACCGAACAGGCAATGGCAGGCATTTAAAGAACGAATTGGTGAGCTCTAGAAGTTGTTTATTCCTGTTTGGCACAACAGTAGTAAGGGAATTGTGGCAAAACCATGGCTTACAAGGGAAATTAGAGCTAGTATCAGATTCAAGGAAGCATACAAATTGCCAAAAAAAGAGGTAGGCCTGAGGATTGAAGATAGTTTAAAATTCAGCAAAGGACAACCAAGGGATTGATTAAGAAAGGAAAACTAGAGTATGAAAGTAAGCTGGCAGGGAACACAAAAACTGGCTGTAAAAGTGTCTATCAATGGGCAAAGAGAAAAAGATTGACAAAAATGAATGTAGGGCCCTTACAGCCAGCAACAGGAGAATTCATAATGGGGAATAAAGAAATGGCTGAGGATTAAATTTGTATTTTGCTTCAGTCTTCATAAAGGAAGATATGAATAATATAGAACAGAAATGCTGAGAGAAACATGTTTTAGTGAGGAGCTGAAGGAAATCAACATTGGTAGAGAAATGGTTTAGAGGAAATTGATGGGGTTGAATTAAATAGACCTCCATCTCCTGATAATCTTTATCCCAGAATACTTAAGAAAGTGGTCCTGGAAATAGTTGATCAGTGGTTATTTTTCCAAAATTCTTTGCATATTAGAATAGTTCCTACAGATTAGAGGATAGCTAACGTAAGCCTGTTATTCAAAAAGGAAGGTAGAGAGAAAATAGGGAACTATAGACCAGTGAGCCTAACGTCACTACTGGGGAAGTTGGTATTATCAAGGTTTTCAAAACTCAGCATTTGGACAAAGTCAGCATGGAGTTACAGAAGAGAAATCATGCTTGACAAATCTATTGGAATTTTTTGAAGATGTAACTAGTACAGTTGATCGAGGAGAACCAGTGGATGTGGTTTATTTGGATTTTCAGATGTCTTTCGACAAGGTCTCACAAAACAGACTACTGTGTAAAGTTAAAGCAGATGGAATTGCAGGTAATGTCTTGGCTGGATAGAAAGCTGGCTAGCAGAAAGGAAGCAAAGAGTTGGCATAAATGGGTCTTTTTCTGAATGGCAGTCAGTGACTAGTGAGGTTCCACAGAGATCTGAACTAGGACTCAAATTGTTCACATTATATATTAAAGATTTGGAAGAGTGAACTGAATGTATCATCTCCAAATCTGCAGATGATACCAAGTTGGGTGGGAGGGTGAGCTGTGAGGAGGATGTAGAAATGCTTCAGTGTGATTTGGCCAGGCTGAGTCTGTGGGCATCTGTATGGCAAATGCAATATGATGTGGATAAACGTGAGGTTATCCACTTTGATAGCAATAATAGGATGGCAGATTGTTACTTGAATGGGTGTAAATTGAGAGAGGTGGATACTCAATGAAATATTGGAATCTTTGTGCATCAGTCACTGAAAGTAAACAGGCAATTACAGCAGGCAGTAAAGAAGGCAAGTGGTATGTTGGCCTTTGTAGCTAGAGAATTTGAATTTTGGGATAGGGATGTTTTGCTGCAATTGTATAGGACATTGGTGAAGCCACACCTTGAGTATTGTGTGCAGTTTTGGTGTCCTTATCTGAGGAAGGATATCCATGTGATAGAGGAAGTACAGCAAAGGTTTGTCAGGCTGATTCCTGGGACGTTAGGTCTGTCATATGAGGGGAGACTCAGTTGATTAGAATTATATTACCGGAGTTTAGAAGAGTGAGAGGGGATCTCATAGAAACTTATAAAATTCGAACAGCATTAGACAGGGTGAATTCAGAAAGAATGTCCCCAGTGGTAGGTGAAGCCAGAACTAAGGGTCATAGTTTGAGGATAAAGGGGAAACCTTTTAGAACTGTGGTGAGGAGAAATTTCTTCATCCAGAGAATGGTAAATGTGTGGAATTCACTACCACAGAGTAGTTGAGGCCAAAATGTTGTCTGATTTCAAGAAGACATTGGATAAAGCTCAGGGGCTAAAGGGAGGAGGGATCAGGATATTGAATTTGATGATCAGCCATGATCAGAAGGAATAGCAGAGCAGGCTCAAATGGTGAAATGGTGTACTTCTGCTTTTAGTTTCTACGTTTCTACTTTGCATTACACCTACTTTTGGCTTCCATTGTGGGGCCTATTTGTTATTGGTTGTTTCATTCTTTAAGGAGGAATTTTACTCCCATTGTGTCAAACTTGCTGTTTCATTAAGTAATCTTTGTTTTCGACTAACTCTTAACACATTTAACAATTTTAACATTGTTTCAACCACTGTAACTAAAATCTAAATGTTTATTTCTATAAATGGCTATAAGTTATAAAGGTTAAGCTGTTGCAGAATGATACATTGCATTTTTTTCTCAACAGTGAATTATAATGCAGCACACTGAAAATTTTACTGGCATCACCACAAGGTTAAAAGGGCAAGAATGTCAGAGATTTTGTAATTCTAAATTTGGAGCAAAAAAGAGAACTGTAACAACACTCCTCCTTTCCATTGCCCATCTGAAGAAAAAATCTACAGGATTTTAGAAAATGGTACAACAATACGGGAGCATTTAATCAGTTGAATGTATTGGGAGCTTTTAACCTGCCAAGGTGAGTGGGCTTGCTTGTGAACAAGAGGTTAGAACTGCTAGCATATTAGGAAACTGGCTGGAATCCACCAATTTCCACCTTTAATCTGTGTGCACATTTCAGTGGTGGAAAAACCCCATGGAACAGGTGGATCTACCAAGTAAATGTGTGAAATGGTCATTAAGTGCTGTTTTAACTCAGGATTCTGAATCTGCTTCTGCACACAGATTTCTTGGGCATCCTGGAACTTGTCTGGTAAGCCATGCTGGGAGGACAGCAGGACTTGACAGGCATGAAAAGCTTTAAATACTGAGATATGGCACACCAGGGATAATGTTCCTCCTCTTCAGCAAAATAGAGCCATCGGTTTTATTTTGCATCCATCTGAATGGGCAGGCATGGCCTCTGTCTAACATCTCATGCATAAAGCAGCACCTCTAGCAGTGCCACACTCTCTCCCAATACTTGGAGTGAAATGTCAGCCTTGATTTTATGCTTAAGCCATGGAATATGACTTGAATCCAGAACTGTATGAATCAGAGATGAGAACATTACCAACTGAGCCACAACTAACACCATGCAATGAGTAACATCAGTGAGTTACCTGCAGAAACTAGTGAGTTTATGCTGTAATATGTTCATTTGATGACTATGTCCTGCACTCTGTACAAAAATAAAGAGTAATGTTGAAAATTGCTGTCTGTGGGTGTTGCTGTGCACAGATTAACTGCAGCATTTCCTACAATACAAAAATAGCTACAATTTGAAAGCGCTCCATTGGCTGTAAAATTGTTTTGGCATCTAGCAATCATGAAAGGCACAATGTAAATGAGAGTCTTGTTTTTCCTTTTTATTTCATCTGCACTAATTAGCCACCACTCTATTATAGTGCGTAAGGTTGCATAGGTAAGGTTACACCAATTATTCTTGGTACAAAGTGTCAGTGATGCATTAAACACAGCAACATAGAGGATGGAATTCTCCCATTTGGGACAAAGTCCCATGGTAGGAGCTGGAACATGGCATGTTTCCCACTGAGGCGGCCAGCGGGAAAACACAGCATATTTTTTAGGCCAATCTCATTAATTACGCACCTGGGGGTTTAGTGCCAATTTCCATGGTGGAGCAGGCATGCTGGCATGAGTCCTACCATTTTATCTACTTGCCATCTTGAAAAACTGTCCAGCGTCACTGCCCTACCATTGAAGAAAGAAGGAACACTGCAGCTGGAAGATCCACCTGATAGATGCTTCCCATAACCACTACAGTGGCGTTCCAGGGTTTAGGGCTGCTGGCAGTCTCCATCCAAAACCTGAGAGGCAGCCCGAGGCATTGTGCAGGTAAGTCCTGCTTTCTGCATGCAGCATTGTTTCAGACATGTTCTGGACCTGCATGTTTTCCCATTGGCATTGCAGATAACCAGAAGTGAAGGAGAATATTCTGGCTAGTCCTTCGTCAGCATCCCATTAACGGGATGTGAATCAGTTTCACCGCTGGCCTCCAGCAGGTTCCTTGGTCCACCATGGCAGACACCAGTGGAAATTCATGCCAGCACTAAATCCATTTTTGCATTCCCGCCAGATCATAGAACCATGGAATCCCTACAAAGCAGATGGAGGCCATTTGGCCCATTGAATCTGCACTGACAACAATCCCACCCTATTCTTGTAACATCATGTATTTTAATGCTAATCCCCTTAACCTACACATCTTGGGTCACTAAGGGGAAATCTAGCAGTGGCCCAGTCCAGCTAATTCTTCCCCTCCCACCAATGAACACGCAGTTGGGGCCATGGGAGAATCCTGCCCAGAAATTTTAATAGACTTTCAATCTAAAGAGGTATATATTCTCAGTGGAGTTGCCACATGAAATGAAAGTTGCAGAACAGTTGTACAATGATTCCAGGAAATGCAAAACTGCAGCTGTAGAGAGATCTATGACATCAATGTTTTACAATGCTGCACCAAATGGTACATTATCGAGACAATTTCTAGTTGTGACAGGTAGGCTTGTCCTTGTCTTCAATTAGCTGCATGCATCTATACCTAAACAAATCTTCAGATCGCTACTTGATTGCCTCAAACTGTCAATTAAATGTTAAAGTTAGAAACAAGCTGATGAATTTGACAGCCACTTTTGAAATTGGAAATTTAAACGTGTTATTGTGGGCTGCCTAAGTACTTAAAACATTGAAAAATGCTGACATTGGCTGATTAATATTCTGTCACTCCCGCTGGAAGTTTACGCTTGTGAAGGTTGGTTGAGCACAGGCCCCGGATTAGTTTTGTTGCAAAGAATTGATATGCTGATGAGACAAATGAAGAACGTTGGCAAAAAATAAATTATTGATGCTGGTACTTGAAACAACTATTGTGCTGTATTTCAGACATTTTCACATTTAAATGCACTATTTTATAGTGGGAACTGTGAAGTTATCAACTTGGATTAAAAAGGGAAAGAGAAAAGCAGAATATTCTTTAAATGGTGAAAGGTTGAGAGATATGGATATTCAGGGGGACCTGGGTGTCCTTGAGCATGATCTGGAAAGTTAATATGGATCTGCAACAAGAAACGAGGAAAGTAAATGGTATATTAACCTTTGTTATATATGGTTTAAAGGCCATTTGCAATTCCTTCGGCTGAACATGATTCTTGCTTGCAGATGGCTAGATTGAAACGAATTGCCTGTGAGTTTGCAGATGATTTCATAGAATCATAGGATCCTACAGTGCTGAAGGAGGCCATTTGACCCATCAAGTCTGCACTGACCACAATCCCACCCAGACCCTATCCCCATAACCCCATGCATTTATTCTAACTTGTCCCTCTGACACTAAGGGTCAATTTTGCATGGCCAAACAACCTAACCCGCATTTTGGACAGTGGGAGGAAACCAAAGAACCTGGGGGAAATCCGCACAGACACAGGGGGAACTTGCAGACTCCGCACAGACAGTGACCCAAGACCGGAATTGAACCCGGGTCCCTGGTGCTGAAAAGCAGCAGTGCCAACCACTGTGCCACCATGCTGCCCAGGAGCTCCATCTTATGAGTCCCACCTTAGCATAGCAGACTATTCCACAGTGAGTACTTTGGTGGTCAGCTGGCAGAGACAATGGCAGATTATTGGCTTGAGCAGCTACCTCTCTTACTGTCTCATTTGCCATTCTCTCTCAGGTGTGCCCTTGTTGATTGGAAGGTCTTGACATTATTTTTGATAATTAATCATTATTCTGCAACTGGGCAGCTGTTTCCAATGTGTTGATGTTAATTGAGCAAACCTTCAAGGGAGGCTTTGAGTTGTCTTTGAAAGGTTTCCTTTCGTCCCCTTTAAGAATGGGTTCCTTAGGATACCTGAGCACACAGGTCCATAGATCCCTGAAAGTGGCTACACAGGTGAGTAAGGCAATTAGGAAGGCATACAGCATGCTTGCCAAGGCATCAAGTATAAAAATTGGCAAATTATGTTTATAGCTGTATAAAACTTTAGTTCGGCCACATTTGGGATATTGGGTGCAGTTCTGGTTGCCACACTACCAGAAGGACATGGATGCTTTGAAGACGGTACAATGAATGTTTACCAGGATGTTGCCTGATCTGGAGTATTCTAGATATGAGGAGAGATTGAATAAACCTCAATTGTTTTCACTGGAAAGATGGAGGTTGAGGAGCCACTTGATAGAAGTCTACAAAGTTATGACAGGCATAGATAGGGTGGCTTGTCAGAGGCTTGTCTCCAGGGTGGAAGGGTTGACTACAAGAGGGCACAGATTTAAGCTGAGAGGTAGTAAGTTTAGGGGGCGTGTGCAGGGAAAATTTTTCACACAGGGGATGGTGGGTGCTTAAAACGTACTACTCGTGGATGCGATGGAAGCAGGTATGTTAGCATCATTCAAGGTATATCTTGATAAGACACGAGGCGAGCAGAGAGATATAAACTGTGTATCTGCCCAGGCTTGCTGGACTGAAGGGGCTGTTCCTCTGCTGTATTGTTCTTATCACTGAGTAGGACACATATATGGGTATTCCTGAATCGGGCATCCTGACAACATACCTTGTCTATCTCAGCTAATGTAAGATTATCATGGTCTCTGTGCTTGGAGAATGCTCATGTTTATTATTTTATCCTCCCACTTGATTTACAACTTTCCCCTAAGACAGCATTGGTGATGTTGTTACAGGCCCTGATATGGCATCTGTAAGTTGTTCAAACTTCAAGACTGTAGAGAAACATGAGGAAAACCAGTACTCAGTCGACTTTGAATTTGGTGGAAGAACTGGTACCATGATTCTTGAAAATTCAAGCACATAATTTACCATCGACTGAGCAAGCACATTGGATTCAGTGGTATACTTTGTCATCAATATCAGCTTTTGAGCCAGATAGATTTAAAGATGTGGGAAGTGAGGGATATTTTCCAACAGTTCACCATGAGTCTCAACTGAAGATCTCAAATTTGATGGTGTTAGTTAATTGAGGACATTGGTTCCCCTGATGTTCATAAGAACATAAGAAATAGGAGCAGGAGTAGGCCATCTAGCCCTTCGAGCCTGCCCCGCCATTCAATAAGATCATGGCTGATCTGAAGTGGATCAGTTCCACTTTCCCGCTTTCTCTCCATAACCCTTACTTCCCCTGTCTATCAAAAACCTATCTACCCGTGACTTAAATATATTTAGCGAGGTAGCCTCCACCACTTCAACAGGCAGAGAATTCCAGAGATTCACCACCCTTTGAGTGAAGAAGTTCCTCCTCAACTCTGATCTAAACTGCTCCCCCCCCCCCACCATCTTGAGGCTGTGTCCTCTAGTCCTGCTATCCTTTCTAAGCGGGAAGAATCTCTCTGCCTCTACCCTATCCATCCCCTTCATTATCTTATACATCTCTAAAAGATTCCCCCCTCATCCTTCTAAACTCCGAGTACCTAGTCTACTTAGTCTCTTCATAGTCCAACCCTCTCATCTCTGGTATCAGCCTAGTGAACCTCCTCTGCACTCCCTCCAAGGCCAATATATCCTTCCGCAAGTGTGGCGACCAAAACTGCACACAGTATGACCCAGTTCAGGTCAAGTCCCATGCCTACTAGGTCTTGGCAAATGCATTAACTATCTGTTGAAGTTCTTCTTCAGAGTCAGCGTTAATTTGTGCACTGTCAGCGTACCAAGTTCTATTACAGAAGTAGTTGTTTTCTTGATTGTGGCAGTCAGATGAGCTTGAAGAGTTTATTATCACTGTGATAAATTATTACCAAACTTGCAGGGAGCTTATCAGCAGGAAATTGTTGCAGTGTTGTTGCAAGAAAGATTGAGAATAGCATGGGCCAATACACAGCCCTGTTTGACTCCTGCTTTGACAGGGAAACGCTCTGTGCTGGAGCTATTGCATAGCACTGTTATTGGCATATTGTCATGGGATAGATTAATAATGTTAGCAAAATTAGCTGGGTACCCATATCACTATAGCATTAAATTGAAGGTTTTTGTCAGATCGAAAAGCCATTTACAAAGGAACATTTTACGTGTCCTGGAGTTAGTGTGCTGTGAAAATCATGTTTTTTGTTGCTCTGTGCTGCTTTGAAGACACACAGAGACTCTAGAAGCACTTTAATTAGTCAGAGGCAATTAAAAATTAAGCTAGTGGGGACTTTGCCAACAGTTGAGAGATTTGTTATGCCCCTGTAGTTGTTATAATTTGACTTGTCTTCTTTCTTGAAGATTGTGAGCGTCATGCCATCTCCATGATGCTCACAACCTTCAAGAAAGGAGATAATTTGGAATTTCTTCATTCTGCCAGAGCTTCACAAATAGGGCATGTATCCGAGAGGTCTGTATGTCTACTCCATGTTTCAGTATTTCCACTGCAGTATTGTTAGCACTAAATGAAATGTAATTTTTCATCTTGTTGACAAAAGCTATTCCTTTCAGCATTGTTAGATCGTTGTCTAGCTCACTTTATGTTGTGGGAGATTTTCCAGTAAGTATGTCCACCATGGAGTTTTGATTTGAGTAATTCTGCAAAGTACTTTTTCCAGCAGGTGTTGATTCTGTCTGTCTTTGAGAAAATTCTTGCCATCTTTGGATCTTACTGTTGTTGGTCTGTATTTAGAGTCCATGTGCCTATTTGGTTACCTTGAAAATGATGTGTCCCTTGCATGTTAGAGAGGAGTTGAATTTCGTCAGCTTTCTCTATCCACTATTTGCCCTTCAAATTCATCTTTGAACTTCAGTTTTGGCTGTCTGGTGGTTGAATTTATTTTCTGTGAAGTGTGGATCCTGTTGCCAGTTTTGGCATCCTGTCTATTAACTATCAATAACTCTGTATTTTTGTTACCAAACCAGTTTTGGTGTCTTTTAGTGGTGTGTCTGAGGATTTCTAGACACACGTGAATAAAGATGTAATTAAATGATTGCCTGACATCTTGAATGTTCATTGATAGTGTGGCCTGCCATTTTTGATTGCTTTGTTCTTGATATTACTTGAGCCTGGCACGGTGGCACAGTGGTTAGTACTGCTGCCTCACAGTGCAAGGAACCTGGGTTCAATCCCTCTCTTGGGTGAATGTCTGTGTGGAGTTTGCACATTCTCTCTGTATCTGTGTGGGTTTCCTCAGGATGCTCCGGTTTCTTCCCAAGTCTGAAAGACATTCGGTTTGGGTGCATCGGCAATGCTAAATTCTCCCTCAGTGTACCTGAACAGGGGACTAGGGGATTTTCACAGTAACTCCATTGCAGTGTTATTGTAAGCCTAGTTGTGACACTAATAAATAAATTAACTTTTGTTGTTTGACAGGCCAAAAACTTTTAGCTTCCTTAGGAACTGTTGTGGCCGATGATTCATTCTGGGGGCTACTTAATGAATACCTAATGAGAGTCTGCAGAAGGATCTAGATAGGCTGGGCGAATGGGCCAGGAAATGGCAAATGGAATTTAATGTTGGCAAGTGTGAGGTGGTCCACTTTGGTAGGAAGAATGGTAGGAAGGACTATTACTTACGTGGCGAAAAACTGCAGCAGGCGACGGTGCAGAGGGACCTCGGGGTCCTTGTGCATGAGTCGCAAAAACCCAGCTTGCAGGTGCAGCAGGTGGTCAGGAAGGCGAATGGGATGCTGGCCTTCATAGCGAGGGGGATTGAATATAAAAGTAGGGAGGTCTTGCTGCAGCTGTATAGGGCATTGGTGAGGCCGCAGCTGGAGTACTGTGTGCAGTTTTGGGCGCCGCACCTGCGCAAGGATATTTTGGCCCTGGAGGGAGTGCAGAGGAGGTTTACTAGGCTGATACCGGAGTTGAGGGGATTGAGCTATGAGGAGAGGCTGAATAAACTAGGCTTGTGCTCGTTAGAGTTTAGAAGAATGAGGGGAGATCTCATTGAGACGTATAAGATGATGAATGGGATGGATAGGATAGAGGTGGAGAGACTCTTCCCGCTCAAAAAAGACAGTAGGACTAGGGGGCACAGCCTCAAGATAAAGGGGGGGCGGTTCAGAACGGAGTTGAGGAGGAACTTCTTCACTCAAAGGGTGGTGAATCTCTGGAATTCTCTGCCCGTTGAAGTGGTGGAGGCTGCCTCGCTAAATATTTTTAAGAAGCGGGTTGATGGGTTTTTGATAAGAGAAGGGATTAAGGGTTATGGGGAGAGGGCGGGAAAGTGGAACTGAGCCACGACAGATCAGCCATGATCTTATTGAATGGCGGGGCAGGCTCGAAGGGCTAGATGGCCTACTCCTGCTCCTATTTCTTATGTTCTTATGTTCTTATGAATGAGTCAGTGGTCTGTTGAGGCCTTGTCAGCCCTAACCATAGCATGTGTAATACGTATATCTTTTCAACCCCTGGCCCTTACTAAAACATTCTCTTCAGTTCCATTGCTTCAATCTTGGATGTTGCCAGGAAGTCTTTACACAACTGTTACAGCACATTAGAGGCCATTCAGCCCAACACATCTGCACAGGCTGTCTGAAGGAGCAATTCACATAATGCTTTTACCCTGCCTTCTCCCCAGCATTTTAAGCTTTATTAATAGGGTTCTTTTGCCAATTACTTTAAATCTGTCCCCTCTCATTCTTGATTCTTTTACAAATAGAAAGTTTCTGTCCTGCCCAGATCCCTCATGATTTTGAACATCTCTATCATATTTTCTCTCAATCTTCTCCAAGAAAACAGTTCCAACTTCTCCAATCTATCTTCATCCATGGAATTATTTTTTGAAATACTTTCTCACATCCTTCCTGAAGTGTTGTACCCAGAACTGGAATCAGTCCTCCAGCTGAGGCTAAACTAGTGTCTTTTACAAATTCAACTTAACCTCCTTTTTCTTGTAGTCAATCCCCCTATTAATAAAGCTTAAAATGCTGTATGCTTTATTAGTTGCTCTCTTAACCTGTTTTTCTACACCCTAAATGACTTATGCAAATATATATCAGGTCCCTTTTTTCCAGCACCCATTTCAGGTTGTACTCTTTATTTTGTACTGTCTCTCCATGTTCATGTTACCAAAATGAATCACTTCACATTTCTTTGCATCGAATTTTTATCTGCCACTTGCCAGCCCATTCTGTCAACTTGTGTGTCCTTTCGAAATTCTCCACTGACCTCCTCACAGTTCACAATTCTTCCAAATTTCATATCATCATTAAATTTTGAAATTTTATGTCCTGCAAACTGAGATCTAGGTCATTAATATACAACAGGAAGAGTAAGGGCTCTAACACTGATCCCCTAGGAACCTCCACTACAAATCTTCCTCCACACTGAAAAACATCCATTAACCACTACTCATGGTTTCCTGCCAATCAGCCAATTTTATATCCCTGTTGCTCCTGTCCTTTTCATTCCATGAGCTCAAAGTCTGCTGTGTGGCACTGTATTAAATGTTTTTTGAAAATTCATTTTCACCACATTAACAGCATTGTCTTCAACAACCCACTGTTACATCCTAAAAAACTCCAGCTAGTCAGTTAAACAAGATTTGCCCGTAACAAATCTATGCTGGCTTTCCTTAATCTAACTGCATTTGTATATGTGACTTAATTATGTCCCAAATTATTCTTTTTAGGCATTTCTCCGCCACCAAAGTTAAATTGACCGGCCTGAATTTGCTGGGCTTACTTTTTTTTGAACAAGTGTATAACATTTGCAATTCACCTTCCTCTGTCATCACCTCTGAGCCCAAGAAGAAATGGAAAATTATGGCCAGTGGCTCTATAATGTCCACTCTTTCTTCCCTCAGTATCCCTGGATGCATCTCATCTGGCCTGGGTGTTTTATTAGTTTCAAATACTGACAGGCTACCTCATAACTCTTATCAATTTTAAACCCTTCTACGGTATTAATTACCTCCTCATTCACCATGGCTTGGGTAGTACCTTCTTCTTTGGTAAAAACAGATGCAATGAATTAATTTAATATCTCAGCTCTTGGATCTATGCATAAATTCACTGCTTGGTCCTTAATCAGCCATGGTCTTATGATTGCCATCTTTTTACTACTTATATGCTGATAAAAGACTTCTGGATTCCCTTTTATGTTCACAGCCAGTCTCTTTTCATACTCCTTTTTATTTGCTTTCTCACTTCCTTCAAGAACCTATATTCTGTCTGGTTTTCCATTATATTATTTTTCTATCATAAACACAGCTTAATCTGCTTCAACTAACTCTTTATCTCCTTTGTCCCCCAGGGAGCTCTAGATTGCCATACATTTCTCTTTTGAGGGAATATACCTTGACTGTACCTGAGCTATCTTTGAAGGCAGCCCGTTATTCAGCTATCATTTTCCCTGCCAATCTATAATTCCAATTTATTTGGCCCAGATCCATTTTTACTCTATTCAAGTTGGCTTTCCCCCAGTTCATTATTCCTACTCGATTGTTCCTTGTGCTTTTCCATAGCTAACCTAAACATGATGATACAATGATCACTGTCCCTGAAGTCTTCTCCTACTGATATTTGATCACTTGACCCACCTCATTCTCAAGAACTAGGCTCTTCCAATCCTTGTTGGATTGGAAACATACCGCTGCAGAAAATATTCTTGATCATACTTTATGAACTCTTGCCCCTCTCTTCCCTTTACACTACCACTAACTATCCCAGTCTATATTTGGAAAATTAAAGTTTCTCATGATAACTACCCTGGGATGGAATGCACGGCCTGCTGTGATAGTGGAGTCGGACACTTCAGGAACTTTCAAGCAGTTACTGGACAGGCACATGGAACACACCAGAACGATAGGGAGTGGGATAGCTTAAACTTGCGTTTGGACATAGCTCGGCACAACATCAAGGGCCAAAGGGCCTGTACTGTTCTATGTTCTATAATTATATTCATAGAATCATTGAATCCTACAGTACAGAAGGAGGCCATTCAGCCCATTGAGTCTGCACTGACCACAATCCCACCCAAGCCCCTCCTGCATAATCCCACGCATCTACCCTAGCTAGTCGCCCTGACACTAAGGGACAATTTATCATGGCCAATCCACCTAACATGGACTGTGGGAGGAAACCCACATAGTCACAGGGAAAACATGCAGACTCCACATAGTGACCCAAACCGGGAATCAAACCTGGGTCCCTGCTGCTATGAGGCAGCAGTGCTAACCACTGTGCCGCTGTGCTGCCCCTCTCATGCGCCTCTCTGTAATTTCTTTGCAGTGTTGCTCCTCCACATCTTATCCATTAGTGGCCCGTAGACTACATCAATCAATATAATTGTATGTTTTTTTTTCCTTAGCTCCAGCATAGATAGTGTCCTTGATTCCTCTGGAAAATCCACTCTCTTCAGCAATCTAATGGACTCCATCAATACTACCAGTAACTGTCCTCCCCCACCAACCCTCACCAAGCCCTTCTCCTCCATCTCTATCTTACCTGAACAGTTTTTACCCAAAAATATTTCACATCGAGTCCTGCTCTTCCTTGAGCCAGCACTCTGCTGTAGCCACATTGCATTTCCATTTCTGGGTTGGGGGGAGACTAGGGGTGGGCCGATTGGTGGTGGATGGTTGGGCAGGGGATGGGGTTGGAACTGCTGTGCACTCTGCACAACAATGGGTGGGGGAAGGAGGGGGTAATTGGGGCTGAATATGTGGTTGAGGATGGTGCGTTTGGGGCCAGCAATTACAGTGGTGTGGGGGGCACAGGAACTGTGATCAGGGTGGAAGTTTGGGGTCGGGCTGGGGATCGGGACGGGGGAGGGGGTTTGCCTCCTACTCTACCTGTCTGTTTCTACTTGACTGTCTTGTTTGTCACCCATTCCCTCTCTCCCTGCATAGTCTTGTGATGAGACTGATCAGATCTATAAATGTACCATCCATAAAGCTCTCAACCTCACAGATTCATCACAGTGACACCAGCTGCTGTTTAAATTCCAAAACCTGGAGCTAAAGCTGGTGCATCAGGTGACACATCCTGCGCACATTGTTATCCATGACACGGGAAGTGTCCTGGAGTTCCCACACTCTCAAAGATAGTGCAGCCCTTATGATCTGTTAATTAATAATCTTGCTACTAATAATAAAATATACTTCTGCTGATAAAACTTTAGTAATACTAATAAAGCTTACTGCTATTAATAAACATTACCAATGCTAATAAACCTTAATAATACTGATAAAACCTTTGAAGCTCAACACACTTTACAACTAATAATAAATCTTACTTTAAAAAATAGATAGATAAGCCTCGTCAGTTTAATCCCTCATTTAGATGTGATGAATAGGAAATACTTACCACACAATTAAACCACTTGCTTCCCTGTGATATCACCACTTTTCTTTCTGGAAGGAAGCTCTGAACCCACAGACTGGCACCTTGTGATTGTGAATATCCCCACCCTGCTCACCAAGATGTGGAGATGCTGGCGTTGGACTGGTGTGGGCACAGTAAGAAGTTGCACAACACCAGGTTAAATTGTCAGCACGAGCTTTCAGAGTGCTACTCCTTCATCAGATGAGACTCACCTGATGAAGGGGCAGTACTCCAAAAGCTCGTGATTCCAAATAAACCTGTTAGACTTTAACCTGGTGTTGTGAGATTTCTTATACTGCAAGAGTCTTGCACTCTCCGTGCTGTTTAAAGTCTGACTTTCCTTCACTATTTCTACTACATGCAAAATCTCAGAATTACAGAATTGTTACAATGCAAATGGAGGCTATTTGACCCATTGTGCCTGCACCGGCCCTCGAAACAGGCATTATGGCCTGGTGCCATTTCCCTGCCTTTTTCAGATACCCCTGCACACTGTTTCTGTGCAAGTAATCATCTAAGGCCCTTTTGAATACCCTGATTGAACCTGCCTCCACCACACTTCTGCAAAGTGATGTGTAGCTCTCTTCATGCTGATTTAATCCCTGTTCTGCTCTTGCCGTGTCCTGCCATTCACCAAGTGAAGTTTCACTCTCTCTGTACTGTTTTAAGTCCAGTTTTCTCTCGCTGTTTTCCACAACTCACTGTTATTCAGTGGAAAGGATGTTAGTGACACATAAGCTTGTTCACCGCAGTGGACTTTTCAAAAGTCTGCTTGATAATATTGTCTGGCTATCCCCTATCCTGGGATTGAAATCATTGAGAAAAATCATCATTAACCGTGGTAGTACAGTTGCCAGAATTGCATCTTGATTGGAGTCAAAGGTTTCTTTCACTTTGAACTCTGAATCCAAGGTAGCTCCATCAGCACTGATGAAGGTGGCAGATTGGTTGCCTTTTATTTTAAGATTCAGTGTCAGAAGATGCTTACTGATCCCAGAGGGCTCCTGGAGTCTCTTCATGAGTTTAGTTATGATAGCAGAGGCCACTTCAACGTGAATTCTGCATTCTTCTCGTGCTTTTCCTTTCCAGAAGCAAGTATAGCCACCTCCATGCTCTTTGATTTGTCCCTTGTCTGCTCCACACTAAGGGTGACTGTGTTAAAAGCTAGGCATTGGAGCTCATGGGCTCCCATCACTGTTCATCTCTGAGGTAATTCTGAGGTATCCATTAATGATTTGATATTCCAAGATCCTACTTTTAATTATTTCTGAGTCTCAACAGCCATTTTTCAGCTGGATTTGGCATGACGAGGGCCATTGCTAGGTTACTTTTACTCAAAAAAATAGAAACATAGAAAATAGGAGCAGGAGTTGGCTATTTGGCCCTTGGAGTCTGCTCCACCATTCATTACGATCATGGCTGATCATCCAACTCAACAGCCTGATCCTGCCTTCCTTCCATATTCTCTGATTCTCCCTTTGTCCTAAGAGCTGTATCTAACTGCTTCTTGAAAACATACAGTCCAGAACTTGTCGGCCATTCATGCCCCTTCGCTGCTCCAAGTCAGGACGGAGAATTTGACACTCACCCAAATGTCCATTCATTGCAGCAAGACCAGACAATCCTGCCGGTGTGAAAATTCCGGCTACAACATTTTGGCTGCAATTGCTTTCTGCGATGGTGAATTCCATTCCCTCGGTGAGGAAATTTCTCCTCGTCTCAGTCCTAAAAGTTTACCCCATATCCTTAGACAATATCCCCCATTCTGGGCATCTCCATTTGAATATAATTTTACCCATGCTGCTCATCCTTGCAAGTTAGACGTCAACTCAGCCTTTCAATTGCTCATTGATGAACATGAAGATATAAATTGGTGGATGTGCAATGAGGGGATAGTTGGTCAAAGACCACTCTACATTCATGGGAGAAGAAGGGAAGTGTAGGGGAGGCTCAGTGCATATGACTAACTGAACCATCAGCCTATTAGGACATCCTTGGCATCCCAAGCAGTCATGTAAATGGCTCAACTGGCATTCGGTGCCCCATTTTCATTTGTGTCCAATGCAACAGTTGAGGGAAGTGCCACTTTTCCAGCCACTGGCAATGAATGGCCACCATTTCCATTTCTGTAACCATTGTCTGTTACAATCTCAGCTGCCAGAAGCCAGTTGCCATGCATCAGTTTAAACCAACTTGAAATAGGGATGGGACTTGGGCTATAGTATCAAAAAGGAGGAGGAACAAAGCTGGATATAGAAGGCAGTAAATTAATAAGCAAATATGGAAGATTGAGGGAACAAAGGCCATTAAGTAGACAAAATGATTTGTTCATTGAATGATTTGTGACCTGTAGCCTGGTGCATGAATAAAGCAGAAAAGGTGATGGTATAAATAGACATTTGGAAGTATAATATCATAGCTATTACTCAAATGTGGCTTAAAGAAGGGCTGGGAGGACAGTTCAATATTTCTGGTTACAAAGTTTTCAAGGAGGATAAAGAGAGGGATAAAAAGGAGAGGTTGCAGTATTGGTTAAAGAAGCAATTACAGCTGTGAGGAGGGACAGTATGCTCGAGTATTTTGCCATATTCCTGACTTTTGTACGGATGGTGAACAGGTTATGCAGAGTTAGGAGATGAGTTACACGCCACAAAATTGCTGGAACATCAAATGCAGTCTTATTTGTTAAACTGGGGAACAAAAAAGTGAAAAATCATACTGCTGAGAGTTTATATATAACAAATAATTCAGAAGGAGACAGGAAGGTGAATATGTAGGCAATTTGCTGTGAAGTAGCAGGGGACTTCAACAACCCAATAATAATTGGGATAAATTCAGTGTTAATGGTGTAGAGGGTGCAGAATTCTAAAGATACATTCAGGAGATTTTTTTTTTAGCCAGTACAATCCCATCAAGAAAAGGCACAGTTCTGGAATTAGTTTCAGGGAATAAACCTGGGCAGATGTTAGGGAAACAAGTGGGAGAACATTTGAGTGATTTTAATTCAGTTAGACCTAAAGTAGCATGGGAAAGGATAAAAAAACCAAGATTATATTTTTGTGAAGTTGGAAAAAATCTGCAGGCCTTGATAAATAATGGGAGGGACCCAGGTTCTGACAAAGCCAATTTTTGTTGATGGGGGAAAGGAGGAAGGGGTATGCATTACACAGGAGGGAAATCAAATTCAACATTACAGTATGAACTTTGGCTTTTCCTAGGGGCTTTAGCCATAATTAAGGTATCACAAATTGACGGAATAGACATAAATGCTTCTGAAGGGTGGCTAAGGTTCATATAACTGTCACAATCTGAAATTTTTAGATGTACCATTCTTAAATCTTTGGATGAATAGGTTGCAGCTGTCAGTGAGAGTTACAAAAAACCCTCTGAAGGACTGTTTTCATTGACAGGCCCTTGTTAGGAAACAAATAGCACCCGATTGTGCCATTTCAATAGAGCTCCTTGTTGATATTTTCCCAAGAACAATCATTATGTCATTACAAATAAACAGCAAAAGCTGCAATTAGCTCAGCAGGGGATTCTGAGTTCATAATTTTATTGACAGTTTAAAAAGTCTATTAAAGGATTAGCTGTCTTTGATGTTGGAGCTAAATAGAAGTTTATTTATTCTTATAAGAGATTTAAAAATGATGTATGGGGGCGGGTGTGATTGCTGATGTCTCCCAGTCCATCGTGCTGCTATAGCAGTGCAGTGGGCTGGACAAAAAAGGCCATTTTGTGGGCTTCCCACTAGGCAGCCTGGAAGTCACCTGGACCAGGGTTTTTGGTGCTATCCACACGGAGTTGATTTCAATATTATAACCATGATTAGCTTATGATGAGCAGTCAGTCTCCGGGCCCGCAAGCATTCCCCCCACCCGCCAAGAGTGGTTCAGTCCAGCATGGTTTAAACTGTTCCCCAGTAACAGGGAACAGGAGGGCCAAACAGGCTGGAGTGAAGAGAGGCCATCAAGTCTCCCCAGAAGGTTGGGGTTAACTGGGAAAGCACCCTGGGCAGTGTCAGCCTGGCTCCTTGGCCCAAGGGACACTTTGGCACAGCCCACTGGGTATCAGGCAGTGCCAAGGGGGCAGGGTCAGATAGGGCAGTCTATTGGGGGATGAATAGTGGAAGTGGGTGTGTCTCACTGCCACTCTGCATTGTGATCAGTTGTAGAGGGAGGGAGGATGGCAATAGGGCTGGCCATCTGGGTGAAGGAGGAGGTCGCAGCTGCTGGGGGAGTTGGGACTGCCTGGAGGGGTATCAGGTCAGCCAGGGTGTTCAGGACTTCGGGGATGGGGTTGAGACTGCCACTGGGGGGGCTGGGAGATTGGGGCTGGCCAGGTGAAGGGTCAGAGAGAAAGGGGCAGGCCCGGGTTGGGGGGGACATTGGGGCTGGCCCGGAGAGGTCCAGGAAGCCAACGATCGGGGGCTGGGGGTTGGAGTGGCAGCAATGGGGAAATCGAGGAGCTGGCCAGTGATTGAGTAGGCCAGAGATTGGGATAGCAGCAATGCAGGGCTACTGCTCATATGCCAATCTCCGCTCTGAAGAAATTGCTGAGGCCTTGGCTGTAATCTTTATATCCTCTTTAGCCATGGGTGAGGTACCAGAGAATTGGAGAGTAGCTAACATTGTTCTTCTGTTTAAGAAGAGCAGCAGAGACAATTTGGGAAAACTTAGTAGTAGGGAAATTATTGTAGAAGATTCTTAAGGACAGGATGTACTCACATCTGGAAGAGAATAGGCTTATTAGAGATAGACAGCATGGTTTTGTGAAGGGAATGTAGTGTCTCACAAACTTGATTGAATTCTTTGAAGAAGTGACAAAAAAAATTAACCAGGGTAGTGGATGTTGTAAGCATGAACTTTAGTAAAGCCTTCAGTAAGGTTCCTCATAGCAGGCTGATACAGAAGGTGAAGCTGTGAGCTGGTAAGTTGGATACAAAACTGGCTTGGGCATAGGAAGCAGAGTAGCAGTGGAAGGATACTTTTCTAATCGGAGGTCTGTGACAAGCGGTGTTCCACTTATATATAAATGATATGGAGGAAAATGTTTGTGGTCTGATTGTAAATTTGCAGATGACACAAAAATTGGGGGAGTAGCAGATAGTGAGGAGGATTGTCAGAAGATACAGCAGGGTATAAATCGGCTGAACCCTGAGTTGAAAGAAGGCAGATAGAATTTAACTTGGACAAATGTGAGGTGATGTGATTTGAAATGACTACTGCAGAAGGAAAATATACAGTAAATGGTAGAGCCCTTAGAAATATTAGCATGCAGAGGGATCTAGGCATGCAGTTCCCTGAAGGTGGCAACTCAGGTGGACAAAGTGGTCAAGAAGGCATATGGTATGCTGACCTTCATTGGTCAGGACGTTGAGTATAGGATTTGGAAAATCATGTTGCCGCTGTATAAGATTTTGGTTAGGCTGCATTTGGACTATTGTGCACAATTCTGGTCAGCGTACTATCAGTAGGATGTTGATACATTAGAAAGGGTGCAGAAAACATTGAACAGGATGTTGCCTGACTTGGAGGATATGGTCTATGAAGAAAGGTTTACAAACTTGGACTGTTTTCATTGGTGTGAGGGGGAAGGGGGAAGGGGGGAGGGGGGAAGGGGGGAGGGGGGAAGGGGGAAGGGGGGAGGGGGGAAGGGGGAAGGGGGGAGGGGGGAAGGGGGGAGGGGGGAAGGGGGAAGGGGGGAAGGGGGGGGAGGGGGGAGGAGGAAGGGGGGAGGGGGAGGAAGGGGGGAGGGGGGAGGACGGGGGAGGGGGGAGGGGGGAGGAAGGGGGGAGGGGGGAGGAAGGGGGGAGGGGGGAGGAAGGGGGGAAGGGGGAAGGGGGAGGAAGGGGGGAAGGGGGAGGAAGGGGGGAAGGGGGAGGAAGGGAGGAAGGGGGGAAGGGGGAGGAAGGGGGGAAGGGGGAGGAAGGGGGGAAGGGGGAGGAAGGGGGGAAGGGGGAGGAAGGGGGGAAGGGGGAGGAAGGGGGGAAGGGGGAGGAAGGGAGGAAGGGGGGAAGGGGGAGGAAGGGGGGAGGAAGGGAGGAAGGGGGGAAGGGGGAGGAAGGGGGGAAGGGGGAAGAGGGGGGAGGGGGGAAGAGGGGGGAAGGGGCTGATAGATGTTTACAAGATTATGACAGGCTTGCATATAGAGTGGATAGTCAGAGTCTTTTCCTCAGAGTCAATTGCTTGAGAGCATAGGTTGAAAGTGAGAGTGGGAAAGTTTAAAAGAGATGTAAGGGGCAGGTTTTTAATGATGTGGAGATGCCGGCGTTGGACTGGGGTAAACATAATAAGAAGTCTGACAACACCAGGTTTAAGTCCAATCAATTTATATTAAATAAATTGGTTGGACTTAAACCTGGTGTTGTCAGACTTCTTACCAGGTTTTTCATAAGAGGGAGTGAATGCTTGAAATATATTGCCGGAGGAGGTGGTGGAAGCAGACCCTATAACGACACATCTGGGTAGATACATGAATAGGCAGGGAATAGAGGGATATAGGCCACATAGAGGCAAGAAAAAATTAGATTAGAAAGGCATCTGTGTCAGCACAGACTTGGCAGACTACAGGGCCTGTTCCTGTGCTGTACTGTTTTTTGTATTCACTCAACTCCAATGGAAGCTGGATACTTACAGTTCAAGGCTCACTTTTACCCTCCTCCACCAATGTAATAGTTCTTATTCACCAGTTCATGGAAAAACAACTTGCTTATTAATAGGTTAAAGCTGCTTGCAGCCCACGGCTGCAGTAAGGTTTGGGAACAGAAACCTGAACTCACCAGATTGATTCCCCCAACCTGCTACTCCCATTCATGTGACCCTTACTCATGGATCCTTAAAGGGACAGTTACCCACCTCACTAGAAGGAGTTATTTGCAAAACTGTTCAAACTGAAAGTGGATGTGTTGGAGCCAGGTTAGGTCAGGTTTGTGATTTTTGAAATTTCAAACACCCATTGTGGTGTGTTTAAAAATCTCTCTTCCCATCCTACCCCAGTAGTGAATATTTGGAAGAGGAGCAAATATATCACATTGCATCAAGTTGTAACATTTATTGATTGCTTTGTTGTCAGAGCACTTACTTATTTCATTCTGCGAGCTGCTATAGCTGATGGATAGATTTTAAATGTGTCCATGGGAGCTTTCAGAATCACCCTCTAATTATCAAGAAATGTTGCATTTTCTGTTCCCTGTGGTTTGTGATGTGGAATTGGTGTGACGTTTCATCTAAACTCTGCTGGAATGGATCAACCCCAATCACAAACAAGAGCTGAAAAACGTGGACAGAGCAATTAAGAAATATAAAGTCAACTTTAATGATGACGAATATCATTCCCAGGCTGCTACTTATCCAAGGTGCCAATAACACAGTTGCAGACATGTTCAAAGCCAATTAATAAAAATCCATATTTCCACTTTCACAGACATGAGATGAGAACAAAGTAATTAAACCAGTCAGTTCCTGTCCCTGATGTGGAACGCTTCACCCTAATATGCATCTCAAGAGGCTGAGGTTGTCAATAACATTATTTTAGTCATGGATTAATAATTTGCCTAATTTGCACAAGCTGTACCATAATTTCCAATCTCAGAATATTTATTTTTCCCTTTCTCATTCACTCTTTAGTGAGAGAAGGGAAGAAAATAAAGGAAAGGTTAACACGGCATTCACAGAGGAAATGAAAATGATCTATTTAAAAAGACCAGGTTATCATATCCAAGAAGGGCTGATTTACTTCTGAAAGGATTTGTCTTCTGATGCTTCTTGCATATATTAGAAAGTTGTCTCTGGGTGCACATCCTCCTAATGAGCTGAATAGCCTGAAGTTCTGGATCCATTGGAACCAGGGCTTCCTCCTTGGCCACATTAAGCTACAGCCTTCCTGAATGGCAAAGTCATGAAGGACACAGTTGGCTAGGAGTATTCCGTAGACTCAAGGGAACACTGCAAAGCCACTTCCAAGCTATCTAGGTAGCATGCTCCCAACAAATCAGTGGTGCTCTCTAACATCAACTTAATGTCTGCATATGGCCCACTGAGCTGCCGCTCTACTCCTGTTGGTGCCTGGAGTCACAGTCAATAGGGAATGTGCTTTGTTATCCAACTACCATCCAATATGGTCATTTCTCCCCCCCTTCATGAGGTCAAAGAGTGTTGCAAATCAAAGGTTGAAAGCATCATGGTCACTTCCTGTATTGGATTAGGCCTTGACATGGAGGACCTTTTAACTATTAGAAAGGAAAATCTTACATTTATATAGCACCTTTCACAGCCTTAAGATATCCCAAAATGCTTAACATCTAATGAAGTAATTCTGGAGTTGCTGTTGTGATGTAGCAGAATGATATATAGGAGGATGAACCTTCTTCCTGAATCAAAGATCTAAACAGAGATTCTGCAAGGTCAAGGATGTCAAGGAATGGAAAGTGATTTTTTTTTAACATATCCCCTATAAACCCTTGGGACTGGACAGAGACTGTAATTTTGGACAATGTTCATGACCATAGGACATAGGACATAGGATTCCAGATGTGTTCAAAATATGCCAGATTGAGCACATTTTAAGTGTAGTCCAAGTGATCTGCACCCAGATGTGAGTGGGGGAGGAGTTCCAGAGCTAAAATATTGACATTCAAAGGGCTATGAAGCTCTCAATCATTGACAATAGCAAATGAGATGAAGATATGGAAACCTACAATGTTTCAAACAGTGGATTGTAAGTTTTATACAGATTTTCAGATGCACTCGAGATGAATTCCAGAGTTGAACAGTGATTCTGAATAAACCAACATCAGTATGTATTTTTCTGCCAGTGTTTATCCAGCTTCATCAAGAAAAAAATGAATTATTGCATTAACTGTACTGAACAGTAGTCAGTTCACAGCTACATAGCTTCAAGTTCATTGGTATATTGTTTTTATTTGGGCTCTGTGTTGGGTGCTCACTTTGGATTTCGCATTATTGACAACTTCCATTAATGGATCTTGCATCCCTTGTAAATTAAAGGGCACTTTTATTGGTTCAATACCTACATAGAATCATAGAATCCCCACAGTGCAGAAGGAGGACATTTGGCCCATCGGGTATGCACTGACCATAATCCCACCCAGGCCCTATCACTGAAATCCCACTGCTAGTCCCCCTGAAACTAAGGAGAAATTTAGCATGGCCAATCAAACTAACTTGCATAAGTAAATGAAACAAGCCTGAGCTACAAAACGGAGAACCTTGGCCCAGTTTTTACCTTTTTCAGTAGAGCACTGTCTGAATTCCTGAATTTTGGATGGTAGACTGAAAGCTCAATGTATTTAACTAGTGGATAATTCAATGGCGGTCACAAACAGTACGTAGTGCAAACATGTATTTATAGTAGCTACAAGTTTTTTTTGTTCTTGAAATGTCAAAACAAGGATGCATCGCCTGCATTAATTTTCGGCATAAAATTGATGCTCAAAACGCAGTTGCTCAAATTTATCTCGCTCTACCGCTGAGGTATTGATTTGTTCACATTTTTCACTGGTTCCAGACTGACTACCTGTCACCTAATATAAGTCCGCAGTTGGGAACATTTGACAGTGGAGCTGCCCATTAAAAGGAGCACAAAGAATTATTGATCCTGCCTTGTACACAAACCAGGACCATAATTTTATCTCAGTTGCAATTGTCAGTCAAAATCACTAGACTATGATATCCATTACCGAGGATATTTTGAATCAAATGGCTTGCTTGATTAACTGATCTGTTCCAAACATTTATAATGTCCTGCTAGATGGATTTTCATTCAAATAAACTGTGGACAATCTTTCTATAAAAAACAGGCTTCCTGAGCCATACGTGTCACTGCCTTTCTCTTGCTGAATCAGATGAGGAGAGATTGAATGGCTTCGCAAAAGGGAAAAACAGTTCAGACCACTATTATTTCCCCATTTTACTGGTGTTCTATTTTGAAGTAAACAAGACCAGTTCAGACCAATATTTTTATTTCTGTTTTACTATTTTTTTTCTTCTACTTGATTGCAACAGATTTGCTTTTGGAAAAGGAAATACATGCTAATTTAATGGATACTTAACTCTTTGTGCAGTGTGATCGTAAGAAGAACCAATTGGACAGGTTTTCTGAGTTTAACAAAGAAAGAAATTAGCTTTGTAATGTGTAAACTGATTGAAGTAAAATAATACACTCATTCCAATATCTGTGTGCGCACATACACCCCCATTGGCAAGATTTTCCACGTAACCCGCCGCCTGTTTCATGACGGTGTAGGCAGCCCGCAAATGGCTGGCAGCGGCATGTTCCCGTCCCATCATAGTATCCACAGGAAACCCGAGGCAGGGGTGCACTGTTGGCCATACCGGCAGATCCCGCCAGCGTGAACAGCTGAGAAATTCGTCTCTCTCTATCTTACTCTCTCTCTCACACACACACACACTTTCTCTCTTTCACATATTCTCATATGTACATAGGCACTTTCACTTTTTCACTCTTTTTCTCTCTTTCACACACACACACACTCACTCTCTCACATGTACTTTCTTTCTCTCTCTCACTCCCTCTCACAGATAAACACGCATTCTCTCTCACGTAAGCACACACTTTCTCTCCTACAGACACGCACTCACTCACAAAACATACACACTCCCTCTCTCTCACACACATACACACACACTTCCTCTCACATACTCACGTTCTTTCACACACACATTCTCTCTCTCACACACACTCTCTCTTTCTCTCTCACACACATACATTCTCTCTTTCTTTCTCTCAGACACTCTCTCTCACATCACTCTTTTTCTCTTACACACACTTTATCTCACACATGCACACTTTCTCTCTCACGTGCACACTTTCTCTCTCACACGCACACTTTTTCCCACACCCACACACAGTTCTCTCTCACACACACACTACCAAAACATGCCTGTGAGCAAGGATGTTCATGAAGAATTAACACAGTATTCACTTAGACCCTCCACCAGTGCAGAAGCACACCTCGGTGGGACATAGCTCAAGATTAGACTTGGGGTCATTATCTGGAGAACTTCTCATTGACATGTCTCTGAAGCAGTCAACGGGAGGGATGGCCCGCTCTCTGGCACTCAGTGGGATCAGGGGGAGGGGGCTGCCAGAGACCAGCTATTCATTCAGCCCCAGTCAGATGACAAGCCCCTGAAAGCGGCTGCTGGCTCAGTGGTGATGATGCAATGGGCAGAGATCCTTCTGTCACTCAGCAAACTAGAATGAACAATAGGCAAGTCCATGTTCTGTCTGTTGCCATGGTTCCAACATGTGAACTCCTTGAGGTCGCCATGAGAATGATGGTGCCCACCATGGAGACCTTGGTCTAGCAGGTCTTGCCAGGGATATGCCAGGCCAGAGGTGGATTTCCCATTCATGGGACCCACTGTCAGCTTCATTTTAGGGCCTCCCCTGACCCCGGGATCTGAAGGCCAATTCAACCAGCTCACCCTCTCCCCCACCACTCCCACTCTGTGTACATACTTTCTTTTCTCCCCTCCTCTTGTGCACACTCCCTCTTCCTCCCACCCAATACACACACTTTCTGTTCCCTCTTCCACTCCTACGCACAGACACTCTCTTCCCACCCACTCATTGCAAACATGCTCTCTTTCTTCTTCCCCTCATGCACACTCTCTCTTTCCCCACCCTTCTAATACTTTTGCTTCCCCCACCTCTCGTACACACTCTCTCTTCCTAACACCCTTCATTCAAAGAACAAAGAACAACCCAGCATGGGAAACAGGCCCTTCGGCCCATCAAGCCTGCACCGCCACCTTAACAAAGCCTTTTCCTACACCTACCTTGACCCGTGTGTATGCATATGGTACCCCCATTGGGAACCAGATTCAGGGGAGAATAGTTTAGGGACACCCCTCGTTCACATTCTCTTGCACACTCTCTTCTCCCCACCCTTCGCACACACTCCCTCGTCCCACACTCCTTGCACACTCTCTCTCCTCGCACCACCCTCATACCCATTTCCTTCCCCTCCCCACTGCACATCATCTGTGGTGTAGTGGGAAATGCAGAAGCTCCAAGAAAATGTGTTGGCGACATTATTTCTCAGCACTCTAGTATGTTTTTTCCTATGTATCAGTCATTTAAGTCCCCAAACATCAGTAACTGTTTTTTTAAGTGAAAAATATTCATGCCAGTTGACATGTTATTGCAGACCATGAATCATTGAATGTTTAGTCTTGAGCATCGCTAGAATTTGATTATGCAACTGTTTAATTGTGTAATTCAGCTGATTAGAAATATGAATTACAGAGCTTTACTTACACAATGTGAAACAAAACTAGGAAAATTGAGTGAAGATACAGATGAATCATAATTTCAAAACAAGTTTGAAGAGCTGAATGGCTTACTCTTGTTCCAGTGTTCATTTTTAGATACCAATGAATGATGCTTCGCAAGCATTCATGCATCAAACGCTCCAGTCAATTCAAACTAGTCTAGATCATAAAGGACTACCAGTTAACTTCAGGTGTATCTGATATCTCGACATGAAATTTTTAACATGGCGAAATTTTTTTTGAGACTGCTTTCCCTATGTACCTCCTTTAAGACATTTAAATTTCTGCTTAGCGTAAACTCTCCTGTTTATAGAAAAGACATAACAAGATTTTCTGTCAATATATGTAAATAATTTTATTTTTCTGCTCTATAACTTATTTCCATCAACAACACACTCCAATCTCTATTTCTGAAACCTTTCTTAAGACCTGAAAATTGAATCCTATCCTACAACTGGTATCATGTTATCTGCAACAATAATTTTCTGATCAAAATGACATTTGATTATGTAATAAGAGTGATATGAATTGAGGACATGGAATGTTCCACCGGGATCAGTGGCTGGAATAGAAATTATTGTATGTTTTATATCTTAAGTAGAGAAGAATGGGGAAATGGGATGATGTGGCAAGCTTTTTCTGAGAACTGGACAGTGACAAAGCTAGCCCGAGTAATTTCCTACTGTGCTGCAAAGAAATCGGATTTCATCTCAGGAGAACCACTACTGGTTAAATTGATTCCTAATCTGTTGAATAAGAAAGTGGAATGACTCCAATCAGGTCATAGAGGTTGGCCTATTGGAATATGAACTCTCTGATTATGGAGTCAATTGGTGGGCCAATCAAGGGGTTTTTTCTTTGCTTTTAACCGGAGTGTCAGTTCCTCTGGCACTCCAGAAAATAGACTCCTGACTGATGTCATGTTGTTGGAATTGTAAATAAAGGAGCTTTGGTGAAGAGATTTTTGCGTCTGAAGATGTATTACAGAAAGAAATTTAACTGTCTTTTCCCCACTGTACTATCTATTGAATTACGTAATTCAATAATTCCCCCCAAACCTTCTGACCAATTATCATCATTTCACAATACACATAGCTAATATTAGTGATGTTTCAAATAGAATAAATGAAACAACTGACAAAACTTTAGGGGTCTAAAAAAAGCCTCTATGTTTCAAACAACCGACAAAACTTTAGGGGTCTCAAAAAAGCCTCTATGTTTCAAGAGAATTTGTCTTTACATAACCCAAGACTTGATTCTTGTAAATTATTAGTTAATTTGGGAAGAATAAGTTGCAACTCTGATCGAGATTCTATATTAGAAATCTCTGCCTAAATTGGCCCTGCTTGTGATAACAGAAAGGAAAGAAGGATATTAATCAAAAAGCAAAATACTTGTTCTTTTTGAAGGAATAAAGTCTTGAAGTCAACTGACTTGGCCCCATATCACTGCTTGTGTGAAGGACTTACCTGCAGAATGTGCTTCTCTCTCCGAGTAAGCTGGCGACACATTCCTGTATGCCACATCAGGCTGTGATGGCAATGGCCATCAAACACTTCCAGTAGCCAACTGCATCACAGTGCCAGGTGGCACCTTCCCTGAAAAGATTCATTCAATCCTGAAGGAGCGAGTCCAAGTACTGGATACATTAGACATACATGTACATATATGAACACACACACACACACACACAGAGTCACAGACACACACACATGGCACTCAGCCTTTTCCCACTGGGGAATGGGGGTGGGTGGGCAGGAGAATGAATGGTGCAAATTGGAATGGCCATCTTGGGCTGTATGTCAATTTACTTTTAAATGCTGTGATTTAAAATGTCTGCTTTTCAGAAGTTCAGTCCACATTTCCAGCCAGTAGTTACAAATCATGTTATTTTACATTAAGCACATCTTTATGACACTGTGATTTAAGAATATTACAATGTAATGTAAGATTCTGACAGCTTGAATTTTTAAAAACAATATCAGCCCAATTGCTGTCATTTATGCTTTCTATGAACCTCCTCACACACCTCTTCATTTAACTTGGTCAACATAGCCTTTGGTACTGTCGTAATTAATTAGATTCACTTTCTGATTGAAAAGAGGTTTCCTTTCTGTTGTGAATCCAGTTGGATCAGATGTGGTAGTTTTCTTCAAATATCTGTTCTGGTTACTTCAACATACTTTTAACACCTTGTTGTTGCTTTGAAAATTAAACTGAATAATTTATACCTCTCAGTGAAGGCAAAATCAACTGACTAAGGTGTCTCTTTTGTGTTTTATAATTATTTAGTCATTTAATCAGAAGAATTAATGGTAGGTACATTTCCCCTTCTGGTTATTGCATAAACATTGCTGATTATCCTAAAACTAGGTTAATTTAATGGGTGGGATTTTATGGCCTTGCTTGTCTCAAAACCATCCTACTGTCCCGGACCTTCCTATTGTCCACCCCTCGCCTGCTGTCATTCCTGTGGTGGGTGGGGCAGTAAAATTCTGGCCTAAGACTCTGAATTTCTACAGGAGTTGCACCAGACTGAAATTGGAGTTGTGGTGGATATCCAGCAAGAAACTAATGCAAAGTAGCAGGATGTGTCCTCGCCATTCCTTGAGTTTTCCCATTGATTTTATAAAGAAAAAGAAGAGAGAAACAGACTTGCATTTATATTGTGCCTTGTCTCAGTTTTAGGATGTTCAAAATGATTTACTTGCAATGAAGTACTATTGAAATGGATTTAATATTGTAATGCTGGGCAGAATAAAAGAAGAATAGCATTCAGGTTTTGACTTGCAGTGGGACTTTGAACCAACACACTTCCGACCCACACGCTAAAATGTGATTATGACTTACAAGAGATCGAGCCTCCCCTCCCAATCAAGTTTAGGTGATTCCCTCAAGTTGAGCTGGGCATGAGAACTCTTCACCATGTGTTCCACTATCCTGACTAGATCTGCATTTCAGGGCCTTTTTTTTTAATGTGGGAAGGAAAGTAAATAAAAACATTTAAATGAGATGTTTGTAGTCTCAATTTAATTGTCAGCATTGTGGAAATGTGGACAAAATACCTAATAATGAAACTGAACATGACTTACCTGTTGAGTGGCTCTGAATCTTCAACCAGGCATTGGGATCCTAGAGCAAAGCAGCAGGCAGAGTCAGAGCTCAAACTTACCAGCAGCAAAGCCTCTCGGCAGTTTTTCCCCAGACAGCCTCTGAATTGACCACCCATGGACCCATAGTACCCTGATGTTACAGGCCCAAATCAGAGGGCCAGTGGCTCTGAAGCCTCAGTAGCACCACTGGGAGAAGTGTTCGCTGTTGAGGTATGCAACAAGCCTTGAGAGCTGGGCCAGCTAAATAAAAAATAATTTTTTTTAAATTATTGTGCCGAGTGTCGGAGGGAAAATCCCTCTGGAGAGGCCAGTGTTGAATAGGGGTTGCATTCCCTTCACAACAGACCTCACAAGTTAACTCTAAGGTTACAAGGAGAATAATTCAAAGCACTGGTCATCATTGGCAAATCAAAGTGATGTTACCAATTGTACAAATTCAGATTGGCCTTGTAACATTCTGCCAAAGGTAGTTAAAGACAATGATCCTCTGTCAGGATTCTAGTGATGTGTATAATTGTGAGAGGTTTGATTGATGAAATTTTATGAACCCTTGATTCCGATCTTGCAATATCTGACTCTTTATCTTGCAATATCTGACAGCAATTGGAAAAAAAAAGAATTGCTTTCTTAAAAATAAAATCCACAAATTTTCCTGCCATGAAAATCTACTTACCTGGGTTATGAGACTGTGCCTGGTCACCATAATGATTTGTCCCTATTTTACTAGGGCGGCACAGTGGTTAGCACTGCTGCTTCAAAGCGCCAGGGACCCGGGTTCGATTCCCGGCTTGGGTCACTGTCTATGCGGAGTTTGTATGTTCTCCCTGAGTCTGTGTGGGTTTCCTCCAGGTGCTCTGGTTTACTCACACAGTCCGAAAGGTGTGCTGGTTAGATGCATTGACCATGCTAATGTCTCCCTCAGTGTACCTGAACAGGTGCCAGAGAGTGGTGACTAGGAGTACCTTCATTGCAGTGTTAATGTAAGCCTACTTGTGACTAATAAATAAACTTTTACTTTCAGTGTAACAATTTTCTCAGGCATCTCTGCTACAGGTATTGATTATATGCTATAAGCTAACTCAGTGTTCCAGAAGCATTGAGCTGAATTCTATTTCAGTGCCATGTGGTAAAACCCATTAGTCTCATCCATTTCCCTCTAATTAAAAAGCTATAATAGCCAGTACTTCAGGATTAAATCAATGTGGCCAAGGCAGTACCACTGTCCCAGTGGAAAACTGTGTGGAAAGAAGGCAATCAATAGCCTTTAGAAGATCTTCCCATACGACTCTTTAATCCCATCATTTCATAGATTAGAAACATTCGCGCAATGTCTTCCTCAAATAGGCTTATGATGTGGGATCCATACAGAGAGGATGAAAGACAGATTAACATGACTTCCAAATATAAGAACAATCTTCTAATCTCTCAAGTCAAAACTTTGCTTCAGGGGGAAAAGAGTACTTCAAAACAATTTCTATTTCTGTGCTGCATAAATAAATGAGTAGTATTTGGAACACTGAGAAGCAGAAGTCAGCCATTTCACTGGGATTCTGCTCAATTCTACAGCACCCAACTCATAATGTTCACTAGTGCATGGTAGTGATAAGAAATGGCTTGTACAATTAGCTAAAATCATTTGATCCAAGTCTTCTCTGAGATTCTCTATTAGGCTGGCTGTCAATTAAGAATATAATTGGCAAAAGAAAATCAAACACAGTGTGAGGAATAAGAGCTGTTAAACAACCTTCCATTCATGAACATTCAACTAGAGTCATGTTGCTCATGAAAATAGGGATTATGTCAATCTGATTTCATAGAATTTCATCCCAATATTCAGTACAATGCCATTCCCTACAATCACACAAGTTTTACAAACTAAAAGTGAATCACTAGCTAGTGGTTGATGCATTCCTATGCAAATAACTCTATTTTTAAAAATTTACCCATGACTAATTTTCTGCTTTCCATAATTGACAAGATTTTTACATTTGAAATTGACATTTAAGACTCATCCTGAAACTCAGTATTTAGAATTATTTTTATATTTGTTCATGGGATCAGGGCATTGCTTGCCAGGTCATCCCTAATTGCCCTTGGGAAGGTGGTGGTGAACTGCCTTTTTGCTGCATTTCATGAGGGCTGGCTGTTAATACCAGTGGGATCTTTCAATCCCAATGATAGCGCACTTCCATCGCATGTTTCCTGGCTTTGAGGGTGCATTCAATGGGAAACCTCACTGATAATGGCAATGAAGATTCAGCCACCAGCCAATGGTGGGCCACTTCTGTCACTGTGAAACATGTGGCAGGTTGCATGGGAAATCCTGCCCAAGGTATAGGAACACCCACAGTGCTATTAAGAAAGGGATTCCAGGATTGTGATTCAGGAACAGTGAAGGAACAGTGAAATGGTTCCACGTCAGGATGGTTATGACTTGGAAGGAAATTGCAGGCAGTGGTGCTCACATGCATCTGCTGCCCCTGTCCACTAAGTGGTAAGGATCATTGGTTTGGAAGATGTTGTCAAAGGAGCCTGCCTTGGCGTTGGCATTGATGTGGCACTGACATCAGGTAATTATATGTGAGGTACTGCAGGGACCAGACAGGCAATCCTGAGGGGAAGTGTTTCTTCCCTGTAACTCACCATATAGACATGTAAATAGTGTAAATAACCTAGTTTTTAAGTGGATAACCTGCTCTTTCCTGCTAGAATCTGGCCAAGCCCATTCTACAATAGGAGCATCGGTGGCAGCACCATTTAACTGTTGGTGCCATACGAAAAACACCCATGGTCCAAGGTGACTGTAAATAGTAAAAGAGAGAGTTTCATATTGTTGTTAAAAAGATAGTGTACTTGAAGGAAGGTGCATTTTAAAAGCATAATGACCTCAACGAGACCTATGTGGTCAGACTCTTGGAATATGAGCTCCATGATTGAGTTAAGTATTGCCTGCCCAATCAGGCTTCTCGCCCATATATAATATATATATATAGAGGAGTGTCAGGGCTACTGACACTCCCAATTCTGACTTTGTACCTGAAGAACTCTTAGGAGGGGAGATAAGTTTGTCAATAAAGGGAATCGGGTGACAGGACACCAGCCTCTGAGGAGTTATTTCAAAAAGGTTAACAGATTGGTATGCTAATTTATGGGACACATGATGGTATGGCACTGACATCAGGCAGTCTTATACGAAGTATTATTAGAAGCAAACAGACAGCATTGAAGGGATGCTTCCCTGATTGCCATTGATTTCAGTTTTGCTGCCACACATGGTCAAATACTGCCATGATGTGAAGGGCAATTTACAGAAACTGCAACATTACTCTGAATGTTAATGTCTGGATGTTAAATCTATGTTGATCCTACAATATATAAAAGTGAGCAGACTGTCCATTGACAACTACAATTACTTCATAAGCAAGAAATGGAGAACTAAAAGAATTTTGGTGCAAGATTGTATCTGTAATAAACTTTTCTTACAACAATTTCTTACTGTGTTTACCTCAGTCCAAAGCTGGCATCTCCACATCATAAACTTTTCTTTACATACTTGGTGGAATATTTAACATAGCCCAAGGCACTAGTAACATTTTTCCATTGAGATCCATTGAGATAAATAACTGCATGTATAGATTATGATTCGATCCCAATCCCTAAATTTTAAACATTTTGCCTTCCATCAATTCGTGCTAAAGAGGTAATCAATTGCTGAAAAAAGTCTATTTTAGCTTCAGAAAGATTAGTGTTGCATACAATGCACAGTGTCATCCAGTACAAATATAATTACAGTCTAATTATTTGTTTGGATGTGGTATCTTTGAACTAATGACACCATCTTTGCCAAAATAATGACATTGATGCTCTTGTTCTATGCATACAAAGGAGAAAGCAATTAAAATTCAATTGTGATGGTTGGGTAGGAATGGTTTAAGATATATGAAGCGAAACAGCAGATGTGATCCATGCAATCGTCAGCACTCCAAGTATTGCTGTACAGGTTCAATGACCTCACAAGTGCGGCCAAGGTAAGTCAACGATGTGCTACTAATTCACATCCATTAATACTGTGAATGCAAAACTGTCTTTTTGTCCTTCAACAAAGAAAATATGAATCAATTTCTAATTTTTAATGAACACACTCATGTGAATACCTCTCAAAAGCCATTCATATTGACTGCCACAAGTTCAACTGGACTTCAAAGATACTTAATTTTAAACAATTATTTATTGTACTTCTCATCTTTGGATAATATGTTTGTACAAAAGAAAGCCCCTTACATATTTTTAAACAGTGTTCAATTCCTCTAAATGAAAAATTTACCCATAACCTAGAAAATTCAACCAGAGGAGGAGCAGCAGCAGCAATGAAAACCCTGGTTTGGATTTTGTCCTGAGTCACAGCCCTTTTTTGCACAGATTTACAGTGCATGCAGGGAAAAATCACTGGGTCCACAAAATGGTGCCTGTCAATTTAGCAGTGGGGCCAACTCTTGCACAGGTTGGGTAAGGCTTACTCATTGCTAAATTAATGGGTTTTGTGCATACTTTTGTGCTCTGAACATATGTAGACTTGACTTCCACCAGGTTCTGTGCATGAGCCATTACTTTATTTCAGTATTTTTCTGTCTGCATATGTACCTTAATTGTTTGTTCTCTCTTTCTTGTTCCCTCCATGTGTCTGTCTTTCTCTCTCTCTCTCTTCCCTAACCCTCTGAGTGACCTGCAGTGTTGTTGCCATTTCAGCAGCAATCTTTCTACTGCAACTGACTACTGCAATTTCCCATCCTTGTCGTGATGAAGAGTCAGTTAACAGCAGGAATTTCACTGAGATCTCCTCCTGCATATTGAATGAGATCCTCCCTTCCAAAGAAAATAGTGCAGAGGCAGGTGAAATTTCCCACAGTGACAATGAAATCCAGGCCCAAAATAATCAGCAAATTATTGTTTCACATTTCCTGAGAATAAATGTTCCTTATTGAAGGAAAACGATTACCTGATTCTGTAGAATTTAGGTCATATCAGTCATAGTTACCGACGGCAACCAAGGTGACCCATTACTTCCAATCTTTGGGTGGTTTTGACTCTCTCAGCAGAATACTTATGATGTGGAAATGCTGGCATTGAACTGGGGTAAATACTTACCCAGGGCAAGTTAGAAGAATTAAACCCAGTTCTTAATCCTGTCTAACTATAGTACTGACCCTCTCCCCCACTCTACCACCATCACCCCCTCCCATCCCATTGGACACCCAAATACACAGTATCCCAATCAGAAATTTGTGGGATAGCTGAGTATGGAGCTGGGAAACAATGTCACATTCAATGACTTTGGAGAATAAAGAAGGGTTAAAAATGCCCATATGGTCGTATTAATTCTCGCCAAATAGTGGTGCTGCTAATTATTTTCATATTTCTACAAATGGTTCAGCAACTCCCAGCAAGGGGCAGATGCACAGTTAAACTCAAAAATTATCATCTAAATTGTACTCCTTCATCATCTGTTAAACAGAAACACACCTCATTGGCCATTTTTTTGTACTGAATGGTGTAAAGTTCTTGTATTTGTGCAGTTGATACAAACTAAATTCAGTGTGGAAAATTAAGTTTTAAGCACCCATGTTAGTGGTATGATAAGTGATCATTATTGCCAAACATCTTCACCAGTCCAGAAAATAAACAATTAAAAATGTGGGGTGTTAAACAAAAAGGACTTGCATATGATACAGCACTTTTCACAATCACTGGACATCTCGAAGTGCTATACTGTGCTTGTGAAGTGCTTTTTGAAATGTAGTCACTGTTTAGGATGTTTTTCTTTTACCTTTCTGTTAATCCAGTATTTCTTTCCCTGTCCTTATTTCTCTTTCTACTGCCTAATTTGGCATTTAGTTTACCCATTCACATTTACCCCTCCTTCTTAATCTTTGTGCTGTCAGTCTAAAAATACTTCAGTCTGGTTATACAGTGGGATATACAATTGCTTGCTCGAGGCCCCAGATGACTTATTGGGCCATTTTTACCACACGTTTGTGGTAACAAAAATCAAACCTAAACATGCACGGGCATGTCTAACTAACAATAAGTTGTATTGCTACACCAACACTTGCCCCAGTATGCTTTGCGGCACTTCAGCAACCTCAGTTAATAACCTCAGTATCCTCAAATACATATTCCTTGTTTAACCAAAGTTCCCAGTTTGCTAACTCCTCAAATTTTATTTTCTATTAATATGGGTCCATATTAATGCTGGTATAATGTTGGAGATATGTGATGTTAGCTACCACGTTTCTTTTTCATTTAATTGCTTTTTGTTGGTACACAGTCTTCTATTTGCCAGATGCCATCTGGTAAGCAGTTCAACGTATTCACATGTGAACCTTGAGAATGAATAGTAGGAAGATATTTGAGCACAGAAAGCATAATGCCCCAACTATGTTAGGAGTCGTGGTTTTTAACAAAATAGAAAGACATGGTTTGCTCACATGGATATAAAATAACAACAGATTTACTCTAGGAGGTGTTCCCTGCACAGAGTATAAACTGAAAGTAAAACAGGATGTGCAAACACCCTAATGACATCACCATCAAATCATATGATCAGCTCTTAAAGCAACATGCAATCCTTTTCAATATATAACAGAAAGCAACAACAATTGTTAGATGTTTTGGATGATACAATAAAATTTTGCATTCACTTAATATGTTAACAGCTAAAGTTCTGGGGACTGGAGTTCAAATTCCACCATGGCAGATGGTGAAATCTGAATTCAATAAAAAATATCTGGAATTAAGAATCTACTGATACCATGAAACGATTGTTGATTGTCAGAAAAAAAACCATGTGCTACACTAATGTTCTTTAGGGAAGGAAATCTGCTGTCCTTACCTGGTTTGGCCATCTGACTCCAGAGCCACACCATGTAGTTGACTCTCAACTGCTCTCTGGAGTGGCCCTGCGAGCTGATCAGTTAAATGGCAGCTAGGGGTGGGCTCGCTAATGTTTCTCATCTCACCAGCAGGGATTAAAGCTGCTGTCCATTAATGGCTCGAGGTGTGATAGTCTCGCTGGGGGAGGTGGGGGGTGGGGGGGGGAGGTGGGCAGAGGCCATTGAAACCCCTTCCGCACCCACTGCATGCCACCCACCCCCCCCCCCCCATAATGCCGGGTGCAGGTGATGCTCCTTGGAAAATACCAGCCTGGCATCCTGGCAGTGCCAAGGGAGCAGACTGATTGGGGTCAAGAGGAGCTGTGGGGGAGATCGGCATATGCACAGTGGCCTGTTCAGTGCACTGATGCCAGCCTTACTGTGCACTTCAGGATCCTACCATCAGGCTCTACTGAGACCCACAAGCTTGCACTGTGTGAAAAGCAATCACTCACTGATGATCTGCCCCAAATTAATCAATTAATGGCCACAGGGTGTCGTATAAGGGTCTGGCACAAATAGGGTTAATGTGGGACTGAGGACAATATCACCGACACAAGTAATGTAAAAGAACACACGGGCTGCACCCAGGGTTCAGTCTCATGTTGGACAGAACAGTATGCACAAGCAAGCACAGAGACAGCTCTGAGCACGAACCCTAATTGTGTATGTTTGTAGTTCCTGTGGTTAATAAACACATGCTGTAAGACTACGAAGACTTCATTGAAACCACCATCACCGTAAAACCGAGGGCAGGTTCGCCAGCTCCTAAAGCTGAAGGGCCAGTTGGAGCTCCTTCATCCTAAAAGCGGCAGCATCATGTCCTTACAGGCAAGTGAGAAGGCAAAGTACCCCAAGTTGGACATGTCTTCTCTCAAAAGTTTCACATTTTAAATTAAAAAAAAGTCTTTTACAGCCAGACTACAACTGTGCTAGTGGTGGCAGGGTTTGTGAGAGACCCTCTACAGGGTAATCTGTGGCTGCTGTTGAGCCCAAGCAGGTAGCGGGGGGGGGGGGGGGGGGGGGGGTGGTGGCTGCTGCTGAGCCTGCCTGGAGTAGACTGCCAAAAGCCTACTTCCAGGCAGCTGAATCGTCCCCTCCACCTATGGGTACCTGCAAACTGCCAGAATGATCTGAGTTGATCTCTGATAATTAGTTTTAAAAGGCCAATAGAGAGTTAATTGGCTGCCTCCCATATCTGCCTCATGAAAATGGCAATGGAGTGGCATGGAGCCAGAAAACTGGCATGCCAGCTGGTAGCATGAAATTGTGCACATGAGCACCTCCGTTCCTGCCCTCAATGGCACCCAGAATCCAGCCCATGGATTTTAAAGGCTGATCCGTGAAATGTGCGACCTTACCAACTTATCATTGCTGCTAAGTAGTTTAGATATAGGACTTTGTCCCTGAGTTTCCTCCACTGGTACATATTGGAGTTTGCATCAGAATTGTCACCTGAGGCTGAGCTCTAATTGCTGATGTCAACCTTTGCTCAAATACTCTTTTTTAATCTTATTAGATTATGCCCAAACCTAAATGGGCTTAAGTGGACATAAGTTTGCAGATATTAGTGTAAAAAATTGGGTAACATACACCAGTATATTCCTTCTTTGAGTCTTAACATTTAAGTTTCTGGCACAGCTTATAGACTTGCATCCATTATAGTAATCATCTCTGCAAATGTAAAATCTCTTTGTGCATCTTGAACTGTACTGGCAGGCTGACTGTTGTTCTACCTTTGTCAGCAAGGGACTTGACCTTCATTTAATGCTGACATTTATTGGACTGGAAATATGTGCTTGATGTAATGATTTTCAGGACTGCTGTGCAGAAAAAAAGCATGTATAGTCCTACATGAAATACCTCTGTGTTTTGGATAATGGTATATTGTGATGGTTGGTGTGGTGTTTTTGAAAGATATATCTATAACATAGCTTGCAAAACTATCTTATTCACTTTCTCCTCCTGTTGTATTGTGACTGGCATTTTATAGAAAGTCAATAGATTTTGATTGAATGCCTGGGGACTTTACACAATACTGAAATCCTCAAAAGGAATGAAACAAAAACCCCTTTCGTGAGCTGCTTAGATTTGTTCTTCTCGACTAAGACTCAGCAAAGAAAATAATTTCAAGTCTGATTAGCATTGTTGCTGGCTTTCATTGCTTTTTCACCACCCCCCCCCCACCCCATTTCTCATGCCAGATATTTATGAGTGCGTGGGAGCATGCCTATTTGGACAAACCAGAGGTAACAAGAATCTTGAGGTCAAAATCCCTTGGTTAGTATTACGTCTCATGTTCTAAAACCAATATGGACTAATATAATCCTCAACGGAACACAGATTTCCTTAGTCTTGGGCTTATTATTGCGAAATCTCCCCCTATGTATTTTAGGTTACAGTAGCTTCTTCAATTCTGCAAGTTTTTTGTTAAATATTTTTAATTATGCTTCATAAATTTCATAGTTTCAAACATACCTCCATCTTTGCACACTAAGGGGCAATTTAGTATGGCCAATCCACCTAACATGCACATTTTGGACTGTGGGAAGAAACAGGAGTACCTGCAGGAAACCCATGCAGACGTGGGGAGAATGTGCAAACTCCACACAGGCAATCGCCCAAGACAGGAATTAAACCCAAGTGTCTGGCACTGCGAGGCAGCAATGCTAACCTCTGTGCTACATTCCCCTGTCTGTCAGTTGGCAGGCAAGGGGGCCTGCTCTATGGGACATTGTGTAGGTTCAGCAGTGGCCATCACTCCTGGTGGTGCTGGTGCGATGAAAGAGCTGCCAGCTAATCTGATTCCCTGCAGCTCTCTCCTGTGGGACTTCCTCCCCATCAAGGGTCAGAAGGCTTGACTCCAGCAGGAGCAAGGGTGGCTTCCCTGTGATTTTTTTTTGTAGCAGGGCAGGAAATCCTGCTATTCAATAAGTTCTGCACCATGAGACACACACAATTGTCTGACCATGAAGGCAATTGCCATTTGTTTTCTCTCAGTAAGTTGCCTTGTGTTTATTGTGAAATGGTGGTTTTTATGAGTAGATTGTCTCCTATGAGCCAAAACATGAGGGCTTGTCTATGCCACTGGAATAACAGAGTGAATTGCCAGTTACGGTACTGATCATTGGTGATCATGCAGGATACCCAGTACATTGTCCTGACTCCTTCATTGATGGAAGCTCCATGCGATCCCATCAAGACAGGTAATGCATGATTTAACTTGCAAGAATACAAAGGGGAGAATTTTCCTGTCCCACTTACCATGGGAATTGTAGTAGGTAGGGGGGGCAGACCATCTAAAGATCTATTGGCCTCAGATGGGATTTTTCAGTTTTGGGGTGAACACAGATGGAAAATCCTGCCCAAAGCCTCTGAATCCTGAATAAATTCTGCAGTGGGTAGCCTGACATCGTACAAGTAAGTGTTTCAGCCAGGACTGTTCATGGCAAAGTCTGGTCATGCCAAGAGCCCTGGCTATCAAATGCTTGACTACATATTATTTTTAGGGTGCTTTGCGTAATTGAGTTGGGGAGACCATTGGGACTGTTTTCTTGTTCTGATTAATTTCATCACTTTAAACACCAGTAAACTCACGCTTACAGTAACTATGCAGCATTAGGTCTTTATTGAAACATCATTTTTCATGATTCAAGTATCAAGTACACATTACGACACAAACCCAGTATCAGAGTTGCATAAGATTTCACCATTTTCACATTTTATATATATATATACACATTTCATGCACATCACCAATAAATTATAATAAAGACACAAACAAGTAGCAACAGAATAATAATATGGATAGAAAAAATGCACTTAGCCCTCCACAATTTCCTCCAGTCATCTTGTTGCCATGGTTATATTATCCTCTTAAGCTTTTCGTTTTCTTTATGCATGGTTATATTGCCCTGACAATTTGCCACAAACACAAGTGACCAGGCTAACATATTCCAGACCATTATAGATATGAGTATGTGACTTTCACCCATTCCATTGCTCTCCTTATCTAACTCAGACAGAAAGGAAAGCATAAGGGTACACTCAGAAGCTGCATATTTCGGTGGTGAAGAAGGATGAGACTGTAAGGCCCATTGTAGTGGAAGGGAAGCTCCTCTGATGGATTTGTTTGTGCCATAAGTGTGGCCTTTCTGACCCATCACTCTGCTAGCAGAGCTTGGAGCCTCCAGCTCTGTTGGGCACTTGATCTGCCGCTGGACCATCTCCTCCACAGCTTGACACCCGGGAGGGGTGGAGTTTACGCTCACAACAGGAAGATCCTGGTAGAATCATCCCCATCCTCTTCATTTTAGAAATTTAAAAACCCTACAGTGCAGAAAGAGGCCATTTAGCCCATCGAGTCTGCACCGACCACAATCCCACCCAACCCCCACCCCCATATCCCTGCGTATTTACCCGCTTATCTCTCTAACCTATGCATTTCAGGACACACTAAGAGGCAATTTTAGCATGGCTAATCAATCTAACCTGCGGATCTTTTGTCGGTGGGAGGAAACCGGAGCACCGAGAGGAAACCCATGCAGACACGAGGAGAATGTGCAAACATCACACAGACAGTGACCCAAGCCGGGAATCGAACCAAGGTGCCTGGAGATGTGAAGCAGCAGTGCTAACCACTGTGCTACCATGCCGCCCCCTTTAACTCTTTAGTGATAATTGTTGGCGATTTGCTATTGCCAGTCAAGTAGCTGCTGTTGCTGTTTACCTGGCAGGATCCCCAAAGGTGGAAAGGTGATGGCCCATCCATCTAAAACTTTAACTTTCATGTTTGCTCCTGTTCCTGTTTTTAAACCCACCTCCAGCTACTGGGAAGATTTCGCCTCTCTTGTGCTTGATCACACAGACAACACAGGACATTGAAGTATTCAGGGTAGTGTGAAATTTCCTACCCACAGAGGCTGTCTGGGAACCACTGGTGATTATTCAAATTGCCTGTTACAGCCCAGTGTAGTGAATTTTGCTGCCATGGTAACACTGGGATGTATGAAACGTATTGGCATTCCCTGTACTCAGTGTTGACCTGCTGCGACTGATTGAAAATACTTGGAATGATATATTTCGATAATATGTGTAGTACTGAAATATGCATTACCCATAAATGTATGGGTATGTTATATGTCTTGGTTACTTCCGGAAGAAACACAAAGCAAAAAGCTTCTAAAGATATTCCATCCAGACTCCATGAAGAAGCTAGTGTTACTCAAAACAGACAATCAAGGCCTAGATTTCCTGGCTTTCATTTTGAAATCAGTATGAAAGAAGATAGCATTTATTTTAATATTAAAATATTGTGATAAATACAGATATGCCATATTTCTCACTTTCATCACTCTTCATTCTCAGACTATGCTAAATACTTCCCTGAGGGGGAGATTGGGCTTTATTAAAAAGTAATTTGGCAAACCATTTATGTTCGGAATGAGCGAGAAACTTGAAAAACAGTGCATTAATTTTCACACCTAATCATCATATACAAATTTTCCAGGAGACATCTCCTTATCATTCAGGGAATTGAGTTGTGTCTTTGAAGAGCTATTTTTCATGTATATAAATATGTTCATAAATGTTCTAGATAATCTATAAATTAGGTTACTGAAAGTTTGTGAGAATGAGAATGGTTCATATTTGAAGTTTCCGGAGGAGCAGGACAACTCGAATAGTAAAAATCTGATTTCTACACGTAACCTGGAAGCTGCTCCCTATTTTACACCTTAATAACAGTGAATACTTATAGCCTTATTGTAATTTATAATGCAAAATAATTCAACCACTGGTGCATCAACGTTCATGTGCTGCTACTTAATCTATTTTTAAATCAATGCTGGCGCGTTTTTTCCCTAATATTTTCAACGATTTTATTTCGGTTTCTCCCTTTAGGCCTTAACAATATCTGGACATCAATAATAACAAATTCCCATTTCTTAAAACATTTGCTTCCACTTGTTTCATTTCCTATGAGGTATCCACTTGTTTAATTTCCCTTGGCGTGCACATAAAAGCAAAGCATATTATCTGCCCTTGAGTAATACATGGCTTCCTCAATATTCCCTTTAGAAAACTGTAATGTCACAACACTGGTTTCTATTGTCTTAACTCATTGGAGCTGGTACTGGATTAAAACTGACTTTTCTTTGATTTTGCGGGCACTTATTTATTAAGGCAACAAAGAATGCCTGAAGATCAAATCCTTCCTATCATTGTCAGTTAATGTCTGCAATTCAATATACCAGTTTGTCCATAAGGCTACAAAAGTACAATTAATTTGTAAATATTCAGATGCCAAAAGGATATTAGGAATTGGTTTTATCTACAGGATCATTCTGTATGTTTTTATTCAATTACTACTTTATATGCCATTCATAGGCTGCAAATCTCTTTGTAACACCCCGATAAATGATAGGGTGATGCACACAATTTGAGTATTGCTGAATAAAGAAAGAAGCTGTTGAAACTTCCTGTGTTGTAGTCATCAAGACAGATTCACAAGAATATCAAATTTCAGATGGAACAACTTATATTGCATAAGAAATGAATGTTGATTGGTTAGCAAGTGGTCTCTGATTGGTACAGGCATTGCCATAGAGAATGGACCAGGGAACAGTTAACTGTTAAACTTTTGTTTAAATTCAAATCAGGCAGTTGGACCCTGACATGTCACGGTATTGCCACGTGGATTGAACCAGGGAATAATTGTGCCCTAAGCTGTTGTTCAGTTGGAAAAGGTGCAATATGTGTACATGTTCTTTCTGTTTGCAAAGGCAGGGCCTTGTGTGTGAATACATGTAGCTTCGAGCAAAATGTAGGTTTGCCACACTGCGAGCCTGACTGGTAATCTTAAATTGATTGTTAGTTTAATTCTTAGTACAATCAGGATTGTTTAACAGATGTTGTCCGATCACAGAATCACATTCATTGTTGGATACAACATTCTGAGTCTTGCAAGCACGAGCTGGTTGAGTACCTTCAGTACTTTGCCTGTTGCTAATGTGCTGTTTGAGACAATCCACCAGCCAAAAGGCCATACAGCTTACGTACCTGGCATCATATACCACATTACTCATTTGTATGGTAGGTAGAATATGTTTTTAGTTTGACAGCAGCATCCTGTTAGTAGAGAATAAATATCACTTCTGATGCTATTGCATAGTAGTAGCAATAAAAGGCTAGTTTCACTGTTGCTCCAATGTTGAAACACCTGAAATTCATCTTTGAAATGGAACAGTCAAACGAGCTCTAGTTTCTTGACGTACTAGCTGAGAAATCTGACAATGGATTCTTTACTTTATCTACTGCAAGCTCACCTTCACTCGTCTATATATGCAGTGTGATTTCTACAGATCCACGTGCTATAGGTTTGTCTTTTTTTTGTAATCTCATTAATAGATCTCAAGCCATTTGCTAACTGCGAAAATTTGATACTGAAATAGTTTGCATCAAAGGAATCCTGCGGGATAATCTACCCTGGTTAGATCATTGCTCACCGTGTATCGCACAAACACATGAACGGGCCTAAGCCACTTTTCCCAGTCCTGAAAGGTGTCCAGTCAACCTCAGGTTACCCTGGAATGGCAAGGTGTCTAATAACTTTGAACAACAGGTGAAGCTAGCCATTTCACACTGCCACTATGCACTTCCTATGCAGTCGGAACTGGAGTAGTTCTTTCCACAAACGGAATGCTGCTTTCAAGCTAAGACTAGTTAGCACTGCTGCCTCACAGCACCAGGAACGCGGGTTCAATTCCAGCCTCAGGTGATCGCTTGTGTGGAGTTTGCACATTCTTCCCATGTCTGCATGGGTTTCCTCTGGTTTTTTTCCCACATTCCAAAGATGTGCAGGTTAGGTGGATTGACCAGGCTAAACTAACCCTTAGTGTCAAGGGATTAGTAGAGTAAACATGCGGGGTTATGGAGGCAGGGTCTGGTCGGGATTGTTGTTGGTGCAGACTGGATGGGCTAAAAGGCTTCCTTTTGTACTGTCGGGTTTCTATGACTCTATTCTATGATCTATAACTGTTCCAGTGCAAGGGAACATTGCAGTCAATATATGTGACATAATATATTTTGATACAGAAAATAAGGAATCAATATAAAGGACACAATTTTTAAAGGGGTGCAACAGAGAGAACCAGCGATATGTGGCTCCTTCCTCTGTAATTGGATCCTAGATTTCCTAACCCACAGACCACAATCAGTAAGTATAGGCAACAACATCTTCTCCACAATCACAATTTGCAGGGTTATGAGTAATGGATTAGGACTAGCTGAGTAGTTCTTACAGATGGAATGGACATAACAAATTGAATATCCTCAATCTGTACTATAACCACTTCATGATCATATAGGTTCCAACTAAAGTCAGAATGTCAGTCAAGAAAGCAGACAGCATAATAATATTTGGGGAATCAAATATATTTATTAATTAAAGTTATTAAGTGTATGATGTTATTATTTATTGGCAGCACGCAGGATTTTTTCAATGGTTTCATTTGTTCAGTGAAGCTGAGCCATATAGAAGAGGAAGCCAGCAATGTACATATCTGAGTGTCCAGTAGGAAAATGGTATGGGTCAACTGTAACATTCTCCATAGATAGCGATTGTAAGGCTCGCCTGTGAATAATAGTCCCCAGAATAGTGTATTGGAAGGCGGCTGGTATTGTTGAATTATACCCCAACAAGGCATCAACATCTTTAAAACAGGTTGGCAGAGAAATTCTTTTTTTAAAAAATGAATTCAAGTAATGTATAAAGTGAGTTGCAATTTAAAAAAAATACATCCTTTGCTTAAAGATTCCTTCAGCGCTACATGAAGGTAGAATTCCCCTCCCTTTGAAACTTGTTTTTATCAACAAACTTAAACTATAGAGCACGCCAAAGTTGATAACATTTTTGGAAGCGTTGTGGAAGACACGGCCCTGTCTACACCAAAGGGACAAAGTGGAAGTGTTCGAGAGCTTTACGTTTCAATGTGTCCAGATCACCAACAATCTGTCCTGGTCCCCCCGTGCCAATGCTACAGTTAAGAAAGCCCACCAACACCTCTACTGGTTTGTTTCTATCATTTTGATTATCATGGAATCCCTATAATGCAGAAAGAGGCCATTCAGCCCATCGAGTCTGCACTGACGACAATCCCCATAACCCTATTTATTTATCGTACTAACCACCTGGGTTACTAGGGTCAATTTAGTATGGCCAATCAACCTAACCTGCGCATCTTTGGACTGTGGGAGGAAACCGGAGCACCCAGAGGAAACCCACGCAGACATGCGGAGTATGTGCAGACTTCATATAATTAACAATCCAAGCAGGAAATCGAACCCGGTGCTGTGAGGCAGCAGTGCTAACCACTGCGCCACTGTGCCAGATTCCTTCTCCATTGGGAACATCCTCCCTGCAACTACTCTATCTTAATCTAGTCAATCTGGTCAGCCTAGTCAGTTTAGTTCATCCAGCAGCCCTCCAACAGATGCCATTTTGGGCATTCTCTGCTTTCACCAGCTCCTCATGCAAGTCTGCTGTGCTCTCCCTACAGCGCACAACTATGTGAGGTGACAAACTAAAGCCCGCTGATGTGCTGGTGCCTGGCAATGTGAGATAGTGTGACACAGATGGATCTGAATGTGACTTATTCTCCGAAGTCAGTGGAGATCTTTGAGGTCCAGGTGCTTCTGGAGGATAGCATATCTGAGGGATGAAGAAAATAAATCAGTGGTATGAATCAGAACACACTGAATGTGCATGCTAAATGGCCTGATGAGACTATGGACAAAAGAAACATTGCGGCGCCATAATTATGAGATCACTAGGGACTCTTGCTTAGGACATCTCATTTAAGATGAGAGGATCCTAAACTGTTTGCACCATCTGCCAATTTTGCATCTGTCCACCAGTCTCTTCCTTACCTCAGAGAGAACCTGATGATCTTGTTCACGGTCATGCTTGAATTCTCAGGCATCAATCACAATGTTGCTAAAGATGGGCAGATTGGGCACCCCACCATCTGCTCATGTGCACTTATTGGCATGATGGTTTCTCTTCTCCTTTACAGACAAAGGTGCATTTATTACTTCATCCTCTATCTTTAACACCACATCAGACTTGCATTTACACCCCCACACCCACTTCCCCCTCACGCCCCTACCTCTCAAGAGCCAGGTTCAGGTGCCTATCAGATTCTTCTTCCTTGCTGCAATCAGACGTTCAAATGGACCCGCCTTATATTAAGCCGATCTTTTTCTACACCCTAGGTGTGACCACCACACTTTATTCTGCACCCTCTCCTTTTCTTCTTTCTATGTATTGTATTGTCTGATACTGGGGTCATTTTAGTATGGCCAGTCAACCTAACCTGAGCATCTTTGGATTGTGGGAGGAAACTGGAGCACCCGGAGGCAACCCACGCACCCAGGTAAGGGCGGCAGATTTCCTTCCATAAAGTACATTAGTGAACCAGATGGGTTTTCCCAACAATTGACAATGGTTTCATGGTCATCAATAGATTCTTAATTGACATGTGACAATGATGAATCCAATCAAATATGCACCCAGGCTAGAGCCCTGATCTCCCAGTCTTGGCAAGCACAGGTACATCTTCCTTTGAGTCTTACATCTCTGGGTACTACAAAGGCTGATAACCCTTCAAGCTCCACACAGCACTATCGCCAAACTCAACATTAACCTTGCTGAGCTCAAAAATCATTAAGCCTTTTGTGGAACTAGGTCTATGTGCGGTCCACCACATCATGCCCACAGGGCTGCAACCTCTGAGCAGATCTTCCTCATCTGGTGTGTAGGTCTCCTCCTGTTGTTAAGATCTCTGCCTGGCACTCACTGCCTCCACAAAAGTGCTTAGGCGCTCCTTTGGGAAGGGGGAAGACAAAGGGCCCACCGGCATTGCCCTCCTACTTAATGTGCCGAGCGGGTGCTGAGGTCATAACTTCACGCAATGTTTAACTTAACTCCTGGACAGCTCCCAGAGACTCCTTAAGGACTCCTGTCAGCTTTCAGGGAGCTGCCATGTAGAAATCCCCTGCCAGCTCCCCATTGGACCCAGTATACGTCATACCCCCGCAGTCCTTCTCCAATGTTGAAGCATGTTTCTTGCTGGCCAGCCCTTTTTTTTATCATTCATGGAACACGGGCATTACTGGCTGGCCAGCATATATTGTCCATCCCTAGTTGCCCTTGGAGGGCAGTTGAGAGTCAATCACATTGCTGTGGAGTCACAGGTAGGCCAGACCAAGTAAGGAGGCAGATTTCCTTCCCTAAAGGATATTAGTGAACGAGATGGGTTTTTCCAACAATCAACAGTTGTTTCATGGTCATCAGTAGATTCTGAATTCCTGATTTTTTTCTATTGAATTCAAATTCCATCATCTGCTGTGGCGGGATTTGAACCCGGGTCTCCAGAACATTAGCTAAGTTTCTGGATTAGTCTAATGATAATACTACTAAGCCATCGGCTCCCCTTAATTGGCCGGCTAGTGTGAAATTGTATTTGGCTGAAAGCAGAAATCACAGCCGCTTCCTGCGCTGATCATGTATGCACACCTTGCACAAAATTTAGGCCCAGGCATCATTACCCAGTATGACTGCAGCACAAACTCTGTACTTTTGGATTCAATTGCCCTCGCAATAAATCCACATATATGTATAAACACAAAGGTGTTAGGACATTAAAAAATTGAATTTAATCCTGAAGTAAATTTTATTTACCTTAGTTTCAGAGGATTGTATGTGCCTGTGATGCCACCAGTGTTCCACAATAATTTCAGCTTCACAATTTTAAATCATTTGTTATGGAGGCGAGTTTGTCAGAAAATTATTTCTATTCATAGCATTCAAACAATTACAGTGGAGTTTTTTTTGCCATAGCCTCCCCGAACACTAAAATAGCTTTTAGTTGGAGCAACTATTTTCTATTCTATGACTAAGTGGCACAGCTGTCACTTTAACAGTAGGCTTTAAAAGCAAAATTATCCTACAACTTTTAGATATAACTTTATTCAAGAGCAATAATTTCTTGTGCTTAATTCAGAAAAAAAATTAAACTATTTTCTTTATTATACTAAGATGAGTTTCTCCACAAATTATTCTGGTGATCTATCAAAAGACCTATTTATAGCACATTAGATTCTGAAACATATTTTACATTGGCAGTTAAATTATTAACCATGCAAATGAAAGAAAACAACACAGGTTCAGGGAAAACACTTACTTGGGTAACCTTCTTGCCTCTGAGTCAAGGTTTGTGCCTTCAAGCTCAATGCTAGGCTGACATTGTCGTTCAGTATTGTTGAAATGTTGCATTGCCAGAGGTGGACCATTTAGATGATTTGGTGAACCAAGATCCTGTAAACATGTTGGCATGGATGTTAAGGAATCCATGACATAACAATTTGTTGTTTTTATTGTTTCATAGGGTGTGGGCATTGCTGACTGGGCCAGAATTTATGACCCATCACTGATTGCCCTTAAGGAAGTGGTGAGCTATCTTCTTGAACTGCGGAAGCCCATTTGATGTTGGTAAACCCACAGTGCTTTCAAGGAAGGAATTCCAGTATTTTGACCCAGCGACGGTGAAAGAATGATGGTATATTTCCAAATCAGGATGGTGAATGGCTTGCAGGGGAACTTCCAAGGTGATGTTACCATGGACCTGAAGCCTTTGTCCTTCTAGGAAATAAAGGTTTGGAAGGTGCTGCAGTGCATCTTGCATATCGTAGAATTACAGACTCCCCACCATGCAGAAGGAGGCCATTCAGTCCTTGAGTCTGCATCAGCTTTCCAACAGAGCATCTCAGCCAGGCTCAGTCCTGGGTGAGATGCTCTGTTTACCCCATCAACCCCCTTAACCTACAAAGCATGGGACACCAAGGGGCAATATAGGATGGCCAATCCATCTAACCTGCACATCTTTGGTACTCACTGCTGCCACTGTCCATTGGCAGTGAAGGGAGTGAATGTTGAAGGTAGTGGATGGGGTGCCAAAAAGGCAGGTTGCTTTGTCCTGAAATATGTTGAGCTTCTTGAATGTTGTTGGAGCAGCACTCATCTAGGCAAGTGTAGAGTGTTACATCTTTCATCTGACATGTGCCTTGTAGATGATGAACTGGCTTTTGGGGAGTCAGAAGGTGAGTTACTTGCTGCAAGCACTCAGCCCCTGACCTTTTGTCACCGCAGTATTTTACATTGCTGGTTAAGTTCAGTTTTGGGTTAATGGTAACCCCACAGAATTTATAAATTGTGAATTCATCAATGGTAATACCATTGAACGTCAAAGTGTGATTGCAAAGATGCACTTTCACAGATTTCATTCAAGAACACAAGAGATATTAACAAGAATTTTACAGCTGCCATATGGGTTGTAGCTAGCTCCCAAAATGTCTCTGCCTAGGAGCCTCTTTCATCATGGGGTGTTCCACACTCTGAGTCCTGATTGGTTACCCAGGCCAGGTGACCCTTACTCTGCTGTGTTGAACTTAAAGAGACAATTACCACATCCCTCTCCCTTTAAGTTCTATATGCAATTGTCAATAATTAATTCACTCCATGCTAAATACTAACTAAACATTATGTACATGAGCTGGACAATTATAAATCAGTGGAAGGAGTGGTCTGTTTCTTGTAGAGAGATGTAATTCTGTAGTCTGAAATGCTTCTACAGGATTGAGATTAACAGGAACTGCAGTAATGAGTACCTCTTCTGGTACAGGCAATTCGTCACTAATTGCTTCCACAGAGACGCCAGCTATATCTATAACAGGCTGATCAGATACTTCAATGCTTTTGGGTTTGAAAATATTTCTTGGTGGCAACACTGACTGATGGATTGTCTCTGTACTCCTCAAATGATCCATATGTTTATAGGGAATCTGTCCCTCCATGTTCAATTGCTATGAAAGGGGTCCACCTTCAGAGACAATAACTTCAGGGATCTAACTTTATCCACTTGTCAATTTTCTCACATGTATAGCTTCATTTAACATTAATTGTAGTATGTGGATCATGGCTTGATTTCTGTTTATTTTAGCTGGCTTCTATCATCCCTGGCAGCTTGGAAACACAAGCTCAACCTTGTTCTGAGTTGATATCTCATTAGCAGTGCTGCTGGTGGAACTCCCATTTTGCATGTGGAGTGGTATAAAAACTAAGGAGAAATCATGAGATTTTGGTCTCCAAGGTTTCTCCTGACAGCTTTCTTAGGTGGACTTGAAAGTTTGAATGGCTCTGTCAGCTAGTCTGTTAAATGCTGGATGGTAAGGCGCAGTTCTAATGTCTTTAATACCGTTGAGAGCGGCAAAGTTTTGGAACTCAGCAGTTGTGAATATGGTTCCATTGTCTGATACCATTACTTCAGGTAACCCGTGAGTTAAAAAGCATTGGTGTAATCTTTCAATGGTAGCATGAAATGTGGGTATCTTCAACTTAGAAACGCCCATCCATTTAGAATGTGCATAAATCATGAGCAGAAAGAGTGCGCCCAGCAATGGGCCAAACATTATCAACATGGCTGGCCAGGCCATTCCCAAGGATGCAGAGGTCTATAGCAGGCAACCATTATTGCAGTTGGCACTGTTGACAGTTCTTGACCAGCTTCTTGATATCAGCATCAATGCCGGGCCACCACACAACTCCTGGCAAGCATCTTCCCCTTGGAGATGCCAGGATGGATGTCGTGTAATTCAGTTAGGCATGATGTGGAGATGCCAGTGTTGGATTGGGTGGGCACAGTAAGAAGTCTCACAACACTAGGTTAAAGTCCAACAGGTTTATTTGGTATCACAAGCTTTTGGAGCGCTGCTCCTTTATCAGGTGAGTTCAGTTAGGAGCAGCTCTTTGCCTGGTACAGGAATGACTACTCTTACTCTTCAGAATATGATGCCATCCTGACAACTCAGTTCATTCTTCCGGGTAAAGAATGGTTTCATTTCCTCAAAAACTGCCTCATTTACCCATCCTCTAAGTATTTTGTCTCTCACTTCGGACAGAAGTGGAGCTTGATTGGTCCAATTCGTGATCTACTTCACCTAATCTGGCAATATTTCCAAACAATTAAACTCTATGATGATTCCTTATGATACTGGAGTACATATGATACTTTTTTGCAAGGTTAGGTAGCTAAGGGCATTCACATTCATTATGTGTGTTCCACATCAGTGTTTGAAAGTATATTCATTGGCAGACAGAATTAATGATCACCATTGAATTCTTGCCAAGGCGATCAGTGGGATAGCCTTTTCCTCTATGAAGAGGCTCAAGGGTGGTTTGTGTTCAGAAATGATAGTAAAGTGTCTACCATGTAATTACTGGTAGAATTTCTTGTCGTCAAAGATAGTCCTTCCTTCTTGATAGTTGAGTGGCATTTTCGGCTTCAGAGAGTTCTTGACACATATTGCATTGACCTTTCAGAGCAATTGTCAACAGCACCACTTCACCATATAAAGAGGCACCACAGGTCAGTATCAGTTCTTTAGATGGGTCAAAGTGTACTGACAAGTTTGAAGATTGCAGCAATTGTTTTACTCTGTTGAAAGCTTCCTCCCGGGGAGTCTTCCAAGACCATTGATGGTATTTCTTTTGCAGAGTAAAGCAATGAGGCCAATACCATTGCTACGTCTAGCAAAATTGTTCATAGTAGTTTACCATCTCCAAAATTGATTTGAGTTGAGTTGTGCTTGTGAGGCAGACACCTTTATTGCCCTGTGGACTGATCATTTTTGGGTAATTTTCCATATTGCCAGTTAGTTGCCAGTGTTGTAGCTGTACCCTAATAGCTTGGCTGAGCACAAGTCCTCAGTATTATTTCTGGAATGTTTCCAAGGCCCATGGGCTTTGCAGTACCTAATAGCTTCAGCTGTTCTTAATATTATATGGAGTGAATCAAATTGGCTGAAGACTGGCATCTGTCGTTCTAGGGGCCGCCAGAGGAGGCCAAGATGAATCAAACACTTGGCACTGCTGGCTGAAGATGGCTGCAAATGCTTTAACTTTGTTTTTTAACAGATTTATTGAGCTCTGCTTTCATTAAGGAAGGGATCTTCTGGGGAACTTTTTCTTGCAGTTACTTATTTATCTGCTCTCCACCATTCACAAATGGATATAGTACAACTGCATAGCTTAGATCTGATATATTGGTTGTGGAATGCTTAAGCTCTATATCTATCATCTAGTTTCCTCTGGCATGCATATAGTCCTGTGTTGTGGTTTCATCTGGTTGATACCTAATTTTAGATATGTCTGGTGCTGCTCCTAGTTCTTGCCCCTGTATTCTTCATTGAACTAGGATTGATCTCCCAGCTTGATGGTCATGGTAGAATGACGGTCATGTCAGCTGTGAGGTTACGGATTGTTGAATATAATTCTTGTTATTGTTAGAACATAGAACATTACAGCGCAGTACAGGCCCTTCGGCCCTCGATGTTGCGCCGACCAGTGGAACGAATCTAATGACCCTCTAACCTAAACTATTCCAATGTTATCCATATGCCTATCCACTGACCATTTGAACGCCCTTAAAAGTTGGCAAGTCCACAACTCTGCAGGCAGGGCATTCCATGCTCTTACTACTCTCTGAGTAAAGAACCTACCTCTGACATCCGTCCTATAATTATCACCCCTCAATTTAAAGCTATGTCCCCTCGTGTTAGCCACCACCATCCGAGGAAAAAGGCTCTCACTGTCCACCCTATCTAACCCTCTGATCATCTTGTATGCCTCAATTAGGTCACCTCTTAGCCTTCTTCTCTCTAACGAAAACAACCTCAAGTCGCTCAACCTTTCCTCATTAGACCTTCCCACCACACCAGGCAATATCCTGGTAAACCTCCTCTGCACCCTTTCCAATGCCTCCACATCTTTCTTATATTGCGGCGACCAGAACTATACGCAATACTCCAAGTGCAGCCGCACCAGAGTTCTGTACAGTTACAACATGATCTCACAGCTCTGAAATTCAATCCTTCTACCAATAAAAGCTAACACACCGTACGCCTTCTTAACAACCTTAACAACCTGGGTGCCAACTTTCAGGGATCTATGCACATGTACACCGAGATCTCTCTGCTCATCAACAATACCAAGAGTCCTTCCATTAGCCCTATATTCTGTACTCCTGTTACTCTTTCCAAAGTGAATCACCTCACACTTTTCCACATTAAACTCCATTTGCCACCTCTCAGCCCAGTTCTGCAGCTTATCTATGTCCCTCTGCAAACTGTAATATCCATTCTCACTGTCTACAACTCCTCCGACTTTGGTGTCGTCAGCAAATTTACTAACCCGTCCTTCTTCACCCTCATCTAGGTCATTTATAAAAATGACAAACAGCAGTGGCCCCAAAACAGATCCCTGAGGCACACCACTAGTAACTAAACTCCAGGTTGAATATTTCCCATCAACCACCACCTTCTGTCTTCTATCAGCTAGCCGATTCCTGATCCAAACTGCTAAATCACCCTCAATCCCATGCATCTGCATTTTCTGCAGTTGGCCCACAGCATCTCAAGAATGCCCTTTTTTGATTTGCTAGATCTGTTATGTTGTGTGGCACTGTCACCATGCTAGATCTGTCCAATTTAGCATGGTGATAGTGCCACACAACATAATGGAGAGTATCCACAATGTAAAGATGGGACTTGGTCTCCATAGAGTGTGCAGTGGTCAATCTTACCAATACAGTTATGGATAGAAACATCTGCAATAGGTAGATTGGTGAGGATGAGTTCAAGGTGGTTTTTGCCTCTTGTTGGTTTACTCATGACCTGCTGCAGACTCAGACTAGCAGCTGTGTCCTTTAGGACTCTGCCAACTCACTTTGGCGATACTTGGTCAGCAACAGCGGCCGCGATTCTCCCATCACGACCTGCAACTTTTCTGGCAGATTACGGTGGAAGATGGGCGTCGCTGGCCTTGAACAGGGATTTGCACATGCATCGGGAATGCATGTGCATCTCCCACAGCTGGTGAACAGTCACCAGTCAGACCACGCTGGAAACCGGCGGGAAGGCAGATAAGTAATTTAAATCTTTTTTTAAAATGTTTTCAATATGTTTTGCAGTTCATTATTGGGAATTTATAGGCCCCGATCAACTTTCCCATCCTGCCAGGGATCATTGCAATGGGGTTCAGACTAGCTCCCCACGTTTGGGGAACTAGCGGGAAACTCCACCAGAATGGAAAGGGGGCCTCCCAGGGGTTTGGGTGGAGGGTGTGATGTTCCTGGGCAACCTGGAAGTGCCAGCCTGTGCCCCCGGCACTGCCCAACAGGAAAGTGTCCATGCCGAGAGGACACCTTGGCATTGGGCATCGGGCAGTGCCAAGGGGGTGGGGCTTATTGCGGGCAGGGGCTGGGGCAATCAATGGGGTAGAGGGTCTCACTGCCACCCTGCAGCGAGGTTCAGTCTGGGATGGAGGAGGGCAGTGATTGAGGGTGGCTGGGGGTGTGTGGTCTGCCGAAGGGGCACCTGCCTCTGGGGGGAGTCTGACCCTGGGTGGAGGTCAGCAGTTGGGGGGGGATCTGCCAGGGTGAGGGGGCTGGGGGGATCACCACTGCTGGGGAGGAAGGTGGCATGTCCATCGAGGTGCTCTGGGGTAGGAGTTGTCAGTGCTGGCCCGGGAATTGTTGTGGGGGCCACAATCAGCCTGTGGGGGAGGCTTGAGGAGCAGCACTGCAGGAATCCTAGACTGGCCAATGATCAAACTGGCCAGCAAATGGGGAATCTGACAGATCAGGAGCATTGCTCATGCGCAGAGTTCCAGAACTTTTAAACTCTGGTGCGAATAGGCCAGCCCCAGGTTTTTAATGAGATTCCCAACTGGGACCTCTGCAGCATGTGGAGATTCAGGTGAGAAGCTGAACTGTCATAACAGCCAGGATTTAGAGCAGTTTTCCCACCAATTCAGCACTCTTGGGAGAATCACCCCCAGCATCACTATAGAACAACTTCATATTATATCGCAACTTAACCATGGAACAATGTCCCAAGGTCTATCACAAGTGTGATCAATCAAAATTGGACATTGAGCCATGTAAGAGAATATCAGGACAAGTGTCTGATAGCTTGGTCAAAAGAGTAGGTTTTAAGTGGCATTTGAAAGGCAGAGTGGTGGAGTGGTTTTGGGAGTGATTTTTGGAGTGTACAGGCCAGGTAGTTGGATACACAGTGATGGAATGTTTAAAATAAGACATGCACAAGAGGCCAGAATTGGAGAAATGTGAATATCTCAGTAAGTTAGAGGGCTGGAAGAGGTTAAAGCAAGGAAAGGGTCAGGCCATTGTGGGATTTCATGTGAAAGATTAGACTTGAGATGCTATCGGACCAGGAACCAATTTCGGTCAACCAGTTGAGGGCTGATGATTTGAAGATCGAGGAGTTTTCCTGGTGTTCTAGCAAACATCACCTAAAACAGAGCTTAGACTTGAGCAGAAGAGGAAGGAGCAGAGGCGGCTGTGTATATATTTAACAAACTAAAATCAACAGAAGTAAAATCACCGAGTAGAGTCACAGGATAACAGGGCATTAGTTAGGGAGTATTATTGCTGTCAGGTTATTCTCTTTAAGTTAGGCGGTTGGATAAACTAAAGTGTGTTTTGTAGTTGAATAAATAGAAGCATGTTATTCCTGTTGAGTGCACATTATACCATGTGGGAACTCCAGAATGCTTCTCATGTCCTGGAAAAGCATATGTGCAGCAAGTGTCATCAGCTGGAAGAGCTCAAGTTCCAGAGTTTGAGCAGCAGCTGGCATCCCTGCAGGGCATCCATGAGGCTGAGAATTCTGTGGAAGGCATATTTCAAGAGTTGGTCACCTCACAACCATGTAGTATTCAGTCAGAGAGCGAATGTGTGTCTGCCAGAAAGACAAGGAGAATCTGGCAGGTGGAGCAGTATTCCCCAGAGAGTATTTCTGATTCTGTCTAGTATTCAGTTCTAAATATCAGTCAGAGCAATGGTTCATCTGTGAGGATTAGCCAAAACAAAATCCATGGCACTATTGGAAGCTCAGCTGTACTGTGGGGAGGAGCAAGTTCCAAAATTAGTACTGCCAGCAGAGTAATAGTTAGGGGAACAGACAAGCATTCTATGTGGTTGCAGACGTAACTCCAGGATTTCTACGCTGCCTCCCTGGTGCCAAGGTCATCAGAAAGAGGTAATTGCCCAACAACATCAGTAGAAAGATGAATGAGGTCTTGCAGGGCAAACTGTAAGAAAAGGAATTAAGAAGTAGCAATCTCTGGATTACTCTTGCTGCTGCACACCAATGAGCACAGAAGGGGAGGCATTCAATTCACGGGCATTTGGGAGACATTCTGAGTGAGAGGGTGGTGGTGTACAGGCCAGACAGGTTACGCCACAACAGGACCAGGATCAATTTCATGATGGGGAGAGTTTGTGCTGTTGCTCACTAGGGTTTAAACTAGCTTGGCAGGGGAATGGGAGTTGAGTTGTACCTTCATAAGGGGAAAAAGCAAAGCTGGAAACACAAATTAGGAAAGGAGTGAGTAACAATGAAAATAAAAACTAGAAAATAGACAGAAAATGAGTTGTTCAGTCATTAGAAAATATACTTCAATGCCAGGAGTCTAGAGAATAAGCAGATGATTAAATAAACTGAAGGTACATAGACATTTAGGGCAGGAGTTTGGACCCATGCTAGGGGTGAGTACAGAGTTGGACTGGGCCCAAAAATATCAGCACGTGCGACATGCCAATTTCCTGACTTCATTTCTCAGCTAGCTATTTATTCTGAGCTGGGTTGTGGGCTGGCAGGTGCCTGTTCTCTGGAGGTGAGGAGCTGATTAGCCCATTAAAAAACTTGTTAACTGCAAATTCCCTTGTCTACCTCCAGTTTCCCAAACTGGTGAGGACAGAAGTTTAACTGCCTGGAGTTGCAGCAGTTTTCCAGGCTCCCACCCATGCTGTCCCCCTCCCACGCTGTCCACCTTCTTTTCTCCAATGGCACTTGCACTCCACCCCCCACAATACCATCCTCCCTCCAAAGATATCTTCTCCATACCATTCCTCCTCCTCCTGCTTCTTTGCCATCCTGATTCCCTTACTGCTACCTTTTCCATCCCTCAGTTTCTCTACTACTCCCATCAATGCTGTTACATTGCTTCCCATGCCACTCCCCCTCCCACCTGCATTGTCTCTACATCCATCATTGCCAAGAGTTGGCAATGGGACCTGAATACAGTAACCACGATTGGGAAGCTATCAGAGCTGGGATTGGAATACAGTAACCACGACCGGGAAGTAACAATAGTCGGCAACTGGAATGCAGTAACTGAGATCGGGAAGCAGCGAGAGTCAGGGACCAGAATATAGGAACTGACACCAGGGAATAGGCCGTGATGAGGGCTGAGTGCAGTAACCGATGTTAGGAAGCAGCAAGTGTTGGAATACAGTAGCCAAGGCCTTCTCATTACAAGTAACCAAGATTCTTCTCATCTTATGAAAGGATTCTCAAATTCACTGTCTGAAGTTAAGGCAAAGATCCTCGCTGCATTTTTTAAAAGAATACATGAAATATGCTATCACTTCCAAGACCAAGAGCTCGAAAGTGTAAATAGGCTGCATAGTATAGACAAGATGGGCCAAATATCCTCCTTCTGTGCCATACATTTTCAGTGTAACTACTGTTCATCCCTTTGCTATTTGTATGATGTTGCTGGTTCTGAATGGCAGCTGCACAAGTAATAAGTCACTATAGTCCAAAATAAAATCTATTCATCCAAATTTACTGTTTGAAGTTTATTGTTGATTGTTGGTGAATGCTTTCCCAACTCATGACAGATCAATTTTACTAGAAGAACCTAAAAGAGGACTTTGTCCCTCATTTAAATATGTATGAGCCTTATGTCTACTGTTTGACGTGGGACCATTTTCAAGCATCATGGGACACAGGAAATTGGTTCTCACACTGCTCTTCGGTAATAAATAAGAATATGCAATATATCCTGCTTTCAAAACCTTATTTAAGATATGAGGTTCCCATTCGGAATAATACGGCTTGTATTTCCACTCTAGTGATGCCAGTTACTAAGTCCAAAACAGCATGCTGTGTTAGGTCTTTACTTTCTGCAAAGGGATTTCCCAAGGTTAACAACTTCATGTCAGTGTTATATGTACTGATCAGTGAAATACTCTCTTCTCTGTGACCAGGTAATCAATGAAACCTACAAAAAAACTTGTTCTTTGCAAATAGGACAAAACTGTGAGTATACTATTCAATGGTAGTTGCTTATTTTCATTGATATGCATCTGCTCATTTCCCCCCACAATCTGTGTTAGGTGTCGTGATATTTGCATGCATATATTACAATGTAAATCTTCTCAGCAGAGCAGGGGTTAATGTGGGACATGAGAACAGCGCCACCCAAAGTGTGATCTATGTAGTCACATGGTCAACTAACGGTCTAGAAGAATGCAGCTAACCTGCATGGTGGGAGCAACCCCAGGCATATTTGGAACTGTAAATAAAGTCTTGTATTGCAAGGCAAAATTAGCTGTCCAGCTGCTTACAGACTTCATTCCCTTCAAGTGACCAGATGAAGAATTTCAATTTTAAAATCAACCTTTATTACATACTTTCTTCTATTTATCTCTCATCTTCCAGACACAATTATGATAACTACATTTCTAACCAGTGTTATATCAACCCCTCATCTCCTTTCCTGTCCCATTGTCTCTTCTTAGAGCAGATACCAACAAGATTTAACCCTATGCAACAACCTACCAAGGCATCAATGGTAGGTGTTGCATAAGGTTAAATCTCACATGATCCAAGGTGGGGTAACCAAATGGATACAAAATTGGCTTGATGACAGAAGACAGAGGGTGGTTGTAGAGAGTTGTTTTTCAAACTGGAGGCCCGCAACCAGTGGTGTGCCTCAGAGATCAGAGGTGGGTCCACTGTTATTTGTCATTTACATTAATGATTTGGCTAAGAATTTAGTAGTCATGGTTAGTAAGTTTGCAAATGACACCAAGAATGGTGGCATAGTGAACAGTGAAGAAGGTTATCTAGGATTGCAACGGGATCTTGATCAATTGGGTCAGTGAGCTGACGAATGGCAGATGGAGTTTAATTTAGATAAGAACATAACAACATAAGAAATAGGAGTAGGAGTAGGCCAACTAGCCCTTCGAGCCTGCCCCGCCATTCAATAAGATCATGGCTGATCTGTCTTGGCTCAGCTCCACATTCCCGCCCTCTCCCCATAACCCTTAATCCCCTCTCTTATCAAAAACCCATCAACCCACGTCTTAAAAATATTTAGCGAGGTAGCCTCCACCACTTCAACGGGCAGAGAATTCCAGAGATTCACCACCCTTTGAGTGAAGAAGTTCCTCCTCAACTCCGTTCTAAACCGCCCCCCCTTTATCTTGAGGCTGTGCCTCCTGGTCCTACTATCCTTTCTGAGCGGGAAGAGTCTCTTCACCTCTATCCTATCCATCCCATTCATCATCTTATACGTCTCAATGAGTTCTTCCCTCATTCTTCTAAACTCTAACAAGTACAAGCCTAATTTATTCAGCCTCTCCTCATAGCTCAACCCCCTCAACTCCGGCATCAGCCTTGTAAACCTCCTCTGCACTCCCTCCAAGGCCAAAATATCCTTGCGTAAGTACGGCGCCCAAAACTGCACACAGTACTCCAGCTGCGGCCTCACCAATGCCCTATACAGCCACAGCAAGACCTCCCTACTTTTATATTCAATCCCCCTCGCTATGAAGGCCAGCATCCCATTCACCTTCCTGACCACCTGCTGCACCTGCAAGCTGGGTTTTTGCGACTCATGCACAAGGACCCCGAGGTCCCTCTGCACCGTCGCCTGCTGCAGTTTTTCGCCACGAAAATGTGAGGTGATGCATTTTGGTCGATTGAACCAGGGCAGAACTTATTCAGTCCTTTGGGGAGAGTTGGGCACTGGGGAGAGTTACAGAACAAAGAGATCTCAGGGTACATGTTCATAGCTCCTTGAAAGTGGACTCACAGGTGGACAGAGTGGTGAAGAAGGCATTCAGCATGTTTGGTTTCATTGATCAGAACATTGAATACAGGAGTTGGGACGTCTTGTTGAAGTTGTACAAGACATTAGTAAGGCCACACTTGGAATACTGTGTGCAATTCTGGTCATCCTGTTATAGGAAGGATATTATTAAACTAGAAAGAGTGCAAAAAAGATTCACCAGGATGCTACTGGGACTTGATGGTTTGCGTTATAAGGAGAGGCTGGACTTTTTTCTCTGGAGCATAGGAGGCTTAGGGATGATCTTATAGAGTCTATAAAATAATGAGAGGCATAGATAGTCAATATCTTTTCCCAAAGGTAGGGGAGTCTAAAACTAGAGGACATATGTTTAAGGTGAGAGGGGAGAGATACTAAAGTGTCCAGAGGAGCAATTTTTTCACTCAGAGGATGGTGGATGCCTGGAACAAGCTGCCAGAGGTAGTAGTAGAGCGAGGTACAATTTTGTTTTTCTAAAAATCGTTTGGAGAGTTAAATGGATACAGAGAGATATGGGCCATACGCAGGCAATTGGGACTAGTTTAGGGGTTAAGAAAAGGGGCAGCATGGACAATTTGGACCGAAGGGCCTGTTTCCATGCTGTAAACCTCTTTGACTCTATAACAAGCTGTGACTGTGCATAATTCAATGGAGGCCTTGTATGTATGCTGTGTTGAAGCCTTCCTTCTAACTAAGAGTTCCTTGACTGTTATCTGGTTCTGCTTCAACCAAGACCAGTGGTTTTTCTCAGCGTTTTCTCTGTGTGACTGAGTTAAACAGCATGCAGCTGATGTGATTTTTAAACTCGTGTGATTATTAACATATGGGCCTCAAGATCTCATCAATGAGCCACCACCACAGCAGCCCAAAAATCCATATTATTACATTAGGTACTCAGTAAAACAATGAGGTTTTTTTTAAACTGGGATGCAGACATATGTTGCAGATTTTTCCTACAGTGTTTACTTCTGAAAATCTTTCTTCATCATAATTGCATAATGTTTTTCTCCTTTTTAATAAAGGGTAAACAAATAAATATAGACAAAGAAAGCAGCTATGTGCCAATATTAATTAACATGGAGGAAAGATACCAATCCTAACCATAATTATAGCAACTAAGTGCTCACCATAAAAGATGTATGAGTGTGAAACACAAGTAACAGAGTATGCAGACAGGTGCTAGTACCAGGAAAGGACAAAAGAACAAGAGCAACAAGAGAGAATTTCTGAATCTGCTTTCCTAGTGCTAAAAGAGGAAAGATAGGAAATGATGGAAGGTAATTTTCATTAGCTTTTTTCAGCTTTAATTTTTGAATAGCAACATTTGATTACAACTGAAACACAGTGATTAAAGTAGAGCAATAAGTCTGCTTTGGGACAGAGAGAAGTGGACATATTCAGTGCCACTCACTACAAGTATGGTATGTCTTTTTTACAGCTATTAGGAGCACCTTAAGAGAATGTGTTAGTTGTGTTGACAGCTGAAGTGCTGTAGCACACTTTTTGCATTCTTGTTTCTGTCCCTGAGTTGCTGTTTAATTTTACTTTCAGCATATTAGGGAGCTGGTGTATAAATTACTTGGTTACAAGGAAAGACAAATGAGAGGATTTATTCATATGATAATGTAATTTTAGGTTTTCTGTCAAGGGCAACTCAAATTTAATTCTTGGGTTTGAGCGAGTGTCATTAATTACCTACATAAGAAGCAGTTATGTTGCAAGCTTGAAGAAATCTTTGTTTACTCACTGTCATTTCTTTGTAAGGAGTGTTTGACATTTTTGAAAGATTAATCCCCTGAAGATTCTTCTTCTAGCAATGTAAGGTTTCATCAAAAATGTTTATGATTTAACTAGTGGTGACTTCATTCTTTTGGTTTTCTGTTCACTGCCAATTTCTGCTGTGGAAAGAGTGATCACCTAATAGCTCCAGGCTTAAAAAGCAAGTGCTGAATTAAGAGGTCACAGATTATTTTTCATAGTGAATTTAGCAAATCAGCTATCTTTAACAAAAGTAGTGCATTAACACACTGAACACATGAGTATCTATGTACCCACAAATGTCTATTTTCAAATTTCAGGCAAGGTCATTACACTATCCTCTTTGGCAGCTTTTAGCAAATTGCAGTAATTTGTGAAGATGAAAAAATAAAACACGCTGAAAGGTATTGTGTTACTGACAAAATGGTGCTCCCAGTAGCTATTTAAAATTCTCTCAAGCTTACACTTACCTCCTGAAAGCCCATAATGCAGGATTGCAACTTAATTATCCTCCTTCATACATGTCAGTAATACCCAGAAGTGATGTGAACATGTTTTTCAAGGCGGAAGGAGACCAAAGAGATAGTCAAAGACATGGCCAATAGCAAAGGCCAGAAAGTCGATGCTAAAGAATGGAAGTGATGACAAAAATAATGCTGAAGTGAAAATTTATGCAGGAAGAGAGTGAACAAATTAGTTGCTAATTGCTAAAGCTTTGTCCTATACTGCACTTGGTCTGAGGCACGCAACTTTCTTTCATTTTTAAATTTGATCCATTTGTGCTGCTATATTGCCTCAGTAGGTGACTACACTGTAAACAATCCCTGCTTGAAACATGTCCACACTACAAACTCACTTAAGCGGAAGGGGTTAGGTTGCATGTTAAATGACACTGCCAACAACGTAGTACATCTCTCAGGCCATGTACCCAGTGAAAGTACACTCATGCATGGCTTCATCTCACATCAAACTGGAAGAGGCATTTGCTGAGTTTAAACTCCTCTACTCCCAGTGATTCTGTCACAAGCCAGAATCCACTGAAAATGCTGACTCTTTGAAAATGCCTGAGCTGGTCAAGCACATGCATATTGCAGGATGGCCAATGACTTGGCCAATTTTCACTCCCAGCACAAATGTGTGGTAGCATTATGAGGCCTCATGGCCAACTCAGACATACGCATCTGTAAACTCGACAAAGGGATGGGAATAAGCATCCTTGACAAGTGTACTTTTATCAACAAAAAGCATGATGTTCCTAATGATGGGTCCAAATTTGTATTCACTGAAAGCATGACAACACAGCCCTGTTCAAAAGCAAGTTACAAAAATGCTTGTTGGATTTGTGCAAGAGCGATAAGATGCCTGGAGTGTATATGATAAGATTTGTCCTCATGGTTCCCTCCATCCATTTATGAAAGGGCTTCCCAAGACACACAAAATTGGTGTCCCTCTAAGCCCTATCTTATCTACGAGTGGTTCTGCACAACATGAGTTGGCTAAATGGTTCACTGAATTGCTACAACCGGTTCTGAGAAAGTTTTCCATATACGCAGTGAATCATAGAATCCCTACAGTGCAGAAGGAGATCATTCAACCCATTGAGTCTGCATCAACTCTTCAAAAGAGTATCTTACCCATCCACCTAACCTGCAAATCTTTGCAAGGAAATCAGAGCACCAAGAGGAAACCCGTACAGACATGGGGAGAAAGTGTGAACTTCCCTCAGTCACCCAAGGCCAGAATTGAACCCAGGTCTCTAGCATTGCTAGCCACTGTGTTGCCCACCTTAATGAAGACTGGATCTGCGTATTGATAGCAATGCTGTAATCATGCGTTTATTCAACTTTGCAAATCTATTTACCAAGGTATCAATTAAGGAAGCTATAGACATATCACTATATCAAGGTGATCTAGACACAACATTGTCTGAATCTGAATTCATTACGCATGAGAACTAAGCAAATTGCACAGTTGGGTTCAGTTTTAATGACACTTGTGTACCCAAATAGATGGCGTTGCCATGGGAGCCCCTCTACATCCATCTCTTGCTAACATGTTTGTTGGTTTCCATGAGAAATAAGCCTTAGGTAGACTGAGTCTTAACCTCACACCCCTTGCATATTTCCAACACATAGATGATAGGTTTGCTGTGTTTGAATCTACAGCTACATGAAATTATTTCCTCACATACCTAAATGGGCTCCATTTGCACTCAAATTCACTTTCAAAATGGAGCGGTCAAATGAGTTCCACTTTCTTGTCATTCTAGGTGGGAAATCCATTAGTAGGTTCTCTACTACTGTCAGCTGCAAGCTTGCCTTTACTGGTCAATATACGGGTTGTGATTCCTATAGCTCCTAGCATTGTAAAATAGACGTTTTTTGCAATCTTGTAAATAGGACCCAAGCTCACTGTGCAGACTTGATGCTGAAATAGGGTGAATCTGCAGGATAATGGTTACTCTGATCAAATCATTGCTTGTTGCGTATTGTGAAAACTCATGAATGGGCTTCAGGTTTCCACGTTTAATTCTAGTCTACCTCAGATTGCCCTGGAAGGTGAAACTAGCCATTTCATACTGCCATCATATAGTGGCAACACATATGGCAGCAAGTTCTCCCATCCTGCCCGCCACTGGAATTTTAGCGGGTGGATTGCGGAGAATGATCACCTTTGACAAATGGGTGGGAATTTCTGGCTTATAAACTAGAGAATGCCGCTCATGGTATTTATTATCCATGAACTGAAGGTTGCCGTCAAGCCAAAACAATATTTTGCCTACCACACAAGTCAGTAACATGATATATGAATTTTCACAGTTGGTGTGATGCCATGTTTAGACTGTACATCCCAACGGGTGGATCATATGAAACAGCACATTCCTTTGGCTGTTCACAACCGGCAAAGTACTAACAATAGCCAACCAACAAAACACAGAACAATGTATCCAACATGAGATGTGATTGGAGAACACTTGCTGAACTATTCTGATTTTGCTCAAAACTACATTGACAACCAATTTAGGATTATCATTCAGGCTTTCAGTGTGGCACACTTGCATGTACTAGAAGCTTGGCTGTTTCCTGAATATTGGTGACAAGAATTATCCCATGATTACGGTATGGTTGCATGGCGCACCAACCATGTTGACACCAACTCTGCTGAGAACGGCAGGGCTCCTGCAAAGTAACCATGCAGGAGAAGTACTTTTCCAGCATGTTGACTGGTGGCAATCCCATTTTGCTTACAGCATGATGTGCATGTGTCTGGGTTGCAAACTGCAGGGTGAATTTTATGGCCTCCTGTTGGCATTTGTGAAGGCAATAAGGATTTTGTAAACTAAAGTATATTACCAATCTGCTGCCTTCCTACCCATCCCTGACCTGTCTCCCATATTACCATGGACATGTAAAGCATCAGGCATGTTGTAATATGCCTTTAAGAGATAGCAGCACGCTGTCACTAGAAGGTGTTTTGATCCCAGTTGATGTTTATAATTGCACAGGATGATCCCAGAATGGAACCCTGGGTCAAAAGGCCATTACTTTGGTGGAGGAAGAGAGTTGAAAAGTATTTATTACCCATGAATGGTTGGATTATTATATGTTACTCATTTATCCCTCCCTACACATACACACAGATTTTAAGAGTAACACACATTACAGAGTGTGGGAGGGAAGTGGGGGGGTGGGGAGAGAGAGAGGAAGGGAGGAGGGGGACATTCTCTAGCTTCCCTGCTGCATATTTCTCGTGGTGAGAGACAGCATGCCATCCACCAGTGGCAGGATCTTCTAATCCCGCTGATGTCAGTGGGATTTCTCACTGACTGCACCTCACACCACCAGGAAGCCCTTGGCAGGGGTGCACAATTGACGAGAGTAGAAGATCCCACTGGTGTGAACAGCTGGAGAACTCTGGCCTACATCTCAAGCTATAATGGCCGCATTAGCAAAAAGTCTCTTTGAAGAATATCATGCCTCGTTGTGGCATGATATTCTTCAACAACCTTATCATTCACACACAGGCAGAGATCGGATGAGAAAATGCATAAGAGAGTGAGCTTATTGGACCAGTATGAAGTTGCGAGGCATGCCATATGCTAAGAGGCAGAAAGAACCATTGATCTCACATAAAGTTCCTATGCATCCTTGGTCCAAAATCACATCTGACCTTCTTCATGTCCCTGCCACTGACTTCACTGTCATTGTCGACCACTTTACTAAGTGCTTCACCATTCAACAATTGCACAATATATCAAACATAACTGTTGCAAACACTCGAAGTGTTATTTTCAGTTTATTTGGTATGCTTACAGAAATCATGGATTATTATGGATATCGTTATTATGGATAATAGCCGGTAATGTATTGGTAGGCCATTTCAGGGCATGTGTGAGAAGTTGAATATCAATCAAACTATTTCGTCCCCTCCTTACCTTAGATCAAACAGCCTGGCTGAATGAACAAATCACACAGTCAGAAAAAAGATACAAACATCTGAGGTCACTTACCAACGCACTCAAGAATAGCTTCTTCCCTGCTGCCGTCAGACTTTTGAATGGACTTACTTCGCATTAAGTTGATCTTTCTATACACCCTAGCTATGACTGTAACACTGCATTCTGCACCCTCTCCTTTCCTTCTCTATGTACGGTATGTCTGTATAGCACGCAAGAAACAATACTTTTTACTGTATTCTAACATATGTGACAATAATAAATCAAAGCAAAATGTCCATGAGTGCATGACACATCCCTCCCTCCAAACTCCTGCACCTTTAACTCATTAAAGGAAACATTTAACATTTGTAAAATCATAGAACAACCAGAATAAATCAACCAGAAACTAACCTGTAAGCCAGTTGACAATCTCTGCCTCCCAGCACTGGTGGGGGAGGCCCTTCCTGTTTGAACGGATGTCCAGCTGTACAAGGTTGAGAGAGGACACTGACTGGATCACTGAGTTCCAAAATGGCACCACCGGCATCAAATGCTGCACATTGATTTGACATTGTGATGTGCCCGCTTTGCCTGTTGCGGGTTAATGCCGTCACCGGTATGGTCTTGAATGCATTCTGTCCCAAGATTGTTCCTTTGTACTCTGACACCGTTTTGGAGCTCTAAGGGAATCTGTGGCACCTAATGAATGGACACTCTTGCACCCAATTCCTCCATCATTAAGTTTTTGTCAATTAGCATTAAACGGATGTAGGGAGTTGATTTAACACAGAAGATTGAAGAATTGCATTTGGTGTAAAGACAATTTAATCAATGGTGCTGAGAAACACACAGTTCAGTTAGATGAGTCTTTGCTCAAAATAGTAAGCAGCATGTAAGACGATGACGAGTATTGGTAATCCACACTTTACATAATCATCAAGAACTCAACTTTGCTGCTAGAAGCCACAGATTTTCAACCTGAGCTGACATTAAAAGCAAAACATGCAATATTTATATATGACACTTAAAAATGTCTGCAATTATCTTTTCATTATTCAGCTCAAACATCCAAATGAAATGAAGTTTAATCCTGCATTACGGTTGTATCAACTATTTTTTGCCCTTTTGGTAGAGAGTGTTTCTTTGACAATGTAAATTGATTCATCTGAAATGTATAAATTAATATGTGTGGTAAGTGTCCCTTTAAGAGCAAATATATCAAGTAAGAGCAACGAGGTCTGAACAATCAATCAAGATCCAGCATGGGGCATTCACTCCAGGGGGAGGGTTTTTTCCTAACAGAGTTTACAATGGTGCTGCAATCAGCCATAGCACCAAAATTGCCAAAGGAGCAGAAAACGGGAAACATTTCCAGTAACGCACAAAACAAAATGATACAGTGGAGACAATCAACCAATGATTCTTAAGGTGAAATGTTACCTGGACCTGGTATTGGGGAATGAACCCAACCAGGTGGTCGAGGTTTCAGTAGGGGAGCTGTTTGGGAACAATGACCACAATTCCGTAAGCTTTAAGGTACTGATGGATAAAGAAAAGTGTAGTCCTCAAGTTAAGGTGCTAAATTGGGGGAAGGCTAATTACAACAATATTAAGCAGGAGTTGAGTAGATTGGGGGCAGATGTTTGAGGGCATTTCAACATCTGGCATGTGGGAAGCTTTCAAGTGTAAGTTGATAGGGATTCAGGATCAGCAGATTCCTGTAAAGATGTAGGATAAGTATGGCAAGTTTTGGGAACCTTGGATAATGAGAGATATTGTGAGCCAAGTCAAGGAGAAAAAGAAAGCATTTGTCAAGGCTAGGAGGCTGGGAACACACAAAGAAAGTGTGGAATACAAGGCAGGTAGAAAGAAATTTAAGGAGTAAAGAGGGCTAAAAGCATTGGCCAGCAGGATTAAGGAAAATCCCAAGGCTTTTAGTACATATATAAAGAGCAGGAGGGTAGCCAGGAAGAGAGTTGGCCCACCTAAGGACAAGGGAGAGAACCTATGCATGGAACCCAAGGACATGGCTGAGGTATTAAATGAATACTTTGCATCAGTATTCACCAAAGAGAAGGACTTGGTGGCTGATGAGTCTGGGAAAGGATGTGTAGATAGTTTGAGTCATGTTGAGATCAAAAAGGAGGAAGTATTGGGGTTCTTGAGAAACATTAAAGTAGACAAGGCCCCAAGGCCTGATGAGATATAGCCCAAAATACCAAGAGAGGCAAGAGACGAAATTGCTGGGGCCTTGAGAGAAATTTTTGTATCCTCACTGGCTACAGGGAAGGTCCCAGAAGATTGGAGAATAGCCAATGTTGTTCCTTTGTTTAAAAAGGGTAGCAAGAATAATCCAGGTAATTACAGCCCGGTGAGCCTTACATCAGTGATAGGGAAATTATTGGAGAGGATTCTTCAAGACAGGATTTATTCCCATTTGGAAATAAGTAGATGTATTAGTGAGAGGCAACATGGTTTTGTGAAGGTGAGGTCGTGTCTCATGAACTTGATCGAGTTTTTCGAAGAAATGGCGAAGATGATTGATGAGGGTAGGGCAGTGGATGTTGTCAACATGGACTTTGTAGGCCATTGTACAGTAAGGCCTTTGACAAGGTCCCTCATGGCAGACTGGTGCAGAAGGTGAAGTTGCAAGCGATCAGAGATGAGCTGGCAAGGTGGATACAAAACTGGCTCGGTCAAAGAAGACAGATAGCAGTGATGGTAGCAGTGGAAGGCTGTATTTCTGAATGGAGAGCTGTGACAATAGGTGTCCATCAGGAATCAGTGCTGGGACCTTTGCTGTTTGTAGTATATATAAATGATCTCGAGGAAAATGTAACTGGTTTGATTAGTAAGTTTTGGATGACACAAAGTTTGATGGATTTGCGGATAGTGATGAGGACCATCAGAGGTTACAGCAGGATATAGATCAGTTGAAGACTTGGGCAGAGAGATGGCAGATGGAGTTTAGCTGGACAAATGTGAGATAATGCATTTTTGCAAGGTCTGCGTCATGCAAGTGGAGAGCGGAAACTAATAGTGCGCAATGTTTAGTCATAAACATGGTTACAAGTTGACACTGCAGGCCAAAATGAAAGGCTAAGGCCCTCGAGGATGATTAGACTGTAACCCACTCCTGACAGTACTTGTATGAGGCCATTGAGGAGTGAATTGAATAGAATGAGTCCAAGGTGAGTCATGATAAATACCTACAACATTCAAAGTGATCAGACTTCGGTGCAGGTAAACCATGATATTAGACCCTTCCAAGACCTATACTCATGAGGCCACTTTACAAGATCCTCTGACAAAAGGCTTACATTTGCATGGTCCAACTATCATGTTCACATAGGAACCGGCTTTATGTGGATGTTGAGATGACTGACAGTGCTGAGAGATTGAGCAACACACCATAGACGTGAGGGAGTTGATGGGAGATATTTGAGGGGAGGGAAGGGGTACATCTGTTGCACTTGGTTGATCATGGAACATTGTATCATATGGAAGAGCCATTCACTACCTGATACCTTGAGGCTGGAAAGCTAAGTATATTTATACATGCGAAAGTATATACTGAACACCTGTGTCACCATTGCTCTCAGTATTTCTTAATATTTCTTAACCTACCATCTGCACCTCATCTTCTGATTGGATAATTTACAGTCTTCGGGATTGAACATTAAGTTCAACAACTACAGACCATGAACTCTCCCCTCCACCACCACCCCATTTCCATTTTATTGCATTTCTCTTTTCATCGCATTTTTATCATCCTTCATTCTCATTTCCACTTTTCCACTTCTCCATTCTTGTTCTTCATCTTGCCCCCAACGACTGCATCCCACCTTCATACTATAAGCCGCTTCTGATTTTCTTTGCTCTTAGCTCTGATGAAGGGTCATCCAGACTCGAAATGTTAGCTCTATTCTTTCTCTACAGATGATGAAAGACTTGCTGAGATTTTCCACCATCTGATTTTGATTCAGATTCCAGCATCTGCAGTGGTTTGCTTTTATCTAGACTGTTACACCTTATTGACTGAAATGACTTTGATGGACATACTCCGGAGGCCTGAGGCATTGAGGGTCCCCAGACTGATAAGGGTCTCCTGTTCTGGCTCAGGTACACGCTCCTCAATCTGACTTGTTGAAGCTGGTGGGGTCATAAGCAGAGGGAATTAGGACACCCTCAGAGTGTCTATGGTGAAGGCCCTTGGCTACTACCCCTCTTTACTGTGGTGGATGGCATGGTGGCACAATGGTTAACACTGCTGCCTCATAGCACCAGCAACCTAGGTATGATTCCGGCCTCAGGTCACTGTCTGTGTGGAGTTTGCATGTTCTCCCCCTGTCTGTGTGGGTTTTCTCCGAGTGCTCCGGTTTCCTCCTACACTCCAAAGATGTGCAGATGAGGTGGAGTGGCCATGATAAATTGCCCCCTAGTGTCAGGGGAACGAGGAGGGTAAATATATGGGGTTACAGGGATAAGGCTTGGGTGGGATTGTTGTCAGCGTAGACTTGATGGGCCAAATGGCCTCCTTCTGCACTGTAGCTTCTATGATTCTATGACTCCCTGATCCTATCAGCGGGGAGGGCTGTAAAATCCTGCCCATAACATTTAATAGTGCATAAAGAAGTCATTGGATCCAAAATGTCTATGCTGGTGCTTATGCCCCATGCGAGCCTCCTCCTACCTTACTTCATCTCACCTTCAAGGACCTTTCAATTCCTTTGCTCCTCATATACTTGCCTAGCTTTCCACTAAGTTCATCAATTCCAATCACTTCAATGGCCCCAGACGGTAGTGAGTTTCACATTCTTACTAATGTCATGAATTCTCATGAATTCCTTACTGGATTTATTAGTGACAATTTTCTTTTCATGGCTTCTGCCATTTTACTCCCCCGCAAGTGGAAACATATACATGACAACACTGATACAGGTGAGACCAGACATTTCCAGGTGTTATGCACACACACAACTAACTGCATCAGAAGTTTGTGTTCAGACAGCAGCATTCATCATGCATATGCCTCACGAGACCTGAATCTCTGGACTTTAAAAGAAATGAAGAATTTGAACAGTTTGCTACCAAAAAACATCCAATGCCATGTGCTCCTGCTCACTTATGTTCTGTAATTCACCTGGTACATCCCCCTCAAACTGACAAATAACTTGGATACTTCTACCTGCACGGCTGAGCAGGAACTGAGATGGATGTACCCATACCAGTGCTTACAACAGGTGGAGTAATTGATGCAAACTTCTGTCAGTGACATGCCTTGCAGGAGGAGCTTGGCAAGCTTCTTGAGAGTCTCATTGGATGTCTGGGCCCTGTTTGCAACATGATGGAGGGGACCTTCTCCTCTGTAGGACTCAGGAAATGCCGATGTCCTTTTCCTCGTTGCTTCTGTTCGCTCCCCTCTGTTGGGCTGCCTTGCACAGAATGTCAGTTATTGTTTGGGACTTACTTTGTGTGACGTGCCTGACATAGCTGACTAATTGAAGGTATGTGATAGCAATGGAAAGTTTGTGAAGGTGAGGTGAAGTAACTGGATGTTAAGGCAGAGTTAAAGAGTGCTGAAGGCTGAGTGAGGGGCACGTGGGGCATTGAGCAGCATTGAAGATTGGTGATTTGGTGGGTTGAGCACTAACATGAAGTTGTTAAATCTCTGTGTCACAGTTGCCAGGTCTTCAGCTTCACACGCAGGGAGTTTATCATCATGGCTATCTGGACCCATTTCATTCCGAAGGTGGTTCTTGAGGCCTCTGGGACAACAATGCCTTTCATCTTGCCCACCTGCACCACTGATGCCTGCAGCATTGTATCTGTCACCATGGATCCCTTTGTCTTCCCTGGTGTTCAGTTTGTATGTATAATGCCATGGAAGAAGCCCTTGCCAGCTGGGCTTCTTTGTGGGCCACATCAGAAGGTTTCCTCCAAGCAAACATGGAGGATGCCAAGGTATGAAAGAACAACTGAATTCTGAAGAAGTCATATTAGACTCAAAACATTAATTCTGAGGGCCCCAATATCTCCATCTCCCTGTATGCTCTCTAAGGTCCCTTAAAATCCTGGCCCTCAATTTCCAGCCTTCACCATCCTATAAGAAGGCATGGCAATCAAACTTCAATGAGTCAGTCATGGCATGGACATAAATGAGGCAACGTACCAGCCCACTTCAGACCGTAAAAGCACTGTAGTTACATTACCTATATAAATATATATATGTATGTCTTCCAATAAAGAGAAGGCTTGTGCCCACAGCATAACTTGATTAAGATGTTTGCAGTAGAGGCAACTTCACATTATCCTTTCTAATTGTAATGGTTTTGATATTTTATTTCTGTTCTAGTTTTCAGAAGTGCAAATGTTCGACACTTCTACCTTTTTAATTACACAGTGAAACAGATGTAATTATTACATTTGTTCTGGAGAGAAGTTAACTATTGTCAATATCTTGTACAAGATATGCTTGCATTTCAGGGGACAAAATTACAGCACTTTCGTGACTCAGTTTATTGGATACTTGAGCTTGATTTCTCCCACATCTACATTTTCATTGTACTGAATAATTCTACCCGCGTACACCAGTAATTGGTTAGAATTTTATAGTGTGGGCTGGAAGATTTGGTTAATATCCTATTATTTTGCTTGATCACCTTTGGATGTTGATGAAACATTGTTACTACTCAAACTTTCTACAGTTTGGAATTCTTCCTTCTGGAGATGAATGGCATGGGTAAATTGACAGGGCAATGAACTGTAGATGGAAAGAACATTAACCAGTGCACTGCAATATAGCTGAAAGAATAAATTTACCAAAACTTTGCACCGCTGAATTTCAAATTTTGTATTATCCATCAACAGGACAACTCTCCAATGTAGCTAGCCTGTCCCCTGGCCACAGAAAACCCATATTTTCAATTATCTAATTTTCAAAGAATATCCCTACATATTATTATTACCTGCTAATCCCTCTAACCTAAGCATCTCAGGACACTAAGGGGCAATTTTAGCATGGCTAATCAACCTAACCTGCACATCTTTGGACTGTGGGAGAAAACCAGGGCACCCAGAGGAAACCCACGCAGACACGAGAAGCATGTGCAAACTCCACACAGACAGTGACCCGAGCCTGGAATCAAACTCTGGAGCTGTGAAACAGCAGTGCTAACCACTGTGCTACTGTGCCGCCTACTGTACTTTAGTCTTGTTGAGTAACTGAGTTTCTGATAAAATTAATCATATATCCATGTTGGGATTTAACTTTATTAAGTCGTTTTACTGCTCCATACCAATAATAATGATCAAAATCTCTCTTCTTTGGACTGTCTTTTTCTGTTGGAATTGTGTCTCTTTAGCTGCAATTAGTAGCATGATTTATGCTCTGCACACTCAATCAAGTTCGCACTACAGAGCAGATTACATCATTTGTCTTATTGCTGTGAATTTTTCGGGTCTGACAAATAATGAGCTGTGTGAGAAAGCCAAAAAAGTGACTCATGTCTATGCCTGACTTAACCTATTCAGTGAATCGTAGTCTTTGGCGAATGGTGTTCCTACCACCCCCAGAGAAAGGGGACTGTGTGATTTTATATTCTACTGTACCTGCTCAATGGCAATCAACGTTAGCTGCCTTCCCACAGTTCAACCACAAGGTTGGTAATGATTTCCTATGGATCTGGAAGGTCCCACCAACTGCTTCAACCCGTTGGGATTTGCACATCGGATATCAAGCACAATGGGAATCACAATAGAAGTGAATTAATAAAATGGAATCTTTGTACTGGAGCGTCACATGCTGACCCATTGTTCAGCCTTGGTTTTGTAGTAATTGATTGAGCAAATCGTGTGAATTGCTAAAAATAACAATATCCCTAAGACTTTTTTTTTAAAGAGCGAAATTGATTTGTTAGGAACATCTAGCATTTGTGCTGAGTTTCTGTAATATTTTCAGAAACAGATCTGTCAGTGTTTGGTCAATCCAGTCATTTTTAACCTTTTTTTTAAACTTGAAACTAAACAATAAATCTTTATTTTTAACCATGTCTCAACATTCAAGTCTGAATCTAGGAGATTACATACTATATTCAGCTGCAGTACAACATAACAATGGATATAGGAAACAGACAAAATTAGAATCTAGGAACATTAATAAGAATTAATTAAAAGGATTGCTGAATAATACAGGTCATGATAAGACCATTACTAAATTAAACCACAATTTGTTACATTGACATCCAATTTGATTTCAAGCTGAACTTCCAACCCCATCTCATTTCCAGCACAAAGACAGCTTAATTTGACCTCGGTAACATTGCTTGCCCGAGCTCAATCCACCTGCTGCTGAAGTTCCCATCTGTGCTACTCGCCATCTGCAGACTTAACTATTCTAATAATCTCCTAGCTGGCCGATCAGGTGGCATGGTGGCACAGCGGTTAGCATGGCTGCCTCACAGTGCCAGGGACCTGGGTCCAATTCCAGCCTTGGATGACTGCCTGTGTGGAGTTTGCAAGTTCCCACCGTGTCTGTGTGGGTTTCCTCTAGGTGCTCTGATTTCCTCCAACAATTCAAAGATGTGTGAGTTAGGGTAAATTGGCCCTTAGTGTCAGGGGCTTTAGCAGGTTAAATACAGGGGGATTGTGGTCGGTGCAGGCTCATTGGGCCAAATAGCCTCCTTCTGCACTATAGGAATTCTATGATGCTATGGCCTGCTGCCTTCCATGGTTTACAAACTTTAACCCATCCAAAACTCTACTGCCTAATCCAGCCCTGCAACCAGCCTCAGTCCCCCATCTCTCATGACATCCCTGACCTGGGTAAACTACTCAGTCTCCCCAGTTCTTTAAGTTTAAAATTCCCATCCTCCCCTCAAGCATCTCTCCTTGGGCTTGTCCATTCCTATGCCTGAATTGCCCCTGCCCTAAAATCCCATGAGAACTATATTCTTCTGTCTCTGGTTTCCCCCTCCATTTGCTCATCATTAGTAGCTGTCCATTCAGTCTTTTGGCTCCAAATGCCATTCCTAAACCTCTCCACTTCTTCTCTTCATTGTAAGCACATCATAAAACCCCTCTTTTTAACCATTTTTAGGTAATCATACTAATACCCGATTCCATTTTTATGCTGGTAACACCTTTAGGGAGCACCTTCATTGTGAGTTCTATCTAAGCGCAACCTGTTGTTGTTATTGCCATTATAAGTCTATGCAGTGTGCAATTCAAAATGTAGTATAATTTACTATAGTAACTACTACTATAATACTACAATAAGAATCAAAATGGAGGCTGAAAATATTTTCAATTCAGTAACAATTAAACAGAAGGGAAAAGGACATGATGTACTATTATTGCCAGATTCAGAAATCTCATGTTAATTGTAGATTATAGGAATAAATAATTCGAAATGAATGCAGGTCAGATTCAAATTTGTCACTTTTCATTCAACTGCAAAAGGCTTTGAAAGGAAATCTTTTTATCACTTGCAATCTTAAAAAAGGTGGCAGTTGTTCAACTGGTATTTGGTTGTCTTGTTTTTATTAAAGTATTATTTAATTGATTTTGTTCTTTGCTTTCAAAAACATGTTGCTGTGATCTGTTACACTCTGGCCTAGAAATTGAATTAAGAGGGAATTTGGTCTGCAGCCTCGCTGGGAGAGTACTGGTGAAGCCTGGACACTGTTTCATGGCTCCAGAGGCAGCTGGTCTGTCTCACAGGGCCAGCATGATCAGTTGGTTCATTGGTTGGCTAAGTGCTCGGGAGTGTCTGGTAGCTGTGGCGAGGAGAAGCCAATAGGGAAGTGAACGATGACTCCTTCTCCTGATGCTCCCCTGGGCTCTTGATTAAGGTCAACAGGGAATATTAAACTGAGATCTTTGCTGGCTGCCGCTATCAGTCCTTTAAGATATTATACTTCTGTAGAAACTGACTGCAACATGAACAGTGTTGTCATTCAAGGATTCAATCTGGCACAGGAGCTTGGCATAAGAATTTGCTTCCCTTAGGTGGATATACATTGCACTTGATGTCAATTTCCAACATGGGTCCTGGAGATCAACTAAGCAGCCCTAACCAATGGATGGTGTCAGCACACTGCCTTCCAGTTGGATCTGTTAGTGTTCATTTTCTGCCTATATAAAAAAAACTGGCAGTGTGATCCAATTTCTAGGCTTCTTAATTATTGGAATTTTATTTTGAGATTCTTCTATCATACAAGCTCTCTTGCAATTGGTTTCTCAACAGATAAAAGAAGTCTCTCAACAGATAATAGAAGGCAATCAGAGATTGGAAATGTCAGTAACTGCTTTTCAGAGTTCAGGGGCACTGCTGACCTTGTTGACCAGTTTCTTCATGAATGGAAGGAAGCCTTAACATTACAAATTTTGTATCAGTGCATTGAATCACAACATTGCGTTCTACCATTTCTCAAATGGTTGCATTTGCTTAAGGAATACAAACAAATGTTGCCACCAGTTTCCGCAGTTGTATCATACTCCTCTACAAAGACAAAATCCCAATAAAAATTCACCAATTAAAAATGTAGTATAATTTATAACACAATAAGAATCAAAATGGAGGCTAAAAATATTTTCAGTTCAGTAACAATTAAGCAGAGAGGAAAAGGACATGATGTACTATTATTGCCAAATTCAGAAATCTCATGTTAATTGTAGATTATAGGAATACAGAAACCTGGGCACAGGAGCAGACCATTTAGCCCTTCAAGCCTCTGCCACCATTCATTAAGACCATGGTTGATTTATAATCTAATTCCATGTACTTCAGTATCCGCAGCCCTTTTGATACTTTTGGATGACCAAACTGTTTCCCCAACTTCCAGAAGCTGCAATTCTCCCATTGCGACCCACAACTTTTTCTGTTGGGTCAGGGTGGGAGACGCATGTCTCCAGCCTTGAACAGGGATTTGCGTGTGCGCCAGGAACGCATGTGCATCTCCCAGAGCTGGAGAACAGTTGCCAGCCGGACTATGCTGGAAACCGACGGGAAGGCAGGTAGGTCATTTAAATCTTTTCTGCATGTATTTTAAGTATGTATATTAGTTAATTATTGGGACCTTTCAAATTCCGATTGAATCTCTCACCCGCCAGGAGTACTTCATTCCAGTGGGGTTCAGACTAGCTCCCCAATTTCGGGGAACTAGAGTGGGAGACCCTGCAGGAATGAAGGGAGTCAATCGGGGCCCCCAGGGGGTTGGGTGGCAGGGGGTGGTGCTCCATGGACATGGGCACTCTGTCAGCCTATGCCCCCTGGCACTGCCCAAGGGACAAAGTGCCCATGCCCAGGGGTCAGTTTGGCACTGCCCATCAGGCATTGGGGCATATTGTGGGCATGGCTTGAGGTAATCGGTGGGGGTGAGGGGGTCTTGCTGCCACTCTGCAGATGAGATCGGTCTGGAATGGAGGGTGGGCAGCAACTGGGGCGGGCTGGGAGGGGGGGGTGTCTGTTGGGGGCCAGCTCCGGGGTTGGTCTGATGCCGGGGGGGTGGGGAGGAGGGAGGTCAACAGGTGGGGTGGTCTGCCAGGGTGAGGGGCTGGGGAGATTGCCATTACTGGGGGATTATGTTGTAGGGACGCTTCGGGGCAGAGGTGGGGGCTCAGGGCTGTCCCAAAAATTGCTGTGGGAGCCGCGATCAGGCTGTGGGGGGAGACTGGAAGGGCAGCACTGCGGAGGTCCTGGGCTGGCCAGTGATCGAGCTGGCCAGCAAATGGGAGGTTGACAGTTTGGGGGCACTATGTATGAGTAGAGTTCCAGGACTGTCAGACTCTGATGCAAATAGGCCCTGCCCCTCTGGGTTTTTAATGGGACCTCTGCATTGCACAGAGCATGGAGATTCAGGTGAGAAGCTGAATTGACAGAACAGTTGGGATTTAGAATAGTTATCCCACCAATTCAGCACTTTTGGGAGAATTAGAGTCATAGAGGTTTACAGCATGGAAATAGGCCCTTCGGCCCAACTTGTCCATGCCATTTTTTTTTTAAACCCCTAAACTAATCCCAGTTGCCCACATTTGGCCCATATCCCCCCAACCCATTTTACACATGTAACTGTTTAAATGCTTTTTAAAAGACAAAATTGTACCCACCTCTACTACTACCTCTGGCAGCTTGTTCCAGCCACTGATACCCTAAATGCGAAAACGTTGCCCTTCTGGACACTTTTGTATCTCACCCTCTCACCTTAAACCTATGACCTCAAGTTTTAGACTCCTCCACCTTTGGGAAAAGATATTGACTCTCAAGCTGACCTGTGCTCCTCATTATTTTATAGACCTCTGTAAGATCATCCCTCAGCCTTCTATGCCCAAGATAAAGAAGTCCCAGTCTAGCCAGCCTCTTTTTATAACTCAAACCATTGAGTCCCGGTAGCACCCTAGTAATCTTTTCTGTCCGCTTTCTAGTTTAATTGGAGCCAGTGTTCCCCAATCTACCTTGATTGTTTCCTTTAATATTTTGAAAACTTTAACAAAATTTTCCCGTAACCTCCTAAATTCCAGGGAATGCAACCCTAGTTTGTGTGTACTCACCTTGTAATTAATCCATGCAGAACTGTGTTGCTCTCCCTCCTTGCTCAGTATTTCCTTCCTAAGGTGCGTTTTTCAGTTTGGCTTACAATACCCTAGGTGTAGTTTGACGAGGGTTTTGAATAGCAGAAATGGGACTTCTACCCCTTTGCATTCAACTCATCTGGCTTTAAAAGCCAGCATTCCATCAACCTTTATGATTATTTGTATTACCCATTCACAACATTTTAATAATCTATTTACCTGTCCCTCGAGCCTTTTTGGGCCACCATTTTTCCAGCTTTATTTTATCATTTAGAAAGTCTCCAATTCTATCCATTTAGCTTAAAAGTGGATAATCTTACAGTTGCTTACATTGAAAAGCATTTGCCAAAATTTTGCCCACACACATAATGCACCAATATCTCCTTGTAGTTTTGCACTTCTGTCTACACTGCTTACAATGCTTTCTATTGTCGTGGTGGACTCCTCTAAACAGAGTTGAGGAGGAACTTCTTCACTCAAAGGGTGGTGAATCTCTGGAATTCTCTGCCCGTTGAAGTGGTGGAGGCTGCCTCGCTAAATATATTTAAGATGCGGGTAGATAGGTTTTTGGTAGGCAAGGGGATTAAGGGTTATGGGGAGAAAGCGGGAAAGTGGAACTGAGCCACTTCAGATTAGCCATGATCTTATTGAATGGCGGGGCAGGCTCGAAGGGCTAGATGGCCTACTCCTGCTCCTGTTTCTTATGTTCTTATGTTCTATATTCTTGGCCGCAACATGAGCCACAGTGATTGTATCCTCCCACTCACTCTCCATTATCCTTTGAATCTTGAACAAAGTGTGCCTCAATGATGAGCTGGAGTACAGGAAAGAGATAGAGAATCTGGTGAACTGGTACAACGATAATAATCTCTCCTTCGATGTCAGAGAAATGAAGGAGATAATCATTGACTTCAGGAAGCATAGAGGAGAACATGCCCCTGTCTACATCACCAGGGATGAAGTAGAAAGGGTAAAGAGCTTGAAGTTTCTAGGTGTCCAGATTACCAACACCTGTCCTTGTCCCTCCATGCAGACACAATAGTTAAGAAAGCCCACCAATGCCCTTACTTTCTCAGGAGGCTAAGGAAATTTGACATACCTGCTACAACTCTCACCAACCTTTACTGATGCACCATAGAAAGCATTCTTTCAGATGTATCACAGCTTGGAATGGCTCCTGCTCTGTCCAAGACTGTAATAAATTACAAAAAGTCATGAACAAAGCCCTGTTCATCATACAAATCATAAATGGACCTACCTTACATTAAGTTGATCTTTCTCTCCACTTTAGCGATGACTGTAACACTACATTTTGCACCCTCTCCTTTCTTTCTCTATGTACAGTATGCTTTGTCTGTCCAGTGTGCAAGAAACAATACTTTTCACTGTATACTAATACTTGTGACAATAATAAATCAAATCAAATCTTTCTGGTACCAAGTGGACAATAAAGCATTCACAACTCTGGATCCTATTTAAGAAGGATGCTATCTGTTCCCCTCCTCCTCCTACCTTTTGAATTACCTCCATCTCCAAGCTGCCATGATCTACAACTCGGCTATCTTCTGACATCCTTTATCCTTATCTTCAAGGCAACAGTTAAATTGGGCTGCCTTTTTGAGCTGCTTTGGAGTATTGATGATGGGGTATTGTTTCTAGAAAGTTTCTCTGGACCTCAATACATTCGGAACATGCTTAAATTTTCAAAGTAAGGACAGTAGGTGGGAGTCAAGAAGCCACTCACTTCCATTACATGGCCTGTTAAATCTCATTAAGGAGCATGTTAGTGGATTGGGAGGGTGAGAAGGGAATTTTCAAAGTGAAGAGTGGGTGCTGCAAGTAGGCGAATAGCTGTCTTGAACAATGAAGATGGGCATTGTTTGATGTGGATAATGATTCAAATGAAGAAAAACAGAGTGATTGAAACACAGTGCTTCATCTAACTTTCTGGTGAATGTTTGGTCACTTCTATGCAACTTAGCAGTGTTGAACTTTTGGTATGCCACCCACACTATTCAACAAGGCAATGGAAAACACTGTCATTTTATGTTCAGCCTTGCTGTCCAACTTTCAATACTGCTGGAGTTGTATTCCAATCCTGGCACTGCTGATTGGGCATTACACTTGTCTCTGGTTCATTTGGCTATTTTACGTTAGAGATCATGTTACGTCACTGATGCTGATGCATGAGAAATTATCCAGGCCTTGGGTTCCCGATTGCAGAATCAAAAGTCCAACCCATTGTACCTATTGGATAGGTGAGTTTTATGTAGTTCCTTTTTTTCAAAAAAAAAATGGCTCTCATATCCTCTTTATTCTACCATATTGACCACATCAACCTCGGTCTGAACCTTTACCTCTTGTAAAAAACATGATTGAAGTCTGAAGCAAACTGCTCAGATGCTGTCCCTCGTTCCTTATGTGTCAGAGTCTTTCCAACTCATGTTCCAGCTCAATGACTCTAGACCAGATGGTTTCAAGATGGAGGTGTCACTATAAATATAGTTTTCTTCAGCACAGACCTCAACCTCCCAAATACAGCAGTCCAAATAAAAATTGGTGTTGTAATTCTCAAAGCTGTGAGGCAAAACTAAAATATTGTATGTAATATATATTTTCTGGGGGGCTATGTGAGCTCAGAATTAAGAAAATACACCAGTGCAAGTAAAGGCTTGACCCAGTCTTACATAGCTAATCTCCTTCAGCAAACACATTCGTGCTTTCATGTATGCACATATAGGCATGCACATATTTGCATCTCTCTTTATAATAGCAATGATTATTCGCAAGATCTGAAAAAGGATCCTGCTGTGTGATCTTCTTTAAACATTGGGTGCATCTGGCAAATGAGCAAAAACATTGGAAACTGGTTCACTGATGTTAATTTTAATATTTATTAAACCATACTTTTTTTGTGCACTAAATACTTAAATATTGTTCCAATCACTGACCTTTACATTCCATTATAGTTCCTGAGGAAATCAAAGCCATGAGCACAATATTATTGGATAATTCATGACAGTACATTACTCAGAAGAGCTACAACGAAAGGGATTTGTAGCACAGTGTGAAAGGTCACAGGTCACAAAGAAATAAATGCCTTTCATCTTTACATATGCAGAATACAATCTCAAAAATGAGTAATGTCTTTTGCTGATAGAAAACAAAGAAGAAAAATACATGTCCAATGTAGCATGTCATTATTCAACTGCTCACTGCTCATTGACAGATGTATTTGCAGTTACTCCCTGTTATTCTATAGCTACGATCTGATGTTGGCCTGATCTGTGTCGGTGTTTTCTCTTTAACTGGGTGAAGCACTTCCATAGAAAATCACTAGGCAGGGGAAACACGGCTGGAACTTCTAGTAGTACAATTGCACCAGTTAAGATACATGAACAGGTAAATATTTTGTTAAGAAAAAGAGCTACAAATGAAACCTTAAAAAATGAAGCACACTGCCAGGTATCTTATCCAATGACTCAAATCAGTGAGCAGCCCTTCTAGAGATTGTGGGGCATTTTGATGGTAAATGGGTTCCTATGACTATAACTTCACACATAGCAATTTACTCTGTTAGCCAAGCAATCAGGAAGTGAAGGCAGGATAGATGTTGGTGCTCTCTGTCCTTAGGGAATGCTCATATCACCAAATGTAAGGATTAAAGTAAGGGGGATGAAGACATATTTTCCTGAGACTCTGTCCTTTTCTGGTTGTACTGAGAAGCATCAGAGTTGAGCTGCACTAACAGTAGGCAGAGGCATGTTTACAAGACAGGAGGGGGTGCTGAAGCTTCCACAATAATTAGTCACCCAATGCAATGGCCTAATCTGGATCCTGGAGCGATCAAAGGAAGTCAAAAGGTATCTGTAGAAAGGCTGAGGATCTGCCAGACCAGCAGTTGATAGCTACTTGTCTTTCTTGGGCTTCATTTCCACTTACATTTCCTGCTCCTTTTGCTGGTGTGATGCTTTACCTGGAAATAGGGGAACTCTGGCTCAAATTAATGATTGAGCAGGTAATAGAAGCATTAGAGCCAGATAAAGACAGGTACTGGGTGGAGTTCACCTATTTTCAGGCTAAGTGCTCCTGCTGGTGTGAAAATAGGAGTATTTTGTGCTGTTGTTGGGAATGACTGTCATATGGAAGTCACTCACCTGATTGGTTGAAATTATATGCATCCTGCGATTCACGCCAGTCTGCCCCACTGTTCAGAGATTGAGGTGCCCTTTTTAACGAGTAGCTCAAACTACGTTTATAATGCCCCCACACCCCCAGAAACCAAAATGGTAATCCTTTCCACTCCCCTTAACCCTGCTAACTTCCCCAAGGTGGGTCTGGTGGTGGGGCAGCATTTTAACAGGTGGGAGGGTGATGAATATTGACTCTGCCCCCACCCGAGTCCACCTCAAATAATTCTATGGTGAGGAAATTCCAGTTCCAAGACTAGATGTGTAACATTGTAAATTCATTTCAGCAGGTCAGCAGAGAAAGTAGCATGGTCACACTAAACGGCTCAGCACACAGAATGACTTTGCGTTCTGACGGCTTTAAGCTACTGTAATTATTGCTTTGGAACTTCCAGGTACTCTGTGCCAGAGAATACATGCAATGAATAAGAGAAAAGGGAGCTTCAGCCTAGGCTGGCAGTTCTATTGGACAGCAGCGCCACTGGGGAGGTGTTGGTTGCTACAGAGCAACACCTTCCTGAGGACTTGGGCTGAGGAGAACCCAGACCTAGGAGAGAGATGCTGGGGTTTGGGGAGGGCTGGGGGGTGTGGTGTGGGGGCAGGGATTCATGGGGTGGAGGTCACTGGGAGAGATCTCAGGAGTCAGCAGAAGGGGAGGGAGAGGTTTCTCAGCACTAAACCCCCCACTTCACCCACTCAGTGACAACTACCTCGATCAGGCACTGAGTGACTTTGAACGAGAGATTCTCCCATAAAGCTCACAAGCTACCCTACTCTTTTGCTGCCAATCGAGACCTTTAAGTAGACAGTTAAGTGGGCCTCAATCCTGCCACTGTTTGCATCAACCTGGCAATAGGGGTTGGAGGGAGCTTGCTGTGTGGCGAGCGTGACAAGCAAGCCTGCGTAGGGTGGCTTGCGAGCTTTAAGGGAGAATCTCTCGTTCAAAGTCACTCAGTGCCTGATCGAGGTAGTTGACATTGAGTGGGTGAAGGGGGGGGTTTAGTGCTGAGAAACCTCTCCCTCCCCTTCTGCTGACTCCTGAGATCCCTCCCAGTGACCTCCACCCCATGAATCCCTGCCCACACACCACACCACCAGCAGCAACCCACCCCACCCACGCCCCAAACCCCAGCATCTCTCTCCTAGGTCTGGGTTCTCCTCAGCCCAAGTCCTCAGGAAGGTGTTGCTCTGCAGCAACGAATACCTCCCCAGTGGCACTGCTGTCCAATAGAACTGCCAGCCTAGGTTGAAGCTCCCTTTTCTCTTATTCGTTGCATGTATTCTCTGGCACAGAGTACCTGGAAGTTCCAAAGCAATAATTACAGTAGCTTAAAGCCGTCAGCAACGCAAAGTCATTCTGTGTGCTGAGCCATTTAGTGTGATCATGCTACTTTCTCTGCTGACCTGCTGAAATTAATTTACAATGTTACACATCTAGTCTTGGAACTGGAATTTTCAATCACAATGAAAGCAAGGTGAGCTGCGGGAAAAGGATGAAAGTAAATAGCTGTGCATGCCTATGATTGGACAAGGGGTCAGAGAAAAAGAATAGTCATTATCAGTACAGTTATAGATGGTGAGAAACTCCAAAGCTCACAGTTTTATGTCAAATTTGTTTCATTGGTATTGCATTTGCCTCCAAGTTAGAAATTTATGAGTATACCAGACCCACTCCAGAGACTTAAGCATATATTGTAGCTGACACTTCAGTAGCTAAGGAAATTATATTGCACTACAAGTGATTTCTAACACCCAAATTCAGATGGCAATTTGACAACTATTGGCCCATCAACAGTGAATAATACAGTAAGTACAAGCAGAGCCTTGAGAAACTTGGATGGAAGTTCATCAATACATATCACAACTCCAGAACCTCAGGCCAATAATCAACAGTCCAAGTGGAAGATGGCCATCTAATGCAATATTTGCAAGATGAATTAAGCCCTAAAAAAATGAGTGCCGGGGTAAATTAAAGATGCAAGAATCAAAGACTCATCTTTGATTATATGACTTGTGAGCAGACTTGCAGATGTAAGTGGATTATACCTAGCATCCAGACTCAAGCTAGAGTTAAGAAAGCCCACCAACTCCTCTACTTTATCAGAGGTTAAGGAAATTCAGCATGTCCGCTGTGATTCTAACCAATTTTTACAGATGCACTATAAAAAGCATCCTTTCCAGATGTATCACAGCTTGGTATGGCTCCTGCTCTGACCAAGACCACAAGAAATTACAAAGAGTTGTGAATGAAGCCCAGTCCATCATGCAAAGCAGCCTCCCACCTATTGACTCGGTCTACACTTCCCACTGCCTTGGAAAAACAGCTGACATAATCAAGAGCCTCATCCTCCTGGACATACTCTCTTCCATCTTCTTCCTTCAGAAAAAATATACAGAAGTCTGAGAACCCATTACAACCAACTCAAGAACAATTTATTTCCTGTTGCCATCAAACATTTGAATGGATCTACCATACGTTAAGCTGATCTTTCTGTGCATCCTAACTATGACTGTAACATCACATTCTGCAGCCTTTCCTTTCCTTCTCCCTTATGTACTCTGTGAATGCTGTGTTTTATCTGTATAGCGCAAAAGAAGCAAAATTTTTCATTATATCCCAATACACGTGACAATGATAACTCGAATCAAATCAAATGTCAGTCAGTTTCTGAAGACAGCACCATGAGCACCAACTGCCAGCAGTAAAAATGTGCCACATTGTCAGAGAATCACCAGTATTGATAACATTTTCTTTTATTTGGCCATTCAAGGATTTGGCATGACTATGTCTAAATCCACTAAATACTGAATCTCCACTCCAACTATTCCACTATATCAGTTTCTAATCATAGTGCCTGCAACAGAATTTTAAAAAGTCTCTCTTCTTGTAACTAATCCACTGACTAACTTACACTTTGCACATGGTTTTTACTCTATCTTGCTATTTCTAACAGAATATTTCTGAAATTAACACTGTTTTGCATTAGAAAGTGAAATTAGAAATTCTATTAGGTCATTATCTTTTCAAGTCATTTTTTTCCCCCTTATTCTTGCCAACGCTCATTTCACAAACATTTTCTTCTGCAAAAATCAATCACTTGAAATGTAATTTTTGTATTAAATAGGTTTCAGAAACACATAGACAATTCAGAATTAAAAATTGATTTTAGTAACTGCTACAGCTGATAACTTTGAATATTTTGTGATTTCTGTAAGAGAAAATAACCTGTCCTGATTTTGCAGCAAAAATGCAGCCTTAATCCTTCATTCTTTTCTTGAGCAAAAATATTGCTTTTAATTTTTTTATATTTTGTTTATTTCAACATTACTTCCTTAAAACTTTACATTTTGCTCATTCAAAATTTTTATTGATTTCCATTAAGCAGTGTCATTTTTACTAATATATTAAACAAATTACTAATATATTGAGTACAAGAGTTAGCAAATCATGTCGCAATTATCTTAAACCTTGGTTAGGCCACATTTGGAGTATTGTGTGCACTGGTAGTCGCCACATTACCAAAAGGACTTCGAAGCTTTGGAGAGAGTGAAAACAAAGTTCACCAGGATGTTGCCTGGTCTCGAGAGTGTTGACCATGAGGAGAGGTTGAATAAACTAGGATTGTTTTCACTTGAAAGACAGAGGCAAAATTATGAGAGGCACATACAGGGTGGATAGTCAGAGGCTTTTTTCCAGGGCGGAAATGTTAATTACAAAGGGGCACAAGTTCAAGGTATGAGAGGGAATTTTAAGCTAGATATCCAGCAGAACATTTTCACACAGCAAGTGGTGGGTGCCTGGAACATGCTGCCAGAGGAGATAGTGGAAGCAGGACATTAGCAACATTTAAAAGGCATTTGACTGGGTACTTGAATAAGGAGGGAATAGAGGGATATGGACCGGGTAAGGTTTTTTTTAGTTTAGTTAGGGCATTATGTTCGGCATGGGTTTGGAGAGCTGGAGGGCCTGTTCCTGTGCTGTATTTTTCTTTGATCTTTGTTCTTAAATGTTGTATAGGTCTACATGCTTTAGTCAAAATCCTTGGGGCTGATTGTGTTTCAGATTTCAGATTATTTTGGTTTTCCGATACTGCATATAAACTTACATTACTATAGCCTAAGCCTCTACTAGCTGTAGTCTAAAGCAAATAAAATGACTAGGATGTATCATTGAATGATAAGTACAGTTTGCATCTATGATTCTCATTGACAGAAAGGGTTTGCATGATTAACAGTGCAGATAAGCAGCTAGACTTCCTCGCTGAAGGTTAGGTGCAGTTGGTAAGGTTTGTGTTGGCTTAGGTCAAAGGCTTTCCTCACTGAAGTTCGTGTGCTGTTATCGAGGCTCGTGCAGGCTCAGCTCGTGTTGACTTGGGTCAGAAACTTTCTGTGCTAAAGCTCTACGAGGTGCAGAAAAAATGCCGTTCTTGGATTTATTTGGTTTTCAGATTTACCTTTACATAAATATCTTTACACAGTACTCTTTCAAATTTTGCTGACCCACAACTAAAGTCTAGTTTTCACAAAGGGTCCGTATTAGCATACCTGATCTCAGCACAGGTGCTGACAGACCTGCTGAGTGTTTCCAACATTTCCTGGTTTGGAAAAAGAAACTGTTTTTTTTATTTAGTGATTGTATTCACAGGAACAGGATTTGGCTATTTAGCCCCTGTATTCAACTATTCAGTAAGATCATGAGTGATCTTACTCCATAGACCCATCTTTGTCCATATCCTCCAATATCTTTGGCTGACAAAAGCGAATCAATCTCAGCTTTAAAATTGATTGTACAACAATTGTTTTCAGCAGAAGAGAGTTCCAAACTTCAATCACCCTTTCAATGAAGAGATATTTCCTCATTTCACTGCTGAAAGGTCAGGCCTGGATCCATTTTTTTGACCATATCTCCTAGTTCTGAATTTCCAGACCAGCAGATATAGTTGCTGCCAATCTAACTCATCTATTCCCTTCATACCTTAAAAACATCAAGCAAATGGCCATTTAACCATCTAATTTCCTAGGATTCCAGTCCTAATTCATTTAATGTCTCCTTGGATCTTATCCTTTGGAGTTCAGGTATGTATTCTGGTAAATCTACACTGCACACCCAATGCCCATATATCTATTCTAAGGTGTGATGCCCAGAACTGTTCACAATACTCCAGATGTGGCATCAAAAAGGATTCTCTTCTACCCTCTTGTGTTTGTTTCTTCTTGATATGAATGTGAACGTTCCATTAGCGCAACGGTGATTTAAGTGCATTTGCATGCATTTAAATTGAATTAATGAACTGCCTGCCCAACTTTATCAGCATTTCCCTCTTTACCACTGCATTCACCCATCCAGATTTGGCACGAAGCAGACCTTTGACGACCAGGCCTGTTTCGGGCACTCCAGCTTGTGAAGAGGTAAGTTCAGCATGTCCAATGGCTTTCTGACTCAGATTGGTGGTGGAGAAAGTGGGGATGGTGGGAGGAGGGAGGCAGGTCAAATCATTCTCTGGTGGGAGGGGTGGTGGCGGGAGAAGGGAGGCCCGATCATTTTCTGGTGGGGAGGGGAGGAGGAGGGAGGTCAACGTATCTCTGGTGGTGGGGGGGAGGAGGGGAAGGCTGAGCGAGGCCAGATCATTGACTGGCTGGGGCAGTGGGGAGGGAGTTGGGCCAGATCATTCTCTGGTGAGGGAGTGCAGAGGGAGGAAGCGGCGGATCAGATATACCTCTGGAGGAAGAGGGGACAGAGGCCAGATCGCTCTCTATTGGTGGGGGGGGCAGATCATTCTTGGGGGGTGGTGGAGGGAGGCAAACAAGATGTTTCTTGGTAGGAGTGGTGGAGGTCCGAATGCTCACTGCTCGGGGTGGGGGATTCCAGGTGCATCTCTGATGGGGGGGGGGGGGGGGGGGGGGCAGGGGGACCGGGGGGGGGTCCACTGCCATTCAGCAGGTGATCGGTGTGGGGGAAAAGGGAAGGAGGTTGTGATTGGTCTGGGTAATGAGAGGGATGGGTGGATTAAAGGGAATGTTGTAGGGATAGGGGTGATTTCTGTGGGGACCATCGCTCCCGGGCTTTATCTGCTTTTTGTGATCTGGGAGCGATATTACAGCAGCGCATTGTTCAAATTTTTTTCAAACTGCACATGTACAGTTCAGAGCTCTGATCGTTTCAGGCATGGTAAGCCCTGCCCGCAGCTTGATTCAGACTCGCAAACTTTTTCAGGCTAAGTGCATAAGGAGGCACCTCAAAGCAGATTTCTAAGTCCAATCTGAATTGCGCCCAGATTCAGCACTCCATGTCAAATTTTGTTTCACATCACTGTGATGCGCTTTCGGATATTATGTTAATTGTGCTATATAAATGTAATATGCTTTTGCAGCAATGGATGAACAAATCTTAATGAAAAGAATCAATAAATTAGAGAGATGTAATAATTGTGAAATCTATAATTTTGTCACTATGTTACACCAACATGAAAAAATAATTCAGAAGCAGCAATACAAATCAAATTGATCAAGACTGTTACCATTACCACAGGAAAGTGCTCATGTTGATGGTGTCAATACATGCCACACCAGCAATCAATTGCACTTGCATCAATGATATGCATAATATAGACACACAATAAAACAGAAAATTTCTGTTCTTGATGTTATAAAGCAAAGTTAATTATCAATTGGTGGCACAGTGGTTAGCACTGCTGCTTCATGGCGCCAGGGACCCAGGTTCAATTTTGGCCTCGGGTGACCGCATGGGCTTCCTCTGGGTACTCCAGTTTCCTCCCACACTCCAAAGATGTGCAGGTTAGGTTGACTGGCCATGTTAAATAGCCCCTTAGTGTCAGGGGGATTAACAGGGTAAATGCTTGGGGTTAAAGCTTAGGGCCTGGGTGTGATTGTTATCGGTATAGGTTCAATGGGTCAAATAGCCTCCTTCTGCACTGTCAGGATTCAATGAGTCTATGTATGCGCTGAGGAGCCAGTTATGAAGCCTTATTTATTAAAACCAGGGAGCATAAAAATTGATGAAGCAATAGCAAGTAATAAAATATTAATTCCTGGCAGAGTGAAGAGAAGATATTTCTAACCTATTGTAAGTCTGTTTCTATCAGGGGTTAGCTGCTGCAATTCCAGCGGTCAATAACAACTTGCTAATTATTTCTATGGCCACTAGCAGAATAAAATCAAAGAATTTTTTTAATTTTATAAATTATATATATATATATATAAACCTGTTAATTAGTCATTTTAAATAATCTTCATCTTTTGTTACATCAAGAACAAATAAAGCTTGGGGAAGCTGAGGACAAACACTAGCACAGTTTGGTTGGGTAACAGTAACTCGTGTCCATGAACAGAAATAGGAAACACACAATGGTGGCAGCACCACCAAGTGTCAGAGATTTGAAACTTTGCTTTCATAAAGTAAGTGGTGTTTACTTTAGGAAAGCCAAAAGGAGTTGGTTTTTAGTGTTACTAAATATCACAGGTAATGACTCAATCGCGGCATTGACACTGAGAAAGTGTAACAACAGGAAGCATATTTAATCACAAGACATAAAATATATATGTGTTTATAGCTGTCACGCTGCAAACTATTTCTTGAAACTGATACTTACTTTAGAGCAATGCAACATCATTTTTACTAACTATGCACAGACCTCTGTACAGAACTTTTGTTGACCACTATCTGAAAATCAGCGTAAAAGCAATTGGGGTAGTTGATTCTTTACTGACATTGATAGCAGTGGGTATCAGCTTTGACTTCATGGTAAAATTCTTATCTCTGAGTTTGATGGTTACAAGTTCATGTCTTACTTAAGAAACATGTGCACATTTTCTCTTAGCGCATCTTCTTACAGCTTTTTTTCCCTTTAGGGAACAGAGGAGCAGTGGTGGAAGAATCCCTGAGCTGATTGTCAGCTTGTTGAATCGTGTTGTGAACATCCTGGTACTGGACTTGAACTCAGAGCTTTGGATCAAGAGGTAGGAATGCTACCACTGTGCCACATGATCTATGCACACTTATGCACATAATCCAGGGTGACATTTAGGTGCAGCACTGAGGCACATCTACAAAGTTGGAGGTGCCATCTCTTGAACAAGATGTTAAACCAGCATCCTGTCTGCACTCAGATGGATATGGAAGAATCCATGGCATAATTCAAAGAAGTAAAGTGAAGTTTTACTGGTATCCCAGACAAAACATATCCCACATTCAAAGCAACTGAAATAGATTAATTGCTCTTTGAACAATCTCACTGTCATAAATTGGCTGCCACAATTCCCTGTTGATAATTTAAAAGCTTTGAGACATTTGAAGGTTAGGAAAGGTAGGGTATAAATAGAAGTCTTTGTTTCTAAATTCTGTTAATAACATTTAAATGTTGGATTATATGGAAACCTTTCACATTTCATTTTATACCAGTTAAAATTGTACTCCTGCATAGTACATGGCACATGGTGTGAAAAATCTCCCTGGAGGATGATGGCAGAGGCAGTGGAATTTATACAGGAACTCTAAGCTCACAATAAGATTTGCTGATTATTTTTACTCGGGAAATCAAGATAATGACAGCCCAAGTGAATTGAATGCGTCAGCACAGTGTATACTGGTTGGAGGAATTAAATATACCTTCAACAGTTTTTCTCAATATTGGAACAGTAATTAACACCATTAAAGGCAGTATCACTATAGCTAACTTCGTCTTTAATAAAGAAAGAGGGATATAAGGGAAGAAAGCAGCTTGAGATGGAGTGAGCATGTTAGCATTGCACTGATTCCTTGAATATTTGCAATGAATTTTTTCTGCTTTCTTCAATAATTTAGAAAAGTGGTTGAACTGTTGAAGGTAGAACCAATTTGCAAAGCCAAAAGGTTTCATGTTCCTGAAGTGTGACCAGTTACTGTCTTAAAAAGATTAATTCATGTTCACTGTCTATCTGCATTACATAGAAAGCAGTTACTGAAACAGATCTATGTAATTGGAATGGAAAGGGCTAATGCAGATGATTGGTAAAAAGGAGGAAGATTAAGGGAATTATGTACATGAACAGATAATTGATTCAACATAAATATTCAATTACTTATTTCATTGATTTAGTCAGTGATGCTAATTTTAACTCAATGGCAAACTTGAAGGGAGCTGTCCACAAACATATTGTGATCTCTGTAGTGTGGACATCACTTTCATTCCACCACTGGCTCAGGGATTTCTGGCATCCAGCAAAACTGATGCCATCAAGTATGGTATGAAGCCAATCACATTTAAAAACTCTCATAGACAGTAAACCAGGAAGTGTAAACCACAGATTATCCTTCACTTTTTAATCATTTTTCTCACAACAGAATAAAAATTGGTAATTACAAGTGAATTGAATCAACAAGCTGGTAAAGATTTATTTTTATTTTGCGAAGCTGTAGAACTTTATCATAATGGAGAAACAGGGCATATCACAAATATAAAATTAGCTTCTCGGGACCAGAGAGGTTATTCAGGAGTAATTATGAAATTAGTATACTATTAAAAACCCAGTCACCTGCAGGGGCATCAATAGTCCACATTGTGAAGGGTGGGAAACACCAACAACAACTAATAATTTAATTTGATTTGGTTTATTATTGTCACATGTATTAGTATAGAGTAAAAAGTATTGTTTCTTGCACACTATACAGATGAAACATACTGTTCATCGAGTACACAGGGGAGAAGGAAAGGAGAGGGTGTCACATTCATAGCTAGGATGTAGAGAAAGATCAAATTAATATAATATAGGTCCATTCAAAAGTCTGATGGCAGCAGGGAAGAAGCTGTTCTTGAGCTGATTGGTACTTGATCTCAGACTTTTGTCTGATATTCCCATATTTAACTGCAAGTGCATGTGCGAACATCAGAGGTTGCTCAGTTTCAATACAATGATAGTGTATGCTCAGAGTCACTGTAAGCACAAAATCAGTGCCATAGTGCTGGAATGGTTACTTATTATAGCAAATCAAAGTTACCATGTTATTATTTCCTGCTGATAGTTGCCTTTCAACAGATTGCATGATTATTAAGCAATAACTTCATATCATGATAATTATATGCAAATATCATCTGCAGATGGACAGATTTAAAGGCAGAGATCTTAAATATCTAAGAACTATGAATATTCTCTTAAAATATGTTTGCTATAGACATTTGCTGCCAATTGGCAACAATTAGTAGTTATTTAGATAATTTGAATGCATGTTATGTGTTAGGGAGATTACTTTTGAACAACATCAACAAGTACAAACAGGATATCTTTCACAGCATTAGCAAATGTACTTGTTAATCATATTATTATATTAAACTAGAAAGAGTACAGAAAAAGATTCACTAGGATGCTACTGGGACTTGATCATTTGATATAAGGAGAGGCTGGAGTGATTGGGACTTTTTCGCTTGAGGCTTAGGGGTGATCTTATCGAGTCTATAAGATAATGAAGGGCATAGATCAGCTAGATAGTCAATATTTTTTCCTAAAGGTAGGGAAGTCTAAAAGTAGAGGACATAGTGAGAGGGGATACAAAAGCATCCAGAGGGGCAATTTTTTCACACAGAGGTTGGTGACCATCTGGATCGAGCAGCAAGAAGTAGTAGTAGAGGTGGGTACAATTTTGTCTTTTAAAAAGTATTTGGACAATTATCTGGGTAAGATGGGTATAGATGGATATGGGCCAAATGTGGCCAGTTGGGACTAGCTTAGTGGTTAAAAAAAATGGTGGCATGGCCAAGTTGGACCAAATGGCCTGTTTCCATGCTGTAAACTTCTATGATTCTACATGCTTGGTGTTGAGAAAAGGCACACAAGGAAAAAAAAAAGAAATTTCACTTACCCATTGATTTAGCTTTTGGGGAGTTGTTTCCTGATCGACTGCCAGAACCTCAGGAGAAGCCCAGTTTATGTTGCTTATCTAATGTTTCTGCAATCTTCTACCAAAATTACAGCTGAATACAAGAACCTCCTGAGAAAACCCCAAGCAATTACTGATGCTTATTTAATGCATTTGCGACAGGTTTTGAAAGTCATAATTATTTTCCATGGGATTTGCATTATTAATGACTAGTTTGTACGTGACGGAAAGAAAGAAATCCTGTCCAAAATCTGATTTACAAATTCCACATGCTTATTACTAACCATATACGTATTCTGATTGTTTCATCAAACATCACATTTGCTTTCACGTTTATCCCTGCAATGTTATACAATATCAAAGTTTGGTGTCAGCAATTTCATTAGCTGAGCTGGGCCTTAGCTAATTTCACAGCTCAGTTTTGACCTGCAGAGTTTATACATATGTAAGGCAGAAAGTATCAGCGTGAAATACCAAAATCAGTTTTACCTACTGTACATTGACAGAAAACTTCCAAGATTCATAGAATCATAGAAACCTACAGTGCAGAAGGAGGCCATTTGACTCATCGAGTCTGCCCTGACAACAATACCACCCAGGCCCTATCCCCACAACCCCATACATTTACCCCACTAACCTCTAACCTACGCATCGCAGGAGACTAAGGGGCAATTTAGCACAGCCAATGCACCTAACTCGCACGCCTTCAAACTATAGGAGGAAACTGGAGACCCGGAGGAAACCCACGCAAACATAGGGGGAATGTGCAAACTCCATATACATTGACCCAAGCAGGGAATCATAGAGCCATAGAGTCAGAGAAGTTTACAGCGTGGAAACAGGCCCTTTGGCCCAACTTGTCCATGCTGCCCTTATTTTTTTTTTAAAAGCCCCTAAGCTAATCCCAATTGCCCGCATTTGGCCCATATCCCTCTATAAAGGCCTGGCAGCTACCCCCCTGCCCCCCACCACCTCCCCACCACTCTGCTCCAGCTGCCCCAGTGCTTGTACGCCTGAGAGCTCCACTCCCTGGGGTGATTACACGCTCTCAGCCCCAATTGGTCCCTCAAGTCAGGTTACCACTCTGTACTCATCATACCCATGTAACTGTCTAAATGCTTTTTAAAAGATAAAATTGCACCCATCTCTACTACTACCTCAGGCAGCTTGTTCCAGATATCACCACCCTCTGTGAAAAAATTGCCCCTCTGGACACTTCTGTATCCTGCTCCTCTCACCCTGAACCTATGCCCTCTAGTTTTAGACTCCCCTACCTTTGAGAAAATATATTGACTATCTGTCTACGCCCATTATTATTTTATACACCTCTATAAGGTCACTCCTCAACCTCCTATACTCCAGAGAAAAAAGTCCCAGTCTATTCAGCCTCTCCTTGTAACTCAATCCATCAAATCCTGGTAGCATCCTAGTAAATCTTTTCTGCACTTTTTCTCATTTAATAATATCCTTTCTATAATAGGGTGACCAGAATTGCACCTGGTATTCCAAGTGTGGCCTTACCAATGTTTTGTACAACTTCAACAAGATGTCCCAACTCCTGTATTCAATGTTCTGACCAAATGACAAGCATGCCGAATGCCTTCTTCACCACTCTTTCCACCTGTGAGCAATGAACATGTAGATCTCTTCGTTCTGTAACCTTCCCTAATGCCCTATCATTAACTGAATAAGTCTTGCCCCAGTTCAATCTATCTTGCATTTGCCTAAATTAAACTCCATCTGCTATTCATCAGCCCACTAGCCCAATCGGTCAAGACCCTGCTGCAGGATCTGGAGATAACCTTCCTCACTGTCCACTATACCACCAATCTTGGTAACATCTGCAACCTTACTAAGCATGCTTCCTATAATCTCATCCAAATCATTAATATAAATGACAAATAACAGTGGACAATCAAACCCAAATCCCTGGAGCTGTGAGGCAACAATGCTAACCACTGTGCCAGAATGCTGCCCCTTGGTTGGTATATATCATATTGTAATGTGATGATGCATATTACAGAATTCATCAGGAACACAAAAAGAGTATTCATTAACAAGGAAAAGGCCTGGAGCTACCCCCCACCCTTCCCCTGTTGTGAGACTTCTTACTGTGCCCACCTCAGTCCAAATCCTGCATCTCCACATTAGTTTAAGCCAATGGCTTTCTCACTATCTGCTCTTGGTCATGTGTCCAGAGGTCGTAGGTTTGGAACGTGCTGTCAAAGTGAGTTGTTGCAGTGAAGCTTGTAGATGGTACACACTGCTGCCACTTTGTGCCAGTGGTGGAGGACTGGATGCTTGAGATCATGGAAAGGGTTTAAATCAAGGGGGCTGCTTTGTCCTGAATCGTGTCGAGCTTCTTGAGTGTTGTTTCAGCTGTAATCATTACTAACCAGCAAGGAGCCTGAGAAACGTCATCGTGCCTTGTGGATTTAGATGCCTTTCAGGCATCCATTGAACACAAGACAATTGGCCTGAAAATGGGCCCTTAATTTTGCCTGTAAAATGGATGAAACTAGGTGTATTTTTTATCCTTTTGCGATTTTAAATTCACTTGTTCATTAATCCTCTTTCTAAGTCTAAATAAAAGAACCTACAACAGTCAGTACATGCTATCGCTCCATTGGAGAGCAGATTATTGGATTACTGTGATGCCCTGCAGGAAGCCACTTTGCAATCTGCTTTCCAAACCCAGGATGACAGCAATCCGAGATTCCATGGCAGCAAATGGAGATTGCATGTCAGCATTAGAAACTTCTATCAGCAAGAAAGCTGCTTGTGCCACAAGAGAAGCTGAGACATCAGTCAGACATTGGAACACAGTTGGTCTCACAAGTACGTTGATGGAAGTGACCCCCCCATTGGAAAGGACGGGCCCAGTGACAAATCGCTGTTGGACTTCTCCCTGCTCTTTGACATTGAGGGCAGGTTTTCTAGCAGAGTCTCCAAAGCACCAAACATCTGGTGATGTATACCCGAGCCTACCTCAATAGCTTACCCCATCCTCAGCTGACCGTCTGTAGTAGAACTGTTGCGAAACCTGCCCTCTAGCACCAATGTCACTGTTAAAGGTTTTTTCATTGTATGCAGCCTGTTCATTTGAATCCATGATATCTTCAATTTTTTGTAAGTCTGCACATTCTTTAACAGAATATCTTAAATGAGAAAACTTGAGAGCAATCTGTGTGTTACATTCTCGTTTGCTGTGTGGCGGTGTACACAAGGAGCTGGCACCTTCACTATTCTTTTTCCCTGTCCAGGCTTCTGTGCCACTTGTGTCCAGTGTTTCACCATGTGCAGGTCCCACTCCTTTCCTATCTTTTAAATTATACACAGGGCCCGATTTTGCCATTGCGTTACACCCATTTTCGGGTGCGAAAACTTGGTAAAGTCAGGCGTGAGGTGAATAGTGCAATCTGCGCCTGCCCCTGCGGTGGTTCCCCCTTTACCAAAGCTCGAAAATGGCCGCGATTGGGACCATGCCCGAAATGGGCGCAATGACCATTTCAATGTATTTGCGTGTATTTAAATTGACTTAAGGGGCTGCATGCCCAACTTTATTGGCACTTCCCCCTTTACCACCGTGTTCGCCCATCCAGAATCAGCGCCAAACAGACATGCTCCATAAAAGTCTGATTTGGCCCCTCCAATTACTGAGGATGCTTTCTGCTTGAGATTGGCTGGGGGGGTGGGGGGCAAGGTGGGTCCACTGCCACCCTGCCTGAGATAAGTGGAGGCGGATAGGCCCATAATTGGTCTGAGGGGATAAGGAGTTCAGTAAAGTTGTGGGGGGGGAGGGGGGGGGGACACTGTCTGTGGGGGCCAGAGGGAGGCATTATCCAGCCCAGGAGGGATATGGCAGGGGAGCAGCATTCTATCATTTATTTTGTCTGTTTTTGAAGTTGGAGGTGCCATTCGGAGCTGCAGCGCTTTGGGCGCATTAAGCCCCATCTACAGGCTTCTGCAGCACGATTCAGAACCGCTGATATTTCTGCAGGCAGAGTGCATATGGGGGCACCTGAGAACAGGTCTAAAAATCAGATCTGAAAGACTCAAGTCAGTTTCAAGTCAGCCCAGCACTTAGATTCAAAATAGTAAACTACGGCCCACAACATCAGTATTTAAGCCAATGGCTGTGAGTGTGAAATCAAAAGATGACGTGTCTTCTTCTTTAGTGCTTGTTCCTCAACTGGTCGAGGTGTTCCTGAATACGTGGAAGGAAAAGAGACAAGGTTTTGGGAAGTAGAGAGGAGAAGATAAGCAGTACTTGTTGATAGACTGTTTACAACATCTCTGCCAGAAGAGGTAGTGGGATGAGAGAGAACTGAGATGGAAGAAGCAGGATTCAGGACATGAATACTCTCATTTCAATGGCTCCAGTCACCAATGGCCACAGCCACAATATTGGGCTCTTCCCACATTGGTCAGCACTCTCTGGAGAATGCAGTCATTCCTGTTGCCGCCAGTTCATTCTTGCTATCTCTGGTTGTGCTGTGCTTCTTACAAAATAGAGGGTGCGTGTCAGCCAGTTGTGCAATCTTTGTGCATGATGTGGCTGTCATAGCTGGCTAATGTGTACAAGCTCTGAGATGTGGATTTGAGGGTGAGAGTCACAGAATCCCTACAGTGCAGAAAGAGGCCATTCAGCCCATCAAGTCTGCATTGACCACAATCCCGCCCAGGCCCTATTCCCGTAACCCCACATATTTATCCTGCTAATCACCCTAACACTGAAGTGTAATTTAGCATGGCCAATCAACCTAATCTACACATCTTTGAACTGTGGGAGGAAACCAGAGCATCCAGAGGAAACCTACGCACACACGGGGACAACATGCAAACTCCACATAGACAGTGACCTGAGGCCGGAATTGAACCTGCGTCACTGGCGCTGTGAGACAGCAGTGCTAATCATTGTGCCACCATGCCATCCCATGATTCCCATGAGGGGAACCATGAATGTTTAGTATGAAATCTGATTGATAGAGATTCTCAATGAGTGATGCAAGTGTGGTGAATGGACCGGTGGTTAAAGTTGGCAATGCAGTTGATATGGAACAGGGTTGCCAACCCTACTGTAATGGTCCAGAGAGAGACTTTGGAATGGCTCTCAATTTCCCAACAGCTATTAAAAGCAGTCCAGGGAATGTTTAAACCGACAGGATTCAGATTCCAGTTAACTGAACGGAGGCAATCCCATGGAGGTGCAGCCAGCAGAACGGTATTTACAGCACAGTTACACATGTGTACTGTGCTCATGGAGATCACTGGTCTTCCTGTTTTTCTCCCGGGGAGGCCAGCACTGAGAGTGAGTGGAGAGAGTGAGCATCGAGTTGAGAGAAAGAAGTATAAACAAAAGGAGCCAACACAGACAAATAGGCTGGAAAGCCCCACCCATATTTTGCCCAACCCCCTCCTTTCCCTCCCCTCCCCCACAAGTCCATCTGTAACTTAGAAATCATAGAAACCCTGCAGTGCAGAGAAAGGCCATTTGGCCCATTGAGTCTGCATCGACCACAATCCCACCCAGCCCTCACCTCCATAGCCCCACTTATTTACCCTGCTCGTTTCCCTGACACTAAGGGTCAATTTAGCATGGCCAATCCACCTAACCTTTCACAAAGTGCTGACCCTTGTTCTGCCATTAACACATTCTGCTATCTCAGCTTTATGCCCTTATTAGCACCTCCTTTAATCCACACTACCATTAACACTCCCTTTGTCTCGTGTCAATCTGTCCTGAGCTCCCACACATTACTGTTCTGCTCCACCTTCTCCACCCCCCCCCTATTTCCCACCACCCCCACAGTCCAATAACATAAGCCATCTAGAAGCAAAATACTGCGCATGCTGGAATCTGAAACAAAAACTGAAAATGCTGAAAAATCTCAGTAGGGGCTAAAGGGGAGGGGTCCATGGGGGTGGGGTGTAAAGGGGAGGGGCCAGCGGAGGAAAAAAGAAAAAAAATTCTTTTAATGCTTTTTGGATTTTTTTCTGAGGTTGTGAAAGGTACTATATAAATGCAAGTTTTTCTTTAACTCTACAGATGAGAGACTTTGTCAACCTGTGCAAATCTGTAATGCAGCAGGGGGTGCAACAGGGCTAATGGGAGAGGGGCCCATGGGGTGAGGCCAATGGGGAGGGGCCAGTGGGGTTGGGGATAATATGGGAGGGGGCAATGGGGGCAGGGCTAATTGGGGAGGGGGTCCTGTTGCCACTCTGCAGTGATCAGTGGGTGGAAGGAAGGAGAGGGATCTGCTGCCACTCTGCAGGGATCCGTGGGGGAGAGCCATGGCACGGCAATCGGTGGGGGAGGGAGGGGGTCCGTGATCGGTCTGGACAGTGGGAGAGATCAAAAGGAGCTCTATCTTGGGCCATGAGCCCCCACAATTGCAGGAGGGCAGCTGCTTCAGGCAGCCTGCACTAGTAGGGACCTGACAATTCTCTCTTTGTCTGTCAGTCCCCTGCTACTGCTAATGCGCATCTGCAACATCAGAGGCCTGCACATGCGCGCTACCTCCCTCTGCAGGCTTTTGAGCCCATTAAGCCCCACTGACAGGCTTCTACAGTGAGCAGGAGGCTCACTCAGAATTTTGCAGGCTGAGTGCGTCCGGGGTGACCTGAAAACACCCTCAAAAGACAGATCTAAAACTCTCCTAGTTTCAAGTCCGCCCAGCATTTAGTCAAAAAATGGTAAAATCGTCCTCAATGGATGTGATCTTATCAGCCGTTCATGCCACAATCCCACTGCAGCGAGGCCAGAGAATTTGGCCCCCAGCCAAATCTCTAATTACTACAGTGGGGTGGGAAAATGCCATTGGCATGAACAACTGTTACGTTCTGGCCTGACTCCTCCTCTCTCTACAAATGCTACTGCACCTGCTGTGTTTCTCCAACATGTTCTGTCTTTACAATATATCGAACCTGTTTGATTCATTGTACATTACAATTACAGTGAGATGTTGCATACCCATTTAAAAAATCATTGCCAGTGGTTCTTTAAGTAATCCTTATGTATGTCAATTGACTTGTGATCTCCGTGTAAATTAGAAACTTTGTAAATCTTTTTCCTCCAGTCAGGCCTTAACATCTCACCTGCTGTGCTGTATATTAAAGTTTTGGCTTGCTGCTGGCTGCATCAATTTACCTGCATGCTGCCTGGTTCTTTCATCAGCACAGATATTCTAATCTGCCCATACTCCAGTTTGGTCTATAGCATCAACACCTCACTTAGTGTTTCTTCCTGAGGCTCCCAGCCAGATATAAAATCGGTTTATTAACTCTCCTTAGCAATTCAATTCCACTTAGCCTCCTTAATTTGCTATTTGCCTGCTTATTTCGATACCTTACAGTTTAAGCTTTATTATTGTTGATCTTTAAATTATCAGTCTTTAGCACTCAGTGTGTTGCCCTCAATTCCTGCAATAATTTTATGACCAATCAGCAACACTCCTTCCTTCTCTCCTGACCGTGCATCATATGTTTTCTCGTCTACTTACACAGGGCTTCCTGCTTAGACCTTCCTTCCAATCTTTTCAATCCTTTCCCCAATCATTTCTGGTTTTGCACAACAGATCAAATAAAAATAATTTGTATTTTTGTTAACGTCTACATAGATACAAGTACATTAGCTACAAGGATTTCGGCAGAATTAATGGATCAAATCTTCCAGCATCGGGAGTGGCAATGTACTCAGCTTATGTCGCTCCCGTTTGTCGGGACCCGATGGAAGACCTGGTCAACAGATCTTTCCATTTCTACCCTCATCTGCTACAATTCCCGTGGCGGGTGAACAGGAAAATTGTCCCACGATGTACACTCAAACTTTTAATTGTCCAGAAGTTTAAACTTCTGATGTGTTGCTCTGTCTGCCCTGGAGGCTATGCAATTGTCTCTGACACTGACCTCAGGGCAGAGATTTGGGCTAGATACCGGCTACTGAACCTGTGTATGTATCAGGGATGTGTCACATAGTTTAATCTCTGGTGTAACTCAGTGATTAACAGCCGTAACTCAACTTACCACGTCCCATGCATACCACTTCAACATCCCCAAACACCAGCCTGATCCAACACGCCCCCGCCCAACGTGACTACCTGTCATGACCTGCTTAACTCCCCGACATGAGCGTCCCAACTCAACTGCCACCCCCTCACCAACCACTCAGCAAGCCACTCACCCACCCATTCATCCACCTGCCCATTTGACAACTCACTCACGCACCCACTCCACTCACCCACCCACTCAGCCATCCACCAAGAGTAAGCTATTTAACATTCCAAGAGTGCTAATTGGCTGGAGAAGGGATTCCTGTCTCTGTCTTGGAGGAAGTCCTGCTTCAAGAGCGACCCAATCTGATTAGCTGAAAGTCCTGTAGTCTCAGCAGGACCAGTGGTCGGGACTTGGGCTACAAGTTGCTCCAGATTCTAGGTCCAGGGTCAGGTGAGATAAGGTAAGAGTCTCACGGTGGGGAAGGGAATTGAGGTTCTGGGAGGTGGGAAAAGGAGATGGGAATCTTGATGGAGTGCCTTGGGTTCAGTGGGCACCCATGGGATGGAGACTTTGGGGGAGGGGATAGAGGCACCAGATGAGCAAAGGACTCCTTAAGGGACATGCCCTCCACCGACCTTACCACCTTAGGTCCGAGGAGAGTGACCTGCCAGACTCCCCCGTCTGTGAACTTCTCCTAGCCTCAAAACTGAAGCTGGATGGGAAACAGCTCTTAAGTGATCAATACTTGGCCATATAAGGGCCTCAATTTGGGTGAGAATGTCCTCCCCTCCACCTCCCCATGCACCTCCCTGCTGGCAGGCTTTTGCCCACTCAGTCATCCATCACGCCCTCACTCACTTTCCTGCCCATTCACTCACACAGCTACCTGCTTGCTTACCATCTCTCTCTCTCTCACACAATCACTCACTCGCCCCCTCATCTACTCAATTGCCCCTCTAACCTGATATCTTCAAAAAGGGACATGTCCTCTTCACTATTTCTCTTTGTGGATGGCTGTGCTGTTCAATTATTGCAGTGAGAAACGATCATCTTAGCATCGAAGCTGACGGAAATATTTGGTCCATTAACTTGAATGAAGACATTTCATACAACACTTTCATTTGTTTTGTTATGGAAGACTCTTTGCAAGAATCCTGGAGGAAGACTTTGATCTAGAAAAGTTTTAGATGCTAAATGACATGTGTCATCAATTCAATAATTGGTGACTACCAGTTAGCTAACTAACAACAATGGGGTTATTACTCTTTGTAACTACTAGCTTTACAATTGATACGATCATTCTCAGCTCTCGGATCAACCTGGCTGCAAAAGTCCACAGTCTATCCCAAGGTCCCTGCGCTCATTCCCCATTGGGCAGTCAGGTCACATGACCCTTCTAATGTCCCTTAAAGGAGTCAGCTACGACAATGTGCTAAACTCTGATGGATATGAAGAAGCACTGATTCATTTTGAGCCAGAAGTGTGCTACTTAATCATGTTGGTCAAGGATAAAAGATCAACATTCAGTATTCATGCCTGAAGCAGGCTTTAGGTTTTGGTATATGTAAATAGGAGCCTAAAACATATTTCAGATTCTATTTGCAAAACTGGTTTGGCCTGATGACCAGTGCTGTTTACAGTCAGTGCAGACAGAAGGGAAAGGACAATAGATGATCCTCCAGCCCCTCTACTGGTTCCATACAGAACTAGTGTTGATGTTCAATGATCCTAATAAAAATATCTAATTCATATAAGCCTCGATGAAAGTCATTAAGCCTCAAAAAATATTCATCTTGTTTAAAGAAAACTCATCATTCTTCATGGAGAATTTCATGAAGCTGCTTGAATGGGTTTGAAGACAATTGTTATAACTTAAAGAAAACTATAGTAATGTTAGAAGGAAATGAACTGGTATATTTATAACCTGACTTATACTATGGACAGACTTTCCAAGATATCTTCTTCAATTAGTCAGAAATTCTGGATGTAATCTTAATCATTTTGTTAGAGGTATCTCTCAGCTCCACTCTTTTGTGAAGCAATAGGAAGCCTGAGTCGGAAAAGTTGACAAAGCCATGTCTGACAAAGAGGGTCCCAATTCCCCATATTTTTATTCCAAAGAGGGAGAGGCATGTTGGAGTTGAACCATGAAGGTAGTCCCAAAGTGGCAAAGGTTACTGGCAAATGTTGGGCCCGGCATGCTAGAACACCAACCTCCATTTATTATGACATTGATCCTGCTCTAATCATAGCTTTTAGGTCCACGAGCCCTCACCCTACACCATCACCCCAGCTTCCCTGCCCTCAACATGTCAACAAGGTTGAGTCCATTTTCCATGCTTGGAGCTCAGCCAAGAATTCATAATGATTTTCTCTGGCAACTGATTTAATAAAGCAGGCTGAGCAGATCAACAAATACCTATTTGTCAAAGAAGGCCTTAGTATGAATGCTGGGCTAAGCTCCAGGAATAGCTAATGGGCACTGTCCTGTAGGCAATGTTGATGCAGGTTGTTGGGAAGTGATAGCTTTCTTTGGCATCTTTATTATCTGTAATAACAATATAATGTTTCTCTGAAGAGTTTTTTCATGCATATGTGCTTATTTACACAAGATTTGGTGTGAAATGGATAAAAGCTTTTTGTCTTGATACTATGAATGGTAAGATATTATTGACAGCTTTTTGAGAAGGTAAGAGGGACAATATATTTCATGCATCTCAAAGGGATTGTTGAAAACTCATTTTTTGCAGATTGCTCACACAAGACTAGCATTCTGTCACTCTGTATGACTCCTCTGAGGTGCCTGAATCACACCTACTAACAGAATGGATCCACCAAAATTATGTGATTGGGGGCAAAATGGAGTTAAATTGTCCATAGAAACCCTACAGTGTAGAAGGAGGCCATTTGGCCCATCAAGTCTGCACTGACAACAATCCCGCTCAGGCCCTATCCCCATCGTCCCACATTTACCCCACTAATCCCTCTAACCTACGCATCCCAGGATACTAAGGGGCAATTGAGCATGGCCATTGCACCTAACCTGCACATCTTTGGACTGTGGGAGGAAACCAAGCAATTAGAGGAAACCCATGCAGACATGGTAAGAATGTGCAAACTCCACACAGACATTGTCCCAAGCCAAGAATTGAACCCAGATCCCTGGAGTTGTGAGGCAGCAGTGTTAACCACTGTGCTGTTCCATGAACGGTGAGCTCATGCTCACATGAGTAATGGAATCAGTTGGCTATCCAACCCTTAACTCAGGCCAGCAAAAATTGTTGGAATCAGGGAATCAGATCTCAGCTGTCATTTTTAAATGGTTCAGGCTCAGCTTAATTTCACCAAAATCCAAGCCTTAAGATCAATGAAATGATTCCTCATGATTCAGGCTCAAAGGTCTTTGTCAAATGCAAATTCATTACTACATTCTGGATGAGTGCAACTCCAACAACACTCGAAGCTCGACACACCATCCAGGACAAAGCAACCGATTTGATTGGTTCCCCATCCACAACATGAAACATTCATTCACTTCACCACCAAAGCATGGTGGCAACAATGTGTGCCATCTATAAGATACAATGCAGCAACCACCAAGTCTCTTTCAGCAGCACCTTGCAAACCCATCACCTCTACCACTTACAAGAGCAAAAGCAGCAATGCATGGAACCACCAACATCTGCAAGTTCCCCTTCAAGTCACACACCAACTTAGCTTGTCGTCATTCCTTCACTGTTGCTGATTCAAAAATCTGGATCTCCATTCTCACCAGCACTGTGGATTTGCCTATGTCACATAGATTACAACAATTCCAGGAGACATCTCATCACCACCTTCTCAAGTGCAATTAGCGATGGGCCCAGCTGGTGATGCCTGCATCCCATGAACAAATAGAAAAAAAAACAATATTATAATAAATATTACAATTATACAACAGCTACATACAACTTGATTTCCTACAGGCCCTGGTTCATCAAACTTGGCCTCTGTAGTTAGACTTCATAAGCTCCGACACACAAAGGCTGTTTCCTGATATTTGTATCCCCTTTCTTGTGAGTCATATACATATCTCCAGAATGCAGAAGTGAGGTTCCTTTTGCCAAACTTGAAAGCTTAATAATAGCCACTTTGAAGGTTTAACTATTAAGTAGTTCAACCTGACATGCAAGCTTAATGTTACATAAGGAATAGGATAACCAAGACTTGGTAGTTTTTGGTGCTTCCATTGTTCTGGCTGATAGGCCAATGTGTCTGCTTATTGTTCCTCCCATTATTCTGACGATCTACGATGTTGACACAAAAACTTACCTGACAATGCACCAAACTTTTAAATTACTTGAATGTAAAGGCAGAGGTTTTTAAAATTCTTTCTTGGGATATGAGTGCCAATGGAAGGTCAAGCATTTATCGCCCATCCCTAATTTCCATTGAGAAGGTGGGGGTGAGCCACCTACATGGAATTCTGCAGTCCATGTGGTGTAAGTACAGCCATCATGTTCTTTTTTGGACCAGTTTTATACAACTAAATGGCTTGCCACATCATATCGGGGACAATTAAAAATCAAACACACTGCTGTGGACCTGGAGTCACATGTAGGCCCAATTGGATAAGATTTTCTCACCTGACTGATGCTGAGTGGCCCTGACTGATGCTGAGTGGCTTTCATCATTAAAGAAAATTATTTCATAGGATACAAAGTCTCTGGTGACTTTACTGCAGCTTTGGAGGTGAACTGAGTTAATAATATGAATATTTTCACAGCAAGTGCATACATCACTGCACCGTTGAATGTTATCATTAAGTTCTGTGGTTGAAGGATTCCAGTAAATTTGTTTGATAAAAGAATATCTTTGATAGTTCAGATAAATATGAATTGAATAAGATGGGGCCAAGTTTTTTCATGAAAATTTTGGCTGATACAATATGTTCAGGAACAGTATTAAACCCTTTATCTGCAATTACTGTAAATAATTGCATTTTCATACAAGTTACCCGGGAATGCAGCAGAAACAACTGCAATGAAATCATTTCAGTTTATGTTTGGATTGTTGATGATCTACATTTCAATAGGCATTTGAATCATAAAAGTAGACCAGCTGAATAAACTGGGGATTTGCTTTAATTTTTAAAAAACAGTGAGAGTATTGAATTATTCATGCAATGTTTTAACAAAATAAAACTGTTTGATGCCTGAAGAAAATTAATTCTACGGCTACAAGAATAACAAATAAAAGTTGAAGACCAATGTTAAAGCTGCAACGCTAACACTGAACTTGAAATAACTCCTCAGAGTCCGGTCTCTTCATTTGAGAGCCCTATTCCACTCCAAGAGTGCTTCGGGTACAAAGTCAGAATCAGAATTGCCAGTGGACCTGACACTCCCATGTTTATCTACAGGTGAGGCTCCATAATTGGACAGACAATTATGATCTCAATCAGGGAGCTCATACTCCAAGAGGCCGACCTCATGGCCTTCACTGAAGTCATTACACCCCTCTCTTCCCCAAGTCTGAGGAACCATACTGGTTCACACGCCTCATGGGTTTCTTGTAACGTTTCAGCACTGGGTCTGGATCCTCCAACTCGGCATCCAACATGGGAGGGGTGCATTTTACGATGGACACCAGAGCTCTAGTTCGCCCCCTTTGTCGGGCAGCAGAGGAGTAGCCGAGTCTTTGTCTGCAGTGTCCATTTCGGACTCTGAGGTCCTAACTACAGCTATCCCCTCGACTGGACTTGGAACAAGTACTGGCAAGTATTTAAAAGGAGCACCCCACTGATTGTAAAATTAAGTTTTTCCAGCGCAAGCAAATCAGAGGCAACAGCCACAGATGTAGACAATTCACAGGATAAGGAAGATTGTTAAAAAGGCTCAATATTCAGCGTGGATTCTCGCCAACATCTCTGGTTTTCTCACTGGAACCAACACTTTGAAAAAATAGTGGAAAAATTCCATCCAAACTCTTTGCAATGTAGAAATTGATCTTAATCTCTGATCTACTTCAGAAGCACCCATCTCTCTGACTGGCACTGTCGAAGGTATAGCGTCACCGGGTGTAAGACTGAGTTGGAAGCATCTGAGGCCCACATACAACCATTGAGTGAATGTTAAGTTGAGGTGGCCAATTAGAAGGCCACATGTTTATTCCATAAGTTTTGTTTTTGCTCTTCAACATGCTGAAAAGCAGCACTGGAAAATTGAATACTTTTCTATTTTGGGCACTCAGTGTCAGCATTAAAACTTCCAGATCAGATACTGTATGGATTTAGACTACTGAGTTAAACTGCCCCTTTTATTATCTTCTACCATTAAAGATCTAATGTTCATAAGAGATGACTAGTTTCACTGCTATAATTAGAGTTTACTGCCCTCTGAAAAAGGTTCAGCAACAATTTGTATTTTGTTATTTTGTTCCATGTCCATGAAGAGCTGAATTAGGGCTGGCATTTTCATTATCTCACAGACCATTGAAAATTGCCTCTCATTATTTATGACTTGATTACAGTCTAAATACTGGATGTGGGAAAATGATTTCCTATCCCACTGTGAAAGTTTCTCAATATTAATGTTCATTTATGGGAACAGATACAAAATGATTTCTGAATTTCTTCCACATGTAGTCATTTTTTTTTCTCATTGGCATCCTTGCCACGGTAAATTGAATAATACTCATTCCTGCCTTGATATAAGGCCTGGCAAAAGCAGTTGTAATTAGCCACTTAACTTATACGTTACATATTACCTGTCACTTCATGATCAAACCATGATGCAAGAAATTGGGTGCCCACCAATCAACTTGCTAGGAGCTTTGGTTTAGCACAGGGCTTGTTGTGGGGGCAGGACAATGAGGTGGGAGGGGTGTGGAATGGTAGGTGATTGAATAGTTATGGATCAAGAAATTAAAGAACTTATAAAAGAAAAGAATTCTGGATTAACCACATCACACATATCAGATTCAGCAAGTGAAACACAAAATTTAAGGGTCATTTGATCATATCAGACAGGAACTGCAAACTGGACACTGAGTCAGCTTGGGCTATACTTATAATTTGAGAATGGTGGATGCCTGGGTGTAGGTAGCTTGCTAGAAAATGATACCTGGGTGTGTTGAGCAAAAAGAAAATACATTGAAAGTACAATGTTACCTACCATATCCAAAAAATGAAAATGACCTACTTTAAATTCCCTTCATGTAATGGTTTGCTGCCACACTGATGTTATAGTTAAGAAAGCCCACCAACGCCTCCATTTTCTCAAAAAGCTAAGGAAATTAGCATGTCATCAGTTTTTACAGATGTGCAATAGAAAGCATCCTTTCCAGAAATATCACAGTGTGGTATGGCTTCTGCTTTGACCAAGTTCATGATAAACTATAAAGGATTGTGAACATAGCCCAATCCATCACTCAAACGAGCTACCCATTCATTGACTCTGTCTGCGCTTCCCACTGCCTTGGAAAAGCAGCTAACATAATCAAGGACTCCACACACCCAGACATACTCTCTTCCACTTTCTTCCAACAGAATAGAACTACAAAAGTCTGAGATCACATACCGACCGACTCAAGAACAGCTTCTTCCCTGCTGTCATCAGATTTTTGAATGGTCTTTTCATATAAGGTGAATTTTCTCTTCACCCTATCTGTAACTGCAGCACTTTATTCTGCACCCTATCCTTTTCCTTTTCCCTGTGTACTCCATGAATGGTATACTTTGCTTGTAGATTGCACAAGAAACATTGTTTTTCACTGTATCTGAATACATGTGACAATAAATCAAATCAAACAACTCTAAGTTGTTTTCTGATGGAAGCAGCAGGGGTCAGTTAGTTTTGACTCATTTGGCAGCAGTGAGGTCACTGCAGTTTTAACCATTGGATCTCATTATCATGTCATTCCACCTTCCTGGTGGGAAATAGGTTGAAGTGGCTGCCTGCTTTCTAACAGGATATGCAGGCAAATGTGGGCAGGGGCATTTAAGAGGATCTTACGGGAGGCAAGGCATCTTGAGACCCCAATTGAGACTCCATTAAATAGATTCCCATTGGCTTAAGGCTGATGGTTCTGCTGTCACCTCAGAAAAACAGGTTGAAATCAAACACAACATGATTAAGATCATTTTCCAGGTGTAAGTAATCTGCAGTATATTAACTTACCACTTCCCCCTTTTCCACAGGACTTGTAAGATTGAAGTTGCCCTGTGTCTCATTGCATTTTTCTGTTCTGACTCCTTTTAATCTTACAATGTGATCGGTGGAACCGAGTTTGATTCCCAGCTTGGGTCCTTGTCTATGCGGAGTTTACACATTCTCCCCACGTCTGCATGGGTTTCCTCTTGGTGCTCAGGTTTCCTCCCACTGTCCAAAAGATGTGCTGGTTAGGTGCATTGGCCATGATAAATTCTCTCTCAATGTACCTGAACAGGCGCCGGAGTGTGGTGACTAGGAGATTTTCACAGTAACTTCATTACAGTGTTAATGTAAGCCTACTTTTGACATTAGTAAATAAATTTAAGCTTAAGATTCAAACTTCATGCTCGCTGTGACCATTAGTCACTGGAGACAACTTACTGGACTTTTAGGATTTTGAGTGTCAATGAAATGAAGAGAGCATCCTAATTTTGTAATGCAACTCAGAGAATGAAATAATGAAATAACAATTTCCTGTCTTGCATAAACTGGGATATTTCCTTCGGTCAAAAACATAAATACCATATCAAGAGGGGAAGAGAAATATGGATAGTGTGTAATACATGTCAACAAATCACTGATTCCACACTCAATGCCAACAACATTGCAGAACTAATGGAAATCTTGCGGAACATAATTTCCAAATTCTTCTTCTTTTTCTTCTTCTCCTGGCTTCTCCCACTTTACTTGGGATTGTCACACTGCTAGTAATTACCCCTCTCCTCTTACCAACCACCCATTTCTCTTCCAATCCTACTGCATTTAAGTCTCACACTGCCATATCTTCTCACCTGGTCGTAAGCCTTCCTCTTCTCCTCCATCCATGCAGTCTCGTCTCCATCATTCATCACACCATACTCCTCCTGTCTCTACAACCAATTCAATTTCTATCTCTGCTCGGCTACTTTCTTTCCTACTCCCACAATCTTCATTGACCCTCTGTTGTACTGACTTCTGATTGGTCATTTTTTTGTTACTTCCTATATCTATCTCAGTGCCTGCATTTCATTAGTATACAGCCACTGCTCTCTGGATGTTGCCCAAAAGTGCCTGCACTATAAAACAAGGCCAGTCTCACAACTCTGTTAATAGATCCTTGCTTTTCGTTTCAGCGATACTTTACAATCACGTAACAGTCCACTGCACTTCTTCCAATTACTCAACCAGAGCTACTCAGATATTTAATTTCCATTTCCATACTTCCATCTGCTCTCATCACTGAGCCCAAAGCCCTGAAACTACTCACTTTTTCTAAGTCTAACACATAACTTTTATATCTTCACTCTGATCCTCATCCTTAGGCTCATATTGACAGTTCATAAATTTGGGTCTTTGGTCTACTGATCTTCATACTCTTGTCTTCCAGTGCTTTTCCCTAGTTTTTTGAATACTCAGTAATGTTCACATCATCCCCACCATACTGCTCAATGTTGTTTACAGACATTATTGACCATAGCATTTCCTCTCTCACTGCTCCGTTAGAACATCCATGGCAATCAGGAACAGGATGGGGCTCAGTGCTGATCCTTGGTGTAGTCCAAGTTTGATTTCAAAGCTCTTATTCTTCCCCATGCTGCTTCTTACCCTTGTCTGGGACTCCTTGTACATGTCTTGTAATAGTTGTTCACCCTTCTCAGTGACCCTCAAATTCTAGCACATTCCCAGACTTCTTTCCTTAGCACTGGGTGATAAGCCTTATCTGGATTGGTAAAATGTGTCTTCATGTTGCAATAGCTTTATCAATATTTCTCCATCACAATATATCTCAAAAAAGGAATGGTATTGGTGGTACCTCTTCATGGCATGAATACAAACTGACCTTCATAGAATTTGACTATTTTTCTGTCTTTCCCATACCTTGAAGTTATATGATAGAAGTTTAATTCCTTGGTACCTTTTGCAATTCTGAATGTTTCCTTTCCATTGAGTAATGGTACCAAGATGCTTTGCCTTTGGGATTTTCTCCCTCATCATGACACATTTGAGTAACTTGTTTTGGGACCTGAGCCTCAAGCTCATAATTTAATAATTCATAATTTCCAAATAACCTTCATAAACTGGGATATAAACTGGCAATCTCTAAATGAACTAGAAAGTAATGGTTCATGCAGTGCACGCTCACGTACGGACCTCAAATTAAGTTTCAAAACCAACAACAAATGGAAGTGGAAGGAAACCTAAAGAGGATTATTTTTATGGTAATGATGTTATTTTTGGATTTCCATATAGTTACAGCCAAATGAAACCTTTACAATTTCACACTGCTTCATTTAGCCTTTAGTGATAACCTTATGAGGTGAACATTTATGTAGTACTATTTCAAGCTGCACAGTACATTGATTCCCCAGCACCACAGTTGCACGGCCCATGAAGGTTTCCTCATTGGTATGATTCAAGAAATCCATGCAGGTTGTAGCCTACGGCATTATCTACCAATGGGGAATTGACAAAGCTTGTGCCTTGCCTCTTGCACTGACGCTACACAAATAAATTTCTCCCAGTACGATCTTATATATAATGTTAATTACAATATAGTGAATGAAGAATCTGGATTACTGAAATATATATTTTCAATTCCATATCAGTGCTTTAGACCCTCCGAATGTAACCTGTTTATAATTTTATTTTCATTCTGTCGCCATACCTGGCTACAATATCCTTTTATGAAAATAAATTCCCTTAATATTCAAGGTTTTTGATTCACAGCAGTGCAACACAAGATGAATAATGACTCAATTTATATTGTGAGATGTGTTTTTACATTTATCTACAGCAGAAGGAAACCCTTTTAACTCCATAAGCACATCGACCTCTAAACAAAATGATCCTGTCTTTATCAGTTTCAATATATTTTAGGTAAGTGGAATTTAAAAATCAGTTTTTCATCATCATTCCCAAACTGTAATATCTAATAAGGTGATGAAAGTAATCTTAAATCAGATCAGATGGGAATCTGGCACTATGTTTAGTCAGTACGTCAATACTGTATCAATTATTCATATCTTTTTAGTTTCAATCACAATCTCATCAATTGAATTTGAACCCTTATGTAAACATTCTTTATGTCTCATGTTTTCATGTCCAAAGATGTGCGGGTTAGGTGGATTAGCCATACTATATGTTCTGTTTGTATCGGGGGATTAGCAGGGTAAATACATGGGGTTATGGGGAATGGACTTGGATAGGATCATTGTCAGTGCAGGCTCAATGGACTGAATGGTGTCCTTCTGCACTGTAGGGATTCTACGGTTCTATGATGGGAAGACATTATAAACACAGTTATTTGCATTTATAAACCGATGGAAAGAGAATTGCACTCTACATTTTCTAAATCACCTGTGTAAATTGCTTCTGAATCAATTCCTTCATGATATCCATAACTGTCATACGATCCTCAAAGTAGCTTATATAGGGATCCTATTTTAGGGCAGGCCATGACTCATTGCTATTTTCAGTAGCACTGTCGTCTCAGAACTCTGTGTTCAATATATAAAGATTTAAGAAAGCATTAAAATTCACAAATAACTTTGAACTCTTTCATAAATCCACTGAACCAATTATGTCAAATAGTTGCAGCAACTATGTAGGACATTCACAACTGCAACAATTAAAATCTTGTTCACAATTAAAAGTTTTTAAATAAAACATAAATTGTTGTCTATATTTTGTAAATATCTAAGTATAAAACAAAATGCAAATATGAAAAATAGTGCAAAAATTACAGAATATGCAACTGAAAGGGTATTTTCTTGCAGTCACATTTAAAAAAAATTAAGTAAATCCATACGTTGGTTCAGCAACGCTTCAATAATTGGACCTGATCATGATTGATTAGTCAGTTTTAAGTGATGTGTTACTGATTTTTTGAATTAAATGTGGAATTTGTATTTGCAAGATAATATGAATCATGAAAACAAAATATATAGCCCGTTTCTTTTTGACACAATAAACACCTGGTCACTTTTATTAGGTTAGTAGGACACCCAACTATTTTTCAATTCTTTCAGCCAGGGAAAGTATTTGAAAGCAAAGATAAATGAAAATAGCTTTAAATGCAGAGCTTCACACTGTAGGAGTGTGCATTGGGAATTTGGTCAAAGAGGCCAGTTTAACCAGTTAGCAGCCTGCACTATTTTCACACCATTGACACCGTTAATTTTAATTGGGCAGGTTTTATATTGGAAGCTCACCTCTGTGCCAGAATTTTCAACACCTGCTTGCAATGGAAGGATTGCCCTCAGATATCACTGTTTTGAACTCATTGGGGGTAATCTTGAGCCTACATTTGCCATCTGTGCGAGTGCCAGTGGGGGCTCAAGATCCAGAAGTCCCAGTTTTCTATGGCGAGAATGTGATTTCAGATCTTTCCCGCTCCTTGCCAGCAACATCATCAGTTTCAGGCCCTTAAGGAGCATGAACCTGCTTCACATGGATTTGAATAAATTTTAATATAATTAATGCACCTCCTTGCCAGATATTCAATCCCCCCACTGTACACTTACATGTTTACTCAAGTTTTACTCAATTATGATCGAGGTGCCCTTTAAAGACATTGCCCCAATCTCTGTGCAGCTGGATGTTGAGGTCCCGCCCCCTAGATAACAGTGTGAAACACACCCCCTTGGTATTTCTTTGGCAGTGTTGTAAGATCTGGAGAGAAAATTGTTCAGTTTTCTCAGTGGAAAAAACACTCCCAATTTTAGTAAAGTTTCTCTTATGTTCAACATATGAATTACATTTTATTGTCAGCATAGGGCAACTAGCACAACTGACTCTCTGCTAACATTAAATGATTAAAAATTAAATTTAAAAGGTTACATATTAATCATGTCCTGCACTGATCAGAGTAGCCAACGTATTATTGGATTCAAATTGACCAATCAGATAAAATCTGCCAAAATGTTATTGCCATGGCTAGACTTTCAAAGAAGGCAAAGGATCTGAATGTCCAGGTTGGATATTGGCGCCATGGAACAAAAATGGAATCTTAACCTTTAAAGCCACCCTAACAGGAAGGGTATACCCTTGGAATCAAAAGAAACAGGTGTGGTACAAAAATGCCCAAATGGCTAACAGAGAACTGTCAGTACAAAGTTAACTTTTGAAGATGATTATAGCGTATGGTAGCAAAAGTAAAATCAGATTTTGTTTCTAAACTAGTATGATCTGATTCATTTACAGATCTGATTCATCGCACCTTAGAACGTAGAACAGTACAGCACAGTACAGGCCCTTCGGCCCTTGACGTTGTGCCGAGCTTTGCCCGAAACCAAGATCAAGCTATCCCATTCCCATTGGTGGGTGCAGTCAATTGGGTTATGCTGCTCATCCAGTCCTCTTGCATACTTTCTTTTTTATAATGTCGCTGAAAAGTGGAGGGTATCTTTAATCTTGCAGAACAAAATGAATTAAATATTTGGTCATAGTTGGAATTACAATTTAATTTCCACACTTTATATATAGCATTGTGAAACAGTTCAGTCGAATTGCTCACTGACATGCCCTTTGACCCAACACACGGAGAATGATTCCAGCAAGCAATTCCTTTTTAATGCATATGCATGGCATTCAAATGTATGCAAAAGACATGTGCAGCCCAGGGATCCGTACTGGAGCCTCAGCTTTTCACTACATTCAGTGATGACTTAGGGAAAAGGAATGGAAAGTCATGGATCCAAGTTAATCGAAAAAAGTTGTAATAAAAAAGAGGGAAAGTTATGTTCCAGCTGTATAAAGCACTCTTCAGACTGCATCTGAAGTACTGCATTATTTCTAGGCAACACATCTCAGAAAGGATATATTGGCCTGGGAGTCTTGGAAGGAGATCAGATTTATCAGAATGATATTAGGCAAGAATGGTCCAATTACGATGACAGGTTGCATAGACCAGGCTTGCATTTGCTTGATTAGAAAAGATTAAAGGTTTCTTTAATTGAGGTGCTTACACTAATTAAATAATTTGAATGAGTAGGTGGAGACAAATTATTTCTTCTGTTGTGGGGATGGGGGCAGGCCAAGGGGGCAGAACCTCATAATTAGAGCTCCAGGGGTGACGTCAGGAAGCAATTCTTCACATTATGGATGGTGGAAATCTTGAACTTTTACCACAAAAGAAAGATGCTGAGGTTAGGCCAGTTGACAGTCACAACGTGAGATGGTAATTTTTTTGTTGAAAAAGGTTATTAAAACAATACTAAGGTGAATAAATCAAGTTGATACAAATCAACCATAATCTAGCTGAATGTTGGAACAGATTCAAAAGGACTAATTGAATTATTCCTGTTCCTATGTTCTTGTTCCAGGATTCCCAGTCTGGCTAGTTTCTTCGGGTGGCACAGTGATGCAGTGGTTAGCACTGCTGCCTCACAGTTCAGGGACCCGGGTTCCATTCCAGGCTTGGGTCAATTTGTGCAGAGTCTGCAAGTTCTCCTTATGTTTGCATGGATTTCCACCAGGTGCTCTGATTTCCTTCCACAATCCGAAAGATGTGCTAGTTAGGTGCATTGACCATGCTAAATTTTCCCTCAGTGTACCCAAACAGGGTGTGGTGACTAGGGGGTTTTCACAGTAACTTCATTGCAGTGCTGATGTAATCCTACTTGTGAAAGTAATAAATAAACTTTAAACTTGTGTGGGAGACAACGGGCTGGATTGGCTTACTTTTGGCAGGTGAAGAACTGATGCATCCACTTCCTTTTGGAAACTAATAAAGCACACATGTAGATGTGGAGCGGGAATACTGTTGTCCTGTTAGGAGAATTTCAGCCCTGAAATTGGAAAGAAAAATTTTTCATTAACCACTTGGAAAAATTCCATTTATTTCAGATTCACATTGGATTTCCAAGACCAGCACCCAGGATTTAAAAAGATACTGATTAGCACTTCCTCAATGAGAGCTGCCTGTACATGGAACCACTGCAGCTGTCAATGCAATCTCTCTCTTCCAACTGGCAAATCTGACAGGGTTAGTCTCCATCAGGCTGCTCGCGGTTGGAATGGTTTTTAGTTTCACAAGCTGCCTGGGAAAATGAATCACTTTACATTCAAAGCTTACTCAGTATGTTCCATTTTGAATTGATATCTAGTGTGCATAACTCACCTCAATATAAATAAAACTCATGTAAGATCATAAATGTAGGTCATATAAAAAAAATTCAGATTGAATTAGAGTCCACAAATGGATGAGTCATTTGGATTTACTTTGTTAAAAAGTCAAGGTGAAAGTATATGATTCACAGCGTAGGACACCACCAAGGATGACTGGAGTAAAGGAGAAAACAATGCTGACAGTGGGAAGTGTTCACACAAATCCTCACTATATATTGTGTGCATTTCACAGTAACTTAAAATGGCAAATGTGACAAATCCTGTCCCATGGCTATTAAAAATGTATCAGTGCTCTGGGGAGATGCATTATGAAATAATTTTCAAGTGTCTCAATGTAATAATTATTTCATTAACAGGCATTACAAATGGTATCATGGTAGAAAAGTAAGGATTGAGGTGGGGGGGTTGAAAACACCATTCCCATTTTGATGAGAATTGCCAAAGATTTTCTTCTTCTTCTTCACCCCAAGCAGAAAATTCAACTTTGAATGTGCTGTAATCACAGAATCCCTACAGTGCAGAAGGAAACCATTCTGCCTACTGAGCTTGTATTGACAACAATTGGACCCGGACCCTATCCCTGTAACCCCATGTACTTACCCACTAGCCCCCTGGCACTAAGGGACAATTAAACATGGGCAATCAACCTAACCAGCACGTCTTTGGAATATGGGAGGAAACTGGAGCACCCGAAGGAAACCCACACAGACACGGGGAGAACGTGCAAATTCCACACAGACAATAACCCAAGGTGGGAACCCAGGTCCTTGGCATTGTGAGACAGCAGTGTTAGCCACTGTGTGCACCATGCTGTGCTTAAATAATGGCAGCAAGGCAGAAAACCTGGACACTTTTGCCACCTCCATGCTAATGTACCAGCAAAATCAGATAATATCAGCACATAGGTGAGTGTAAATGCAGAGACGGTGACTGGAAGATCAAAGTCAGAGAGGAGGAGAGAGAACCTATTCCTGTCCACTCTCCCTTTCCCCCTTCCTGCTGGATGCCATAATGTTGGTTCTTCTTGAGCCATTTGTTTAAATGGAACTTTCTTCTTCAGAGTTTTATCTCTCCTTCAAACTTGGCTCCTTCATCCTTAGTGGATGAATCAGAGGGCATTTGTATTTCCCTTCCATGTAGTGACGAGCTCTTCCATAGTACCGCTGTGCAGCTACCTAGCTTGAGCAATGAGCTCTGACTCAGGAACATGGATCAGGTCACAATCATTTCGGGGTGGTGGGCAGAAATCCTGGATCATGGCAGACCCACTTCGAAGAGAATCCCAGCTCCACATATCCGAAAGGTTTTAATCCGACTGGCTGCATCACTCTGGTTTTGAGTATTCAAAGGCACCAACTCCTGCTGGGGAAACTGTTGTTTAATACCCCGAAGCAGGTTTCACCAGTCGGAGGGGAAACAGGTCTGCCAGATTTCTGGCCATCTGCTGCTTTGCCACTCTATCAACAAGACTTGCAGTACAGTGTACACTGATTCAGGCCCTCTTACTCATCATTAAGTGGAGCTAAAACTTTATCTTTGATTATGCATAACAGATTGGCACAAAACAGGCTTCTGAAGAGAAGTTTTTCTTGTATCAGCTTTGTTTTACAATCATCCCAACAGAAGGCTAATTCAAAATAAAACCTGTTAAAACATCAGAAGGGAGAAAAGTGATGTGGTGGATTGAAGGAAAGCAGGCAAGCTTTCTGTGAATTTCATTTATTCTAAGTAGAATAAATTTGCATTGTTTATGGCCTAAGCATGATCCAAATCTTCCACTTTCTTTCCTTAATGGTTCACCTATCACTTGTGAGCATAAATAAGGGATTAGCTTCACAGTCAAACCACATGACAGTATACACTTTGCAGTATTACAAGCTATAACAGTAGTCATTCATAATGAAATTCTTACAATGTGGATAAAGTATTCGTTGACATATTTTATTCATGGAATAGTCACATTAAAATATGATCATAAAGATGTGCTTTTTAATATTTTGAGTCATAATAGTATCATTATTTTCCTTATATTCTGCCAAGTAGGACAAAGAAGTTGATCATGATAACGTATCAGGAATTGAATGAGGCAGAACATATAACACTCTCCCAAGCTAACTGAGATCTGATGAAATTTAATGCTGTACAGCATTTAACTGAAGATTCTAGAAATATAATAAAATTGTATTATCATTATATTCACATTCTACATAAACATTTCCATTATCTCTACCCACTGCTAATAACATTAACAATTCTTTTCAATTCATTAACAATGAGTTGCCACGTGAAAAACTATAAGAATTAAGCTTATAGACTAGCTAACTCATGGAACCATCAAAGTTTACATCAATGATGAAAGCTGGAACTTTTCCCTGACACTTGGATATGCTAATAAAGATATAATGGAACTCAGTAAATACATGAATTGAGCAAAACATTGCACTCCTTAAGCAGAAAGTTGAACGGGTTGACAGTCAGCTCAGCACACTCTACGAAATTCAGAGTGGAGAAAGGGTTCTGGAGCAGATGTTCCATAGGGTAACCACCTGATAGTTTGCCAAAAATAGAATAAATGGTAAGGGAGACAGGGTACCCTCAGGAAATGGGTAGAAAGCAACAAGGAGCAGAGAGGGAGCCTGATACCTGTTTAGCTCCCAGTGATGGAGACATTGAAAACCATGGGGTGATTCTCCCAACTTGCTGCGCCTTTAGCACATCGTGCTGTTCTAATCTGTTTCACATCTGGCACCAGTTTGCAATTCTCCTGGCCTCTTTTCAATGGTGCGAACCAGTTCACACCTCAGAAACCACCCTCCCCGCGCCCCCCACCCCACCCCACCTCATTCCCCGAATGCTCCCACCTCTCATGCAAAGGCATGAATCACTACTGGTAACTACAAGTGTGGTTCAGGCACAACAATTGCAAGGGCGAGCGAGGAGTACTGCTGAGCACCAACCTCCAGGATGTAAGTAACTACAAGGTGGCCACCCATTGTGGAAACAATAAAAATCAACATATGTGGGAGATTCTTTAACGAGGCAACGATTGTCACTTGTAGGCCTTCTAGTAAATATTGAAATGGGCAATCACACAGCCAGAGGTTGTAGTTCATGTTGGAGCAAATGACACTGGAAAGTTCTGCAATGGGATTTCAGGAAGTTAATTTTGGGATTAAGGAAGTGAATTTCTAGAGTAGGAGTTGCTGTGTTACACATTGAAAGAGACAGGAAGAGGGAGATTATTTAACTGTGGCTGAAAGGATGGCGTAGAAGGGTGGGTGCCACAATCCTGTGATAAGGGAACTATATTCAGGACCATGTAGGGAAAACTGTTCAAATGGGGAGGCTTCCACCTAAAGTGGGAAAGCATTTCTGTCCTTGCAGAAAGGATAATTGGGGGAGTGAGCAAATACTTAAACTAGCTACAAGGGGAAAATCATACAATAACTCAAAATCATGAAAGGAAAAGACCAGCAAGATAGGATTATCGGGGCTGGGGGGTTGTCTAATTTAAAATTAGAGAATACTGAGACCTCGATAAACTAGACATGAAGAGAATGTTTCCACTAGCAGGAGAGACTAGAACTCAAGGCCACAACCTCAGAGTGAAGGGACACTCCTTTAAAACTAAGGTGAGGAAGTTCTTCAGCCTGGTAGTGGTGAATCTGTGGAACTCATTGCCACAGAGGGATGTGGAGACCAGGTTTAAGGCAGAGATAGATAGGTTCTTGATCAATAAGGGGATTAAAGTTTACAGGGAGAAGGCAGGAGAACAGGGATTGGAATCATTTCAGTCATGATTGAATGGCAGAGCAGACCTGATGGTCCAAATTGCCTAGTTCTGCTCCTATATCTTACGGTCTTATGACAGTTCTGTTCAGAAATGCACATTGCATAATAAATAAAATATTTGTCAGAAGCACAAATTCAGTTTAAAGTGTATAACCTAGCAGCCATTGGCAGACCTCACATCCAAAATGTGTAAAAGTGGGAGCTAAACATTCAAGTCTGCAGGATTTTAAGGAAGTGCAGGGAATTTCATAAAGTTAGCAGAGCAGCTACTTTGATAATAGAGAGTTGCAGCAATAGAAAGAAGAAACCTCAGCAAAAGGGATCAGGAAAAAACTCAGGTAAAAAACCGATGTGGTGAGATTGATTGAAGAATTGCAATTTCAAATTGTAAATAGCTCAAACTTAACCCACCCATTTTTGGAGGAACATTGATGGGCTAAGGAGTATGAAGAGATACTTTTGGAATAGCCTTTGCCTTTAGAGGTTTGGTATGGCAACTATACATTTCCTTTGGTTCGTGCCGGCCAACCATTTTTAAGGTGTAGATGAAACTCATTTCCATTTTCATCCCTTTAAGGGCAACTTTAACTGCAGTGCAATAGAAACAATTCTTAAACTGTCAAATATAGTTGAGCGACTAATTCTTTTGAATAACGAAATTTTAGGAATATAATGAACATATTTGTTCTTGAAGCACTCATTCATGTAACAAATGTCTTTAAGTATCAGTATCACAGAAGGTTTAATGGATGTGGCTTTACTGCTTATTTTTATTGTTCTAAAATAAATCTGATTACATATTCCACTAGCAAAGTGACATTCCAAGCAACTACATGGACATTGATTGCTTACTGGAGGAGTAATTTATCCAGTTGTTTTGCTGCAGGACTGAACAATACATTGCCATTATCCACTTGTCCAAAGCAATAAGATTTCACTGATCTTCTCCCCACATTTCTACAGTGGAAAGGCATTCCAAACTCAGAAGAGGCAAATCAAAAAGCAGCTGGAAATAAAATGATGTCAGACAAAATCATTATCAAGTATGGGTCACTCCAAATCTAATTAAAACAGCAGTAGGTATTTTATGAATCAGTTATTTTGTGTCAGTTTGCAAAGACTTTTGAGGACTTTGAGGGAGAAACTGGTCGAGTTGTCCCAAGTGGGACTAAGTCCTGTGGTGGGGTGTTGCTAGGGAGTGCTTCCCACTGCAGAGGCTGACAGGGGACCATGCCATACCTTCCTGTCCTGATCTATGTATCTGGAGGTTTAGCACTGTTTTCCGTGGCAGGGCGGGTTTGATTGCTTGTGTCCCACCATCATATCCGAGTGTCATACTTAAAAGGTACCCAATATCACTGACCCATTGGTGAAGAAAGAGGGACCTCCAGGAACATTCTGAGGCTGCAAAATGAATATCCTCGACTCTGAGAGAACTGCTGTGAGCTCTGTTTCATGGAGACATGGCTCATTCCTGCTTCACGGGCTGTGCCCTACAACAAGAGGGCTTCTCAATCCACTCATTAGACCATATAGCAGCCTCAAGCAAGGCTGAGGGAGATCGGGTCTGCTTTCTAATCAACACTTCTTGGTGCCCAGATGTAGCAACACGGGCAGTTTCTGCCCCCGAACCTAGAATCTCTGATGCTGAAAAGCTGCCTGTAAGACTTTCTGCCAGAGTTCACCTCTATTATCCTGGCAGCAACTTACATCCCACTCCATGCAGACATGTAGACCGTGTTAGATGAAATTTACATCATCACAAATAGCCTTGAGCTGAAACATCCTGAGGCCTTGTTCGTTGTGCCCGGGTACTTCAACCAGGCCAAACTCAAGGGCGTCTTACCAACATACCATCAACATGTCTCCTGTTCCACCAGAGGCCGAAACATCATAGGTCACTGCTACACAATCATTAAACATGCATACCGCTCTATCCCCCGTATACACTTTGGCAAATCAGACCACAAGGCTGTGCTCCTGCTCCTGGCTTACAAGAAAAACTGAAAAGGGAGAATCCAATAAACAAAATCATGTAATGTTGGTCTGAGGAAAAGGATGATCTCCTATGGGACTACATCGAGGAGTGGACTGGTCAATATTTAAGAACTCAGTGACCAATCTAAATGAGTACACCATGACATTAACAGACTTCATTAATAAGTGCGTAGAGGACTCTATGCCAAAGAAGCATACTTTTCCTAACCAGAAAGCATGGATGAACAGGGACATTCACTACTTATTGAGGTCTGAGGCATTCAAAAATGGTGACCCAGACCTATTCAAGAAATCCAAATACAATCCACAGAGAATTATCAAAGATAAGAGACAAGTACCGGACCAAGTCACAGTCCCAAGCTAGCCACATGGATGCCCATCGACTATGGCAAGGTCTGCAAAACAAAATAGGCTACAAGATGAAAGCATGCAGAATTGCTGGCAACAATGCATCCCTCCCCAATGAGCTCAACACATCCTATGTCCGTTTTGAGCAAGAGGTCAACGACAGCATGCCTTCCACCACAGAAACATTGGTCGAACCAGTATCCGAGGCCACCATTGCAAACGCAGATCAGCCTTCTTGAAAGTCAACCCACGGAAAGTGCATGGTCCAGACGGGCTACCCAGAAGAACACGCAGATCCCGAGTGGACCAGCTGGTGGTGGTGTTTGCAGACATCTTTAACTTTTCACTGATCTGAGGTCCCTACCTGCCTCAAGAAGATGGCCATCATCCCGATACCAAAGAAAAGCAGGTGCCTTATTGACTATTGCCTGGTGGCTCTTTCAGTCATCATAATGAAGTGCTTCAAAAGATTAGTCATGGCACAAATCAATTCCAGCCGCCCAAACTGCCTGGATCTACAACAGTTCACCTATCGCCGCAACAAATAAACAGCAGCCGCCATCTCCCTGGCCCTAACTCAACTCTGGAACACCTGGCTAACAAAGGCTCTGATGTCAGATTTCTATTTATTGACTACAGCTCAGCCTTCAACACCATTATTCCTATAAATCTCATCTCCAAACTCCATGGCTTAGGACATGGCTCCTCCCATGTGACTGGATCCTAGATTTCCTAACCCAGGATAGGCAACAACACCTCCTCCATGACTGTCCTCAAAACAGGTGCTCCAAAAGGCTGTTCTCTCAGCCCCTTATTATAATCCTTTTACACCTATGATTGTCTGGGCAAATTCCTCTCCAATTTGATTTTCAAGTTTGCTAATGACACTGCCGTAGTGGGTCAGATCTCAAATGATAATGAATTTAGGAAAGAGATTGAGAATCTGGTGAATTGGTGTGCCAACAATAACCTCTCCTTCAATGTCAGTCATTAAGAAGGCCCAACTTTCTCAGAAGACGAAGAAAATTTGGCATGTCAGCTACGACTCTCTCCAACCTTTACAGATGCACCATAGAAAGCATTCTTTCTGGTTGTATCGCAACTTGGCATGACTCCTGCTCTGTCCAAGGCTACAAGAAACTACAAAAGGTTGTGAATGTAGCCCAATCCATCACGCAAACCAGCCACCCACCTATTGACTCGGTTTACTCATCCCGCTGCCTCAGCAAAGCAATCAGTGTAATTAAGGACCCTGTGCACCTGGGAGCCACATTCTATCATTTTTTTCTGTACGTGTGGTTGGAAGTGCCGATTGGAGCTGCAGCACGTTAAAGCCCCGTCCACACACAAGCTGCAGCATGATTTGGACTTACTGATATTTTTTCTGGCTGAGTGTGCATGGGGTCTAAAATGGGTCTAAAAGTCAAATCTGAAATACTCCCAGTTTCAAGTCTACCCAGCACTTCAAAATGGTAAAATAGGGCCCAAAGACTCATGAAAAACTACATGCAGTTAAAGACATTCTTTATTTGACCAATACTCATAGAACATAGAACATTACAGCGCAGTACAGGCCCTTCGGCCCTCGATGTTGCGCCGACCAGTGGAACCAATCTAATGACCCTCTAACCTAAACTATTCCAATGTTATCCATATGCCTATCCACTGACCATTTGAACGCCCTTAAAGTTGGCTAGTCCACAACTGCTGCAGGCAGGGCATTCCATGACCTTACTACCCTCTGAGTAAAGAACCTACCTCTGACATCCATCCTATAATTACCACCCCTTAATTTAAAGCTATGTCCCCTTGTGTTAGTCACCACCATCCGAGGTAAAAGGCTCTCACTGTCCACCCTATCCAATCCTTTGATCATCTTGTATGTCTCAATCAGGTCACCTCGTAACCTTCTTCTCTCCAATGATAATAACCTCAAGTCCCTCAGCCTTTCCTCATAAGACCTTCCCACCATACCTGGCAACATCCTGGTAAACCTCCTCTGCACCCTTTCCAATGCCTCCACATCTTTCTTATAATGCGGCGACCAGAACTGTACGCAATACTCCAAGTACGGCCGCACCAGAGTTTTGTACAGTTGTAGCATGACCTCACGGCTCCGAAATTCAATCCCTCTACCAATAAAAGCTAACACACCGTATGCCTTCTTAACAACCTTATCAACCTGGGTGCCAACTTTCAGGGAGCTTTGCACACGTACCCTGAGATCCCTCTGCTCGTCAACACTACTAAGAGTCCTTCCATTAGCCCTATATTCTGTACTCCTGTTATTCTTACCGAAGTGAATCACCTCACACTTTTCCGTATTAAAATCCATCTGCCACCTCTCGGCCCAGCTCTGCAGCTTATCTATGTCCCTTTGCAAACTGTAACATCCATCCTCGCTGGGAGAGAGAGAGCCTGAAGATTACCACTTCTCTCTGACGTTACAGTACATGTGTAAAACAGATATACCCTTTTGAAGGTTAGCTTTATCTGCCCAATCTGCCATCCAAACTGGATGATCCAATTGCATTGGTACACATTATTTATCTTGGCCAATAGCATTCTACCTTCTAGCAGAATTGGGAATTCATTGGTCAACCAGGCCCAGAAATACTTCCCTCCATTGTCTAGCAACCTTACTTAGGGAAACCCAATAAGTTCAAGGATCACCCTCACCCTCTGCAAACCATGGGAACAGAGAGGGAGTCATTTACCTCTGTCTGCTGGCTACCCCTTATCAGTAAAAGCTCAATACATCTATTCACTGCAACCACAAGCTAAATGTCTCTGCTCATTTTAAAACCTTAGTATCTTGCAGCTGCAGGGTCTTTTACTGATAATAGTGAATATATTCTATACCTTATTGTTTCTAAAGAATTAAGTCTGTCTAGTTCTGCTCATGATTTTTATGATGTAGATTGACCTTTAGGTCAGTGGCTGGAGGATGATCTATTGCCCAGTGAAATCAAGTCTAATGGCTGGAATTCTCTGGCTATTCATACTTCACCGCTGCTGTCAAAGGGATTGGAGAATTTGACTTTAAAGTAAAATAAAACAGATCATGAACGTGTAAATTTTATGCATAAGGCAACTACAAATCATACATTGTGGGAAGCTTTGGCTAACAAATTTCTTGTGTGGAAGGGAATACAAAATTCATAAACTCTATAGGTGTAAGTGCAGCTTATTTATGTTTTACTGGTAAATCTAATTAGCTTTTGTTTACTTTGAAGTACCTATAGCATAAATATAGCACCAATAACTTATTGGTAGTACTGAGTAGCAGATTGTGGATTCATGGGTGATGAGCAAGTGCCACACAACTAGAGTTGTTACCTTTTGAGTCAGATGTGAAGCTCAGACTTTACTTATCATGTTCCTGTTTGAGAGCAGGCATGCACTTCTATGTTCTGCTCAACACTGATCTCTCTTAACCAGCACCACCATTAAGAGATTCACCATTAATCTCACTATTGGGTTGTGGAACAAATTAATTACTGCATTTGTCCTTATAACTCAGATTTAATGTAAAAAAAATGGCTGTAACTTGGGAACTGTTGAAGATGAAAGTTGCTGTAAAAGCAAACTTTTTTCATGCAAAAATGTTTTGCCAAATTATTTTGTTGAATGTGAATTAATACAAAGACAAAAGCTACTTTAACAGTTCACATATTGGTTGTATAATTTTTAAAAATTCATTTACTGGATATGAATTTCCACGTAAATTCGCTATCATTTTTGCCCTTCCCTAACTGCCCTAGCGAATGTGATGGTGAACTGCCTTCTTGAACCACTGCAGCTACCATGGTACAGGTAAACCTACAGTGCTGTTATGGAGGGAGTTCTGTGATTTTGACCCAGCAACAGTGAAGGAATGGCAATATATGTGCAATTCCGAATGATGAGTGACTTGGATGGAAACTTCGAGGAGTGGTGTTCCCATGTGACAGCTGTCCTTGTTGTCCTAGGTGGTGGAGGTTGTGGGTTTGGAAGGTGCTACCCAAGAAGCATTGGTGAGTTCCTGCAGTGCATATTGCAGATGGTACACGTGGCGGCCAATGTGTGTTAGTAATAAATGGAGTGAATGTTTGTGGAAGGAGTACCAATCAAGCTGGCTGCTTTGGCCTAGATGGTGTCAAGCTTCTTGAGTGTTGTTGGAGCTGCACTCATACAGCCAAATGGATAGTCTTCCTTCACACTCCTGACTTGTGCCTTGTAGATGATAGACAGGTGTTGGGGAATCAGGAGGTGACTTACTCATCACAGAATTCCCAGCCTTTGACCTGCTCTGGTAGCTATGATATTTATATGGCTAGTCAGTTTCTGGTCAATTGTAATCCCCTGGCTGTTGATAGTGATGCCATTGAATAGCTTAGATTCTCCTTTGTTGGAACTGGTTATTATTCGGGAATTGTGTGGTGCAAATGCTACTTGCCATGTGTCAGCACAAGCCTGGCTATTGTCCAGGTCTTGCTGCATTTGGACATGGATTGGTTCAGTATCTGAAGAGTCACAAATGGCGCTGAACATTGTGCAGTCTTCATGTGAACACCTCCACTTTTGACCTTCTGATGAAAGAAGGCCATTAATAAAGCGGTTGAAGATGTTTGGGCGAAGGACACTATCCTGAGATCGGTCTGCAGTGATGTCCTGGAACTAAAATGATTGACCTCCAACAACAACAACCATCTACCTTTGTACAAACCAGTGGAGGGTATTCCCCCGATTCCCATTGATTACAGTTTCACTAGGACTCCTTGATACTGTGCTTTACTCATTAAACATACTTACACAACTTGAAAGAGTAATAGGTTTGATAATTCACTTGTTATTAATTTAATTATCAAGTTATTAAGTTAAATCATTACTTTTAAAACACATTAACCAACTAAACATATTATTCTCATGTCCAAAATATGTGCTGTTGGATATAATTGAGACCATACAAGCAATGGCTTCTCCAAGCCTATTCAGGTTACGGAGTCTCAAAGGCAGGAAAAATCTTTTTTTTAATAACTTAATTAAAACACGGAGCAGAATTTTTCCAATATTGGCAAAGGTCGATAGCATGCCAGAAAACTCGTATTGGAATCGTTGGCATCAATGGCTACTTTCTCCATTACTTTCGTCCCAGACCTGGAAAAAAAAGGCAAGGGGCGAGTCACAACTCACCCACCCCACCAATAGCTTAGACTTTTGAAGATTGGGGTACCATTTTTAAAGACAATTCCTGTGTACAAAAGTTTGCCAGCACCCCCACCCCACTCCAACCACGCCCCCTTTTCCCCTCCCCTCCATGGCACTGCCTAGGCCCTGTCCCCTGCCACATTTTTCAGTGGGTTTGGTGAGGGGAGCAGAATATCCCAGCTGTGGTGTCTCTATACCATTTTGTTTCATGCTCTTCCCCCTGCTGGATGTTCTATGATTAGGATTTCAGAGCTATCACCACACAGACATGAGAGGGTTCATGCCTTTTCACACCACAATGTAACTTCCTATCATTGCTTTTCCCAAGTCATAACTTTGTTGTGCATTATCTCTTTCACTATTCCCTGCTATTATATTCTGATGCTCATTCACTGAGTAGAGGAGGAAATTGGAGTCAGTGTTTCTTTACCATAGGTTTAGTGACAAAGTGTTGACAAAGAATTGAGAATATAGTATAGGCTCCCGATTCATCCCTCTTACCCCTCCCCTCAACATCCCTCCCTGCCCCCATGCAGGTGGAAAACATTTATTATAAACTTACAGTAATGAACCCTTTACCAGTTAGTAATAGCTATTCTCACAACTAAAGTATACACTTCATTCTGACAAAATTGCAACATTAACACTTGCTGTGATGAAAAGGCTGAATTTTAAAAATCTACAGGGGCTAATTTCCCTGAATCCTCATGATAAAGTCTCAGAGGTGGCCAAGGTGGGGTCCTGAGCTGCAACACCTTGTTATTTCACCTTTGGTGCAAGCTGTCATCTTAGTAAAGGAGTTAAAGTGAGTGCTAGGAATGACTATGCCAAAGATGACTAATACTCCGAGAACCAACTAATTTGGTTCCTGATGCCCATTAATGAGACTGCCCATCATTTTGCTGGCTGATGCTTCAATTACCAGCTTCATCTGACAGAGATGAGTTAAACAGGAATAAAACAGTTCTTGAAAAGGATTGCAAGCACTACTGAAACCCAGGTTCGCTTTTCAATGTTCACCCACTGCTGGAAGATAACCAAAGAAGATCTCTGATGCTCAGTGGGGGATTTTGTGAAAGGTTTGCAAAGGTTTCCTTAATGTTCTATCCAGATTTAGCTCACAATTTCTCTAAAGACTTCATCTAATTAGAGTTGGTGCTGTGCTGCTGTACCTTGTGGGAGACCTAATGGCAATTAACAGGAGGAAGGGAGTGAGTGATCAGACAAGAAGATCTTGCTAGGGTCCTTCTTGGCCTGGAGGGGAAATTGGAATGCAGATGACAAGGCCAGGAGGAGGAAAGCTGGTGAAGGGGGACGGGAGAATTCCATAGATGTAATTTGCTTCGTGCTCTATAACCTGGTGATGACCAGAGACCATCTCTTTCCACTGACAAGGGCAGTAGCTGGGTCATGAGGGAGGGTACATGAGACCAGTATGTTGCTGCTCCAAGACTCTCATACCAGTACCTTGGGACGTCTTTGTAGTTAATTCAGAGATCTGCTGCAGGGCAGATTCTAGGCAGCTGAATCACTTTGCAAGCTCTTTTCAACGGAGAAGCTAAAAGTCACCAAAACAGTCACCTTTGGAAGAATTTTCCCATTGCATGGAAGGTGCCAACAGTGCAATACAAAATGTTTGTCATTCCATGCATACTGCAATGATTAGGGGAAGCTACAACCTCAGTTAGCTAACACTGCATGATCTTGGGCTCCACAGGTCACTGGTTCCAGGCTCAATAGCAAGCCAAGGATCAAGCTGAAGACAGACACATCCACACTCCAAACCACTGCTCCCAGGGAGCATCCAATGGACCAAGCATTTGGTTTGTTAAACACACCAGCCTTTTTCTGAACCATGCTTACCCACTTCTCTAAGACTGGTGGGGAGTGATATAGGATGTGTGAGGTGGATCTTATTCCCCCTCATTTCCACTGCTTGGCATGGTAGACCTTGCTCCTGGGAGCCTACAAGAATAAAGCTAGAAGGGTTAGAGAGCAGCACTTATGGCTACTATGGGAGGACATGTGTTCTGACTACATAGAGATTGCAGGTGAGGATAGCTTTAGGTGATTCAGGACCAGGAAGTATTGTCATTTGTAAAGACACTGGAGTGCTCATATACCTCCAGTTGAGATGTCCCCAAACCTGTCTTTGTCTAAGGCATATCCAACTTCCCTTCCCAAAAATGGGCTGCTCTGCCTCTTCAAGGGGACTGATGTTACACAATCAGGCCTAAACCACCTCCCCTCCCCAAATACAGGATACCAAACCATAAAACTGCCCCTATTCAGCATTTGGATGATAAGCATAAAGGTTATGTCAACTCCAGGGGCATTTAAGTCATGGTAATCAGCAATTAGCCCCAAAATTACAGGCTAAAACCAGACTGGTAAATGCATGTTGATTCTGGAACATTCCCAGTATGTTGGAGGCGGGCAAATGTAACCCCACTATTTATAAAAGGAGGGAGGGAGAAACCAGAGATTTTCAGACTGGTTAATCTAACATCAAGTGTAGGGAAAATGCCAGAGTTTATTACACAAGATGTGATGACAGGACACTTAGAAAATATGAATGGGATTAGGCAAAGTCAACATATATTTATGAAAGGGAAATCATGATGAATGGGACGGATAGGATAGAGGTGGAGAGACTCTTCCTGCTCAGAAAGGACAGAAAGACTAGGGGGCACAGCCTCAAGATAAAGGGGGGGCGGTTTAGAACGGAGTTGAGGAGGAACTTCTTCACTCAAAGGGTGGTGAATCTCTGGAATTCTCTGCCCGTTGAAGTGGTGGAGGCTGCCTCGCTAAATATTCTTAAGGCGTGGGTTGATGGGTTTTTGATAAGCGAGGGGAATAAGGGTTATGGGGAGAGGGCGGGAAAGTGGAACTGAGCCACGACAGATCAGCCATGATCTTATTGAATGGCGGGGCAGGCTCGAAGGGGTAGATGGCCTACTCCTGCTCCTATTTCTTATGTTCTTATGTTCTTATGTTCTTATGGTTTGACAAACTTACTGGAGTGTTATGAATGTATTGATAGGGATAAACCAGTCGATGTGGTGTATTTGGACTTGCAGAAATCTTTTGATAAATTCCCACATAAGAGGCTAGTGTGCAAAATTGAATCACACAGGATTGGGGGTAATATATTGGCATGGATTGAGAGTTGGTTAACAGATAGGAAGCAAAGATTAATAATAAATGGGTCTTTACTAAAGCGGTAGGTAGTGATTAGTGCGTTCCCACCAGGATCAGTGAATAAACTCCAGCTATTCACAATATAGAATTAATCATTTGGATGGGGGAACCAAATGTAATATTTCCAAGTTTGCTGATGAATCAAAATTTGATGGGAATGTGAGCAATGAAGAGGATGTTAAGAAGTTACAAGGTGATTTAGACAATTTGAATGAGTGGACTAATCAAATATATGGCAGATGCAGTATAATCTGGATAAATGTCAAGTTATCTACTTTTATGGAGAAACAGAATGGCAGAGTACTAGACTGGGAAATCCTGACATACGATGGAACCTGGATGTCAGTGAGATCAAGCACACTGGTACAGCAAACGATTGGGAAGGAAATGGTACATTGGTTTTCATTACAAGCCAAATTGACTACAGGAGTAAAGGTGTTTTACTGCAGCTTTACAGGCCTTGGTGAGACCATACCTGAAGAATTGTGTGAAGTATTGGTCTCCTCATTTAAGAAAGGATATACTTTCCACAGAGAGAGTGCAGTGAAGGTTCATCAGGCTGATTCTTGGGGATAAATGCAAAATACTACAAATGCTGGAATCTGAAGCAAAAACAGAAAATGCTGGAAAATCTGAACAGGTCTGACAGTATCTGTGGGGAGAGAATAGAGCCAAAGTTTCAAGTCTGCTCTGCTTTGATGAAGGGTCATTCGACTCGAAACGTTGGATCTATTCTCCCTCCATAGATGCTGTCAGGCATGCTGAGATTTTCCAGCATTTTCTGTTTTTGATTCCTGGGAATGACAGGATTGTTGCCTGAAGAGGGATTGGATCATGATGGCCTGTGTTCATTGGAGGTTAGGAAATGGTGGTGGTGGTGGTTGGGGAGGGGGGGGGAGGTGGTGGTGGGTGGATCTCATTGAAATATATAAAATTCTGACAGAGCTGGACAGACTGGATGTGGTGATACAGGGGTGTTGTTACCTCTGGCTTGCAGGGGGTGGGTGAGGGAGAGTCACAATCTCAGGATTCGGGTGAGTTAATTTTGGAATTTGATGAGGAGAAACTAAGAGGGTGACAAACCTACGGAATTCTCTACCACAGAAGGCTGCAGAGACCAAGTCGCTGAATATATTTAAGAAGGAAATAGATTCCCACACTCAGAAGGTGGTGAGGAGTATGGGCAGAGTGTGGGAGCATGGCACTGAGATAGAGGATCAGTATGATCAAATTGAATGGTGAAGCAGGCTCAACGGGCCGAATGGCCTACTCCCACTCCTATTCTTATTCTCTTTCTATAAATCACGTTGGCACAACACCCACTAAAATGTTTGTTTTCACCTTTTCCTTAATAATACCCTAGGTATTTCAATGTTAAAAGTAATATTTTTCATGGTGCAGATGACACCCTTGCAGTAAAGACAGCCATTTCATTGTGGGGGGTAGCTTTCTTGTGGTCCATGGAGTGGCAACAAGGAACTCCCCTTCCCACAGGCTGCCAGGTTTTACTGGGTGGTTTACAAACTGTACCACTGCCGCCCCACCCAATGTGGGGCAAAGCACATACTTAACTGGCCACTTAAGCCTCTCAATTGAAGTTTATACAAGCTGGTTGATTTCTCAATTTTTCTACTGTCTCCAAAATGACATATACATGGTAAAATATCACGCATGGCACCCAACACCTTTCCATGCCATTTTGCCAGTCTTTCCATGTCCCACCTCATCACCAAGGGCTGGTAAAATTTCAACTAACATATATCATCCCTATTTACAATGCTGCTTGCTCTTCATTAGAGGTGAAGGAAAAGTAAAAATATATCTTGCAATGTCTTTATTTGAAAAAGATTTTAGTTCGCTATTTTTATGATTAAAATTGGGAATTCTGGGCATTTTCATTTATCATCTTGTAATAGAACTAATTTGGACATTCATTTCTGTCTTCACACTGTAAATATTAACAAGAATATAAATTGTTATCAATAACAGTTTCAGCTGAAGCTGCACACTTGCAGTAACAGGGACACAGTTCCTGTTCCTTCTCAGATGGACAAATTTAAAATAATCTTATAATGTTTGGTACATTTACAGTATCACTGAGTCACTGAGATAAAGACAATCACATAAGTACAATGATAGGTCATTAAAGCATTTTTCTGAGCTTTAAACTGAGCTATTTTAAAGGTGAGGGAACAATTCATACCTTTGAATAAATTAGGTAAATGAACAAACACTACAAAACTAAAATACAAGTGATCTGGCTTTTAAATGTCACATTGTTCTTCAGCTAACAGCCTTAATTATTGGGTAACTCATGGCTTATGGAATCAAATTTGGGAAGATGTGGTAAATCAAAGAATAAAAACAAGTCAAAAGAGAAAGCTATTAAAATTGGAAATGATAAACAGACCATGACAAGAATGTTTAGAGAACACAAAGTTAAGAATACATCAGCAGATGGGCTGGAGATCACAAAAATAACGAAAGAATGAAACTAAAGGCTTTGTATCTGAATGTACACAGCACTCATAACAAAACAGACAAGCTAAGAGCATGAATAGACACAAGTAAGTACAATCTAATAGCCATTACAGAGACATGGCTACAGGGTGACATAGATTGGGACTTGCGTATTGAAGGGTAAGTGCATGACATTTAGGAAGAACAGAAAGCTCGGAAGAAGGTGGAGGGGAGGCTGATGGTATTAACACAATAGAGGGGAATGACTTAAATTCAGGAAACCAGGTGGTCAAAATGATTTGGGCAGGGATGAGAAATGATAAAGGCAAGATGTCACTTACGGAAGTGGTGTACACCCCAGTAATTGTAACTACGTGGTTGGACAGAGTATAGAAGAATAAATAACGGAGGGTTGTCAGAAAGGAAGGCGATAATCAGGGGGATCTTAATCTACACACAAACTGAATCGTTTCTTAGAACAGCGCATTCCGGAGCCAACCGGGGAACAGGTTGCACTAGACCTGGTATTGTGCAATGAGGCAGGGTTAATTAATGATTTCATCGCATAGGAACCCTAGATAGCAGAAAGCTGGTGCCTCTACTTTTTACAATTTATATGATTGACTTGAATAAATGGTTACTAATTTGCTGATGACACAATGCTAGGTAAGAAAGCAAACTGTGAAGAGGACACAGGAAGCTACAAAAGGACATTTACAGATTAAGTGAGTGGGCAAAGACCTGGCAACTGTATTATAATGTGAGTGAATATGAAACTGCCTTTTTGACAAGAAGAATCAAAAACAAGCATATTACCTAAATGGTGAGAGATTGCAGAGTCAGATTTTGTGAGACCTGGGTGTCCTGGTGCATTAATCATGAAAGGCTAGTGAATAGATGAAAGAAATAATTAGGAAAACAAATAGAATGTTCTTATTGTGAGAGAAATTGAATATAAAAGTACAGAGGTTATGGTTCTGTTGTACAGGACACTGGTGAGACCACATCGGGAGTATTTTGTGCAGTATTGGTCCCCAAATTTAAGGAAGGATGTAACTGCATCAGAAGTTGTTCAAAGAAACTTATTAGACCAATACCAGGAATGGGTGGGCTGTCTAATGAGGAAAGGTTGGACAACCAAAACTTGTATCCACAGGAGTTTAGCAGAATATGAGGCAACTTGATTGAAATCTTTAAGATCCTGAGAGATATTGATAGGGTAGATGTGGAGAGAATGTTTTCCATTGTGGGAGAATCTCAAGTAAGGGCTGCTATTTACACATAATGGGTCAATCAAGACAGGGATTAGGTGAACTTTTCTCTCTCAGAGAGTGGTGAGTCTTTGGAATTTTCTTTCTCAAAAGGCAGTGAAAGTGGAGTATTTGAATATTTGTGATTTATAGATAGATAGATTTTGAATGAAAGGTTATTGGGAGTAGGCAGGAAGTTACAATCAAACCTCATTGAATGGTGGAGCAGGATCGAGAGGCTGAGTGGCCTACTCCTGCTCTTAATTCTTATGTTTGTATGCAATAATTTTACTGTGGAGCAGAAAAAGGAGGCAGTCTCCAAGGTTACCTCAGGCAGAATGAGGATTGAAATCCACGCTGTTGCTGTTATTCTGAATGACAGGCTAACTATCTAGTCAATTGGGCTAACTGGCAACCCATATGTCACTGTACTGTGTCAAACTAAACAAAAGTACTTCAAATATATAATTAATTGCTCAATGCAGTGACATTCTTTTGTACTCTGGTGTCTGTAACTCATATTGTGCTATAAATATGTTTACTAGGCATCAGCCAACACTTAGTCATCATATTAAATAGTTACTTTGATTCTCTCCCACAGGGACAGCAAGGTGGCACAGTGGTTAGCATTACTTCCTCGCAGTGCCAGGGACTGGGTTTAATTCCGGCCTCAGGTGATTATCTGTGTTGAGTTTGCACGTTCTCCTTGTGTTTGTGTGGGTTTCCTCCGGGTGCTCCGATTTGCCTCCACAGTCCAACGATTTGCAAATTATGTTGACTGACTATGCTGAACTGTCCCAAGATGTGTAGGCTAGGGGGAGTGACAGGGTAAATATTTGTGGTTATAGGGATGGGGTCTGGGTAAGACGCTCTGTCAGAGAGTCGCTGACTGAATAGCCTCCTTCTGCACTGCGGGGATTCTTTATTCTGAGTAAGGTTTTCTTGCTATTGGAATACTTGCTCTGTATTTAAGTGTTGTTATTTGACATGAGATTTCTCTTTTCACAGAATGCAATGTACCATAATCATCTTGCCAAATTTTATTCACCGATCAATGAAATGAGTATGCGCTGCTGAAATCTGTACAAACATATCAATGCACTAATATCAGGAAATTTAAGCCAGCCTGCATGTCATTCCTCATTTTATCAGATTGGTTTATCCTGCAGATCTTACTCCAACCTTTCATTTTAATGGTGCTAGGTCCCTGTTCATTTGCCCTTTGTACTGCATCTTGGTACTAATAAAAAAAATCATTGAGATCTCCTTATAACTAACTATATATGGTGCAGAATAAGAATTTCATCCCTCACAGACTGGACTGGATTCAAACATCATTTCCAGAGGTAAAGAAAAGTATGTGTCTCCCAAGCAACCCAGCCTCCAAGATAGTTTGACCTTGGAATTATCCTACGTTTCAATTTATGTAACATTCTTATTTGTGTAATTGAATCCTTTAATTTAAGACGATTAATGCTTCATCAAAAGAACTGGCAGAAGAATTGCACAATCAGGGGCCATGCCCCTAATCACCTAGAGGCTTCAATGGCGTCTGATCCCCCACGTGTGGCCACGACACCTGGTCCCTGCTACTGCAGAGCAGTAGTGATTCTTGCTGGTGTAATGTCTTGTCAGCAAACGGGGATGGTGAAAGCAGCTGTGTCGAACCTGGTAAGTAGATGTAAATGTTGGCAGTCCTATGTTAATAGGCTTCGCGACCTTTCTGACTAGTAAAAATGGGAAAGGAAGGTAGCAATTTTGGCCTCTCAAGCTATCTTCCTGGCTCACCACAGAGATAGGCTGACGCCGTGAGTCAGTAAGATCATGCCCAATATGTTTGTTACTGACATATTAATATCCACTGTATATTTCAAAGCAGTGGAAGGAGTGCTTTAAAGTCCAACAGCCCTTTGGTGGTTGTTTTATTGATAATTTTTAAGCCTTTTCTCCTGACATTTTTAATATTTCAAATGTTTCAAATTATTTTGACAAGTTTAAATAATTTTTAATTTAATACAAGTAAACGTGGAAATCCTTTAAATGAATTTAAAGTATTTAAAATGAATAAGTAGTAAAGTAATTGGTCTTGTGGTTTCAAAGAGCTTTATTGAAATGTTAAAACATTTAGAATCATAGAGAGTAGGAGCAGGAGTAGGCTACTCTGAACGTGCTCTGTCACTTAATATGATCATGGCTGATCCTTTATTACAAGATACTCCTATGCACTCCCCATACCCCTTGACACTTTTAGAGTGTAGAAATCTCTTTATTTCCTTCTTAAACATATTCAGTGACTTGGCCTCCACAACCTTCTGTGGCAGAGAATTCCCCAGGTTCACCACTTCCTGTGTGAAGAAGTTCCTCCTCATCTCAGTCCTAAATGCCTGACCCCATATCCTGAGACTGTGATCCTTGTTCTAGGTACCCCCCAACCAGAGGAAAAAACATCCCTGCACCCAGTTTGTGCAGCCCTGTCAGAATTTTACACAGTTCAATTAAAAGTAAAGTTTATTTACTAGTCACAAGTAAGGCTTACATTAACACTGCAATGAAGTTACTGTGAAATTCCCCTAGTTGCCATATTCCGGCACCTGTTTGGGTCAATGCTCCAACCAGCACATCTTTCAGATTGTAGGAGGGAACCAGAGCACCCAGAGGAAACCCATGCAGGCACAGGGAGAACATGCAAGCTCCACACAGACAGCCACCAAAGCCGGGAACTGAACCAGGGTACCTGGCATTGTGAGTAAGCAGTGTTAACTACTGTGCCACCATGCCCCTCTGATTCTTCTAAATTCCTGTCAGTACAGGCCCAGTTGACCCAATATCTCCTCATAAAACAATCTTGCCATCCCAGTAATCAGTCTGGTGAACATTCACCGCACTCCTTCTATGGCAACGACATCCTTTTTTTAGATAAAGAGACCAACACTGCACACAATACTCCAGGTGTGGTTTCACCAAGTCTCTGTAGAGCTGCAATAATGATGGGGAGATGCTGGTGTTGGACTGGGGTAAACACAGTAAGAAGTCTCACAACACCAGGTTGAAGTTCAACAGTTTTGTTGGACTTTAACCTGGTGTTGTGAGACTTCTTAATGTGTTTACCCCAGTCCAATGCCGACATCTCCACATCATGACTACCATTTACACCACAAACTGCCGGCTCCAAGTGGAGAGGATCTCCAAGAAGATCGTGCATATTGACACAGGCATCAAGCAGCTGCAATAAGACATCTCTGCTCCCATACTCAAGTCTTTTTTGCAATGAAAGCCAACATAGAATTTGCATTCCTAACTATTTGCTGTATCCTCAGTGACTGGTATGCTAGGACACCCAGATCCCTTTTGTACATCAATATTTCTCAATCAATCACCAGTTAAATATAACCTGCCATTCTGTTTCTCCAGCTGAAATGGATAATTTCACCTTTACCTAGAAATGTAGAAACATAGAAGATAGGTGCAAGGGTAGGCCATTCGGCCCTTTGAGCCTGCACCATCATTCAATATGATTATGGCTGATCATGCACTTTCAGTATCCCATTGCTGCTTTCTCTCCATACCCGTTGGCCCCTTTAGATGCAAGGACCATGTCCAGATCCCTCTTGAATATATCTAATGAACTGGCCCCAACAGCTTTCTATGGTAGAGAATCCCACAGGTTCACAACTCTTTGAGTGAAGAAGTTCTTCTTCATCTCAGTCCTGAATAGGTTACCCCTTATTCTTAGACTGTGACCCCCTAGTTCTGGACTTCCCCAACATTGGAAACATTCTTCCCACATCTAGCCTGCCCTGTCCCATCAGGATTTTATATGTTTATATTCTTCAATATTTCAGTGAGTACAAGCACAGTTGATCCAATCTCTCTTTATATGTCAGTCCTGCCATTTCAGGAATCAGTCTGGTGAACCTTCGCTGGATTCCCTCAGAAGCAACAATGTCCTTCCTCAGATTAGGAGACCAAAACTGCACACAATACTCAAGGTGTGGCATCACTAAAGTCCTGAAAAACTGCAGCAATTCATCCTTACTTCCATAGCCCTTACTCCTATCTACATTTTACTGCATCTGCCATGTATTTGCCCCTTCACTCAACTTGTCTCAATCACCTTGAAACCTCTAAACATCCTCCTCTCTACTCATATTCCCACCAAGTTTTGAATCATCAGCAAATTTGGAAATATTACATTTGATTTCCACATCCAAATCACTGATCTATATTGTGAAAAGCTGGGGTCCAAGCACAGATCCCTGCAGGCAGTTGACATTGGTAACTCACCATGTACCTTGAAATGCAGAGTTTCCTACGACATTGGTTCTCTGTGAGCTCTAAAAAAGTTTGGAGCCTTTTGGAAACATTGGCCTGAAGATGGCATCTCTGAGCAGCTGCTCTGGGTGGTCCCCACCTCTGGCTGTGGTGCCCCTTCCTCCTCAGAGTTCTGCTGCCGCCTCTGGAGAGCCAGATGTCGATGCGTTTATCATCTTTGTTGCTTCACAGTGAGAGGGATCACAGCCAGTTCTATTGTTTTCATTTCTGTCTCACTGTAATCACTGTTTGAGAAATAAGAGAAAGAGTGAACATTAGGCAGTCAACTCCTTGTCCTGACCCATTGCCCAGCCAACCATATGGTAGGTTGTTTCAAAATTAAATCTCACGGGATCCAGGGTGAGGTATCTAAATGGATACAAAATTGGCTTCTTGAGAAGCCAGAGGGTGATTGTAGAGAGTTGTTTTTCAAACTGAAGGCCTGTGACCAGCAGTGTGCCTCAGGGATCAGTGCTGAGCCCACTGTTGTTTGTCATTTATATTAATGATTTGGATGAGAATATAGGGGGCATGGTTAGTAGGTTTGCAAATGACACCAAGATTGGTGGCATAGGGGACAGTGAAGAAAGTTATCTCCAATTGCAACAGGATCTTGATCAATTGAGTCACTGGGCTGACAAATGGCAGATGGAGTTTAATTTAGACAAATGTGAGGTGATGCATTTTGGTAGATTGAACCAGGGCAGGACTTACTCAGTTAATGTAGGGCATTGGGGAAAGTTACAGAACAAAGAGATCTTTCTGTAACATCTTTGTTCATAGCTCCTTGAAAGTGGAGTCAAAGTTGGACAGAGTGATGAAGAAGGCATTCGGCATGCTTGGTTTCATTGGTCAGAACATTGAATACAGAAATTAGGGCATCTTGTTAAAGTTATACAAGACATTGGTAAGGCCACACTTGGAATACTGTGTGCAATTCTGGTCACCCTACTATAGGGAGGATATTATTAAACTAGAAAGAATGCAGAAAAGATTTATTAGGGAGCTGCCAGGATTTGATGGTTTGCGTTATAAGGACAGACTGAATAGACTGGAGCGTAGGAGGCTGAGGGATGATCTTATACAGGCCTATAAAATAATGAGGGGCATAGACAAGGTAGATAGTCAATATCTTTTCCCAAAGGTAGGGGACTCTAAAACTAGAGGGCATAGGTTTAAGGTGAGAGGGGAGCGATACAAAAGTGACCAGAGGGGCAATTTTTTCACACAGAGTATGGTGAGTGTCTGGAACAAGCTGTCAGAGGTACTAGTAGAGACGGGCACAACTTTGTCTTTCGAAAAGCATTTAGATAGTTACATGGATACAATGGGTATAGAGGGATATGGGCCAAATGTGGGCAATTGGGATTAGCTTAGGGGTTTTGTAAAAAAAAAGCAGCATGGACAAGTTGGGCTGAAGGGCCTGTTTTCATGCTGCAAACCTCTATGACTCTAACCCTGGGAGCATCCTTCCCCTGATTTTCAACCTCAGGGTGGGTGAGCTACAGAAGAGGCTTGCAGTCCTTCTCATTGATTCCACAAGAGAAAAAAAAAATTGTCCTTTTATGGGATAGGCCACTACCTAGTACCCACCCCCTGCCGCCCCCACCCCCACCCCCCCCATTCATGATTTACGATCTCCCTCCTTCCTGATCAGCCGCTGTGACCTAGCGCCTGGCTGTCTCCCCTACCCTTCAAGTGTCAGGCCACCCAAGGTACAATCCCCCCTCCCCCCTCCCATCCCCACAGACCCATGAAACCCACCACGAATAGCTCCCTCCCTGCAGAAAGAGCACTCTAGCTGGCTGTCTGCCTCATATTGCCCAGTGCCTTCATTCCTCTTGGAGTGCTTGGTGGCCAGTGCTGACCTTGTGTTTATGTCCAAACTCCCATTTGGAAGTTAGGATGCCAGTTTCCCCTTTTTAAAAAGTGTTGTAAAACCCACTGGGATGATGTCACAATGTCAACAGTAGTGCATTGAGCATCAGGGGAAGTTGCAGCAGGATTGTCCACTAATGATATAATAATGAATTCAAATGAGATTTCTGACCTTTCTGGGCATGAACCACATCAAGCCATTGGTCAGCCTTGGGACACTCGGTGCAGGAAATCTCACTATCGTAAATCCCATTCAATGGCTCCTGCAATATTTTATGCCCCGAATCCATTTCCACCTGCAGCATAATCACAGCCAGTGTCTTTGGTCAGTTGAGAGGTGGCCTATCATCTCCCACCCATCTGTAAAAATATAAATTCTGGCAGGTTATCCTGAGCACTGAAATATTAGGAGGTACCAGCTCCACACAATCACATGTCCCTGTACCAAGCATCTCAAGAAGGTTGTCAGCATTGGAAATCAGACGGCAAGGTTTGGGGAAAAACACACAATCCAGCACCAATTTTCAGCCAAGACTCCAATCTTATGACATCTTTCCAGCTACAAACACCAATTCAGAGGCTGCAATAAATCTCAACCAACGTCTCTGGAAGTTTTCTCAATGAACTGAATGTAGCAGGAAACCCCTTATGCAAGACAATTTTTCTTTCATGAACTGACAAGTTTTCATATTGCACAGGATTTCCTTGTCATTATTTGCCAACAATATCATTAGTTTAACAAGGAAGAAAGGCCTCAATATCGGTAATTCAGTGTTTCATTCTATTATCTTGGAGCTGGCAAATATCACGGGTGAAATGTTACTGCCCCAAGTGGCAGGATCGTACACAGGAATGAGGGTAAAAATGCCTGGGAGTCACAGTCAATTTGCATCTTAAAAGGCCCAATTAACCACAATTTTCCAGGCTGCTAGCATTCTGTCAGTGACTGACGGGACTCCTGTTATATGGGGATGCCACTAATCACACAGAGGTGGCCTTCAGTGGCTGCCTGGAGCAGACACCATCAGAGCTAAAGGTTTTTGGGTGCAAGGCACAGGGAGGAGGCCAACAGCAGCAACAGTGCTGGAGCAGCCATTGGAGAGGTTTGCCCACTGTTCTCCAGGGCTTATCTTTGTAGGCTATTTAAAAGATTCATAACATTCTCACTCATCTGAACTTTTTCATTTTCAGGCACTGCCCTGGTTTCAGATTTGCAAGCCATCTGAATGGGCTGGCAACATGTGAGGCCTGCAGACAGTCATTAATTTGCCGTCTCCCCTGCCTACCGGCTCTTACTTGTCTTGTCTTGGCAATATTGTGACATCATTCCTGCTTCCTGCCCAAGCAGACTAGTGACCCACAAACCACTGCGGCAATGGAATCTTCATTGCTTTGGCGGTCCATATTTCATATCATATTGTATCATAAAATATTATGTTATATCACATCTTAATGATTTATATATAATTACACAAATAAACAACAGGCATCCAATTTATTTTCACATGACAATATTTACGACAATGATTATTTTGCGAATGAATGCTATCTCTGGACTCATCAATGTACTTTTATGGTTTGAAAGAAGTAGTTCTGCCGAAGGTGAATAGACAAATTTATGTTTCACTGGTAGACAATGACAATAATACCAAGATGACTGAGCTGCATACAAATCTCCAGTGTAATTGCCAGACAAAAATATAACCTAAGTTGTCTAGTAACCCAATGAACTGCTGGTGGTCATTGTGGAAAAAAAATGATCACTGTCGAGGTTATTTTATCATAAATAAATTTGATTTCCTATTTTCTAATATGTCCCACAGATAAATGTTTTAATATCTTTTTCTGGATTGCTTTGAACAACATAGCTCCAAGGGATAAGAAATGACTCCATATATTCTTTAAATTTGCTTAAACAAATTGTATCTAATTACAATTCAAACCAAAATCCTCACAGATTTACAAGACAGCATTTTGAATGTAAGGTGATGTTAACAAACATCACCTGAGGCATCACTTGCTCCCCGAGAAAGACAATTTTAAAATCTGTGTCCAAATTGAGGAATATCAGAGAACAGTTCTTTCTTTCACACATCAGTGGGTGGCTTTCGAAACATTCATATCTCTGTCTCTGGGTAGAACACTTGTTGAGACATTGCAAGAGAGTTGGGGGCAGATTTTAATTTGTATTGTAGGTGCTGATGCAAGCTTTGTGTGGCTGAGCATCAGGTGCTCTGTGATTGGCTGGTTTGTTTAAATGCACATTCTCCATAACGTGCTTCATAAGTTGTTCTATCAGAAAGAAAAAGCAGAAATGGAGGTTAGTTTGTGGTTTGTGTGAAATGCCCTTGGCAATGAGCCTTGACATGAAAAAGGAGCAAGTAATGAAATGTCACCATGTAGATGGGGAGGTGGTGGCAGAGTGCAATTGTTGCTGAGCAAGTAATCCAGAGAAGCAGGGTAATACTAAATGAGGAAGTATTTTAAAATAAGCATAAATTATAATCAATGCAAACTACAGACAAAATCTTGGGGAGGCAACCAAGGTATTGGTCATCACCTTGAAGGGCCTGCAGGAGCCTGAAGTTGCCTCTTCTCAGAAAGGTCCACCACATCTTGTTCCATTCAAGCACCTGACAGTCAAGCAGCAGGTCTTTCCCCAGGATCAACTCCAGGGGCCAAAGTCTCATCCACCAAGTTCTGCTGGCCAGTCGGAGGTGGGTAACTCTATTGCGTTTTCCAGACTCACAAGTTCTGTTCAAAAAGGAACCAATTTAACAAGTCTTTCTTGACATAAAAGAGGGCAAGTTTATTAACAACTAAAATAGTAAGGAGAAGTTGTAAAACACATACATTCACATGGGTAAGAAGAAAGATTTGAGTCCAATTGCAAGTAGATATAAATTTTTAAAAGTTGTATGGAATAGCCTTGAGTTACAAGGAGTAGATGATGACATGTTGTAGCCTTACTGATTGATTCCATGGGTGATTCTTCGATTCAGGTCCTCTGTGGTTTGAGAAAGAGATTTCAATTCTATTCCCTGCACCTGATTCTTCTATTGGCCAGTTAAATTTCACAGTCAGAGGGAGAGTTTTGGTATTCCTGCAACAACTAACTACTTCTGCAGGGGTCTGCCTTGGTTATTGCTTTAGTGTGGCAAACCTCCAGCTTCTTTTCTCACAGCACACATACACAGACTGACAGACAGACCCTGGACAGCTCTTAACCTCCATTTTTGTGTATTCAAACTGAAGTTCACTGGTTGGTTTCAGCAATTTTACCCATGTCTTTGGATGAAATTGCCATTTTGCTCCGTTATCTACTGGAGATAGTAATTAGCCTTTGGATTCTTTTAGAATTACCATGTCTGGAACCATTGGAAAAGGTTCCATTCTTCCTTACAGAAAGACACCACAGCCAATCCTGTCAGTGGTTAGTGGTACCTTCTCAGCCATATTTGGGGTTTCAATCCATTTTTAAAAATATAAAACTCGGCTTTTTTTAAAAAATCCAATATTTCCATGTTTAATTCAAGGATTTTCTCTTCATCATCATGATGATGGCATTGTGGCTCAGTGATTAGCACTGCTGCATTACAGTGTCAGGGTCACTGTCTGTGTGGGGTTTGTACATTCTTCCTGTGTCTGCGTGGGTTTCCTCTAGGCGCTCTAGTTTCCTCCTACAGTCCAAAGATGTGCAGATTAGATGGATTGGCCATGGTAAATTTCCTCTTTGTGTCCAAGGGTGTGTAGGTTATTAGGATTAGTGGGGCAAATGCATGAGGTTATGGGAATAGAGTGGGGGGGATGGTGGTGGTGCATGGTCCTTGATAAGATGCTCTGCTGGAGAGTCAATGGGCCAAATGTCTTCCTTCTGCATTGTAGAGATTCTATAATTATATAACACCATTCAACTGGGATTAATTAGTCCATTGTACAAGAGGTTTATCAATCCACTTCCACTTTCAGCACAATTGCTTCCCTGTTATTTTAAAAGAAAGAAGGATTATAGCAGTTAATGGAACAACCTGGTGTGTTTCTCAATTAATATTTAGCTGCAGTGATATCTCAAATCGGCTGTATAGAGAGTGACTAATACGCCAGTAACTAGTCTGTCACCTCAATCACAGAAACATTATGATAATCAAGACAGAAGTATTTACAAATCAGGAAATAAATTGTGAAAATTAGGTGACACTAATTGACACCTTAAAAAATGAGGCTCGATTGGTAACACAGTTTTGTTCCTTCTGTGGTTCAGGTTCTCGAGGCAAAGATATGTCTTCAAAGTACTGAGATTTTTCACTGCAGGTACATTTCAGAGCAATAGTCCTGATATTCACCCTCTGGTTATGGATGTTATCTGATATTTGTTAAGGTCCCTCCAAATAAGCAATGCAAAATTTTAAGTGCACAAATTTTCAGTGATGCTATTCAGTTTACCAGTCTGCAGGCCAGTTGATTTCCATAAAGCTGAATGGAGGATGAGTCTTGATGAAAAACAGGAGAAGTGCTTGGAAACTTATAGGAGATGGGAAAGTAGAACAAGGAAAAGCCCAGAAGAAACCCTTCTTCAGAAGTAGGGTTCATTAAATAGCAAAGTGAGTCCAGAAGACCTCTGGAACTCCTGGCTTAATAGCACTGTGGATTTCTCTTCACCACATGGACTGCAGCGGTTCAAGAAGGAAGCTCACCACCACCTTCTCAAGGGCAATTTGGCAACAAATGTTGGTTTAGCCAATGACACACACTTTCTGTGAAAGAAATAAAAAATAAAAATAAATATGAGAAATAAAATACTTTGCAAGACAGAGCATGACTTGCTAAAGGAATACTCCTCTGTAATAAAGCTACCACCCCACCCTCCACCACATTCTTCCAGGTCATTTCTGGCTGAGGGTTTCCAGCTCCTGGATCCCATGAGCTAGTTGCATGAATATTTCTTCCTTAAACAGCATCCCCTCTTTAACCAATGTATCTGCTGTCCCAGAGGGTCCCTCAATTGACTCCCCTTCCTAATTAATGCTTTTAAAATGACATCTTGTATTTAAATCTATGTTAGACCTTGTGGCAGATTGAAACCCTGTGAACACTTCTTTTCCTTTCTGGTTGTGATTTGCCTGGATTTGTGTCGGTCATCAAGTGCTCCTTCTCTGGCCTCCATTTTGGCAACTCATCGGCCTTTTGGTTGCCTTCCCATCTGGGTTCTGCTTTTGAATGTGCTTTCACCTTCCAAATATAATAATCTCCTTGGTATTACCTGTACCACCCAGAAGTTTCCAGCAGCAAGGCTGTTATCAACTGATATCTGAGGACCTGATTCCTTGCTAGACATTCAGTACAGGAATTGCAGGTGAACATTGAATCTGAACATATGGTGTAAGAGGTTGGGAATTCGTTGGAGTGCATCAACATTTAGGCTACAGGTGCCAATTTAGCCTTGGAGTGTTGGGAGTTTTATGACTTTCTCTACGCCAACTCTTGGGTCATAAACCCCACACCCTATCCTATGTTTTCTGTTTATCACTGAGCTGGACCACATAGGGTTCCCTACTTGTCAGTTGTTCCCTGGTCTGGAATCCCACAGCTATATCCAACACTCCTACTGAGTGCACATCGTCTATTCCCTGGTAGATCATATTCAGATCTAGCTTTGGCTCTGCTCCACATTCAGGTATGCTGGACACAGCTTGCAAGAAGTTGCCTCAATCTGATACCATCTTGCTTAAAAAAAATCTGGGAGGTGCATTCAGCGAGTGATATGACTGCTATTTACAATTCCATTTTTCATCTTACAATCCAGTAACATTTATGTCACTGAGTGACAGGTCAATAAGGTCACCAAGTGTAAGTCCATGAATAACTCAAAATGTTTGGTGATCCAATATGTTGCCCAGAGATTTGTTATTCATAACAAATTAATAGCAAAGTAGCCCTTTCCTGTTCTCTAGGAACCAGGATGCATAGGCCAACTTGCCATGTCACCCTTAGAGCAACACTGCACTCAAACTATTCCCAGAAGCTGTTACATCCTAATAAAAGTCCTGCAGGTGGGAATATTTTTATTTAGAACCTAGTAGTCCACTGTGTTCATCAAGACTGATCAAGTTTCTTAACTGACCAAAGGGATGGGTAGCTATTGATTTCAGTGTGCATTGGTTCGCCAGAGAGTCCAAGTCCTTTGCTGCCTCCCAGGGAAAACAGTACTGTTACTGAGGTTGCAATACTGGATGTCCACTTGCCTTCACCTCTATCCACATGACCCTTCCACAATCATGTTGTGAGAACTAACATGGCAGTGTTACAATATGTCCATCACTAGCACATCACTTATCCTCAGTTGTCCTTGACATTCGTTCTCTGTCATGTTGAAATATCTCCTAGGTCTACACACCCTTCCCACAGGGTAATGCCTGATTATGCTGTTTCTCCTCCTCCTCCTCTCTGGTGTGCAGGTAACAGCCTGTTCCAACTGATTCTTCGCCCTTCCTCTGGCCTCAGGATGTTCGCCATAACTGGCTTCTCCAGCACAAATTTCTTCCTCGTACCTGGGTACACAAGTCTGTACAGGAAAAGAAAACTCCATGTTAGATCAACAGACCCATCCTCCTACTCCTAGGATTAAGGTGAAGACGGTTAGAATTGATATTGTGACACTTTTGGAGCAGTGAATAACAGTTTAAGGCTATTTCTACAGGATGAATTACCTCGCCAAAGGCATTCCATGGCAGCTGCCACAACTCCTTCAGACAAATGAGGTGCCAATTCACTCAGCTTTTGCAGTCACCAATGCAAATCCATGGTTGGCTTCTCAGGTGAAAAGGGTTATCAGAACTTGAATAATGTCCCCAATAGGAAGCCACAAATGGAGACTCAGCTCAACTACAAGAAGTCATGCAAACGTAAATACCATCAACACTGACATTTTAAACATATGCTACAGCTGCCTCAATCCACAGGTGGAGCTCTGCAATATACCTCAGCGAGGATATCAAGAATTGTAGTGATGCGAGGCATATTGCAAAATATTGCAGAGTGAAGGGGTATTTGAATCAATGGTGAAGACACCATAGACAGACCTCCAACCTCTGAGGAGGCAGAAGATGAGGAGGATTCTGAAACAGTTGAGGATGAGGAGATTGTAAGGGCAGAACAGCTGGAAAGCACGGACATGCAGTGAAAGCATGAAACCATGCATGATGGGATTATCTCCAGATAGGCCCTTGTGCTAAAATAGATTCTTATAAGGTCCTCCCATATCACAATTGCCATCACCAAGTCCCTGATAACATATTTCCACCTACAGAACATTGTATAATCACAAAATAATGCAGATGCTGGAATCTGAAACAAAAACAGAAAAATGCTGGAAAAACTCAGCAGGTCTGAGCATCTGTGAAGAAAGAATAGAGCCAAAGTTTTGAGTCTAGTTGACCCTTTATCAGTAGTACTTTGCATTTATCTTAGTGTTTAACTCACTGCCACTTGTCTTCTAGGAATGCCTTCCCTGAAGAAGAACTGCTCTTTTCTCCGACAGAATTTCTGCTTGGGCTCTGATGAAGGGCCATCTAGACTCAAAACTTTGGCTCTGTTATCTTGCTGCAGATGCTGCAAGATCTGCTGAGATTTTCCAGCATTTTTCTGTTTTTGTTAAAGAACCTTGTATGTTGGCTCCACAATTACTCAAGCAACTGTTCATTCCCCCACAAGTGAGAAAATAAACACAAATGAGTTAGACTGAGGCACATTTATTGGCTGAAACCCTCCCTATCAAAGCTATTGTCCTCATCTGATTGCTCACACACATGGTAATAAGTAATTCATAATCTACTCCCTTTATATAAATGCCAATGACTATAAATGAGGAGCCCATGCCATAAACGTGACCATAATCGAACTATGCCCACAATGCTGAGAGTGAAATGATGTAACACTTAAAACCCTATACATGCTGATGGGATCATCTGTTGTAGCAGACATACAGATAATGCATCTCGCACATGATAGGCCATCACTGTTCACCAACAGCCCTTTGAGAGAACTTGCACATGATCTATTCCAGCCAATGGTCTAGTTTCTGACATGGGCACCACGTGTAACATTTCTGGCTTTCATTGCTTACTACGCATATCCTGTTACACCTGGAATGCAAATCTAGCCATAGTAGTGGGCACCATAGACTCAAAAGGCAGTGAAAACTGAGTCTCTGAATAATTTTCAGGCAGAGCTAGATAGATTCTTGATTAACAAGGAATTGAAATGTTTTTGGGGAGGAACACTAGTTACTGTGGGTGGGATTTTCCTCCCCCTCCGCTGCATGTTTTGCGGTGGTGGGAGACAGTGTACCGCTGGTGTTGGTGGTATCTTATAAATGGAGTTTCCCGTTGAACCACCCCTTGATGCTGGGAAACCTATGGTGAGGGTACGCAATCAGGGGCAACAGTAAGATCCTGCCAGCATAATGCCAGCAATATTTTGGCATCGGTTTCTCTCTTTAGCCAACTATGGGTGGCACAATGGAAGGGTGGTATGAGTGGCACGGTGGCACAATGGTATGAGTGGCGTGGTGGCACAGTGGTTAGCACTGCTGCCTCACAGTGCCAGGGACCAGGGTTTGATTCCCAGTTTGGATCTCCGGAGTCTGCACATTCTCCCCATGTTTGTGTGGGTTTCTTCCAGGTGCTCCGGTTTCCTCCCACAATCCAAAGATGTGCGGGTTAGATTGACTAGCCATGCTAAATCGACCCTAGTGTTGGGGGATTGGCAGGGTAAATACATAGGGTTATGGAAGTGGGGCCTAGATGGGATGGTGGTTGGTGCAAACCCGATAAGCTGAGTGGCCTCCTTCTGACCTGCAGGGATCCTATGATTGTATGATTCCAGCTTGAATTTATATAACATAACAAAATGACCCAATGTGCTTCACAGAAGCATTGCCAAATAAAGTTTGACAGTGAGTCACATAAGTAAATATTCAATTTTGTTACTTCAAGCTTTGTCAAAGAGGTAGGTTTTCGGACGCTCAAGGAAGAAAGGGAGGTTGAGAGGGGGAGAGTTTTAGAAAGGGGTTTCCAGGGTTTAAGTAGAGAGCTGAAAGCTCTTCCAGAGATTAAAATCAGGGTTGCTCACTCGGTTAAAGCTAGAAGAGGACAGGTATCATTAAGGGTTTTGAGGCTGGAGCAAATTAAAAAGGAGAAAGTGAGATCATGGAGGAATTTGAAAACAAGAATAAGAATTCTAAAATGAAGATGCTGCTTAACCAGGAGCCAAATTCAATCAAATGAATACAGCGATGACAACTGGACAAGACTGGGGGATGACTTCGAACATGGGCTGCAGAGTTTTGAATGGCCTTAAATTTATAGCCTCCCCTTGCTGTCACCTTGACATGGTGGGGTGATTTGAATGCCTTAGGAATCCTCAGAACTATTCCAGTGAGGCTTCGATTCCTGGTAGGTCCAACCAAGACAGACAGGTCTCAGATTAAAGGTCCAACAAAGAACAGTAAACCGGTCCTCTATGTTAGGGTTGGGCATGAGGCTAACTACCCCACTCTGTAAAAAAGAAAAATCAAGTTACAGAAACTGCAACTAAAAGCAGCCTAACATCTCTTAAGAGATGAAAAGGATAAGTAAGTAAGATGATACAAGTTGGGTGGGTGGAGGATGCAGAGATGCTTCAGCATGATTTGGCCAGACTGAGTGTGTGGACATCTGTATGGTCAGGGAGGGTCAAATGCAGGATAATCAAGATTGGAGGTAACGAAGGAATGGTTACAGTAGATGATCTGAGGTGGAGATAACGGAATGACGCAATGCTATAGGAATAGGAACAGGTGATCTTAGCAATTAAAGTGAATTTGTGGTTGGAAATTCAACTCAGGGTCAAATAAGTCATTAATGTTAGGAGCAACCTAGTTCAAGTATCAAGCAGTTGCCAGGGAGAGGAATGGTTTCAGTGGCTAGGGAACATAAAAACTAGAAACTAGAAGCAGGAGTAGGCTCCACTGTTCATTTTGATCATGGCTGATCATCAAATTCAATATCCTGATCCCCAATTCCCCCATATCCCTTGACATCTTTAGCCCCTTGAGCTATATCTAATATCTTTTTGAAATCAGACAACATTTTTGCCTCAAATACATTCTATGGTAGTGAATTCCATATATTCACCACCCCTTGGGGAAGAAATTTCTCCTCACGTCAGTTCTAAAAGGTTTACCCCTTATCTTCAAACTAAGAACCCTAGATCTGGACTCCCCCTCTATTGGGAACACTTTTTCTGAATCTACTCTGTCTAACCCTGCTCGAATGTTATAAGTTTCTATGCGATCCCCTCTCACTCTTCTAAACCTCAGTGAATATAACCCTATCCGACATAATTTCTCCTCATATGACAGTCCTGCCATCCCAGGAATCAGCCTGGTAAACCTTCAACATACTCCCTCGATAGCACTGACATCCTTCCTCAGATAAGGACACCAAAACAGCACACAATATCTAGATGTGGCCTCACCAACACCCTACACCCTGGAGTTTAACGCAGAAAAGTGTGAGGTAATTCACTTTGGCAGGAATAACAGATGTGTAGAGTATAGGGCTAACGGTAGGACCCTGAATAGTGTTGATGAACAGAGGGATCTAGGTGTATGTGTACATAGATCTCTGAAAGTTGGGAATCAAGTAGATAAGGTTGTTAGGAAAGCATACGGTGCCTTGGCGTTTATGGGTAGGGGGATTGAATTTAGGAGCCGCAGCGTCATGTTGCAACTGTACAAAACTCTGGTGCGGCCGCACTTGGACTATTGTGTGCAGTTCTGGTCCCCACATTATAGGAAGGATGTGGAGGCATTGGAGAGGGTGCAGAGGATGTTTACCAGGATGTTGCCTGGTATGGAGGGGAGGTCCTATGAGGAGAGACTGAGGGATTTGAGGTTGTTCTCGTTACAAAGAAGGCGGCTAAGAGGGGACCTTATTGAAACATACAAGATGATTAGAGGTTTAGATAGGGTGAACAGTGATAGCCTTTTTCCTCGGATGGAGAAAGCTAGCACGAGGGGGTATAGCTTTAAATTAAGGGGTGGTAGTTATAGGACGGATGTCAGAGGTAGGTTCTTTACCCAGAGGGTGGTGAGGGATTGGAATGCCCCGCCTGCTGCAGTTGTAAATGCATCTAGTTTGGGGGCGTTTAAGAGATCCGTGGATAGGTTTATGGATGGAAAGGGATTGGTTTAGGTTAGAGGGTCATTGGCTTTTTTATTGGTTGGTGCAACATCGTGGGCCGAAGGGCCTGTTCTGCGCTATAATGTTCTATGTTCTATACAATTACAGCAAAACATTCCTATCCCTATATTCAAATTATCTTGCTATGAAGGCCAACATATCATGTGCCTTCTTTACTGCCTGCTTGCTTATTTTCAGCAACTGATGCACAAAAATATGAAAATCTTGCTGAGTATCCACCTCCCTCAATTTACACCCATTCAAGTAACAATCTATCTTTCTATTATTGCTACCAAAGTGGATAACCCCGCATTTATTCATATTATACTGCATCTGCCATGCCAATGTCTACATACTCAGCCTGGCCAAATCATGCTGAAGCATCTCTGTATCCTCCTCATAACTCATCCTCCCACCCAACTTTGTATCATCTGCAAATTTGGAGATAATACTTTCAGTTCCCTCTTCCAAATCATTAATATATAATGTGACCAGTTGGAGTTCTAGCACAGATCCCTAGTCACTTACTACCAATTGGAAAAAGACCCATTTATGCCAACCCTTTGCTCCCTATCTGCTAATCAGCTCTCTATCCATCTCAAGAAATTAGCTGCAATCCCATGTCTTTTAACTTTACATCGTAGCCTGCTACGTGAGACCTTGTCAAAAGCTTTGTGAAAGTCTGAACAAACCACATCCATTTGTCCTCCTCAGTCAACTCTACTAGTTACATCCTCAAAAAATTCCAATAGATTTGTCAAACATGATTTCCCTTTCCCATGCTGACTTTGTCCAATTATACCACTGCCTTCCAAATGCTGAGTTATTTACAAAGGAACCAATTGTTTTGGTGAGGACTGAAGACAATGCTTCAGTCTTCCCAATGTTTAGCTGGAGGAAATTTATATTCACCCAGTGCTGGATGTCAAACAAGCAGCTGACCATTTTGAAAGAGTGGAGAAGTCAAGAGAGGTTGCAATGAGGATGATCTGGATGTCATCAACATTCTTGTGGAAATGAATGTGATCTTCAGATGATGTTTCTGGGGGTCAGCACATAGATGAAAACTAGGAGAGAACCATAAATACATCCCTGGGAAAACTGCAGAGGTAACTACAGAAGTAAGAAGAGAATTAGTGTTTTCTTTGACTTGTAAGTCTTCAATATTATTTGCTCTTCTGTGTTATGGGCTTCAAATCATAAATCTATATAAATACAATGATAGTAACATTTTATTGCCTCATAAATAAATTTCAAATGCACAATTATTCAGTAGTTATTTTGGTAAGTCGGTCATATGGAGTTTAACATTTATGTATTTGTACAAAAATATTTTCATGTATCAATTGTTATTTACTTGACTTCCAGGCGCAGAATGAAGAAAAATCCCAAATTTTGCCTGGATAAAATATGATTTCCCATTTGTTCAAAACATCTGAGGAATTAATCAAGTTAGTTAAACTAACAATTATGCTCTATTAACAGACTCTTGAATTCTCAACTTCGCCCGCGACTGGGATTCTTCAGTCCCGTTGCAGTGTCAAATTCTCCATTTTTGCTGGCAGTGGGAGGAGGGTGTGAAAGAGCAGAGAATTAAGGTCACTGTGTTTGGAAGTTTTTAAAATTACCATAAGCTGATAGACAGTTACTTAATCCCTGTATTAACACTGATTATGATAAAGTGGGATAATGGGTTGCCGAAGGATATACTTTAATACTATGTAAAGAAACAAAGAACTAAATTAGAGAAATGGTTTGTTCCAAAAAGGTTAAATTGGAATGGAAATATGGAATTCTTTATATAACAAACACATTGATAAGGTACAACACCTCTAATTATATTGAGTGAGATTGGGATTTCAAATATGATTTATGTAATTAAATATTAACTGTATGAGTGAAAAACCAAGGACATGTAAAATGGTGCTCTGCAATAACAGTGTTATGATATACTGTATAACAAGTGCCCCAGCAAATCTAATACTTCTGACAAAAATACGAAAAAAGGTCATTAAGCTGAAATTCAGTGCCATCAGGCCACATCCGTTCTGATTAATTTGGATATTCTTTCCTATTTGGGTTAGATTGATCTGGACTTCACAATGAAATGAATGGTAGCATTGAAAAAAGATGCAGTCAATTATTCAAACAACAACAGGCACTGTTACAGGAAACCTCAATTGTGAATGCCTAAAAAATAAGAGAGACGGTGTCTAGAGACTGGGGCAGAGCTTAACCCTGAAAGTGAAGCCCAAGGCATTCATCTTCCATCCTGGCATCCACAGTTGAAGGTAAATGCGAATAATTTCCAATTAGTTAATTTGTAGACTTAGGACAAATGTTGTATGAATTTAAGAGTAATATTGTTTGAATTCACAATCAACTTCCAAAAACAATAGAGAATATTACTTCCCTCTCAATAATTTTTCTATCTTCATTTTTACACCACTGGCATGACGGCACAGTGGTTAGCACTGCTGTCTCACAATGCCAGGGATCCGGGTTCGATTCCTGGCTTGGGTCATTGGTCTGTGCGGAGTTTGCACCTTCTCCCCGTGTCTGCATGGGTTTCCTCTGGGTGCCCTGGTTTCCTCCCATGGTTCAAAAAACATGCTGGTTAGGTGCATTGGCCATGTTAAATTCTTCCTCAGGGTACCAGAATAAGTGCCGGAGTGTGGCGACCAGGGGATTTTCACAGTAACTTCATTGCAATGTTAATGTAAGCGTACTTGAAACACTAATAAATAAACTGAACTAAGAACACGAATTGTGGAGTGTTGGTGATTTTATACATATGGATCCAAAGGTGAAAAATAAAACAACTTGCAGTTGAAAAAATGCAGCATTTGGGGGATATTCTAAAGGTGTTTCCAGGTAAGGCTTTATGCAAAAATTGTCTAGTAATGCAAATGTCCCCTGGACAATTGTGCTGGGTTGGGAACCATCTGACAATGTGATATAAATCACTAACTTTGGATGGTTCTGTCACTGTCACACTAACAGTTACTCCTAAAGAATTAGAAGAAATCAAACTTCAGTGTAACTATTTTAAATATCCAGACTGAGCCCCACATGGGCAACTGCATGGGCCCCCCTATCACCTCCCACAAACATACACTCCAGTTCCTCCTGTGACCCTGAGCCATAGAAGACTCCCCACTTCTCACTCCAATTTGTAGCCTGACTATAAACCTCATCCTCCCCCAGCCCAAAATATGCCCCTCCCCTCCTCCCAAAGCAGCCGAGACCCCCTGGAACAGGCACAAGTCCTTCACCCCTTGGAGCAGGCCCAGACCCTGAATTCCCCTGAGGGGAACCAACATCCTCCCCCTGGGCATCGTACTGGAACCTCACCCTCAGTGGACTCCCACTTCCGGACTCAACCAGCCAAATTTCATGCATTTACCTGGACACTTGCCTTCTTCAGCATTACTTGGTAATGCTGCAACTTTATAAGACCCTTGTCAGGCCTCATTTGGAGTACTGTGCGCAGTTCTGGTCGCCTCACTATAGGAAAGACGTAGAAGCTATTGAAAGGGTACAGAGGAGATCTACAAGGATGTTGCCTGGACTGGGAGAACATAAGAACATAAGAAATAGGAGCAGGAGTAGGCCATCTAGCCCTTCGAGCCTGCCCCGCCATTCAATAAGATCATGGCTGATCTGTCGTGGCTCAGTTCCACTTTCCCGCCCTCTCCCCATAACCCTTAATCCCCTCTCTTATCAAGAACCCATCAACCCGCTTCTTAAAAATATTTAGCGAGGCAGCCTCCACCACTTCAACGGGCAGAGAATTCCAGAAATTCACCACCCTTTGAGTGAAGAAGTTCTTCCTCAACTCCATTCTAAACCGCCTCCCCTTTATCTTGAGGCTGTGCCCCCTAGTCCTACTCTCTTTTTTGAGCGGGGAAAGTCTCTCCACCTCTATCCTATCCATCCCATTCATCATCTTATACGTCTCAATGAGATCTCCCCTCATTCTTCTAAACTCTAACGAGTACAAGCCTAGTTTATTCAGCCTCTCCTCATAGCTCAATCCCCTCAACTCCGGTATCAGCCTAGTAAACCTCCTCTGCACTCCCTCCAGGGCCAAAATATCCTTGCGCAGGTGCGGCGCCCAAAACTGCACACAGTACTCCAGCTGCGGCCTCACCAATGCCCTATACAGCTGCAGCAAGACCTCCCTACTTTTATATTCAAGGGAGGCATGCCTTATGAAGTTAGGTTGAGGAAGCTGGGTCTCTTTTCCCTGGAGAGACGAAGGTTGAGAGGCGACCTGATAGAAGTTTATAAAATGTTGAGAGGAATGGATAGGGTGGATTCTCAGAGGCTATTTCCCCGGGTTGAAATGGTCGCTACGAGAGGACACAGATTTAAGGTGCAGGGAGGAAAGTACAGAAGTGATGTTAGGGGTAAGTTTTTCACTCAGAGGGTGGTGAGTGAATGGAATCGGCTGCCGTCAGTGGTGGTAGAGGCGAACTCGCTGGGGTCTTTTAAAAGACTTCTGGATGAGTATATGGGGTTTTATGGGATTGGGGGTTATAGATAGGTCTATAGATTGGTAGGTGTTGATGTGATCAGCGCAACTCGTGGGCCGAAGGGCCTGTTTGTGCCGTAGTGTTCTATGTTCTCCCTAGACTACCAGTTTCACTGGGCCCTGTACATGTACTTGCTTTACGACTGCTGTAAAGTGCTGTAAAAAGAAGGGTGTGTGGCCTCCCTTATTTCCCCGGAGTTGCATCGTGCTGTGGCCTGTGGGGACTTTTCCAAACGGCTCCAGTCAATGGAGGTTACAGAGATGCACTCCAGAGCAGATGAATGCGCTTTAAACTCTCGTAAATTCAGAAGGCTAAAGTCAATTGATGCAAAGACCAAAACATTGGGAGACACACAGACAGACCAGAAATCAGCAAAATACTTCAAGGAGTCATATTACAACATAGTTTGGTGATTGGTTGATGAGTATTGCAGCTTTGTCTTTAAACTAAAGAGATGTGTCAAACCTCGAGCAATTTGTAACTTATGTTCATTTATTAATTGAACAAACTAGATAAGCTATATATGTATAATGTTTTGTAGTTCCTGCTTTGTTTAGTTAGTACAATAGAGGCACAACAGTGCTATACAGATTACCCATATCAAGAAGATCAATGTCGAAAAGGGCAACTATACAGAAAATATCTGTCCCGTAATTGCATCTCACCAGCAGTTATTAAGAATAAAAGGCAAGAATAAGGAAAATTCACTTGCAGGACTATTAATAATTTCCCATATGGCAATCAAGATGTTGCAGCAAATCTGCAGGATGTACTTTTCCTTTGGATTTGTCTCATTGCACTGGCTGTCATATGGAATTGTATTAGATGACTTGTTACAACAGTGGTCAGCTTTATTGTCACATTACAGTCAAGCAAGACAGAAACCATTTTACTCAATTGTAGTTTGCCCACTGAAGCAGCGAGCTATCAAATACCCTTTCGACTGACAGGCAGTATACAGACATGTAATGATCCTTTGGGAAATGCTCAATTGAATTCACTGTCATTCAAGAGAACGTTACAGCATGTCACTCAAGAGTCTGCTCATTTTAACCTGTTTCACTTCCAAAATAAAAAGGTAGACAAATATGTTGAACATCAATGACATTATTTGCAAAAATCCTTTACGATCTTCCTGTGAATGTGATACTCAGTCCCCATCATATAAAATGATTATGTTGATGTTAATGAAAGGTTCTCAAGTTATAGATGGTGGGCAGTCAACCAAATAGGAAGACAGGAGGTTTTGTGAGACCACAAAGCACTGACCTTTTATCCAATTGAATGGGACAGCACCACAGTGGCACCTTAAGAAAGAAAAACAACCCCTCGAGCTGCTGAAAGATGAGAAATGGATGAGAGATAAAAGCAATAGTTATTGAAGTAAGAAAACCTATTAAAAGAACAAAAGTACGCCAAAAAATTCAGTGTTTAATACGTTATAAGTGGCACCATTGTAATTGATTTCAGTGATAATAATAGTTATCACTATTTGCATGATATAGCTGGCCATTTGCTATAAACCTCGATGGTGTAAATGGAGGGGACTTGGAAAATCAGAAAATGCAAATTTACAGTGGATCCTGAAGTAAGCAAAGAACTAAAGAATGAAGAAGTCTGTAAAAGCAACAAATTACATTCAAATGGTACTGAAAGATTTCAGTTCACTCTCCCTGTTTCACCAGTATCAGACAAGGAAGCAGCAGCGTTTTAGATTCTAATATGAGCTCCCACTGCCCCCCACCCCCCCACCCCCTGCCTCCATCCCCCAACCCACATCCCAGTTTTCCAACTTATTGCATTCAATTCTTTCGTTCTGACTCTTTCAAAAATCACTCTGCAACCTTCGCAATGACTTATCTTTGAGATTCTGCAGCTTGATTCCTTTGGTTCTCTCATCCTTGTAATATGTTTTGGAAAGTCAAGTGATTCTACTTTTGACACAGGAATTCAGATTTCTTCAGGAACGAGCCACAGGGTGTCTATTATCCGTGCATTGCAACTAACCTAGAGGCTACCATTGAAAACCAAAGGAAAAGGATTTCATGTTAATAGGGAAGTTAATATTCATTATTGTCAGCATAAGATTCAGTCTGCAAAGCACTCATGTTTCAGTCAATTAACCTGAATTCAGAAAGTGTGACAAAACTGACAGTATTGAATGCAGAGACTTGTGGAGGTGAAATTAATCTTCTGGGATATTGCAAAACGGGCAACAGTAAATTGACAACCCCCTTTCCCACCTTGCTTTGATTTTCTTTTTCTCTTGACTTTATTCAAAAGGAAAATCAGAAGGTGTGCAAAACAGTCTGTCAATTTGCAATTGATTGTTTTGCACACATGACCAATTTTACCTCCAAAATTGATTTTGATTCTGTTACAATGAAAATAGGATTTGTGTAAAAGCTTTTTTTTTATTTCTTATAATTCAGAGATTTAATTTATTTTCACATAATAATTTAGTGGAAAATAGTGCCTAAATTTTTAAAAAATATTTTGTCAGGTGAAAGAGCACTAGAGAATGAACTTCTAGTCTACAGGATTGTGACATATTCAACCGAACACAACTATGAAGTTCTGTTGTTGTTGCATTTTTACTAATTTCAAACTTGTTGCCGAAGAATTAGCATGTCAGAAATTAGTTTCCTGGTGCATTCTCCATGGCAATGCCTTAAACAATCAGAATTGACTTGGCAACCTATCAATAACCTTTAATCATGAAATGTAAATTATTGCTCCCTTTGAAATTTGATATCCTTGCAGCTGTCCTGATGAGTGGAAGAGATAAAGCTTCACCAGCATGTCTTTTTTTCAGTAATATCAAAATTGGAAGAGTTGATTTCAATTAGATAAGTGAATATTGATATGTTAACAATTTTAGGAAGAACAACTTTTTCAGAGGAGTTTCTCCAATATTCTCACGTATTTAATATTGTTTCTTTGATTTGATTTATGATTGCCACATATATTGATATACGGTGAAAAATATTGTTCCTTGCACACTATGTAGACAAAGCATACTGTTCATAGAATACATAGGGGAGAAAGAAAGGAGAGGGCACAGAATGTAGTGTTACAGTCACTGTATGTATTATTTCTCACACAGTACATACTAATTTTTATCAGTGGTATGTATAATAAAACCTAAGCTGGCAATGCACAGACAAAATAATGGATCTATTTATCAGTTTTTAAAATTTCTTTAAAGTTAAATCTTTGCTTGGTGTTTGATATTTTTCCATTGTTTGTGTGTGCAGTAAGTCATCTGATTAGCATAGATGTCAGATCCATAACAGTTTGAAATAGAGCATTATTAGAGAGTTTATAATAGTTAGAATAGAGTTTTAAAAACACAGAACGAGAGTGAAAAAATTAGAGGGAATTCTGGGGACAGCTTACATGAGGTCACCACGCTCCGGTGCCATCTTGAATTTCTTGTTTCAAACTCAGAAATTTTCTCCAAACTAGAACTCAATAATTAAACATGCACAATTTTATTCCCTTTCTAATGGTATTTCATGGATCTGATTACCTATGCCTGAGGAATTCATCAGGGGAATGAGGCTGCGGGAGTTCTTTCACAAACCCCAAGAGACCAACAGCGAACACAATGACACAGCCAATAAACCGGACCAGCCGACAGAGAGATCCGCAGTGCAGCAACTGAAGAAGAAAGAGTCGAATTGGACTCCTCTGGAAGGCCACTGCCCTCGACTCGACATGTATGCCTAGCCTGTCAGGAGGTGCATCAACATCAGATTCATCAGCCGTACTCACAAGACAGCCCCGAACATCACCCAAGCACAACGCAACGCCATCCGCGCTCTCAAGACAAACCGTAACATTGTCATCAAACCAGCAGACAAAGGAGGGACCATCGTCATACTGAACAGAACGGATTACTGCAAAGAAGTGTACCGACAACTGAAAATGAGGAACACTACAGACAGTTATCCGCAGATACGACCAAAGTACATACCTGTCAACTCAGCAGACTGATCAAGGTCTTTGATCTGGACCTTCAGAGTACCCTCCGTGCTCTCATCCCACGTATTCCCCGTGTTGGAGATCTTTACTGCCTCCCGAAGATACACAAAGGCAAACACACCCGGCCATCCCACTGTATTGGGCAACGGGACCCTGTGTGAGAATTCTCCAGCCACAGAGGGCATTCTGAAACCCATTGTACAAAAAAAGCCCCAGCTTTTGTTGCGACACTACGGACTTCCTACAGAAATTCAGCACACATGGAGCAATTAGACCAGGAGTGCTCCTCTTCACAATAGGTGTCTCGGCACTCTACACCAACACCCTCCATGATGATGGCATTGCTGCAGTTGCCTCAGTATTCAACGCCGACAACTGCTAGTCTCCAGATGCAATTTTGCAACTCATCCGCTTCATCTTAAACCACAGTATCTTCACCTTCAACAACCAGTTCTTCATCCAGACACAGGGAACAGCAATGAGTGCCACATTCGCACATCAATATGCCAACATCTTCATGCACAGGTTGGAACAAGACTTCTTCACCGCACAGGACCTTCAACCAATGCTATATATCGATGACACTTTCTTCCTTTGGACTCATGGTGAACAATCACTGAAACAACTAGATGATGATATCAACAAGTTTCATCCCACCATCAGACTCACCATGGACTACTCTCTAGGATTGGTTGCATGCTTGGACACACATCCCCATCACATCACCTCAGCACTTCACTGTACCGGGATCCCCGGATAATCTTGCAATGCTTCACTTTTCCAGCTTCCACCTTAAAGAAGCCATCCCCTTCGGACAAACCTTCTGTATACATTGGATCTACTCAGATGAGGAGGATCGCAACAGACATCTCCAGACGCTGAAAGATGCCCTCATAAGAACAGGATATGATGCACAACTTATTGATCAACAGTTCCGACGCACCATAGTGAAAAACTGCACCGACCTCCTCAGCAAACATGGGACACAGTGGACAGAGTACCCTTGTCGTCCAATACTTTCCCGGAGCGAAGAAGCTACAACATCTTTGCTGGAGTCTTCAACATGTCATTGATGAAGACAAACGTTCCACCAAGGCCATTCCCACACCCCCACTTCTTGCCTTCAAACAACTGCACAACCCCAAACAGACCACTGTCTCCAGAAAACTACGCAGCCTGCAGGAGAACAGTGACCATGACACCACTGCAACCTCTGCAAGACATGCCGGATCATTGACATGAATGCCATCATCTCACATGAGAACACCATCCACCAGGTACACGGTACATACTCTTGCAACTCGGCCAACATTGTCTGCAGGGAAGGATGTTGCGAGATATGGTACACCGGAGAGAGCGTGCAGACGCTACGACAACAGATGAATGAACACCGCACAACAATCAACAGGCAGGAGTGTGCTCTTCCTGTCGGGGAGTACTTCAGCAGTCATGGACATTCGGCCTCTGATCTTCAGGTAAGTGTTCTCCAAGGCAGCCTTCATGACACACTACAACACAGAGTCACTGAGCAGAGACTGATAGCCAAGTTCTGCACACGAGGACAGTCTTAACCGGGATCTTGGGTTCATGTCACACTATCTGTAACACCCACGACTTGCCTGGGCTTGCATGGGCTTCTTCAACACCCATGTGCACCTGTGATGATAGCCTGGGTCCCACAGCAGAAGCAAACTGGCAATGGTGAGGCTATCTCCAAAGTCAATTCCTTAACTGCCCTGATTGTTTTCATCTTTCTGCTCCCACCCATCTAGTCCACACTAGGACAAGAAGGAGAGGAAGGTAGGGTATTGCAGTCTTGCCCATATAGATTGTGGCAGTATGTTGGCATTGTCATCTGTCCCCATAAGCACTATCCCTCAAGAGTTTCTCTGAATGCTGGAAGTGTTTCCTGGCCACATATTCCTCCAAAGATGTGGAGCAGATTTGCCCTGTTCTGCTCAGATGCTGGGAGCGTTACAGGCTGTGTGGCTTGGACTCCTCCCAAGGCTGTGGTGCTGATTCCCTAGAGAGTTTCCTCTCCTTTCTGCATCATGCAAGGCTGTTGAATTGCTTGTGACTGCAGCCAACTGTGGTGCTGCTATCCTTGGCACTGATCACACTCTTTGTCATTGTCAGTGACAATTTCTGACTCTGTGAAATGGTCCCTGACAGGTAAGAACCTGGAGATTCACATCTGTGAACTTAGGGGCTAGTGTGCACAGACTCACCGGACTGATGCATGACTATGAAATTCTGGCATTGGAGTGCAGCAAGTACTGAAATCAGTAGGTGTACTTGCTTCATAGTGAGTTTGGCATAAGTTAGGCAATCTTAGATCATAGAATCCCTACAGTGTAGAAGGAGGCCATTCGACCTATCGAGTCTGTGCTGACCACAATCCCATCCAGGCCCTATTCCCCTAACTCCACATACTTACCCCGCTAATCCCCCCAACACTAGGGTTAATTTAACATGGCCAATCTAAGTGAGGAGCTAGTGAATTCTAGATAATGAAGTGTGAAGTCTTGAATGCTTCAATGTTCATGTGTGCTGAAAATCATGACAAGGTAAGAATTCCTTGAGGTGTTCACTTGCATTGGGATGGTGTGAGATAAGGTGCATCCAGGTCTTTACAATGACTAAGGACAGCGCTCTGAAAGCTAGTGGCATTGCTACCAAATAAACCTGTTGGACTTTAACCTGGTATTGTGAAACTTTTTACTGAAATAGAATTGAGCCAAGGTTTTGAGTCACGATGATTTTTCTTCAGAGCTTCTCCTTTTGTTTCAATTTGCAGCATCTGCAGTATTTTGCTGTTAGCAGTGGAGCAGACCTGCTCTGGAATTACTCAACCTCCATTTCCAGGTTGATTGGTATCCAGTGGGCCCATCACCAGTGCAATTAAGACCCCAGGGTAACATTCAGCCCAATGTATTCAAGCATTTCTATCAGCGTGGATTCGGATCTACACATCTCAAACTAACACCTAATGTGGGAAGTGTAAAAGCCAAAAATAATTCCTACACCTTTCAGGAAATCAAGGAGAAATATATATCAGGAAACCAGTTTCAACCTGCTAACTTCTGTACTTCACTCCAACGCGCAAGTCTGGATCCTTGCAATCCCTTCATGAACATCTGTATCTCAATTTCAGTGTATTAGTCACTCAAGTCAAACAACACTAACAGGGATGTTGCAGTTTAACTGCATTTGCTAGGCTTTTGAGAACTTGCCAATGAAAGCAAGATGAGAGGACAGAGGCAATTGCGGGGATTGAAGGCATGACAGGGAACTATGCCAATAATTACTTGGTACTCAGGTTTGCTTTCTCATTTGTTTGTGTGAAAGTGTTTGTTCACAGAATTTGCACTGAAAGGCTACTTGACCTTGCAATGTAAGCTACACAGAATTACGGAGTTCTGAGCTTCACCTATGGGCTCAAATCTATCAGATCATTATGGGTGATGTTTACACTGTGTTGCTTTGGGACTCTGATGAAGACTTAGATGATCATGAACAGTACTAGGAGCAATGGGTGCTGTAGGAGCAGCTCACAGCTCCTCAAGAGAAAAGGATCAGCAGGGAAGATAGCTTACGGGAAAACATACCTGGCACACATGCTGTACAGGCACAGGACAAGCTTTTGTGTTGTGTTGGTACACAATTATCCCTAGAGTCTCAAGGCCATAGATGGTTGCTGACATTTGCAGTCTGTTGGAAGAAGACCTGTTGCCAACTGGATCTGATAGACACACTTTACCGGGATTTGGCCAGGTCACCACTGTCAATACATTTTTGTCTCTGAACACTTACAATGCTCTGCCAGAGATACTTGCTGGATCTTGGTGGCACAAAAATAAGTAAGAATGTTGACTGGTTGATTTTTTGCGAGTGTCGATAATGTAATGTTTACCGGTGATGATAAGACCATAAGATATAGGAGCAGAATTAGGCCATTTGACCCATTGAATCTGCTCTGCCATTCAACCATGGCTAATCTGATTCCCATCCTCATTCTCCTGTTTTCTCCCTATAACCTTGATCCCCTTATTGATCAAGAACTTATCTATCTCTGCCTTAAAGTTACTCAATGACCTGGCCTCCACAGCCCTCTATGGCAATGAGTTCCACAGATTCGCTACCTTCTGGCTTAAGAAATTCCTTCTCATCTCAGTTTTAAAGGAGCATCCTTTCACTCAGATTGTGTCCTTGAGTTCTAGTCTCTCCTACTAGTGGAAACATCTGCTCCATGTCCAGTCTATCTATGTCTCTCGGTATTCTGTAAGTTTCAATTAGACCTCCCCCTGCTCCTTCTCAACTCCATCAAGTATAGACCCAGGGTCCTCAACCGCTCCTCATATGACAAACCCTTCATTCCTGGGATCATTCTTGCGAACCTCCTCGTGGCCCTTTCCAAGGCCAGCACATCCTTCCTTAGGTTTGGGGTCCAAAACTGCTCAAAATATTCCAAATAGGGTCTGACCAAAGCCTTATGCAAACTCAGAAGTATATCCCTCAGAATGATCAGGCATCCAGGTTTGTGACTCTGTTTTACCAGGGGTGCGGAACTTCATTAACTGCACACATGTGACAATTATAGCACCCCCAGATCAACCAGGAGTCTCTGTCAGTATTAAGGGATTCCACTGCAACAATGCAGTTGGTGGCCAACTGCTAAAAGATGTTTATGTAGCCATGTGAAAGATTCCTGGGCAGTTGCCAAGATGCTTTCATCCTGAGAGTATATTCTCTACACCCTCTTTACACCCTGTAGCAGGATGACCAGTGGACTCCACAGAGACAAGTAATACCCATTCCTGGGCACCTTGAGCAATCCAAACAATGAGGACCAGCAGCAAAGGGACTAACATTATATGACCACCTTAACATGTGACTGGATAAACTATTGGCTTACTGAAGATGTGCTCTAGATGTGTATGGAGTGATCTGGAGGCACCATTCAGTATACACCAGAGAAAGTCTCCAGAATAATGGTAGATTGTGTGCTGTGCTGTGCTGTGCGTAATTTTGGGCAACAGCAATGTTTGGACCTGCAAGAGGAATCAGGCACAGAATACAAGCATCTTTGGATGGTTTTGAGGAGAAGAGAAAGGAGGACGAGGATGAGGACAAGGACGGAGTGTTACAGGCAATGCACCACCAGCAGTGCATTTTCTGTTCAGGATGCCTTTAATATTGCAATTAAGATTTCATCAGTGCTCCCATCTAACAACCATATTTAATAACTCAAAGCATTCCTATTAAAAACCAAAGATCACATTGGTGGAAGGGGCCATAAAATTCCACCCATTATTACATAACTGAAAAGGCCACTTGTCTATGAGCAAGCAGTTCAAGTTGCTGCTTTGAATATTGAGATGCTCTTGGCTGAAACCTCTTAGATTGGAGCTAATGCAGGCCCTGCCAACAACTCCTCCATTTGCATCCATGCATGGGCCATGCGGTCATGAGGCAGTTTAAGACTATTAATACTAGGGTGTATGGGGAGGACAAGCAATGAGAACTGGAAGTGCTTTGGGTCAAGGTCCAATTTCCATGTCCCCTTTGACTATCATCCCTCTCCAAAGGGAAAGCAATAGTCGAGTGGTATTACCGCCAGATAATAATCCAAAACTCAGCTCATGTTCTGGGGACTCAGGTTCAAATCTTGTCATGGCAGATGAATTTAATGAAAGTATCTGTAGTTAAGAACCATGAGACATTGCTAATTTTCAAAAAATCTCATCTAATTCATTAATGTCCTTTAGGGAAGGAAATTTGCTGTCCTTACCTGGTCTGCGTTACATATGACTCCAGAGCCACAGCAATGTGGATGAATCTCAATTGCCCTCTGAAATGGCTAAGTAAGCCATTCAGTTCAATAGGAACTAGGGATGAGCCAGCTAGCGATACCCATGTACCACAAATGAATTTTAAAACATTATACACATGCTTGAGACAGATTAGCTCTAATCTCTGTAGCAGCACACAGTGTAACTGGAACCTGCCAGTGTATTGAACATTTTCTGCTGCTGTTCCAGGAATCCTGTTCGTCAACATGCCTTGTGGAGCAGCATCCAAGCTTTGAATGTTACGTGCCCTCTAACACACCACTCCAGTGCTGCCTATTGGGCTTTCTCACTTGTGATAGAACAAAGAACAAAGGACAGTACAGCATAGAAGTAGGCCCTTTGGCCCTCCAAGCCTGCACCGATCATGTTTATCTATCTAAAACAATTGCTTATATTGCTCCATTCCCCACTTGTTCATATGCCTATTAAGATAAATCTGAAATGTGGCTAACATAATTGCCTCAGCGGCCTCAGTTGGCAATGCATTCCAGGCCCCCACCACCCTCTGTGTAAAAAAAAATCCCCCGCACAATTGCACTGAACCTTTTCTCCCTTATCTTGAACCTTGCAATTGTCATTTCAGCCCTGGGAAAAAGCCTCCAACTGTTTACCCTTTCTATACCTCTCATAATATTATAAACTTCTATCAGGTCACTCCTCAGACTCCATTTTTCTAGGGAGAACAATCCCAGTTTATTCAATCTTGCCTCAAGCTAATGCCCTCCATACCAGGCAACATCTTGGTAAACATTTTCTTCACTCTCTCCAAAGCCTCCATGTCCTTCTGGTAGTGTGGTGACCAGAATTGGACAATATTCCAAATGTGGCTGAACCAACGTTCGTTACCAACTGTAATATAATTTGCCAACTTTCATACTCAATGCCCTGTCCAATGAAGGCAAGCATGTCATATGCTTTCTTCACCACCTTTTCCAGCTGTGCTGCCACATTTAAGGGTCTGTGGATCTGTTCTCCCAGATCTCTCTGTGTGTCTATGCTCCTGATGGTTCTGTCATTTATTTTATAGCTCCCACCTGAATTGGATCTACCAAAGTGCATCGCCTCCCATTTGTCCAGAGTAAATTCCATCTGCCATTTCTCCACCCAATTTTCCAGTCTATCTATATCCTGCTGTATTCTCTGACAATCTTCATCATTATCCGCAACTCCACTAATCTTAGTATTATCCGCAAACTTACTAATCAAACCAGCTACATTTTCTTCCAAGTCATTTATATATATTACAAACAGCAGAGGTCCCAGCACTGATCCCTGCTGAACATCACTAGTTACAGACTTCCATTCAGAAAAACACCCTTCTGTCTTCTATGGCCAAGATTGGTTCTGAATCTATCTGGCTAACCACTGATCCCATGAGATTTAATCTTTTGCACCAGCTTGTCATGAAGGACGTTGTCAAATGCCTTACTAAAGTCCATGTAGCAACATCCACAGCCCTTCCCTCAATCATTTTTGTCATCTCCTCAAAAAATTCAATTAAATTAGTAAGACATGACTTCCCACATACAAAACCATGCTGTCTGTCGCTAATAAGACCATTCAGTTCCAAATGTGTATAGATCCTATTCCTAAGAATCTTCTCCAACAGTTTCACTATCACTGACATCAAGCTCACTGGCCTATATAATTACCCAGATTATCCTTGCTACCCTTTTTAAATAACAGGACAACATTGACTATCCTCCAATCCTCTGATACCTCACCAGTGGCCGACGAAGAAGCAAAGATTTCTTTTTAAGAGGCCCAATAATTTAATCTCTTGTCTCCCACAGTAGTCTAGGATAGATGCCATCTGGCCCTGGGTTTTTGTCTACCTTACTCGTTTCTAATTCACCTTCCTCATCATGATGACTTGGTCTAAAGGGTTTTCACAGCCCTTCCGAGACATCAGCAATCGACATGTACTCCTCCTTTGTGAATACTGATGCAAAGTACTCATTAAGGATCCCACCCACTTCCTTTAATTCTACATATAATTTCCCTCTTTGACCTTAAGTGGACCAACTCTGCCTCCAGCTATCCTCTTGTTCCTAACTTATATATAAAATGATTTGGGATTCTCCTTAACCCTGTCTGCCAAGGACATTTCGTGCTCCCTTCTTGCCCTCTTAACTCCCTGTTTGAGATCTTTCCTACTTTCCCTGGATTTTTCAAATGCTTCATCGGTTTTTTATTGACTAGACCTCATGAATGCATCGTTTTTTTTTGACTAGACTCACAATTTCCCTGGTCATCCACAGTTCTTGAATTCTGCCTTTCTTGTCCTTCCTTTTCATAGGTGCATGCCTATCCTACACTCCTATCAACTGCTCCTTAAAAGACCCCCACATGCCAAATGTGGATTCACCCTCAAACAACTTCTCCCAAACAACAGCCTCCAAATCCTGCCTAATCTGGTTGTAGTTAGCCTTCCCCAATTTAGCACTGGACCCTAGGACAAATCTCATCTTTTTCCATCAGTATCCAAAAGCTTATGGAATTGTGGTCACTGCTCGCCACATGTTCCTCCACTGCAAGTTTGATAAGTTGGACTCATTCCCCACTACCAGATCTAGTGTAGCTCCCTCTATTGTCACACTATCAACATATTGTTCCATATTGTGCACGGTGGCACAGTGGTTAGCACTGTGCCCTCACAACTCCAGGGACCTGCGTTCAATTCCCGACTTGGTTCAACGTCTGTGTGGATTTTGCACATTCTCCCCATGTTTGCATAGGTTTCCTCCCACTGTCCAAAGATGTGCGGGTTAGGTTGATTGGACATGCTAAATTAACCCTTAGTGACCCAGGTATGATAGGCTAGAGGAATTAGCAGCAAAACTAAGTGGGGATACAGCCTGGGTGGGATTGTTGTCAGCACAGACTCGATGGGCCAAACGGCCTCCTTCTGCACTATAGGATTCCTATGATTTCTATGAAAGCCTTCCTGGACACACTTAACAAATTCCTCACCATCCAAAAACATAGCCTAAGGAATTTCCAATCAATATGAGGAAAATTAACTTTCCACTAGAATAATTCTATTATTTCTACATCTCTCCAGAATCTGCTTACATATCCATTCCTCAACTTCCCATAGGCTATTGGGAGACCTGTAGTACAACCCCATCATAGTAACTGCCCCCTTCCTATTTCTGAATTCTACCCACTGTGTCTCATGACATGATTCTCCTAAGATGTCCTCCCTCTGTACAGCTGTAATATGTTCCTTAACCAATATTGCAACAGCCCCACCTCTTTTTACCTTCCCCTCTGTCTCGCCTAACATATTTATATCCCGGAATTTTTAGCTGCCAGTCCTGTCCCTCTTTTAGCCAAATCTCAGTTATTGCAACAAAATCCAAGTTCCGTGCAAGAATCAAAGTTCTGAGTTCATCTGTCTTACCTGTTATACTCCTTGTATTGAAGCAGATGCACCCTAGACCTTCAGGCCCACAGAGTTCGACCTCCCCCTTCCTCTTAGCGAGTCTGGCCTTGGTTCCATGCTGATCCTCACTCTCTGCACTTACTGACCTACCCCTACTACATTAGTTTAAACCCACCCGAACCATACTAGCAAATCTCCCTGCCAGGATATTGATGTCCCTCCAGTTCAAGTGTAACCCATCCTTCTTCTACAAGCCCCATCTTCCCTGGAAGACATCCCAATGAAACAAAAAAACTGAAACCCTCCCTCCTGCACCAGTTGTTTAGCCACATATTCAGTTGCACTATCTCCCTGGTCCTAGCCTCACTAGCATGTGGCACTGGGAATAATCCTAAAATTACTACCTGAGAAATCCTACTTTTCAATCTTCTACCTAACTCCCTAAATTGCCATTGTAGGACCTTAATTGATGTATGAGTCACCAAACTCAACTGCCTTAATGCTTCCACTGAAGATTGAGTATTTGAACTAATGTGTGGTCTGCATATGTCCTGTGAGAGGCCAGTCCCAGAAAGAGTGAGCCTCTCCCCCAAGGCATTGGCATCAATAACAAGACTACCTCCTGTGAGATGCTTGAAGGCTATTTGAGAGACACGAATAAGTATGTCATAGTAAGATGTTTGAAGTTACTATTACATATATGATCATATTTCAGTCTCTGTTAACATCAAATTACCAGCAATAAGTGGTGCATGCCATGTGATGGTCTGATATTTAACTGTGACTAGATAGCTAGGAAGTCCCTTCTTCCTATTTCCAAGTATCAGGAACATTAAGACTCAACTGATTTCCAGAGCCTACCTTCTCTGTAGTTGTTAGCTGTGAGGATACTGGAGGGGCACCTCTGATTCTTTGGTATCCAGTGCTTTCCTCCTACAAGGGGAGAAAGAACTGACATATGAGTGAGAGCAATGAATGTGTTGAATAAGTTGGTGGGGAAGATTTGCTCAGGGTAACTCTGATGGAAAAGTCTGGCATTGCATAAAGATGAAGGCAAGTGTCAGTAGTCGATAAACAGTTTGGGATGTAAGGAAGTGCACAGGTAGAGAGGGATAGAGGTGCCTGCAAGATAGGATGGTGTGAGGAGTTTTATGCTGGAATCACCTTGAGAAGGCAAAGTGAGGGAGTAGGATGATATACACATCAGTGGTAAGTGATTGCTCTCACCTTTCCTGTCCTGCTTATTTTACTGAATCACTTTTGCATTGTACGCAGGAGCATGACACCACATTTGCTGTTTTCTGAGCTGTATCCTCTTCCAAAAATGGAGATTTGTTCAGATCAAAGTTAACAAATGTCCAAGTTTATTCACCTTCAGCAGTTTTGTGATTCTTTGGCAAATTCACAAGCTTTGAGTTTACAAGACTATTTAAAAGAACTCTCTTGTGAGTTCAAATCACAGATTCTATTCACAGCCACAAGTCAGCTAGTGACTGCAGTTTATAACTAAGCAGGTTGAATCCTGTATTGCTTCACTCTTATTAATTCTTCCCTGCTCCACTGGAAACAGTACTTAATTATACATACTATTCATATTTGAATTATGAAAAATACACAAACTGTAAAATTCGCAACATTTCAAAGGAAGCATTAAATGTGCACCAGCTACAATAATTGACTGCAACAGTACTTCATCTTACGTCTTAACCCTGTCAGTGCTGATGTGAATCAGAAACGCTCAATGTCAGTGTCATTTCTGTTCATGGAGATGCTAATTTCCATCTCCCTTTGAACTATGTCACTCTCACGCTGGAATGGATACGTTTCAAGTGCAGGATGGATCTCCACCCATTATGTCCTCTCTCAGGCTTCCAATTAAAGCTTACAGTCAGCCTTAGAAACAATTTTCATTTAATTACAAACATCGTGATAGTTATTAGTGCAATGGTGCAATAACCCGTAATTCTCACTGCACCTCATGTTGGCTCATATATTTATCGGAGGTGATGGCCTTGTGGTGTTATCACAAGACTATTAATCCAGAAACTCAGCTAATGTTCTGGAGACCTGGGTTTGAATCCTGCCATGGGAGATGGTGGAATTTAAATTTAATAAAATAAATCTGGAGTTAAGAAAGTACTGAGGACCATGAAAGCATTGTTGATTGTTGCAAAAACCCATCTGGTTCACCAATGTGCTTGAGGGAAGGAAACCTGCCATCCTTATTTGGTCTGGCCTAGATGTGACTCCAGAGCCACAGCAACGTGGTTGACTCTCAACTGCCCTTGGGCAACTAGAGGAAGGCAATAAATGCTGGCCAGCCATTGACACCCATGTCCCAGGAATGAATTTAAAAAATCTTCTGTTCACAAGAAAAGCAACATTGAAAAGTCAGTTTATTTTTTAAAGATGAATATCAAAGGGGAACTTACCTTTCGACTTGGAATAGATGATTTTCTAATGACTTAAAAAAATTATGCTCCAATAGCTATGGCTGCCAGACTTTTAATTAGAGTCTTTGCTTTAGAACATAAGAAATAGAGGGAGAACTAGGCAATTCAGCCCCTCAAGGCTGATCCAGCATTTAATAAGACCATGGCTGATCCAAGATGTCAACTTCATTCTCTTCTCTTTTCCTTGATTCCTTTGGGGTGCATATTCAGCCCTGAATATACTCAGTGACTGAACTTCCACTGACCTCTGAACTAGAGAATTCTAAAGATTCACACCCCTCAGAGAAGAATTTATCCTAATTTCCCAACTAAATCCCAACCTCCCATCCTGCGATTATATCCCAAGTTCTAGATCCCTCTGTCAGGGAAAACAGTCTCTCAGTGCCTACCCTGTTAAACTGTCTAAGAATCTTATATGTTTCAACAAAATCGCATCTCATTCTTTTAAACTTAAGGGAATAATGCCCCATTCTACTTCATCACTCCTCAATGGACAACCCTCTGTTGTCAGGGATAAATCTAATTGATGTTTGTTGTACCCAACCAAGTCAAGTATATTCTTGCCAGAAAATGTTGGAATAGATAAGTGCATCTTGCCAATATGTGTGATGATACTGTGCTAATATTTTGATATATTTTATGTTCAAGGGGAGAATGCTTTAAGATGCAGTGTTTTTCCACAGAAAGGTGGTTTGTTTGAAAGGAATACAGCAGTCATCTAAGTGTTTATTTAGCAGAAAGTTAATGGGGTGTTTACCGCAACACCTGTCCTTCGTGGAGAAATTTTTCTGCAAACACACCTTTGACCACATGGCGATTAAGCAGTGGTCAGCGCGGAATGCCCTTGGGGCCCTGAGACAAAAGGAGACGGCGGATCCTGTGGGATGGTTCCCTGAGCAGACTGTCATCTGGCAGAATGCCTCATTACCAGAACTGACAAACAAGCACCAAGATCTGGCTTGGCTGGTGGTGAGAAGGGCGCTCCCCGTCAGATCCTTTATGCATGCTCGAGATCTCAACGTCACCGCATGCTGCCCTCAAAGCGGCTGCGGGGGTGATGAGATGGTCGCATACCTCCTTGTGGAATGTGCCTTTGCAAAGAAGGTCTGGAGTGAGATGCAGTGGTATTTATCAAGGTTCGTCCTGAGCAGCTCGGTGACGCAGGGCTCCGTGCTCTACGGGCTGTTTCCAGGGACGCACACGGAGACAAATATCAACTGCTGCTGGAGGGTCATCAACTCAATGAAGGACGCACTTTGGTCCGCCTGAAACTTGCTGATCTTCCAGCAGGAAGAACTGTCCTCAACTGAGTGTTGCAGACTGGCACATTCCAAGGTCCAGGACTACGTGCTGAGGGGCACGCTGAAGCTTGGGGCAGCTGCCGCAAAGGCACAATGGGGAAAGGCCACACTGTGAGGCCTTTTAACGGAGGCAGATTGAGGGTCCCGGAACTGCAGAATACCCTCGACTTGTGTAATTGTGTGCCAAACTGAGCAATAATGGCACACACTAAATTTTGAGGCATGTATATAGTTTTAAGTTTTGAAATGTAATGACTGTAATTTGTATAGAACTGTAAAAATGTTTTTATTCTGTACTGTTTGCTATTTTTAGACATGTAGGTTTGCAATGGTTTAATTGAGATTTTTATGAATAAGGTATATTTTTGAAATATAAAAAAAATCAGATGACTTAGGTATATAGGGACAGAAATGGGAGGAGCTAGGTTTGTAGCAGAAAAACAGTTTTGTTTTCATTTTAAGAAGTTATAGTTGCTGACTGCAGCTGGTTAAAGGTAGAAGTCTGGAGGTGCTCTCTCTCTCTGAAAAGACCTCTCTGGAAGCTCTAAGATTTTCTACCCAGGTCAAAACAAGTATGCCAGAAATTGCTAACTAATTTTAAAATGGGGTTTGAGTCTATGAGACAAATATTGCTTAATTGGACTTGGTTAATAATAGATTTGAAGTTAAGAGTTTATTTATTTTCATACTTAAAGATTGTTCAATGGTTAAGAATTAAACTGTTTCATTTTGTTAGAGGTATATTTAAACAATGTTATGAATAAAGTTAAGCATCCTTTACACCAAAATAGATACCTTGTTCCTGGGATCCCTGTTCAAGGCCACAGATGCGCATCTCTCTGTCAGATACGCCAGAAAAGTGACGGGTGTGGATGGGGGAATCGTAGTCATTATTTTGGTTGGATGGGACAAGGACAAAGGAAAGTCAATAATAGGATAGAAGGGGAGATTGAATGAATGAAGAGGCGGTTCTACTGGGTATTTCCAGCATTCTCTGTTTTTATGTCAGATTTCCAGCATCCACAGTATTCTGTTTTTTGATGAGATCATTGATGTTTGCTGCAATGTTGCTATCATTAGAAGCAACAACCATCTAGTGGATTGTGTTGATTGAGGGGAAATTCGGGTGGGATGTGCAACAGGGGGCCAATTTGGTAGCAATCATTTTTCATTATTGTTCAAACTTTTAAAAATATTCCCTCACCCTCTAAACATCAGCAAACTATTTTTAGTTGATGCATAGCTTGTCTAGAATTCTAAGTTATAAACAATTCTTTTCAATTTCTGTGACAGAGACCCACCGTGTTTTGTCAGAGAGAGGGAAAACCAACATTTATTTTAACCTGTTGGATAGACAGGCGTTTGGCCAATGGGACTGTCAGCAAAAGTTACTCCCATAAGTGAAAGGTAGCCAAATGATACACAATAAGAAATGTCCCCATTTGTCTAGCTAAGCCCTTCATTGTTTGAAAAAATGGAATGACACTGAACCCTTGGGTGTTGCAAGGAGACATCTTCCCATTATAACTTCAAGTGTTTAAGATTGTGCATGACAAGCCTTCCTTTGAATAATTGACCAGTATTCAAATCCCTATTGTCACTTAAATTAATTTTCATGTCATTGTCTTATTGTTATGAGCACTGAAAATATTAGAACATTAAAAAACCACAGTCCAGTTCAGGGAACCTGGGCAAAATCCAATTTGCCACGACAATACTACATCAATAATTATGAACGAAAGCTGTATTATTTTCATTAATTAAAAAAAAATGAATAGGGAGCATTACCATCAGTATGGGTAAGGACTATTGATACTTTTGATTAACTCAGAGCTAAATTAATTTGATTCACTTACATTTTATCACTCCCAATTTCTGATTCCTCCCTACACCCACTTATTCTTGAAGTCAAAGTGATTGAAAATATTTACCTCAGATTCGAGTATTACATAGGAACAGACCTATTACAATATAAAAACTGAACTGTCCATTATTTGCCATATATGAGAATATAAACTCTAAAATGGATAGTCACCTGATTTACAATGGAATATATTAGGGCCAAAGTCTAATGTAACAAAATATAATAGAGTGGCAATGTAATTCTTTAGGAGTGCTCACAGAAAGATTGGAGTTTTATTATAGACAAAAACAGATTTGTTTATACTAGCATTGTGTACCACAGAAATACCAGAATTCAGAATTGTAGATTCTATCTTCATGTCAATTATGAAGGTGGTTCTCCCAGTCTGCTGTGCTGCTTTTGTAGTGTAGTGGACTGGGAGACTCGAGCGGAGACCGTTTTACGGACTCCCCGCTGGATGCCGTGGCCTCTGCACATCTCAGTCAGCCAGATTTCTGGTACCATCAGCTCCACATCACACATTGGCATGGAGCTAAATAAATTAGTTAAATGAGTATTTTAAGATACTTGAATATATCATTATTCATTATGTCATTATGGGATGGGAGCTGATGGCCCGACCCGGCTGGAGTGAAGGAGGGGTAATCGAGGCCTCTCCAGCGGGTTGGGCACTGGGGGATTGCCCCCTGGGCAACTTGGTGAAGGCCTCAATCCCCAGCCTGGGCCCTTTGGTACTTACTGCCCATGGAGAACCTTGGCACTGTCCACTGGGTATCGGGCAGGTCCAAGGGGGTAGGGCATAATTCAGGGTGGAGCCCATTGGGGCAGTTCCTCTGGAGGGTGATCAGTGGGGTTGGGGTGTCCCACTTCCACTCTGCGCTTTGGGCTGAGTGACAGAGAGAGGAAGACCAGCAATTAGGGCTGGCCATTGGGGTGGAGGGGGAGGGCTCGGCCTACTGGTTGTAGGGGCAGGGGAGGATTGAGGGATTGGGGCTGGGGAGGTTGAGGCAAGTGATTGATGTGGGGAGAATCGTACGGCCGGTGATACTGGAGTCACGGGGCTGGCCAGCAGCTAGGATACCAGCGGACAGGGGCCACTGCACATGCGTTGATCTCGGCGCTGGCAGATTGGCACTCACCCAGTGGCTCACTCAGCGCTATGCTGCTGGCTCCCCTCATGGGATTAGGTTCCGCCCACTGATTTTTGAACTGATTTATGCTGAGGCACTCTGCAGTGCTCAGGTATGTGGGAGATTCACTTTGAAACGCCCACCGAAAGAAAACAGCGTGATTTACTCCAGTTTTTACACAAATTTGAATTTCTTGAGGAGAATCCCCTCGCCACCCCCAGCCCCCACTCACTTCCCATCCCCCTACCGCCCCTTGTTTATAGCAATACATTGGCCAGATTTTTCCAGTCATTCATGCCCTACTGCTGGTGTAAGCGAGGACAGAGAATTTGGTGCTCTGCCAAATCTCCATTCACTGCAGCAGGAGCAGAGGATCCCACTGGTGTGAATGGCCAGAAATGGCTCTCCACCCCAATGGCCATTATCTCAATCTTGGAAGTGTATTACTTTGATAACTTTGAAGTTATGAAGTTTGAAGCCCTGGAAGAACCTATATCTGGAATTACCATTGCAGAAGCCAGAGCAGCTTTCTCGAAGGTCAGCCCACGGAAAGTGACTGGCCCGAATGCGGTACCTGGACAAGCACTCATATCCTGTCCAGATAAGCTGGCAGGAGTATTTGCAGACATCTTCAACCTCTCTTCACAACAATCTGAGGTCTCTATCTGCTTCAAGAAGACGACCATCATCCCAATACCCAAGAGAAACTAAGCAGCTACCTTAATGCCTATCGGCCTGTGGCTCTGACATCCATCATTATGAAGTGCTTTGAAAGGCTAATCATGGCATGAAGCAATTCCAGCCTCCAGTCTATCTGCCCATCGTCGCAACAGATCCACAACAGACAGCGTCTCCCTGGCCCTGCATTCAACTCTGGAATACCTATATAACAAGGACAGCTATGTCAGACTCCTATTTATTCTCTGCAGCTCAGCCTGCAACACCATTTTTCCCACAAAACTCATCTCCAAACTCTGGCCTAAGCCTCAGCACCTCCCTCTGTGACTGGATCCTGAACTTCCTAACTCACAGACACAATCCGTAAGGATAGGCAACAACACCGCCTCCACGATCATCCCCAACACCAGTGGCCCACAAAGCTGTGTTCTCAACTCCCCACTATACTCCTTATACACCTGAATGTGTGGCCAAATTCCCCTCCAATTCAATTTTCAGGTTTGCTGACGAAACCACTGTAGTGGGTCAGATCTCAAACAATGATGAGACAGAGTACAGGAATAAGATAGAGGATCTGGTGAAATGGTGAAGCAATAATAATCTCTCCCTCAATGTCAACTAAATGAAGGAGATTGTCATTGACTTCAGGAAGCATAAAGGAGAACATACCCCTGTCTACATCAACGGGGACAAAGTAGAAAGAACCAAGAGCTTCAAGTTTTTAGGTGTTCAGATCATCAACAACTTATCCTGATCCCCAGTGCTGAGACTGTATTTCAGAAAGCCCACCAACGCTTTTACTTTCTCAGAAAACTGAAGAAATTTAGCATGTCACCTACGACTCTCACCAACTTTTACAGATGCATCGTAGAAAGCATTCTTTTTGGTTGTATCTTGGTATGGCTCCTGCTCGGCCCAAGATTGCAAGGAGCTACAACAGTTCATGAATGTAACCCAACCCACCATGCAAACCAGCCTCCCATCCACTGACTCTGTCTAAACTTCCCACTGCCTCGGCAAAGCAGCTAGCATAATTGAGGAACCCACATATCCCGGACATTCTCTCTTCCACCTTCTTCCTTCAGGAAAAAGGTACAAAAGTCTGAGGTCTTGAATCAACTGATTCAAGAACAGCTTTGTCCCTGCTGCTGTCAGATTTTTGAATGGACTTACCTTGCATTAAGTTGATTTTTCTCTATACCCTCGCTATGACTATAACACTACATTCTGCACTGTCTCATTTCCTTCCCTATGAATGGTATGCTTTGTCAGTATAGCGTGCAAGAGACAATACTTTTCATTGTATGTCAATGCATGTGACAATAATAATTCAAATTAAATCGAATCAAAAGTTATCTTTTAAGTTCTTCATTTCAATTATTTTCAGAATTAATTGCAAAAGATATTACATGCATGGCTGGATTAGAGCTTTTATTTAAATGGTGATATCATTGCGAAACATTGAACAGAAGTTTGGTGCTAATGAGCTGTCTTCAAGTTAACAAGATCTGGGTATTTAAATAATAATCTCATTAAACATTAAAGTTTATGAAGCAAAACACAGCCATCTTTTTAAATAAAAGTATCTTGAAACAACTGTTTGCTATCAACAATAAATATTGATCTGATGATGACTTAAGCTTTCTACTAAATATATCTAATTCCCTTTTTACTAAAGGTGCTATATATTTCAGAAAAAAATGTCGAAATGGGAACTAATGAACCCAATATTTTAAGTAAAATGTGTTTCACTCGCTTTAAATAGTCACAAAAATCATCATGAATTTCAAAAAGATTTGCTTAACTATGATTTTATGAACTACTGAATCGTCAAAATGTTGACACCAAAATCTGATATACTTATTGTTTGCTGCCCTCCAGTGATTATTTTGAGCAGTACTCTGTGAACAGCAAGGACTTGTCGTTTGCGTCATATTGTTTAGAATAGATTAAAATCTCACAGTTAAAAAGTGAGTATGATGCATTAAAATAAATGATTGTAGGGCTATTAACAGCTGTCTTAAAAAATATCTGCAAGGAATCCATAAATTGGATGAACGTTCAATTTCCAGCAAGTATTGCAAGTTCAGCATCTTGCTAAAACCAGATGGAAGTTTCTCTTCCTACAGGCCAGGGCCTGAGGTTTACATTATCCACATCAAAAGCTGCAGTTGGAAAGAATATGCCAAAGTGGTACAGTGGTTAGCACTGCTTCCTCACAGTACCAAGGACCTGGGTTCAATTCCTGGTTCTGTGCTGTCTGTGTGGAGTCTGCATATCCTCCCCGTGTCTGCGTGAGTCTTCTCTGGGTGCTCCAGTTTCCTCCCACAACTCTGAAAGACGTGCTGGTTAAATGCATTGGCCATCTGTTGTACCTGAACAGATGCCGAGTGTGGCAACTAGGGGATTTTCACGGTAATTTCATTGCAGTGTTAATGTAAGTCTACGTGTGGCACTAATAAAAAAAACTTTTAACTTAATGTGATGTAAACCTCACACACCAACATCTTGCGAAAGACTCAGTGCCTGACTTCAATCTTCAGGCAAAACTGATCTGCACAAATGAGGACAGCTGCAGAGACATGATGCACAAATGCAATAATGTGTGATCAGTTTATTTGCTGCCCTGAATCCTTTGTCAATGAGCCTTAATTCATGATCTTTGGAAAGAAACTGGAGAGCAACATTATCAATGCAATTTGTGCCACTATAGAAGCTCCAGGCTCAATATATTCCAATTAGCCATCTGGAGCAGTGGGCAGTCCTGGAAATCTCTCAGTGCTCAGCATCTGCTTTTGAGGAAACTCATTGAAGGGTGCAGTTTAGCTTATACTTCTTCATTCTTAAAACTGATGTAGAGCAACAATTATAGGATTGCATTTAGGTGGGTAAGACAGATTATTGTGTCAGGAATAGTGACTGTATTGCTTTGAAGCCTCCTTGATGTTTGTGAATTGGTAGTTGGTCTTTATATGTTTTGAAATCAATTCTGGGTGATCACAGTCACATACTATAGAGTTTGTCATTTTACATTTGTGCATCCCCACATCTGCCCTCAATCGTACAGATCAGTTTTGCCTAGAGATTGAAGTCAGGCGCTGATATTTCATATGGTTTTGCTTTGTGAATTCTTGTGAACTCAGTTCACCTTTCCAAGCTTCATCAGGATTTAAGTATTTTATATTGAAGCCTTTCAGACAGGTATAACTATCAATGATCGAAGGACCATCATGTGAATTTGAGTCCACAGTATCTGCAGCAAGTTGTAACTCAGATGATGGTCATTGTTCCCACATGTTCATTTGTAAGGTAAAAATGCACATTTATTGCTGGAGTTTTTACTGCCCAAAGAGTTAGTAATGCAAATACAAAGAGCGTATGTCATGTAGAAGGCCCTAATTCATCTACGATGGGGTATCACTGAGGCAGTCACACTCCTCAAGTTTCCCCAGGATTTGACTACCTAACTGAGTATTCCTTCCAATGTTTGTCAAGTATGATCCTATTCTTCAGATTCAATTTCCTTCTCCCTAGTTGAATCAAATTTTCATGCATCTTTATGTCCATTGTCTAATGTCCCAAAATGCACAATCTCCCACTTCTGCAGATGAAATTACAGCTTCCATTTGTCTAAGCACTCCGTGAACCTGCCTGTATCTTCCTGCAATCCCTGACAGTCATTGTCACGATTTGTGTTAATGCCCACCATATACAGCTAGTATGTTGGTGTCAACAAAATTTGAACATTATACACCCAAGAGGATGCAATTGAGAAAACTATGAGTAATGAAAGTTTTTCTAATTACACTCATTACAAAATCTTTTATGTTCTTGTTATTTCCCAACACTTTCTCCTGTTGATTTGATTTATTTGTTAAACAAGGTGAATCTGACGTTTCTCATCACTGACTTATTCTTGAATAAAATTCTCCAAATTGATTCTTCACCTATATCATTTTTATTCCTTTGTATCTTGTACTTGTTGCTTTACTGTTTTAAAATGCCATCCTTACCTTAATATGGTTTAAAGACGTATAACATTCAAAACATTCATAACAACATTGTCAGGGAAACAGGCACATTAGAACATTGCTAATCAAATGCCAACTCCATAAAACTGTTGACAAAATCTATCCATTCTCACTTCAGTTCTTATGCACTTGTTCCAGAATGTAAACGCATGAAAGAGCAGGTTGACATCTCATTCTAATAATGTTGAAATTTATAGCACTAGTTTGATTTTACCATGTTCAATATACCAGTGATCAATACAACATCAAACTATACTGCTTCATATGTTGAGCTCAGAGATAATCAAGAACCCTTCTGTGGTTACAGATTAGGAATTACAAAACTCATGCAGGTTACCTTGCAGTTAATCAGTACTTTTATTCCATGATCTCATGGCAGGTAAAGTGTTAGTGGAAGTTCTGCCATTTAGAGGGTCCTTTGAAGATTTCTAGTGTTAAATAAGAATCTAGTGGAACCATAGGATAAACTTCAGGTTAGGTGATTATGTCTACTTTGTTAATAAATTGACGGTGGCACAGCGGTTAGCACTGCTACCTCACACGCCAGGGTTTGATTCCCAGCTTGGGACATTGTCTGTGTGGAGTTTGCATGTTCTCTGCGTGGTGCTCCGGTTTCCTCCCACGGTCCAAAGATGTGTGGGTTAGGTGCATTGGCCATGCTAAATTGCCCCTTAGTGTCATAGGGACTGGTTAGGGTAAATGCATACCATTATGGGGATGGGGCCTGGGTGGGTTTGAGATCAGTCCAGACTCAATGGACCGAATGGCCTCTTTCTGCACTGTAGAATTCTATGATTCTAGTAACAGATGACCACGTGCATTATAAGTTTGCAGCTTAACTGCCAAATTCTAACACCCTAAGTTCCAAAGCTGAATTGAAGCAATTTGCATTGTCATTGGAATCTAACTTCTCAAGCCTTATATAGGAAGAAATAAACTAGTACTTTATCATATGTCTCATATATGTGAATAAAAATCTTCCTGTACAGATATTTTGAAATATTGTGACTGTTAATCTTGGCAAATACTTTCAAGCTGTAAGTGTGAAGTTAACAGGTCAATAATTCCAAGGTTGATTTTCATAGTTTTTTCAATGAGGCCCAATTAATGTCAAATTGGGCCTTATTTTTAGTTCAAATTGGAAATAATGCTGTAAGATATGGGTATGAACTACCAGAACAATTTTGAATATGATAACAACAAACTATGTGAACAAATAGGCTGATAGAAAACAGATTTGCAATGTTTGGGCGGCACAGTGGTTAGCACTACTTCCTCACAGTGCCAGAGACATGGGTTCAAATCCTGGCTTGGGTCACTGTCTGTGTGGAGTTTGCACATTCTCCCCGTGGCTGCGTGGGTTTCCTCTGGGGTGCCAGTTTCCTCCCACAGTACAAAGATGTTTAGGTTAGATTGATTGGCCATGCTAAATTGCCCGAGTGTCAGGGGGATTAGTAAGGTAAATACACGTGGCTACGGGGATAGGGGCTGGGAGGTGCAGTCTCGATGAGCCAAATGGCCTCCTTCTGCAATGTTGGGATTCAAATGTTGAGTTTCAAAAAAAACAGTAGAAGAGAGTTTTCTTTTTATTCAGATAATTTGGACTTATTGATATGCCAGTGCATTAGTACACATGAACTGATACTATTATTACACCTTCTGATCATAGCCTAGCAATTAAATTTCATGTAAAAAAAGAAATAGACATAATGAGAGCCAAATTTTGGGAGTTGCATTCTGTGGCCCAAGACAGCCAGCAAGGTTGGACCATTTTCTAGACGTGCGGAGCGGCTGATGAGAGGCCTATTATCTGTTTTCTGACTTTCTGACTGCTCTGTGAAATTACTGTCACCTTCCAACAACTTCATCTGGGTTACAAGGCCTGCAGTGTGTTTTTAATAGCGTCTAACTAAACATAGAGGTGTCGACCATTATCATTATTTTAAATTTCCATTGGCACAATGACCAAATACTAAAAACTGTCCTTACCTTCAACTGAAATTAATTTAGCTTCAAATCTCTTGGCAAAATATTCCTGATACAAAACACTCCTAAGTGGATTGTATCCAACCATAACAGGTGGCTTTCTAGTCATATACTGTGATTGGAAAACAGCTCTAATCCTGCAAAGCTTGAATAGAAAATCTATCTGCAGGGATAGAATGAACAGATGAAGTTATAATCTACAGTGACAATTGCCTATACAAATTACATTAACAATTTAATCAGACAGCTGAAATTAAATTCTGTGAATTTGCTTCCGAATTCAGAATTAGATAAGCAACAACATTAACCTAATAGAAGTAGCTTGTCCATTGCCAATCTGTGCTTTTACTGAAATCATGATACTATCAGAAATGAGTCTCTGTTGTTAAACTATAAAGATAATAATAGCTGGCTGTGCAGACAACATTCTTCATTTTGGCAGTCTAACAATGGAAGAGTGAACATTATCATTAATGAAGTCTTTTTGTTGAGAAGCTTTGTATAAATGCTAGTAGCTCAAATTAATTAAAAAAGTAAAGTGTGCTACTGTACAGGCCTTTAAAATGTATTTATTCACAGGAAATGCACATGTTGGAGGCCAACATTGTTCCTGAACTCTAACTATCCTAGGTGATGGTGAGCTGCCTTCTACAGCTGCTGCAACCTGTGTGGTCAAGGCACTCTCCAGCGCTAGCGTTTTCTCTTACATAAATGAATGGCGTGCTAGGCCACCTCAGTGGGCAGTTACAAGTCAGCCACCTTGCTGCATGTAAAGTCACATACAGGCCAGACTGGATGAGGAAGGCAGGCTTTCTTCTGTAAAGTACTTGAGCTGGTTAGGTTTTTAACAACAGTCCAGGGGTGTCATATGGTTACCATTATTGAAACTAACTCTTTTACTCCAGATTTCCTTAATGAGCCAATTCCGTGACTGATGTAGCGGGATTTTGACTTGTGTTTTCTGATTATTAGTCAAAGGCTTCAGGAATACTGGCCCTGCATCATAGCCACTATATTACTGCGCTCTTGTTTACACAGTTGCCTCCCAAATGTACAACATTGATAAGCTAAGACAAAACATTTTGAAAGATATTTCAAGGCTCATGAATTAAGTTCCAATCACTGGCTCAGCTGCATTGATATAGTAGGTTTATGACTCCTTTATAAGTTTGGAAATAGCTAAGTATTCAAACTGCCATACACTCCACTTCATTTTAATCTACAAAATTACATTTTCAATGTCCACTGATGAAACATTCAAACATGCAGGTAAGAATTAATACAGACAAGAAACAGTGGCTGGGATTTTACTGTCCCACCCACTGAGAGAATAAGAACGGGCAAGGGGCAGGCCATGGAAAGGTCTGTTGACCTTGGGTGGGATTTCCCAGTTTTGGGACAAGCAAGGCTGTAAAATCCCACCCATAACTTGACATATGCTCTCTAGTTTACAGATACCTTGCATGTGTATCCTATGATTGATAGAGATGTTACACATACACAGTAAAGTCTTGTCTCAAAACACAAATGTTAATGATACTTTTGAGGAATTCAATTTTCATAAACAGAATACTTTTACCATTGAAGAAGAGCTAATGAGTAATGCTTAGTATATTATTTATAATTGCATATGTATCAAATTCTATATTTTTCTTTGCTGGCTGATGTACGTTAAATGGTTTATACCACGATTAACAGTCGGTCCTGGGATAGCCTTTTGCATCAATAATAATTAGAGTCCCCTTAGAGATTTCAAACCAAACAATGGGCAGAATTTCACAGCCCCTCCCACCAACAGGACCTTCCGATGCTGCCAAAGTCAATGGCCGGAATTTGCAGCTTTCAACCAGTCGGATTTTCCCATCCCGCTGCAGTGAACGGAGATTTGTCTGAGCGCCAAATTCTCCAACTTTGCTGCAGCGGGAACGTGGCATGAATGGTCGGTAAAGTCACACGCAATGGATTTTTGCAGCAATGAGGCCATAAAATTCTTCACTTTTTTTTGAGTCAAAACATATTTTCATTTACATTTTGACATTCTGTTCTCAAGTGCCAGGCCTAATAATAAAACTTTACCAATTTTTCTAATGTATGGAATGGAATTTGAATATTTCATTCGTGTGATGATCAAGTCTGTTTTTTGTGTTGAGCTGTCAGTCAAATTTTATTAACTTGACAGCTTTCTTATGACAACCTCTTGGCATTACTGATTAGAGTGTGAGTCTTTAGAATAGTTAGTTGTAATGACTTGCATTCTAATCAGTAATCAGTAAACTGTCTGTGCTTTATATGCTCTGTCTGAGGCCAGAACTCTCCATTCACCTGACGAAGGAGCAAACCCCGAAAGCTTGTGAGTTTACGATCAAATAAATCAGTTGGACTTAAACCTGGTGTTGTCAGACTTCTTACTGTTTTTTAATTGTCTCTCTTGACCTTCACTATTTCTGGCTGTCAAAGGCTTTCAGACACATAGTTCATTAAAACTTCAAGATATGGAGGTCCCAGTGAATCACCTGATGAAGGAGCAGCACTCCAAAAGCTCGTGACTCCAAATAAATCTGTTGGACTTTAATCTGGTGTTGTGAAACTTCTTACTAAATCTCCAAGAACAGGGCGCAGAAAATAACCAAAACGCGAATGGAGTAATGACTCCTTTATCTACAGGACTAGAATACAAGGGGTTAAAAGTTAATTTTCAGCTGCTCCACTCCTGGTCAGACCACAAATGAAGCACTTCGGGGCACCACAGCTTATGAAGAGTACAATGGTCTAGAGTGAGTGCAGGATAGATTAATACGCTTTATACCTATGGCAAGGGTTTTTCAGCCCTTCCTGCAGTGAGATCTTCAGTCCCACTGAAGGTGCCCTCTCCTCCCCCGCCCCCTGTGGCGGGTTCCCTAGGCAGTAGGACGTGCAAGCCGTACAAAGTGCCATAGACCCTGGTGCGACTGGAAGGTCCCACCATTAGCCAATGGTAATCCACTTTTGCTACAAGAAAACACATTAAGGGATGGGTGGAAACTTCCGGCCCAAGCTTCAGTGATTAAGTCATAAGGAGAGATTATTCAAGATAGGGTCATATTCTCTCGAATTTATAATGGTAAAGGTTTATTTGATAGAACTTTTTAAAGTAAAAAGGAAACAGTCAGGGCTGATTGGGAAACACTGGTAGCAATTCTCCGATCTCACCATGGCATTAGTTGACAGCGTGGTAGCACAGTGGTTAGCACTACTATCTCACAGTGCCAGGTACCTGGGTTTGATTCCCGGCTTGGGTCACTGTGTGGAGTTTGCACATTCTCCTCGTGCCTATGTGGGTTTCATCTGGGTGCTCCAGTTTCCTCCCACACTCCAAACATGTACAGGTTAGGTGCACTGGCCAAGCTAGATTCTCTCTCAGTGTACCTGAACAGGCGCCGGAGTATGGCAACTAGGGGATTTTTCACGGTAACTTCATTACAGTGTGAATGCAAGCTTACTTATGACACCAATACATAAACTTGTAACTTTTTTGATCGTGCCAATCCCAGACTATAATCGGCCTAAAACTCCATTTTGCTCCTGGCACCAAGCAGTTTGCACTTTCTGCATGCAAGTCTGATTAGCATATTTAAAATAGTATTTAAATATGAAAGCCTGTTCAAATTCCAGCACACAGAATTTAGTGGCCTCCTGGCATGGCATGGCATGGCATAATGGCAAGGATCACAACTGGTCTCCACTCAGAATCATAAAAATCGTAGAATCATAAAACCCTACATTGCAGAAAGAGGCCATCTAGCCCATTGAGTCTGCACCGTCCACAATCCCACCCAGGCCCTATCCCTATATCCCTACACATTTACCCACTAATCCCTCTAACCTGTGCATCTCAGGACACTAAGGCGCAATTTAGCATGGCCAATCAATCTAACCTGCACATTTTTGGACTGTAGGAGGTAATCGGAGCGCCCAGAGGAAACTTACACAGACACGGGAGAATGTGCAAACTCCACTCAGACAGCGACCCAAGCCAGGAATTGAACCCAGGTCCCTGGAGCTGTGAAGCAGAAGTGCTAACCACTCGGGGAGACCTGGCACGATGGTCAAGCCAGGGGACTCGAAGGCCACTGACGCCCCCAGATAGTCGTGTACATGGCCGGGCAGTGCCCATTGGGAAGTTCCCACCAGGTGCAGCCTACATGGCATACTGGCAGTACCCAACTGGCACATCAGCAATTTCTGGCAGTGGTTACTGGCAGCCCAGAGGTGCCAGTTGGTCACCACCAGTGTTCCAGAGGCAGGATTGGGGGAGGGGGGGGGGGTGGAGTGATGGGGCCTAATTGGATACCGTGACAGAGGATGGCAATCGGGGGTGGGGGGGTGGTGACTGATGTGGAGGGTAATACAGGGATGGTTTGTGAACACGGTCTTGATGGAAACCCATTGGAAGGGTCTTGATGCCGGTGACCGATGTTGGGGAGGGGCTGGGGAACATGCCACCAATGAATTGGTGGGGTTGGGGGGGGGGGGGGGGGGGTGGGTGGGTGGGGGACGGTGGTGGTCCTGATGTCTGTGAAGTGAGGGAGGGAATCTTCTGGTGTACTGTGAAACCAGGGCACTCTTGCAAAACTATATCTGAGCGCTCAGAAGCCACACACCCCCACCCTCCTCTCCCCAACACTGTGTGAAACTCCAAACTCTCAAAAAAAAAGTGACTGAATGTGGGAGGATTGCGGTGCAGAGAGATCAACGCAGATCGCTCCATAGCGCTCACTGTTATGATAGTTAGGAATTTGGGGGAGAATTCCACCCACTATTTCCACTTGTTAGGGAGTTTAGGACAAAGGAGCACTGTTTAAAAATCAGAGTCAGACCTTCTGGCTCACATTTTTAAATTACGGCGCAATCTTCAACCATTCTGACCAATACCCAAAGATAAACCCCCTGACCTTTGATAGGGGCAAGGAATGGATCCTGACTTTTAAATACTGTAAAATAATGAGGGGCATAGAGCATCAAGATAGTCAATATCTTTTCCCAAAGGTCGGGGAATCTAAAACTAGGCGGCATAGATTTAAGGTGAGAGGGGAGAGAAACAAAAGGGTTGAGGGGGCAATATTTTCACAGAGAGTGTGGTGAGTGTCTAGAACAAGCTGCCATGGGTAGTAGTGGAGGTGCGTACAATTTTGTCTTTTAAAAGGCATTTAGACAGTTACGTGGATAAGATGAATATAGTGGAACATGGGCCAAATGTGTGCAGCTAGGATTCGCTTAGAGGTTTAAAAGAAAAGGGCAGCATGGCCAAGTTGGGCCGAAGAGCCTATTTCCATGCTGTAAACCCCTATGACTCAATGTCGAGGCTATGCAGGGGGCAAATCATTCAAAGTGTGGGGGCAATATGGTTGAATGTTGCTTGGCTGATTTAGTTTGTTCTTTTGTGGGATGTGGGTGTCGCTGGCAAAGTCAGCATTCGTTTTCCATCTCTAATTGCCCTTAGAAAAAGCGGTGGCGAGCCTCTTGCATGGATTACTACAGTCCACCCCTTGTAGCTACACCCACAGTGATGACAGGAAGCGAGTGCCAGTAATAGAGAAAATGTATTCGTGCAGCATTGTATCTAAGCAGCAAAATTGTAGACAAGTGGTTATTTGTTTTAAAAAAAAACACAGAATTGGTGAGACTGATAATTAGATGAGTGGAATAATGGAAAGCAAAAATAGAAAACACTAGAAATAGGATGATCAACATCTGTGGAGAGGCCAGGCTAAGCTACACCTTTTGTTAGTCTTAAAAACATGAAGCATGCACAGGCTTTAAATAGGACCAGAACAAAAGGAAGGCAAACAAACACAAGAGGAAGTGTAGGTAGAATGATATTAAATACTTAGAGGAAAGACAGGAAATTATCAAATGACTGAAGTAATAAGAATAAAATGAAATGATTGGAGGAAGCACAGGCACTTTCCAGACCTATAACCTTATTGACTTTAATAAAAGACAAAATTAATGAAGTTGTACTTATACAGAGCAGGCAACACAACTCCCAGTCGCTACTGCAGACAACAGTAATATATCCTCCTAAACTATAAACAGTCCCAGATTAAAGGGACAACTCTTTAGAATTGAGGTGAGGAGGAATTTCTCCAGGTGGAAGATGGCGAATCTGTGGAATTCATTGCCACAGAAGGCTGTGGAAGTCAGGTCATTGAGTGTATTTAAGACAGAGATAGATAGGTTCTTGATTGGTCAGGGGATCAAAGGTTACAGGGAAAAAGTGGGAAAATGGGATTGAGAAACTTATCAGCTGTGATTGAATGGCTATGCAAACCTGATGGGCCAAATGGGCTAATTCTGCTTCTATATCTTATGGCCTTATGGTCTCATGTCATCACTGTATTCTTTTCACTCCCTTGAATGACATGACACACCAGAATGCTCCTCCTCACTTGAATGACATCCCACACCATCATGACAGGCTGGATACCTATTCTGGTCTGAATCCCAGTCACAGCCCCCTATCCCTGACAGTTGGTCACCCGTAAAGTTCTATTTAATCAAAGGGGTCTGACTGTCCCCTGAAACAAGTGTCCAGATAACTCTCCTCCATCCAGCCTCATGTCTCATGGTATCTGCAGCCCTGAAACGAGTTCAACAACTCTGAGCTTCATATACACAAGCTGCAGACATTTACTACATATATAGTCACAGAAACAGAAAATACTGGAAAATCTCAGCTAGCCTGACAGCATCTATGGAGAGAGAATAGAGGCAATGTTTCGTGTTTGGATGACACTACATCAAAGCATATATGGTTATCGGCCACAGCAATGCACACGACAAACTCTCACATGTTTCACTGACTGCTCTGCTATAACCATCTCATTTATTTGATTACTTTACTACATTAGGAACCAGGACCCATAGCTGCCATGGAATGGCAATTAGTGTTGGGAGGATGCAGGGGTGTTTGTTATTGGGGAGATCAGGTGCTCAGTTGGGGAAGGTGGGGCTCTGGTGATGAGTGGGGGTGGTCTGTGGTGGAGGAGGAGGTGGAAAAGTGATCAGGGGAGTAGTCATTAGGAGAGTGAGGTGGGTAGTCAAGGAGAGGAGAGGCGTGTCAGCAGGCACCCCTTGTGGGAGAGTCAAGTAGGGGCTCATGTACTCAATACTATAGTTACCCAGATGTTAGAAGTGGTTTTAATTCTTCCAACCTTTTCTGGGTAACTATCCACATAGGTAGTTGGAAACATCTGAAGTTTATGATTTATATGGTATTTTCAGATGGATCTTAATGCAGGGCAATTTTCCAATGGAAATTTGAACTTTCTGCACAATTGTTGTGTAATTCTTAAGCAGGAACCTCCTGACAGGAGGGGGGAGGGACACATGGAATCATAGTCATAGAGGTTTACAGCATGGAAACAGGCCCTTCGACTCAACTTGTCCATGCCGCCTTTTTTTAAACCCCTAAGCTAATCCCAGTTGCCCACATTTGGCCCATATCCCTCTATACCCATCTTATCCATGTAAGAGACGTCTTAGGAATACCTCCATTTATGATGCTCTGATGCTTGGATGTTATGAGTCTAAATCGCCAAAGTTACAGTCTCTCAAATTGGAGGCAAAATAAGAACATTGAACAGTTACTGGTTTTAAATCAAAAAGAAGGAATTAAACAAAGGTGCCTCCAACCTTTCTCACCCTCTCCCCAGAACTACTTGCACCAAATTCTTGACATAACAGTTGATTCCCCATCACTCTGTACTTCCACACTTCAAGACAAAGTAAAGGGTAAGAATAAGGAGTCATCATTCAAGGACTGAAGAAAAACTGCTGGGACCACTGTTGTTCACAATTTCTATGATTAGTTTGGATTTTGGAATCAAAACATAATATCTAAGTTTACAGATTAGACCTTATAATTATAGTCGATGCTGAGAAAGACTGCAACAAAGTGCAAAAAGATATACACAAACTGACACTAATGGACAAATAATTGGCAATTGAATTTTGACATTGATAGATGTGGGTTACTATGTTTTGATAAAAAAGTAAGAAGGTTCCATATTATTTAGAAAATAAGAATCTAAATCACAGAATTTTCGCAACACAAAAGGAGGCTGTGATAACCCCCGCAAAGTCCATGGGGAGTTACTGATTGATCTCTTTGCGGGGCTTGTAGAGCATGTATTCCCATGGTAACAAGAAGTGACCTGCCCAACTGGAACTGGAACTGAGCCTTTTGTAAGGCAGGCCCAGGACTGGGCCTGATGAACAGTAGGCCCATGCAGAGATTAATATGTGTAAAGCATGATAGTGTTTTCACTTTGTGTTCTGTAATAAATGATATTCCTTTCCAGTCGGGCTTCCTGAGTCATTATAGAGGCCATTTGGCCCATTATGTCTGCATGGGGTCTACAAGTGAGCATGTGGCTTAGTGCCATTCCCCTACCTTTTCCCCAAATCCTTGCACATTGTCTAATGCCCTCGAGTGCCTCAGTTGAACCTGTCTTCACCACTCTTCTGGGTGTGAATTCCAGAACCAGATCACTTATTGCATGAAAGAAAACATTCTCACATCACCTTTGCTTTTTTTGCAAATCATTTGAAATCTGTGCCCTTTCATTCTTGATTCTTTTACAAAAGGGAACAGTTTTTCCCTATCTGCTCTTGTACAGCTCTTCATGATTTTAAACATCTCTACTAAATCTCCTCTTAGCCTTCTTCTCTCCAAGGAGAATATTCTGAACCTCTCCAATCTATCCTCATTACTGGAGTTTCTCATCCCTGGAACAATTCTTGTAAAAATGGGATGGAGGAACAAAGCAATCTGGTTCAAAGTAACATCACAGGTTAATAGGGTCATAAAAAGCAAACCAAGTTCTGAGATCTTTTTCCTGATGGATAGAATGAAAAAAGCAAAGGAGCTATGCATAACTTGTATGAAACCTTGGTTAGGTTCTGTGTGTTCACAAGGGGCAATGTGCATACTGTATCTAACCAACCTGTGCTTGTAAAACTCAAAACTCACAGTGTGGTGATTCTGTCTGTACAGGAAGCCACATTTATTAACACTCAGGACCATGTTCTTTGCAGACAGAAAGTATGTGTCCACACATTGGAGCAAATTTTACCATCCTGCCCACCACAGGAATTGGAGCAGGCATGGGCTGGGCCACAGAAAAGGTCCGTTGACCGCGGGTGGGACTTTCCAGTTTTGGGATGAGCGAGGCCAGAAAATCTCCCCCATTGTGACTGCATCAGCGAAACAGAATTAGTGACAGTCATTCATTCCACAGGGCAATGCCTTGATCAGTGTCAAGTTGCCTGGTTTAAATTTCAAACAGTTCTTAAGTTATCTGTCAGTCACCATCAACTGGTACATTCTCCATGGCTACACATCTACCAGAGTCTACTTGCCAACCAATCAGCATTCTTTTCTCATACAGTATAAATTGGTATTTTCCCATTACATTTTTTATTCTTGTAAAGTGTCCTGCTGAGTGCAAGATGAAAAGCTTCAATGCATCTCTTATTTTCAACAACACTCAAGTTCTGTACTACCAAATGATTACTGGTGAATTTCTTCTAAAGTTTTTTTTCATGTTTATTACAGTGAACCTTGAAGAGGATGCTAATTAATGTATGAGTTAATTTGTTTTTAGTTTGCTCAAAGCGCCATGGATAAAGGGGCACTCTACTCCTTTTAATGAGTTGATAATTGTTTCTTAATTGATTTATTAAGTCATCTATTTTTGATAGATATACTCAAAAGGGTATGAAGAACACTCCCCTCTTCCATTGGGATTTGCTGTGGAGTATGTTGCATGTAGCAATCCTATGCAATCTTAGGTTAAGTCAGTACATGGTCTTCCAGGTTCCCTGTAAATTCTGCAGCTCAGCAGTTCTATAGGTTGTGTGGGGTTGCAGCCCTTATTTTCTTACTTGAAAGAGTAGCTTCTCAATTTTTGAATGCACTTCAACCCCACATTCCTCGTCTTTGGCCACCCAGTACAGAGGGGGTGTGAAAGGTCAAGGTACCTCCTCATTATCCAGTGCCTGGGCTTGGCCAAGATCACCATTAATAGTCCAGGCAGTGGGTGGTTGAGGGGGTCATTCAAACTGACTTGTTATGTCCAAGTCCAACTTGGCCTGAGAGAGGGAGCATGTGGTATCCACTGGTATACTTGAGGTTTTCTGCAACCAGTGAGAATTGTAGGGTTGGTATGCATCATCAGCCTCAGGAATGTTACTATAATTTGCTAACTTTCCTTTGTAGTTTTAGTTTTATTTACAGTACCCCATTAAGTTGTTAATTACCTACGTTTTATTAGGGGAAACAATGTTGTTGTGGCATTGTTACTAGGCTAGTAATCCAGAGACCCAAGGGCCCATGGCCCAATCCCCCCATGGCAGATGGTGAAATTTGAATTGAATAAAAATCTGAAAGTAAAAAAGTCTAATATTGATCATAAAACCATTGTTGATTGTTGTAAAACTCATTTGGTTTACTATTGTCCTTTAGGGAAGGAAATCAACCATCCTTACTTGGTCTGGCCTACATGTGACTGCAGATCCATAGCAATCTGGCTGACTCTTAATTGCCCTCTGAAATGGCCTAGCAAGCCACTCAGTTCAAAGTTAATTTGGATGGACAATAAATGCAGGCCCAGTCAGTGGCGCCGCATCCCAAGAATGAATAAAAAAAATTGTTTTTATTTCATTCGAAAGAGTACAAGGAGACACTTACTGATACAAGCAAGGGATAGTACAATAGGATAGGAGCCATACACTTTTAAATTAATTCACAGAATGAAATATTACAAGGAAGTAAAGATTGGCTCCTACCTCACCAACTAGCTGTCAAGAGTTTAATACTCATTCCCCTTCACTCACCTACCAACAGTCTCTGCCAAGCACAAGTCCTACTTAAAACATATAGCTTCAACTCACTCCCACATGCTTACAAGCCTTACCCCATGTCTCTCAGTTTATACACACTGCCAGTCATTCAACTATGATGCACACACCACTCAAGTACATGAAAGAAAATTTACTAACACTTGTCTGGCAGGACAAGGTGGCATTTAACTGCAGACAGAAGCACTTACTGGGGTGGAGTGGAGTTGGGCAGGGAGGGAGGGACAGGCTGCTTGGATCATTCACACTTGTGTATTCTCACCTCATGGAGGAGATAGTAGTCACCATTACTGGGCAATGACAATGGAGGCCATGACCAATGGTGGAGCTGAAACTATAGAAGAAGGGAATATGTTCCTATCTAATCCATCTTCCCATGTCCCACTACCTCACCACTATACAATCTCTTCTAATTTAGAAATGGTAGAGAGTGTCAGCATGTGCATCTTGCATTCCTTCACTCGCCTCATCCCAGCCCTAGCTTTGTGCCTTTATGCTTCCAGATACCCCAGGCATGCCAGCTGTTTAGGGAGTGGTGTGGGAATGTGAAGAAGCAAGACTTTGATAATACAGAAGCACCATTCCTCACTTTCACATTCACAGCCACCAGCTCGGATTCTGGCACAGCAAGGCCGATTTTCAACCTGCACGCTCCGTCAGCGGGCATGGCGGTGTGTGCTCAAAATCCAGAAAACATGATTCACGCCAACAATTTTCCATGTTCCAAACTTCCAGACCACCCCCCCCCCCCCCCCTCGACTGACAGAGTGGTATGAAACACACCATGGGATGCCAGGAAGTTCATTTTTAATGCATTAACATACCATTAGCAAGCACTGTCTCTGGGACATTTCCCCCTCACCGGTTATTCAGCGGGCACTGGTGTGATGTCATGCCGGTGCCATTTACAACAGATTGATCTCGATGTGAACCTGCCATGGGGGTCTCCCTAGGGGATTACAGGTGAGTATAGCTCCCAGGGGAGAGGGATCTGGCCAGGCAGTGGCCTGGTAATGCTTCAGGTGCTGTCTCGACACAAGTTGGCACTGCTTGGTTGGCACCATGCCCACACCAACATGACAGTGCCAACCTTTTAAATGCTGCAGGTCAAGAGGACAGTACTAAGAGCAGGCAGCCTGACAAACATAAAAACATAAATAGGAGCAGGAGTATGTCATTCAGCCCAAAGAGTCTGCTGCGCCATTCAATATGATCGTGGCTCATCAGCTATCACAATGCCATGCTCCCGTATTTTTCCCCATACCCCATGCCACCTTCAGAGTCTAGAAATCCAACTGTTTTCTTCTTGAATATGTTCAGTGACTTGGCTGCCACAACATTCTGTGCTAGAGAATTCCACAGGTTCAACTCCCTCAAAGTGAAGAAGTTCCTCCTCATCTCACTCCAAAATATCTGGAATTAAGAGTCTACTGATGACCATGAAACAATTATCAATTGTCGGAAAAACCCATCTGGTTCATTAATGTCCTTTAGGGAAGGAAATCTGCCACCCTTATCTGGCCTGGCATACATATGACTCCAGAGCCACAGCAATGTGGCTGACTCTCAACTGCCCTCTGAATAATGGCAACTAGAGATGGGCAATAGATTCCAGCCCAGCCAGCAACATCATGTTCCATGCATGAATAAAAAAAAATACATTATCCCCAATCCTTTAATTTTGTACACTAGCCCCTTATATCAGACTTCATCAAAAGCTTTATGAAAATCCAAATACATAACAACCACTGGTTCATCCTTATCCAATCTACCAGTAAAGTTCTCAAAAGACTCCAGCAGATATTTCAAACGTGATTTCTCTTTCAAAAATCCACTTTGACTTTGCCTAATCCTGTTGATATTTCCTGAGTCCAGTTACCACATCCACTATAATTTTTTAGAAACTCTAGCATTTTCCCAACTACTGCTGTTAGGCTAACGAGCCTGTTTTCTCTTTCCCTCCTTTTTAAATTATTGGGGCTACATTTCCTATCCTTCGATCTGCCAAGACTGTCCCCGAATCTACAAAAGTTGGAAGATAACTACCAACATATCCATTATTTCATGACCTCTCTTTTAGTAGACAGGACCCTTGAATTGAAAAACAAGGCCTTCACATATGCAGTATCACTCTCGTTGACTTCGCCAGCCATTTAAACAGTATTATAAAACATACAACATGTCCACAGGTTCAGTAATAATCAATAAGTAACTAATCTGAAAGCAGTTAATGATCCTTTTAAATTGCACTCGTGGGTGTGAAGGTGGAAGTGATGGTCCTTCCTACTGTTAAATATTTGTTCATCTATCAATCAATGTGAACTAGGCCTGCTTTGTGTTCTTAAAAGGAAAGAAATTATGAAGCCTAAAAGCAATGTTAAATTAAAGAGATAGTTACAATAATTAGGGGAGGTGATGACCTAGTAGTATTATCGCTAAACTGTTAATCCAGAAACTCAGCTAATGTTCTGTGGACCCATGTTCAAATCATGCTTCAGCAGATGGTGGAATTTCAATTCAATAAAAAAAATTTGGAATTAAGAATCTACTGATGACCATGAAACTATTGTCGATTTTTGAAAAACCCATTTGGTTCAGTAATGTCCTCCAGGAAAACAAATCTGCCATTCTATCTGGTCTGATCTACATGTAACTCCAGAGCTATAGCGTGTGGCTGATTTCAACTGCCCTTGGGCAACTAGGGATGGGCAATTCAACGAAGGCTGGCAAGTCAACGAAGCCCATGTCCCATGAATTTTTTTTTAAAATTATGAATGTGTTATTTTTGATTTGTTAATTGAGTTAAATAAGATAGAGTAATTGTAGTTGAATAACTTGGCAAATTTCATCTGAAGTTTCTGAAAGGTTGCCTGACATCCGTTGACTGGTTGTGATTAAGCACCAACCCTTCCTGTTCCTTTGAGGCCATTACTCAGATTCATCCTATGGAGCAGTAGTTTAAAGGAGTCCTAATGTCAATGCCAGGTTAATTGATATTCGAGAACGAAAAATCCAGACTGCTATGTTGTTGTAAAAATATAGCTGTAGGTCAATGTGCAAACATCCCTCAATTACAGAAATTAACCTATAATTGACCCCAATTGAAAATGATTGGATTTCTTTTTAATATTCATTTGACACTTGCAGCATGAGGTCGAAGGATGTCACACTCTGATTATAGATGGGTAGATCTTAAGACATTCTTTTTTACACAACCTCCTCAAATTTCTCAGTGAGATATTTGCATGAAGTATTAATTCACAAAGTCACTCAAGAATAGATGGGAAAAAAATAACCTTACTGCAAATCATTAATATAATGGTTGGCGTTCACTAGCTAAGAAAACCACAGATGGAAGGAGGTTAAGTGTCAATGAATTGTAGCTGGCAACATAGCTTAAACTTCGAATGTTAGCGGATTGGAGAACTAGATATAGCCCAGAAATTACTGTTGATGATATTAGCAAACTAATGCTTAATATATTTGTCTGACTATCTTCATGCTTGCTGCTGTTTTAACAATGATGTTACCCAGTTTGGTTTAAACAATTAAATGCTTTCGTAAATGTTAGAGAAAATACAAATATTTTACAAGCATGTAATGAATGCATCTGTTGATACTGGCAACAGTAATTTCCAAGCTTATGAGTCACAAAATATGGATAACTGATCATGAATATAGTGTGAATCATCCTAAAATATGGCATCAGATGAAATGAATCCCAAGATCAAGTAATAGAATTCTGGTGCAAACACTAGAGACTAAACAAGACTTAGCATAGAATAGAATATTGAATACAAATAAGCACAAAAAGTTGGAAATTCTAGCAATGGGTGACATCAGTGAAAAGAGAAACAATAATTATTTCTCTCTCCACAGATTTTGTCTGGCTGGCTAAACATTTCCAGCATTTTACATTTTTAACGTAAATTCCTAGACCGGCAATATTTTGCTTTGGTGTTTGCCTTGAGTAGAATTAGATGAATAGCAAATGGAAACCACACATATTCCATGAGGCGTGGAAGATAACCAAGGAGGGTTTTGGTGCATACCAGGTAGGTGACCAATTAAAATATCAGGACATCACATTACAGAAGCAACCACTTTCATTCTAATGGTGTCTTGAACATAAAAAATGTTCCAATAAAGAAAGTGAACATCATGTCATAAAGGGATACACAAGGTCGACTCATTCAAAACTTTGTCTAAAAGTTGGAACTGAGAAGAATTATAAAGCAGAAGAGAGTGAAGGTGGGAAAGGATTTTATGGAGCCAGCAAGGCTGGGAAATGTGACATTTTGAATTCTTGACAAGGGATTGAGATGCAGAGATAAAGTCAATGCCATGTTTTTGGCATGTCAAACATTATGCTGGCCTGTGGCAGATTTATACTTGTCACACATTTGCAAGCTGGGAATATTTGTTAGCACAGAACATATTTTAATAATATCTTATCCATTTGTGGCACCTTGTTCATGGTTGTTTAAAAATGGAGTATGCCAGTCCCTTTGTGCAGTTGTGTCTTAGGTGAGCATTTGTACATGTTGAGCTCTATGGAATAAAGGATGGAGTGTGTGGAAAGGTAAATGTTAGGGCGCAGGAAGCAACAGATGATGGAAGGCAGGAAGGTGCTGATTAGGTTGAGGGAGGTGAGGAGAATGGAAGGACTTTGGGCTCAATTTTCCCATAAAGTTGCACCCTTTTTCAGGCTCAAAAACTTGGTAAAGTTAGGTATGAGGCGAGTAGCACAATCTGCACCTGCCTCCACGTCCATTCCCCCTTGACCAATGGCTGAAAATGGCTGCCATTGGGACCATGCCCAAAATGGGCACAACGCCAATTAAAATGCATTTGCATGCATTTAAATTGGCTTAATGAACTGCACACTCAAACTTACCAGCACTTCCCCCTTTACCACAGCGTTCACCCATCTAGTAGGGCAGAGGGACGAAGGTCAGATCTCTCTGCTGTGAGGGAGGGAGGAGGATTAGGTTGATCTGTGGTGGTGGAGAGGAAGGCTGGTCAGATGGCTCTCTGGGGAGCGGGGGGTGGGGGGGTGGGCAGGACGGCTCCACTGCCATTCTACATACGATTGGTGATGGAAGAATGGGGGGTCCACTGCATTCTGAATATGATTGGTTGGGGGCGGGGGGGGGGAGGGGACTTTGCTGCACCCTGCATGTGATCAGTGGGGGAGAAGGGGATGGGGCTGCAATCAGTCTGGGTAGTAGGGGAGGGCGGGGGGATAAGGGGTTCACTTATGTTGTGGGGGTGGGACAATGTCCATGGGGGTCACGGAGGCATTATCTAGCCTGGGACTGATGTGGCAGGGCAGCATTTTTCTATTTCTTTTAACTGCGCATGTGCAGTTGAAGGCTCTAATTGAAGCTGCAGTGTTTTGGACGTGTTAAGACCCACCCACAGGCTTCTGCAGCACGATTCAGAATCACTGGTGTTTTTGCAGGCACCAGCGCCTGAGAATGGATCTCTAAGTCAGATCTGAAACACTCCCAGTTTCAAGTCTGCCCAACACTTAGAATTAAAGTGGTAAAATGGGGCCCACTTTGTCCTAGGTGCATTTGTCCTATAAGGGGAAGTAGGGTGCAGTTCCAGACTAGCATGGTATGAATGAATGAAAGTGGCATTGGTACCAATGTTGGAGTACAAGAATAGGGAAAATTAATAATAGGACAAACCAAAAGACTTTTTATATGAATGCATAGCATTCAAAACTAAATTAAGTGAAAATAGAGACAAAGGGTATTGATTTAGTGGCTATTACCGAGACATGGTTACAAGGCCACCTGGTCTGAGAATTGCAAGAGTACTCAGCACTTTGGAATGATAGGCAGAAAGGAAAAGATAGTAGTGTGCGTAATAGAGGAGATCAGTGCTGTCGTGAGAAATAATATTGGCACTGGAGATCAAAACATAGGATCAGTCTGGATAGAAATAAGAAATAACAAGGGAAAGAAGGTGGGAATAATCAATAAGTTCCCTAATCCACAGTAGGGCACAGTGTAAACCAGGAAATACTGGGGGCCTGTAACAAAAGTTATGACGATAGTTGCGGGTAATTTTAATATGCACACAGACTAGATTAATCAAATCGGCAAAGGTAGCCTCGAAGGAGAGTTCAGGGAATGCAGTAGAGGTTGATTCTTGGAACAATATGTTGTCAAACCAGCCAGGAAGTAAACTATTTTGTACTTAATTTTGTGAAATGAGATTGGATTAATTAATGCTCTTAAAGTAAAGGATCCTCTAGGAAAGAGAGTGATCATTGCATGACTGAATTTCAAATTCAGTTTTGGGGCAATAATTTTGAGTCTCACACCAGTGCTCTGCTTCTAAACCAAGGGAATCATATTAGGCATGTGGACAGATTTAGTTCTAGTGGACTGGGCAGAAAGTCTAAAAGGTAGGACAGTTGATAAACAGTGTCAGATATTTTAGGATGAATTCAATTCATCCTAGTTAAAATTTATTCCAGAAAGGACAATTATAAGAGGGGGAATATGCACACTTGGCTAAGCAAGGAGGTTAAAATTAACATAAAAGCATATTGCAAGGGTCAGTGGAAAGCAGGAGGATCGGAAAACTTTTAAAGACCAACAAAAGGTTATTTAAAAAGTAATGACAAGAACAAAGGTAAATTATGAAAGAAATCTTGTACAAAATATAAAAATGGATAGCAAAAGATTCTGTAAGTGTATAAAAAGGAAGAGAGAGTAGCTAAAGTCAATGTTGGTCCCTTAGAGGATGAGACTGGGGAATTAATAATGGGGAACAGAGAGACAATAAAACTATATTTCACCTGTTTTCATGGCGGAGGATACTAGAACCATTCCAATAATAACAGCAGGTAATGCAGCGATTGTTGAAAAGGAGTTGCCATCACTAGGGGAAAAGTGCTGAGCAAACTATTGGGATTAAAGGCAGACAAACCCTCATGGCCAGATGGTCTGTGTACTTAAAGGAAGTGGCAGAGGTAGTGGAGGCATTGGTTGTAATATTCAAAAATTCCATAGATTCTTGGAAAGCTCCAGTGGATTGGAAAAAGGCTAATGTAATACCCCTGTTCAAAAAAGGGAGAAAGGCAGAAAGTAGGGAACTTTAGCTCATTTAATATCTGTAATTGGGAAATTGTTGGAAACAGCTATTAAGAAAGTAATAATGGGATATTTGGAAAGTCAAAACACAATCCATCAGAATCAGTATGGTTTTATGAAGGGTAAATCACGTTTGACTAATTATCTGGACTTTGTTGAAGGTGTAACAAGCAAAATGGATAATAGGGGGCCTGTAGATGTAATGTATCTGGACTTCAGAAGGCATTTGATAGCGTCACACAAAAGGTTAATACACGGGGTTGGGGTAAATATTAGTTTGACCAGAGGATTGGCTAACAAACAGGGGATAAATCGGGCTTATTCTGGTTGGCAACTTTAACTAGTGGGGTCCCACAGAGTTCAGTCCTCAGCCCTAACTATTTACAAATCTATACTAATGAATTGGATACAGGATGAAATATATTGTAGTCAAATTTACAGATAACATGTAGATAGGTTGGAAAGCAAGTTGCCATGAGGAAATGAGAAATTTTCAAATGGATACGGATAGATTATGTAAGTGGACCAAAATTTGGCAGATGAAATTTAATGTGGATAAGTATGAGGTTATCCATTTTGATCAAATGAATAAAATCTAAATGGAGAGAAACTTCAAAATGCAGAGGGACCTGGATGTCCCCATGCATGAATTACAGAAAGTTAGTATGCAGATGCAACAGGTAATAAGGAAGGCAAATGGAATTTAGGCATTCATTGCTAATGGGATATAGTACATAAGTCAGAAAGCACTGTTGCAACCGTATAGGCCATTGGTGAGACGACATCTGGAGCACTGCACACAGTTCTCATCCCCTTGCCTGAGGAAGGATATAAATGCATTAGAATCAGTTCAAAGGAGGTTCATTTGATTGATTCCAGGGATGAAGAACTTATCTTACAAAGAGAGATTGAAGCCCATATGCTTGGGAATTTAAAAAAGAGGACATCTAATTGTGGTATGTAAGATAATAAAGGAGATTGACTGGGTAGACATAGATGTTTTCCCTTGTTGGAACAAGAGGCCATGGTTTTAGGCTAAGGGATGGCAGATTTCAAACAAAAATGAAGAGGAAATACTTCATTCAAATAGTCGTGAATCTGAGAAATTCTCTAGCGTGCAGTAGATGCTGGAACACAAAACAAGTTTGAGGATGAGACAGACAGGCTTTTAGTTAGAAATGGGATGAGGAGTTATTGTGATCAAGCAGGAAGATGGGGATGAAGTGTTATCAGGATCAAGCAAGAAGATGGACATGAGGCCAGCCATAATTGCATTGAAGGGAGGAGCAGACTTGAAAGGCTGACTTGTCTACTCCTGCTCCTAGCTCTTACGTTCTGTGGGTCAAATAAGGATGCTGGGCGACAGAGAGACCAGTCATAGTCACATGGGAAGCTGAATTAGGAGGGGGGCATGTTTAGTGTCAAGGTTAGGTATTCAAAGGTCTCAGAGTGGGTTACAGGAGTGAATAAAAGCATCGAGAAGAACAGGAGGGTTAAGGGTCAGAATGGGCATTTGAATGGGTGTAGGTAATTACTGCAACAATCAGGGGTCTCATTCACCAGATATTCCTGCATCTCAGGAGCAGGAGGAGAAAATATAATTCTCACAGGCAGAAAGGAAGGAAGTAAAATGCAAGGAATATAAATCATATTTAAATTTGTACAGAAAGAGAAAGAAAGATTGAAACATACACATGTAATCAGGGAAAAATACTTAGATTTAAGAAAACTAACTATTTTTACTTTTTTTAAAAAATCTGCAATTGGTAAAAGGTCTGCTGAGGAGATAAGCATCCACACTTGAAAAATAGGTTTTCAAGGTAAAAATGTTACTCAACAGTAATTATGAATTAGTACTTAGTTATAATCAATAACTTTTATCAATGTCCTTGCAGCAGGGATATTTGGTAAATTGTACAAATTGATGGCAAGTCAGTGATTTTCGATTTGATCCCATCAGTGAAGACTTCAAAAGTGCAGATGAGATTGACAGTAAAATCTGGATTTCCACATTTAACTGTAGAGGTCACTATTAGTTTTATGTAGTAATAATAGCGAGCACCTTCAGCCTTACAGTTAGTAAGACTTCAAATTTCAGGTTAATGGCTCAGACAGATGCCATGGTTGTAATGATAGTAATGATTTTGTTGTAATGATAATGATGGGGAGGCAGTGATGTAGTGGCATCGTTACTGAACTAGCAATTCAGAGACCTAGAGTAATGCTCTGGAGACCTAGGTTCAAATCCCACCACAGCAGATGGTGAAATCTGAATTCTGGAAATAAAATCTGGGAGTAAAAATCTAACAATGGCCAAGAAACAATTGTTGTAAAAGCCCATTTGATTCACTATGTCCTTTAGAGAAGGAAATCTGCCATCCTTACCTGGTCTAACTTATGTGTGGCTCCCGACCCACAGCAACGTGATTGACTCGTAAGTGCCCTCTGAAAATGGCCTAGCAAACCACTCAGTTCAAGAGCAATTTGGGATGGGCAATAAGTGCTGGCCTAGTCAGCAACACCCACGCCCTCCTGAATGAATAAAAAAAGGTATCCATTATTATTACTGTGTAAAACTTTTCAAGCTTCTGGAAGAGGCTGAGCAAGCAGAAACAGTTGAGACAAAGGGTGGGGTTTTCCAGCTGCATTCAACCCAAGGCCAGAAATTCCCACCCAGGGTCAAAGATATTTGCATAATCCATGTCCCACCCACAACGATTCCCATGGCGGACTGGACAGGGACATTCTGCCCAAAGTAATATTTCTAACTTTTTGATAAGACATAGAACATCATGGTCTGTCAAGATCTCATTGAGGAATAAAGCTCTTTGTGAACAATCTGATCAAATTGAGTAAATCCGAGCTATTATATAACTGAAGATGTAATTAAAAGACCAATAAACTAACAGCCAGAACCAATCTATAAGCCAGGCTTAACATGACATGATGGCCACTAAAAGGGATATAACTAGGGTGCAAGGCAAGACACATTGCTAGCCATATACTGGGAAATTTCCAAAGAGACAAAATACTGATGAAGAATTGTTATTAAAGAAGGGATACTAAGGGTTAGGTTTCTGAGGCCTGCTCAACCTTTGGAAGTCATAAAGGTCATTTGGATGGATACATGTACCTTTTTTTCTCTTCTTCATGGATACACATACCTTTTTCTCTCTTTTTTTAAAGAAATATCTTTGAATTTATCATCTGAGAGTCCTACCTGAGCTTTTCAGTTAAAAATTTTGTTTGAATTTGATTGACAAATCATAGATAAATTGGATTGCAATCAGACTTAAATATTTCTATACTTTACTATGCTCATCTATATTTCTACAACTTTCCATGTGGATTCAGAAATTATCCTGATTAGGAATTGCTTCAGTCCCAGCAGTGGCCATTGCGACCAGTGGTACTTGGACCAGAGAATTGCCCACTATTTGATTGTCCGACAGTTCTCGGAATCTTTGCCCCCCCAGAGGAGGGAAGAAAACTCTTCACTCGACCATGGATCCAGCAGCTGTTAAATTGCTGCAAGTCAATGGGATTGGATGGGAGCAGACGATACACTTCCAATTCTGCCTCATCCACGTTTTATCCACTCACTCCCTGTAAAGTCCTGTCCCTTGGGTCTTCACATGCACAGTTAAACATAGAGAAACACAATGATATCCTGCTCTTCCACATGATGCACTGTTGAAGTCTTTGCAGATTGATATCAATGCAAAGCACTCATTTAATGTGGACGTCATCATAAAACACTTAAAAAGTTACACCAAGTCATAATTAGGTCTGAACAACTCCTCTGGCCCTGGAAACTATTTTTATAATTGTGGAATGTCAAATTTCATCATTACAATAAAAATATTCAGTTTTTTTTCAAATAATAAAAATTGTTTGAAGAAGTTTGTTTATGACATTTTAGCTTCTTCCTTGAGCTCATAGATATGTCAGAATTTTTATTTTGCTGTCTGCAAATTGATTAAGTGTTCCTAGAACTTGCAGAGCCAGCAGAAACTGTTCAGACAAAGTAATCCTTCTAACTTTTGAAAAGCCATAAGAAAATAAAATGTTTTTTATTTCTTTCTTATCTAATAGTGATAGTTCTTCAATGAGATGGTTCCTTATCCAACTTAATGACATCTCTGTTGATGGATGTTGGAGATTCTCTGGAGTTAGTGCCATAATGAAATTAATGTAGGAAAAGCTAAAAACCCATGCCATGATGATTGTTATATCGTTTAGGCAGCTTTCTTTGAGTTCAGTGGTTGACATCATTTCTGCTGTTGACTGCAAATCCAGGATTGTTGTATTCTATATTAATGAAATTACATTTTTTCACTGAAACTAAATGAACTTTTTAAAAGAAATCAAAATGGTAACATCCAATGGACAAAGCAATTTTAGATCAAATCATTAGTCTTTTAAAAATTGGTTAGAAGTTTCTACCAAATCTTGCATCCAGAATTATTCAGAATTCAGCTTCTGAACATAATCATGTTCGAGATTAAGTTTTCCTGTTGGGAGATGCAAGATGTGGTTGTCAATGTAACTGTGTCTTTCCCCTCCAGCACACAATTAAATACACGTTGTCTCATCAGGTCATCACCTTGACAACCACAACAAAAGACTCAGAAACTACTTGAATTCAGTACTGTCTCTTTTAAATCAGTGTCATCTTATTTGTGCATAAGTCCAGAACATTTTTATTAATACTTTTGACAGGAGACATGGTATGCTTTCTTATTTTGCCAGAACGACATGCTCCTTCTGTATACAGAAATAACATTTTCATTGAAGCATAACAATCCTGTCAGAAAGAAAATGTACAATAAGAGTACCATGCATTATTTATCTATCACTCGCATGTAACTAATGAATGTCTTTTGGCAGCTTTCAAAATATGTACTGGTTTACTGTCACATTACAACTGCCAAAATAATATTCTGTCAGCCTATTGCTGACTATTAAGTAAAATTACTAAGGTGCATTGAGCCACGGTGGCCATTTTTTGATTCCCCGAATACGAGAAATAGGAGCAAAATTAGGCCATTTGGCCCTGCAATCCTGTACTGCCATTCAGAAGATCATGACTGGGCTTAATGTGGCCTCAAATCCATACTTTCATTCTAGTCTGTCATAATTCTTGATTACCTTGCAGATGAAATATTTGTCTAACACATGATGTATACCATCATAAGATACACTGCTGCGAATGTCAAAGCCTCCTTTCACAGCACTTTCCAAATCCATGACCTCCACCATCTAAAAAAAAAAATCAAGGCAGTAGATGGATGTGAACAGCCCTACCTCCAATTTCCTCTCCAAACTACAATCCACCCTGACTTGGAAATATATCATTGTTCCTTCATTGTTACCAGATCAAAATCCTGGAATTCCTTTTCTAACTACACTCAGCATTGAATTTATTCAATGTCCCAGCGTCATAGAGGGAATTTTTACCTGGAGGAGTTGGGTGCAGTTTTGGGTGGAGGTTTAAAAGTGGTAAAAATGTTAAAGTGTTGGTAAATGGGCTCCATTTTGCCAACCCCAGGTTTAACTCAAGTGCATTACGCTGCAGCTAGCTCAGGCATTGTAAGGCTTTCTTTGATCATTCACAGATTGTGAGCATCACAGGAAACCTAGCATTTTGTTTATCCTAATTGTCCTTGAGAAAGTGGTACTGAGCCACATTCTTGAACCACTTGCAGTCCATGTAACGTAGATACTTCCAGAGTGTAGTTAGCAAAGAAATTCCAGGATTTTGATCCAGTAACAATGAAGGAACAGTGATATAGTTCCAAGTCAGGATGGATTGTAGTTTGGCGAGGAACTTGGAGGCGGGGCTGTTCCCATCTATCTACTGCCCTGATCCTTTTAGATGATGGAGGTCATGGATTTGGAAAGTGCTGTGAAAGGAGGCTTTGACAGTCTCAGCAGTGCATCTTATGATGGTATACATTTCTGACATTGTGTGTTGATGATGGATGGCGTAAAATTGTTTAAGGGTGGGTGGGGTGCTGTTATCAGACAACAAATTTTATGAAATTGGGCACACAATATGGAAGAAGGCTAAAATTACACTCAGAGCCTCTCCACTAAAAATCACAAAGTAACAAACACAGATTAGCAGGCAAGAGCATGCTTTTAGAATGCAAATGAGGGCTAGCACACAAGGGAAGCTGGACAGGATGGCAACTACAGGAACTAAATTAAAAAACACATCCCCAACCCACTAAATCAGCACTTCTAAACCAGTCAAACAACCTATGGAGACACCTAAACAATTAGCATAGCTAAGGAAACATCCCTGGCCCTTTAAAACTCTTTGAGATCAATCACACACCCATTGTTCAAACCCCAGTGATCCTAGACCATTAATAATCACACAAAAACGATTAACACACACTTAAAACAATCATCCTAATGCTTGAAAACATCGAGACAGGATGGTTAAAGTCAAATACTGTAAATAAAGTATTAGCATTTGAATCGCATACTACACCGAAGTTCAGGTATAACTATAGCCCACTACGACAGACCTTTAGTGTGCTTTCGGGACAGTCCGATTGTATGTCCTGACTGCACCTCCGTCAACGTAAAAGAAAATAAAGCTGTGCCGTTATTGAACTGCACCCTGAGTCCGTAGTGGTCGTTTCGCCCACTCGCGCTAACAGTGCCAATCAAACAGGCTGTTTTTTCCTGAGTGGTTCTTGAGTGTTGTTTGAACTGCACTTAGCCAGGCAAGTGTTTCAGTTCCTGACCAGGTCAGGGGACATTTTGAGGGCAATCTACTTTGGGACCAATAATGTTTTGTTTGAAGTAAATAAACATTGCGATTCATGACACCTGCTTTTGTAATAAGGTCACAAGATTCCACAGATTTTGAGCAAGCAAAAATTATCATGTAGGCTCAGAAGGATAAAACATTTTATAATATGAATCTTTTAATCTAACATTCAGAGTGGGTTTGAGTTAGATGTGAATTAACAGACAAGTCATCATTAAACACACCACAGCAATAAGCAAATGACAGATGCAGACAAGACAGTCCATGGATTTTTCAGGAACCAATCCAGATATCAGTGAACAACAAACCAAACAATCTCATTGAGACTCTGACTCATGAGGGATTCCCAGCTTCACCTTCGAAGATCTGTCCTTGGGATTGTCTCCAAAAGTTGCACCCAGTCCGATGACTTTAACAATGGCCAACCTCAAAGGGTTTCAATCTTATCTTCCAAGATTCCTTTTCTCTGGATCCTCAAGTCTGCACTTCAGACTTACTTAACCGATGTAAATAAAGCTAGCTGTCAAGCAAAGAGCTGAATTGAACTGGAACTGCATGGGCGATTCTCTGAACTCCTGACTTCTGGCTATATCCAGCTACATATGATTCCCAGGGCTTCCTCTGAGCCCTCTTCACTTACCAGGGCTTCTGAGCCCTTTTTGATTGTGGGGGGCTCTTTCCACTGAGCTCTCTTTGATCACCAAGGCTTTCTCCGAGGCTTCTTCTCAGCTTCTCCTTGGCTGCACGGAAGCTTTTCCCACTGCTCCTGACTTCCCCAAAAATGACTGACTCAAGAAGAGCTGTTTGCTGACACGTGATCTGTGATCTACAAAAACAATCCCAGAGGGCTCCACCATTGTTGTTATGCAGCTTAGCTCCCAGGGACCAAACCAATTGAATTCAAAGCACCTTTTCCTTGGGAAAAAAAAAGCTTCACTACAGTGAAAATTTCTTTACAGTGAATTTACAATTTCTTTACAAGAAGTTATAGAGTCATGAAGGTTTACTGCATGAAAACAGGCCCTTTAGCCCAACTTGTCCATGCCACCCTATTTTTAAAACCCCTAAGTTAATCCCAATTGCCTGCATTTGGCTCATATCCCTCTATACCCATTGTACCCATGTAACTATCTAAATGTTTTTTACATTTAGATATATGTGAATTCTTCTCTCCAAGACAAAATTGTACCCGCCTCTACTACTAGCTCTAGCAGCTTGTTCCAGGCAGTCATCCTCCTCTGTGTGAAAATATTGCCCCTCTGGACACTTTTGTATCTCTCCCCTCTCACCTTAAACCTCTGCCCTCTGGTTTTAGACTCCCCTACCTTTGGGAAAAGATATTGACTATCTAACTGATCTGTGCCCCTCATTATTTTATCGACCTCTATAAGGTCACCCCTCAGCCTCCTACGCTCCAGAGAAAAATGTCCCAGTCTATCCAGCCTCTCCTTATAACTCAATCCATCAAGTCCTGGTAGCATCCTAGTAAATCTTTTCTGCACTATTTCTGGTTTAATAATAGCATTTCTATAACGGGGTGAACAGAATTGCACATAGCATTCCAAGTGTGGTCTTACCAATGTCTTGTACAACTTTAACAAGACCGTCCCAACTCTTGTATTCAACGTTCTGATCAATGAAACCAAGCGTGCCGAATGCCTTCTTCACCACTCTGTCCACCCGTGACTCCACTTTCAAGGAGCTATGAATCTGTACCCCTAGGTCTCTTTGTTCTGTAATTCTCCCCAGTGCCCTACCATGAACTGAGTAAGTCCTGCCCTGGTTCAATCAAAATGCACTTATCTAAATTAAACTCCATCTGCCATTCATCAGCCCACTGGCCCAATTGATCAAGATCCCGTTGCAATTGGAGATAACTTTCTTCACTGTCCACTATGCCACCAATCTTAGTGTCATCTGCAAACTTACTAACCATGCTTCCTATATTCTCATCCAAATCATTAATATAAATGACAATCAACAGTGGGCTCAGCACTGATCCCTGCGGCACAAATCTCTACAACCACCCTCCCCTACCCAAGTATTTAACATCATAACATTTAACAAATAGCTTATTATAGACTGCACGGATAAACTTTTCATTTTATTTCACAATTACACATATATTCTAAAGTTGAAGGGCAAAATTGTCCAGCCTCCCAGTTTTGTTTTCCATCAGCAGGAGGTGGTGCATTGTTTGCTAGCAGCGGGATTCTCTGGCCCTGTTGCTGAAAATGGGAATTCCCATTGACATCACCCCACGCTGATGGAAAAAAACACAGGCGGGTGTGCGCTGCCAGCGAGAAAGGAAAATTCCACCAACTTGAACAACTGGAAAATTCTGGTCAAAATGGTTTAACTAAAACAAAGTCAATACGTGTAGTAAGTAGGATTGGCAGCATTTAAACATCACAGGTTTGTAACTCAACACACGTGTTTCCTTTTATTATACTCAGTCTTTCACCTGGCTAAGAATGGTTTGCATAAGTCCACGGACCAAATGTCATCCTTCTCGTTAGCTGTATGTGAATTCTATCTCAAAACTCATTTGTTTTATCATGTTGAGGATATAACAGTTCATCAGTTGTGGTTTTTAGTTTTGCGTTCAACCAACTGTTGTGATTCACCAGCAATTACTTTTCCCATTCAAGGTGATAATGCATAGAGAATTCTGATGCTTGAAACTAATCAAATTTTGACTGAATATCAATCTTTGTTGAATTTTCTTCTATTAGTTTATCATCTCAAGGGCAGCCACCAATACCCCAACCTGCCTCAAGCACCTCCCTCCTCCCCACAAGAGTATCACAATGCTTGCCCTCTGAGAGCCATTCCCTGATACATTGCAGTACTCCTGCCATCTGCTTTTTCATGGCTCCTTCTGTCCCCAAAGCAGGAGAATACTCATAAGCCATTTTCACCCTCCCCCAGTGGTTTTTTTTTGGGGGGGGCGGCGGTGGTGGTTGTGAGCCTGACATCTGAGTTCTCACCCCATTTGAGGAGCGGTGCTGGAGCTTGCAGGGGAGGGGGGGGTGGGTGGTGGAATGTAGACCTTTAGTGATGGCATGGTCAGGCTGGAGCATAGAGGTGGGCACCTGCCAATCCTTCACTTTATGGAGAAATGTCAAGTAAGTTGCCTGCAGCCAAGATTCCTCTTCCTCCCTTGCACTTAACCTTGTGTCCTGTTTTGCAGGAAGGGACCCTGATGCGCCTGGGCTATCTGGCATCGTGGCCCCCATTGTCGCTCCTACCCATCCTGCCCCCGACAGCTCAGAAGACTCCTCGGAAGAAGGAGGGATCTCCGAGGCCAGCACCAGTTTGGCATCAGATTCCACCACACAACTCACCATCCTAGACACTCTCCCATTGGTGGGTTAAGTTAGTGGCAGAGCATCTGGGTCACTCTCTGGTGCACACGACACATCTGCTGATGTGCATCAGATGGAGGAGGGAACATCTGAGGCCTCTGGCATGCCAGGGCTTGCCAAAGGCGAGAACTCAGCTGGCCCCATGCTACATGCTGGGCCTCTGCGATCTCTTCTCCCTTAACTGCTGGAGATACAGCAGAGCCAGGAAATGCAGGAGGGGCTGATGGCCACACTGGGTCAACTACAAGCTGTTGGGAGGAGTCCCAAAGCTTTCAGATGGACCAGCTATTTCCTGTCTTACATTGTCCCCAGGCCAACACTTCAAGGGTGGTGTCTGTGGATGAAAACCTGGGGCAGGGGATCCTGACCATGAATAGCAGTGTCCAAGCGATGGCTGAGTCGCAGCTGGCCACAGTGGACTCCAGGAGGGCCATGGCCCAGTCACAGCTGACGGCCTCAACAGGCTTCTTGAGATTCTGCAGCCCATAGTTGAGAGGCTTGATAGCTTGCAGGGACAGTGCTGAGACATAGCAGATTATGTCAGCAGCCTTTGAGAATGTGACCCAGTGGCAGAGGGCCATGGCTGAGGGGCTGCAGAGCATGGCCCATTCTCAGAGGGTACTTGCTGTTGACATTGACAGGTGACCCCCAACTCAAGTGGCCATCATTGAGGCTTGATCACCATGGGTAAGACGCAGGTGGTCCTCCAGGACTGGCAGATCCAGGTGATACTGAACTTCTGGAGTTCACTGAAGAAGTCCCATGGAGTGACCCAGGGGCCCACAAGAACCCCAACGGTGAAGGAAGGCTTGAGCCTATGCTGGTACCTTTCACTTAGGCGACTGTGGCTGTGGCTACATCTTCTGACTCCCAATTTCCTGACACTGGGGCATCTCCGGGGCAGCAGGATGAAGAGGGTGCATAGATACCTCCCTGACATCTGGAAGCCAGCCCTCAAGTTCCAGGCTCTCCTGAGCACGATCACCATGGGCATCACAGGGCATGGGGTGCAGTAGTCAGCTGGCTTCTGATGTAGGTCCTGGGGAGATACCAAGATGTATTGGTAGGCACGTAAAGTTAAGAAGTTGTAGCATCGCTAAGATTGCACTGGTGAAAGGCAGTACGCGGTAGACAGAGTATTTAGGAACTTTAATGTTTCTTGTTCACATGTTTTTAATGTTATCACTTGTCATTAATGCACTTCTATTGTCGCCAATAAATGTTATTTCACCATCTGCCTGTGACTAATTTGTCTCAGATTAGCCTCTAACAAGAACATTCTTACCCTAATGGTTGCCGGAGGGTCACTGCATGTTGATGTTAGTGGGGGAGGCCTCTCAATGCTCTGTCACTGAGAAGGTGAAGGTGATCAAAGAAATCACTGGCTAAAGTGGGTGGCATGCATTGGCAACGAATTATACCATCTGCCATGGCATCCCCAAAACTCACACGAGATTCTCCCCCTCCCCCACCCCACCAGCTCTGGGGTCCTGTGAGGGGGTTTACTGATCCCCTACCCACCAGCCAGATGTGGACCCAAATGCCTCGTGCATGTGGAGCTCAGGTAGGAGTCAGACTAGTTTGCAGCAGGGTATCATTGCAATGGTGCTTAGCGAGTCACCATCACCCTCCTGCCTGCCAAAGAAACTCACTAACAGTGTACCCAGGCCCACCACTCTGGTATTACAGGAGGGGTGGGGAGAAGAATGGAACCCATGCACAGCAATGCAACCTCCTATTGCTCAAAGTGTGTGTTGATAAGAGTCTCCCTCCCTGCCTTCACATGCCTGATCCTTGCTGCTGTCAGCCCTCTAGCACCTGGGTGGCATTGCCCTTCGTCATCCTCCTCCTTCTCTTTCTCCTCTCCATGATCCCATGATTGAAACTGACTTCAGATAACAAATCTTATACTCCAAGATCTAGCCAAAGACCAGTTATTCTGAAGATCAATGGGATGAGAGGGACTGTCCTCCAACAAGAAAGGAATCTTCTCTAATACAACTATTCAATCCAGCAATGATTCAAGGGCTAATATGTGTTCATCTGCAAGGATTTGTCTCAACAAACATCTGTAAACCCAGATACTTCCAACTTTCATTCATCTACAAAAAAGCTATAAGAAAGAAGACATCCAGGCCTTTAGTTCTCCATCTTAAAACATGTTGATTCAAACAACTGATTTTTCACTTATCATTCTGCTAATAATCTAAGCATGACTCATCTCTAAAATGTATCTTTCCTGTTGGTGGGTGAGTTTGAAGGAGATATGTTTCTATATTGTTTACATTTTAATGTATGAATAAACATTTTTCTTCTGATTTAAACTTAGCAGAAAGTCTGTCTTATATTTATTATTAGACAAATATACAAACATATGAATTAGAAGCAGGAGTAGGCCACTTGGTCCCTGAAGCCTGCTACACCATTCACGGTGGATCTGCATGTAATTTCAACCCTACATTCCCGCCTTCTCCCAATAGCCTTCACTGCCTCGTTAATCAAGAATCTGTCTACCTCTAACTTAAACATACTCAAGGATTCTGTTTCTACTGCCTTTTCAGGAAGGGAGTTCCAGAGACTTTCAACCTTCTGAGAGAAAATATTTCTCTTTATCTCTATCCTAAATGAGTGACCCCTTACTTCTAAACAAGGTCTAGATTCCCTGACAAGAGAAGACACCCTCTTCACGTCCACCCTATCAATATCACTCAGGATGTTGAAGGTTTTGATCAGGCTACTTCTTACTCTTCTGAACTCATGTCAAAAGAAACCTAACTTCTCTGACCTTTCCTCATAAGACAAACTGTCCATTTCTGGAATTAGTCTAATAAACCTTCTTTGAACTAATTCCAATGCATTTATATCTTTCTTTAACAAAGGAGACCAATACTGAACACAGGGTTTCTGTGGCACAGTGGATCGCATCCACATCTCTGAGCCAGAAGCATTGTGTTCAAGTCCCACCCCAGGACTTGATAGCCGAGGAAGGTGCATTTATAACAGGTTGAGTATCAACTTACAGATCCTTCAAATGCTCAAGCTTAAAGCCTCTGGTAACAGACCAGCAACATGTTCCAGGAATAACTGGCCATGCCTTAGTGCACTACTGGGTGTGGGAAGAGATTTGGAAACTGTACACAACACTTCAGAAGTGACCTCGTCAATGCCTTGCATAATTGAAACACAACCTCCCTAATTTTCAAATCAATTCCCCTCACAATAAAGGATTTCATTCTATTAGCCTCCCTAATTGCTTGCTGGACCTGTACACCAGGTCCTTTGATCTTGGGTGGGAATTTCCAGTGTTGGGGCATGCAAAGCTGGAAAATACCTCTTGTTATCATACTATTTCTCTACCACCTGTAACATAGATAAAGTTATTAAAAGATATGGAACAGAGATGAATAACCAGGTAAAAGAACAGCATGAATTATCTGAGTAGCATCACAGAGTTAAAAGGCTGAATAATCTTCTTCCAGTTTTGTACCTTTAGATGTATTATTGTGTTGAAGGCATTACATAGAATCATACAGCACATAAAAGGCCCTCTGTCCCATTGAATCCACACAAACATAAATACAAGTTGTTGCTCTGACGTAATTAGCAGAGAGCCTCACCAATCAATGCTGGGTCTGTTGCTTCCAATGTACACAAATGGCTCGGAAGTGGAGACAAAAACTAATCCTTTGAGTTTGTGGATAATCTCAAACTGGAACAGGCTACAAGCAAATGACAACAGGGTAATTAAATATCGAAAGAAGCAGCTAGATTAGGAACTTGGGTTAATGAGTAACATATCTCATTTAATGTGGATAAATGCAAAGTCCTGAGATTGGGAAAGGATAACAAAGAGTGGCAGTACAAGCTAAATGGTATTATTCAAAAGGACAGGACACAAGAGAGGGATTTGGGGTACTGGTGGAAAGATTGCTGAAGTGAACAGCATATTGTGTAGCAGGAATAAAAGAACAAATGGCATCATTAGCTGTCTAGACAAAGAAAGAGAGCACAAAAATTGAGATTATATGGAGCACTGATCTGAGCTCAGCTGGAATACTATGTACACTTCCAATTGCCATATTATAAGAAAGAATTGGAAGAGCACTGACTGGCTGCAGGGAGCAATGAAATTTAGAGTTAGTGTTAGCTTTCGCAATTGAGGTGAGCCTGTAGAAGCTGTGAACATTTACACTGGAAACAGAAGGCTCAGATATTCAAAATCCTGATAGGCATAGACATGATGAATATAAATATATCATCTGAGATTCCACAATGTAAAAGCCTTAAACTTATAAAAGAGAATGTGAAAAGACAGTGGGGATGATCTTACCAAAAAACTTATCTAGTGCCAGATGAATGTCAAAACAAGAGTTTCAGACCCATTTTTCCGATGAGAGAAAAAATCAAATCTCAGGGAAAAAAAAGAGGTAAAGAGTGATTCTCGCCAGTAGAGGGGAGGGGTGGATGGGAAGGCAGCTGAATGCTAGAGGGCGCTATTGTACATGCGGCCTGATCTCCCAAAGCACTGGCAAAAGTGCACAGTGCACTGACAGATTGTCACTCAAGCACTTACCGCCCCCCCCGTCAACCCTGGACTGCCAATCCCAAATCCCACTATTTGTGGCCCCTATTAATTGTGCTCAACCCCCCTTCCCGATTGCCACCACCGATTGCATCCTGGGCTCACTAATAATATTAAAATTAGATGATGAATATTATAATCAGTCTCATGTATTTCCCGGGTGAAAACTGCATGTAATTCTGAATGGGGATCTCCACCCATTGAGAGGAGATAGTAGAGGAGGATCCTTGCAATGATCTTCTATGAGATAGACTGCAGTGCAATTCTTCTGTAGTTACCACGATTAGACTCCTCTCCCTTCTTAAATATGGTCATGATCACAATGTCTGAAATCATCCAGCATGCATTCTGTTTCCAAAATTAAGGATTATGAGGTTGTGCAGCCATAGCAGGAGTGTATCTCCACAATGTTTCAGAATTTCCACAGTGACCCTCATTCTTCTATATGCTTTGGAGAGTTGGACAGTCTACAGCAAGAGTCTCAAATAACCAAAAAAGTACTCTTGGGGTGCCTAGGTAAGGTCCTTCAAATCCAGTGACAAGAGAAGTAGTTCAAAAATAACATCCTCTCCCAAGCCAAGATGCCTAGCATTGAGGTGAGAATCATTCAAAACCAGCTCCACTGGGGCATTAAATGTCATCCATATGTCTGGATGAGACTCTCAAAGCAACTTCTCTACTCTGACCTCAGTCATGGCAAGAAACTCCCAGGCAGGCAAAGCAAACATCTTGGTGATGTCCTCAAAGTGTTCCTGAAGAGTTCAAACATCCCCATCAACTCATCAGAGTCACTAGTTTGTGACTGACCAAAATAGAGAAGGTTCATTCGGGGAGGCACCAAAAACACGTCAAGAGACTTTGTCAGGAACACATGTAAACAAAGTTGAGGCTTCAGGTAGAGCTCACAAACCTCCAAAGAAGTGATCCTCCTGACCCTTCAAGCACCACCTGAGCCCATGTAGGAAATTAATAATTTTCAAAATATAAGTCTGAACTTTAATGACATGCGCATTGGACTTATCAGCTCTCTGATAATCCATCAAACCGGAATGAAAGTACGGCATCCTCAATCCTGAGGGACTGCTTAAGAAGACGACGACCAGGGATGAAGACAAAACATGACAATTAAAATATGGTACAGGAAGTGCACATTAGATTCCAAATATTTTAGATACTAATAACCAATCTCCAGTGACACTGTACATGGAAAGTGAAAATGTATCATAGTGTTTAATCTGCATTCTGATTTCAAATATTCCTTTGAGTGAAATCAGTGAAAGTAATTAAACTAATTCAGCATTGAATGGGTGAGGGAGATTAGATTTGGTAATGAACAAAGGAATGAAATAAATTAAATAACTTTGACACTAAATTGGCAGGGGTGGGAAATTAATGAAATAAATCAGGCAATAGATTCACTATAGTGATACAGGATAGGAGCAAAGTAGGAACAAATGGGAAGTGGTTGACAATAGGAGTGTGCAGGACTGAGTTAGGAGTGGGAGGTACTTTGAAGGAGTCACATGGAGCAGGGCAAGGCAAGGTGGGGCAGGGCAGGGCCAAGCCAAGCTGAGTCAGCTTCCATTGGAGTTATTTCAGGTAAAAGGTCTATTTTTGAGAGTGGGTTGTAGCAAGGACAAAGTCCTCAGTAGCGCAGAATTGTTTCAGACCAACAGAGAGATCACAAATAGCTAATGAAATGATGAGAAAATGTGATTGAACAATACAATCTTCAGTGGGAGGGGAGTGGACTTCATAAAAAGTGAAAGCTAAATGTAACAGAACAGGTGTAGTGTGGTGTAACAGTTCTGGAGAGGTGGAGCAGCCTTTTGTTGTTTGGGAGAGGGGTTCAGGGGAGTAGAGTGTTGGCAACATTAAGAGTAGCACAGAGTGGAGAATAGAATAGGCAGGGCAAGGTTAACTAGAGAATGAAAGCAGAGATGATTATCAGGGCAGAAGAAGTGGGAAATGGCGAGAGTGAGGAGTCTTGCCAGCAACAGGTTTTAACTCACTTGTTGCACTAAGTCAGAAAGTTGTGAGATCAAGTTCTACTCCACAGATGAGTACGTAGTCTAACATTTGATGCAGAAATCATAGTGCTATCACAGATCTTGACTTTTGAGCAAGATGCTGAGATGCTTCTTTAACCGATTGTGACAGATTCTATGGTATTATTTGCAGGATAACAGTTAAGTTTTGGACCAACATGCATCCCTCAATGAACACTCCCAAAGATTGACTTCACTGAGTCATAGAATGTTTGCAGCACAGAAGGAGGCCATTTATCCCATTGTGTGTGCTGGCTCTCTACGGAAGCAAGTCACCCGCTACCACTCCTCCACCTTTTCCCCATGACCTTGCACATTTTTCCTTTCGAACAGTGATCTAATTCCCTTTTGAATGCTACAATTGAATCTTCCTCTACCACACTTTCAGGACATACATTCCATACCTAATCACTTCTTGAGTCGCCATTTCTCCTTTAGTCAATCTGTTATCATGTAAACATGCTTTATGTCAAATAATGATTCTTAATCCATCAGCTAGAAAATGTCACTTTTTCAAAAGAGGCTTTTTTAAAAACATGGATTAGAAGTGTGACATGAGCTTGTACAAAGATGGTTACACTATTTGTATCATCTCACTCTCCACATTACAACCCACTGAGATGGAGATACCACATCTGCAAAGGACAAGGGGTGAGTATGGGTGAGCCATGTATCCTATCCTCATTAGCAAGGCATATTCAACAAGGGGGAAGGACGGGATCAAAGCCTGGGATGTTCAACAGGGATTCCCCAACATGAACTCATCAAACTTTATAAGACCCTTGTCAGGCCTCATTTAGAGTATTGTGCGCAGTTCTGGTCGCCTCACTATAGGAAAGATGTAGAAGCTATTGAGAGGGTACAGAGGAGATTTACAAGGATGTTGCCTGGACTGGGAGGCATGCCTTATGAAGTTAGGTTGAGGGAGCTGGGACTCTTTTCCCTGGAGAAACAAAGGTTGAGAGGCGACCTGATAGAAGTTTACAAAATGTTGAGAGGAATAGATAGGGTGGACTCTCAGAGGCTATTTCCCCGGGTTGAAATGGTTGCTACGAGAGGACACAGATTTAAGGTGCAAGGAGGGAAGTTCAGAAGTGATGTTAGGGGTAAGTTTTTCACTCAGAGGGTGGTGAGTGAATGAAATCGGCTGCCGTCAGTGGTGGTGGAGGCGAACTCGTTGGGGTCTTTTAAAAGACTTCTGGATGAGTATATGGGGTTTAATGAGATTGAGGGTTATAGATAGGTCTGTAGGTTGGTAGGTGTTGATGTGATCGGTGCAACTCGTGGGCCGAAGGGCCTGTTTGTGCTGTAGTGTTCTATGTTCTAAGCTAATATGGGAATACAGCAAACCCAATAATTTGCACAATAACACTATGGCTGAGAAAAAGGATTCCCGTTAATTGATTAAGTTACAAGAAGTATACTAGTTATGACCCTGTTTGAATCGCTGGATGACGATCCTGTGACAGGTCTATCTTGTGCGTCTTTAAACTTCTGTTTTCTCTGCAGTAAGAGGACAAGTAGCTGAATTACCGACAGGAGAAGACCTGAACCAAGTTCTGTCTTTCCCCTCTCTTCCCAATCTGTCTTGCAAGCTTAAAATCCTTTTTGCTGATCATGAAACCCAGGAAAGCCCTCTGCAGACAATCAAGTGTGTTTGTGTGTGTGTGTGTGTGTGTGTGTGTGTGTATAGAAGGGGAGAGAGTAAATAGGGGAGTCTTTTGGCTTCTCACCTGATCATAACACTGTGTCTTCTGGTTCCCGATTCTTCTAACATTTTCTCACTTTCTACTCTGCCCAGACCCTCCAGGGTTTGGAACACCGCTATCAAATCTCCTCTCAACCTCCTCTTTACCAAAGATCACAGCCCTAACTTCTCCAATCCAACTATGTAATTGATGCGTTGCTCATGTATCTTGCTGTTTTTGGGAGCTTGCTTTGCACAAATAACTGCTGCATTTTCATAAATTACAACAGAAACTACACTTCAAAACAGTCACTTTTTGCCCGTGAAGCAGTTTGAACTGCCCTCGGACTATGAAAGATGCTGTATAAATCCAAACATTTTCTTCATTCTTTCTTAAAGTGGGTTTCCTATAGTTGGTGCGGAGTTGCATTTGCTAGCAGAGGGCTCGAGGGTGGTGGGTGTAGTGCCATCAAATATTGCTCAATCTCCAAAGTTTTCATTCAGGAACATGCAAGATTTGTGATAGCCAGGTGTTGACATATGGATTAACATAGAAAGAGATGTTGTATAGTGACAGATGAAGTGTTAAAGAAAAGTCATGGGGCAGGAAATACCATTAATGTGCCCCATCTGCATGATATTTATTATTCTTAGCGTGTATTTTGTTTTCCCTTCTAATCATTGACACACAATTAGATAATGCTTTCAAAATATGGCCAGCTATCTTTCAAACTTTTCACTATGCCACCGGTCCACATTGTCAAATCAAATTTGTAATTTAGTGCTAACTTGAATTACTTTCCATTTCCTAATATTAAATGTTGTGTGTTAGTCATCTGTGCAGTTGCAAAGTCTCTATCTTTTTGAATGATTATCTGCTGCATCTTCAAAGAATTCCAATAAATTTGTTAGGTACCATCTGCCTTTCATAAACCGGGTTAGCCTGAAATTATTGCCTTTGCTCTCATTAAATGCACTTGAATTGCCTCCTTATAATAGGCTCCAATATTTTTACCACTACAGATGTCAAGTTAACAAACCTATAATTTGCAGGATCATGCCTCTGACCTTTTTTTTAAAGATGGAATCACATTATATCAATTAATCAAGATTGGATATGTGGTTTCTCTATTTATGAGCGTTGAATTCAGATCCTGATGCAGGAAACAAATCAGAATATTTAATTATTTAATATGAATGGTTCATATATTTGCCATGAATTGATACAATGTATTTGTAGATATTAATAATGTTATGCTGCACCTCACATTTACTCATGAGAAATGTATCTCTCTTTGAAAAAATGGCCACATTAGTTATTCTTAAAGTATTTCTCTACCACCCATACGCCAAACCTTCCTTTCCATTTGTCTGCCCTAGCATTGTTATACTTTTTTTTATTCGTTAGTGGGACATGGGCATCACTGGTTGGCCAGTATTCATTGCCCATCCGTAGTTGCCCCTGTACAACTGAATGGCTTGCTAGGCCACTTCAGAGGGCAGTTGAGAGTTAACTACATTGCTGTGGCTCTGGAGTCACATGTAGACCAGACCAGGTAAGAACGGCAGATTTCCTTCTCTAAAGGACATTAGTGAACCAGATGGATTTTTCTGACAATCATTTCAGGAGATCTTTAATTTCAGATACTTTTTATTGAATTCAAATTCCACTACCTGCCATGGTGGATTCAAACCCAGGTCCCCAGAAGAGCTGAGTTTCTGGATTAATAGTCTAGCAATAACACCACTAGGCCATTTTATGCTATGGGTGAATCCCTTCTGGACTAAACATCAAAGTGGTACAGATAACTATCCTAGCTTTCATTTAATAATTCTGTTATGATAAAGAGATTTGGATTATGAGTGATAACATTTACCGGGCTACAGTAACTGCAGGTAACTGAAAAAGAAACACAGGAAATTATCTTATTTTGTCATAGGTTTAATGCAATCTTGCCCAAATTAAGAGACTGAAATATCCATTTTTAGATTAACATTGGTGGTGATATCATGTCGGTGATAACTTGGATAGAAATAGCAAGAGAGCTGCAAGTGTGGTTTAGTATATTCAGAAGAACAGACAGGAAGGTAAGGTGTAGCTCTGATATTTAAGAATGGCATCATGGTGGTAATGAGAGATGATACAGGTTCCATGGAGAAAAAGATTGAATACATATGGGTGCAAATTAGAAATAGTAAGGCAAAAAAGTCACTGATAGGTATAGTCTATAGGCCGCCAAATAATAACATTACAAGGTGAGCAATATACAAAAAAAACTGATGCACATACAAATGGTACAGCAATTATCATGGGGGATTTTAATCTATACATCGATCGGTCAAACTAGGTCAGTCAAGGCAGACCTTGAGGAGGAGTTCATAGAATGTATCCGTGATAGTTTCCTTGAATAGTATGGACCCTATGAGGGAGCAAGCTATCTTAGATCTGCTCCCATGTAATGAGACAGAATAATTAATGACCTCACAGTTAGGGATCCTCTCGGAAGGAGTGATCACAGTATGGTTGTATTTAAAACACAGATGGAGCTTGCGAAGGTAAAGTCTAATACCAGTGCTTAAATAAAGGAGACTACAATGGCTTGAGGGAGCAGTTGGCTAAGGTAGATTTGGAGCAAAAGCTTTATGGTAAGACAATTGAGGAACACTGGAAGACTTAAAAAGCTATTTTTCACTGTGCTCGGCAAAAGTATATACCAGTGATGAGGAAGGACTGTAGAAAAAGGGATCATCAGCCATAAAGACTTCAAGAAATAAAGGAGGGTATCAAATTGAAAGAAAATGCATACAAAGTGGCAAAGATTAGTGGGAAACTAGAGGATAGGGAAATCTTTAAAGGTCAACTGAAAGCCATGAAAAAAAACTATAAAGAGAAGTAAAATAGATTACAAGAGTAAACTAGTTCAGAATATAAAACACATAGCAACTGTTTCTATAAGTATATAAAACAAAAAAGCGTGGCACTGGTTTCTAAGAGGGATTTAATAATGGGAAATGAGGAAGTGGCCAAGTATTTTTTGGTGGTCAAATGTAGTGTGTCAAAGTTTGCAGAGGACACTGAAAGCCTGCAAAGAGACATAAACAGTTTGAGTGGGCAAGGATCTGGCAGATGGTGTACAATTTGGTAAATGTGAGGTCACCCATTTTGGTAGGATAACAGCAAAATGGGATATTATTTAAATGGTAAAAAATGGCAGCATACACAGGGACCTGGGTGTCCCTTTGCATGATTCACAAAAAGTTGGTTTGCAAGTGCAGCAGGTAATTAAAAAAGCAAATAGAATCTTGTCCTTCATTATTAGAGGGATGGGTTTTTAAAAAAGGGAGGTTTTGTTGCAGTTGTATAAGGTACTGGTGAGGTCATACCTGGAGTACTGTGTACAGTTTTGATCTCCTTATTTGAGAAAGGATATACTGTCACTGGAGGGGGTGCAGAGAAATTCATTAGGTTGATTGCAGAGTTGAGGGTTGACTTATGAGGAGAGACTGAGTTGACTGGAACTATACTCATTGGAATTCAGAAGAATGAAGGGGGATCTCTTAGAAACATATGAGATTATGAAGGGAATAAATAAGATGGAAACAGGGAGGTAATTTCCACTGGTGGGTGAAACTAGAACAGGGGGGGACACAGCCTCAAAATAGGAGGGAGCAGATTTAGGACTCAGTTCAGGGGAACATCTTCACCCCCAAAGGGTTGTGAATCAGTGGAATTCCCTGCCCAGTGAAGCAGTTGAGGCTACTTCATTGAATGTTTTTAAGGCAAAGGTAGATTTTTGAACACTAAAGGAACTAAGGGTTAAGGTGAACAGGCAGTTAAGTGGCGCTGAGTCTATGAAAAGATCGCCATGATCTTATTGAATGGTGGAACAAGCCTGAGAGGCCAAATGGCCTACCCCTCCTCCAAGTTTTTTTGTTCTTAAGTTCATATGTTTCTCAATCAATGACTGTTTTATTCCATGTTCCCAGCAGTGGGAGGTTTATTATGTGTGCTGAAGAAGACTAATTAAGGATATTAATACCAACATGAGTGGCAGTTAGGGACAGCAAACAATATGCCGAATTTGTACGTCAGGTATGCAGTGCATTCTTTCCACCCAGATAATTTTGCCTTTGGGAGCTGAGGAATCTGAAACAGTGGACAGTCCCAAACTGGCATCTTTTTGTATTAGCAGTGAATAGTTTTGTAATATCAGCAGTTTGTGACAGGACATTATTATGTAGACACTGGATAATGAATATTTTATTCAGTTCTCCCTTGGCAATGGATTTGGTTGAGGAAGATAAGCCATGAGCATGACAGGTCTGCCAGAAATACAGATGGCTAAAGGCATTATGCTGGGACCTTCCACTATGCTGTCAATTGTTGTACCATTGCAATTTACCTAGGATTGAATGAGGAGAGGTGCCTTAGGAGAGACAATAATGGAACTGTGGCACTTGCTTGATTGGCACTGCCAATGTCAGCAAATGCCCCAAATGTTGCTCTTCCCTCCTCCCAAGCTAACTTTGGGGCCAGCTGTAATGTTGCCCAGTTCATTAGTCTTTTATACATTGGTAGGTGATGCTTTGTTTAGTTTAATACTTTGTTATACAAAGATGGTTAACCTATGTAAAGGAGATCACCCAGAATCACAATGACTATGAGGAAGTATCATGAGAATATGCTTTGAGACAAATGATGATTTGTAATAGAAGACTAGCAACTCAACCTGAACATTTAAACAGAGAGGCTGTGACTTACCAGCCATTCACACCAGCGAGATCTTCCAGTACTGCCATGTTTTTCACTGCCTGTCAGTAGCGGAGCGAATGACTTTTGAAGGTTTTGGAAGGGGTGCCAATAAAATGGACTGCTGGATTGTGTCAAAATTTTTGGCTATTGTTGGAACTGCACTCATCCAGGCCAGTGGTGAGTATTTAACTGCACTCTTGACCTTGTGCCTTGTAGATGGTGGATAGGATTTGGGGAGGCAGGAGGTGAGTTTGTTTTATGACAGACAGTTCAGATCAGAATTGGCAGTTCAAAGTCGATCCTGAAGCGAATAAAACAGAGACTGTGCTACCATATATGTTTGACATTTGAAAAGAGCAGAGAGCTGAAGACAGGAGTAGCGAGGATTGTGGATGGAATGAGACCCAATGCTGCTGTTTCAGTTTTGTCAGGGCAGAGCGGACCGCTTAAAGGGATCAGAGAAGGGTGTCTCTTGTGATGCTGTGCCATCAGCAGTGTCATGACATGAGCCAGAGAGGGTTCATAAACACATGCCTTGTCTGTGTTAACCAGGATGGACAACATTAGTTGGGATACAGTTTGCTAGTGTATGAAATTCAAGAGCTGAAACAGTCAAGTTGGGAAGTGAGAGATCATATACAACAGAGGCTAAATTGAAAAGACTGCAATATTTTTCAATGTGCTACATTTGTGTGGGAAAGAACACAAGTGCCTGTAAATACTTGAAATATATATTTTGTTGTATTTCCTTTTTAAAGGTGAAATTTCCTTCACTTAATATTTGAATTACGTTGATTGTAGTTGATTTGTTACAGTTAATTTTTTTTTTAAATTGAAGCTTATCCATTAGCATCATAGGGATTCCTGTCTTTTCAATGTTATTGGTCTGTACAGGAATTTTAACAAATTGGCAGCTCACCTCACATTTCAAAATACTGACACCTGGGCCTGCCTGTAATTCTCAAACTCTGCCTGACGTTTTTCAACCCATTGTCAGGGCAGAAAAATCCATCCCCATCTTTCGAAGTCAAGATGGTGTATGACTTGGAGGAGATCTTGATGGTTAATATATTGCTCTTCTCGTCCTTTCTAATAGCAGAGTTTAAGGAAGGAGAGGTGTTGTGAACAATAGCTTGATGTGTTACTATAGTGCATTCAGTAGATTGTACAGATTGCACCAACTATTTACCAGTTATGGAGAGATTAGTTATTGAGCCTATTGGCATGATCCCTTTTCTCAGAGTACACTCCACTGTTTTCAATGCATTAAACTTCCTTCTGTGGTGCTTTGGCTGCACACATTTATGGAATGTGGTGAGTGTTCCATCATATGCTTCAGTTGTGTGTTGTACTTGGTGGAGAGACTTTGATAGCTCAGAACCATCGTTGCAGTGCATGTCATTTAGCCTGTCATACTATTGATATTTTTGGTTCACCTAAGCTTAGTAACTGTGGAGAACTTGATGAGCCTTGAAGGTCAAGGAAATATGGTTAGATTTCTTCCTTGTTTATCATATTGATTATCTGACATCAATTGACTGGAATCAATACCTTTTAAAGGATTGGTGAAAGCTGCTGTGGGGAGTAGGATAATTGCTCTCTATGCACATAACTGCCAATCTTTCTTGCTTTGACAGTGCTTCCCAACACCCATCAACAAGATGAGCCTGCCATCTGGCTCACCAGGGACTGTAGCTAGCCTGTCAGATTTCTTGTCCCCATCACTCTAGGGGTGGTATGATAGCAGAGTGCTTTGCACTGCTGCCCCTCAGTGCCAGAGTCCTTGGGTCACTGCTGTGTGGAGTTTGCCCATTCTCCCAGTGTCCGTGTGGATTTCCTCTGGGTGCTTCAGTTTCCTCTCACAATCCAAAGATGTGTCAGGGAGGTGGATTGACCATGCTAAATTGCCACTTAGTGTCAGGGGGACTAGCTAAGGTAAATACAGGGGGTCATGAGTGGGATTGTGGTTGAAGCAGGCTCGATAGGCCGAATGGCTTCCTTCTGCCCTGTAGGGTTTTATCATTCTACAAAAACAGGGAGCTGCCTGTTACCAGTTGGAGGCTAGAAATCTGAGGAATAAGTGAACAGATTAACTAAATTAAATATAAATAACAATTAAATATTTCAGATCTTTTGAATAGGTACTATAATCACTCCCACACCACACACCCAATCCTTGCCAAAAGATGAAAATCAACCCCTACAATTTGACAACCAAAGTAAGCCCGGAGAAGGACCATTCCTTTTCCCAATATATATTCATGGACTTGGCTATACAGGGGACAACTTTAAATTTAGCAAATGATGCAAAACTTGGAAGTGCAGTGAGCAGTGAGAAGGACAGGATAAACTTCAAACAGATATAAACAGACTGGTGGACTGGATGGACACAGGCAGATGAAATCTAATGCAGAGAATTGTGAAGTAATACTTTTTGATAGGAAGAATGAGGAGATGCAACATCAACTGAAGGGTACAATTAAGTGTACAATTTGAAAGCAGGTGCAGAAACAGAGAGACCTGAGTGTAAATATGTATTATGTCACATGGTGGCAGAGTGATTAGCGCTGCTGCTGCCTCACAGCCCTGGGGACCCAGGTTCACCCAGGCTGTGGGTGACTGTGTGGAGTTCAGTCTTCCCATGGGTATCCTCTGATTTCCTCCCACAATCCAAAAATGATGCAGGTTAGGTGGATTAGGTGTAGCAAATTGTCCCTTAGTGCCCAAGATTGGATGGATTAGCCATGGTAAACAGTAGGAGGCTTAAATCACTCGAGAGGTGTCATAAACTATGGGTGAATCCTTGAAACCAAATAAAAGGTCAGTACAATTGAAATTGCTTGCTACACATGTCATCATTCAACACTATTGCCTCAGTTGTTTCTGTTTCTCTAAAGTGAGTGCTTCATTCTTACTCTGTTGCCACATTGCACATGCAGACACAGGGAGAATGTGCAAACTCCACAAAGTCACCCAAAGCTAGAGTCAAACCTGGCCTCCTGGTGCTGCAAGGCAGCAGTGCTAACCACTGTGCCAACAGACCGCACACTTGATTAATACTTGAGGATCAATCAAATAGTTAGGCTGGCATGGTGCAAAGATGCTTATCTGGTAGAGAGAGTGGCATTAGTGGTTGAGCCTTGTTTTCATTCACAGTGAATGGACCAAATAATGTGTGGAAATCCTGTCAGCATTATCTGAGGCTATTGTCCCAGAGTGCAAATGTCAGCCTTGGGACAGTGTAACTTTTATTTCTTGTCTGGATATTAATAATTGGAAGCATTGATTTGAGTGTTTACATTGATTAAAATTCTTAACAATTTTTGATTGAGAATGTTAAGCATTACTTACCGTATGTAAACATTTGATATTCAGGTAATGAGCATTCCCTTCACCTACCCGAGGAAGATCTGATTTATTACCAATGTTGGAAGCCTTTCTGCAAGAGCAAAATAATTTATTCTCTTGTGTTGTTAGTCTGAATTATTTTGTGGCCTGGTTGTGCATTGTATGTGATGCATTGATTGGTTAATTGTTGTTATGGTAACATGGCAGCAGACTGGTTGTGAAATGGGTTTTAGCTATTTAAGGGTATAATAATGGTCCTATCAGGTCACTTCAATTAGTCTGTTAATTACACTAACTGCATGTGTCATTGAAATAGAGTAAAGGGAAAAGCAAGTCACTTGTGTTATCTGGTGTCATTTAAAACTGCAACCAACTGCATTTATCTAGCACCTTTAACAAAGAAAAAACACAAGGCATTTCAAAGAGTCAAAAGAAAATAACTGCACGTTCAGACTAAGAAGGAGCTCATTGGAGAAATGACTGAAGATTTGCTAAAAATAAATGTGCCCGAGAAGGGCACTTATGGGATGAGAGAGGCACAGAGGCTTTGCAAAGGAGCACAGGACACAGGTATGTAAAAGCAGAAGGATGGGGTGGATGCACAAGAGTCAGAAATAGGGAGTTGGAGAGTGACATTGTAGAGCTGGAGGTTTCCAGAGAAAGGGTGGAATGAAATCCTGGGAGAAATTAAACCATGCCCACTAAAAACATGTCATAAGGCATGATGAGGAGAGTTTTCTTGTCCTGCCCACCATGGGAATTGTAACAGGCAGGGGTGGACCATGCAAAGGTCCATTGTCCTTGGGTGGGGCTTTCTGGTTTTGGGGCAAGCATGCTGGAAAATCCTGCCCATGAACTTTATTCAATGTAGAATCTTTGAAACTGACTTTTCCTTTAAAAAGTGACAATATGTTGCAAAGGTGACTGCCTCAACTCTTCCAATGCTGAGAGGTTTGAGCAGGACAGTGCTGTGGCATGGTGGGCTATAGCTGCAGCCCTTGAGAACCTGGCCCAGTTACAGAGGATCATGGCTGAGAGGCTGCAGAGCTTGCAGGAGACCCAGCTGGACAGTGCCAAGACACAGCAGGCTATGGCAACAGCCCTTAAAAAAATGTGGCCCAGCCACCAAGGGTCATGGTTGAGAGACTGCAGAGCATGGCCTGATCTCAGAAGACACTTGTTGCTGCTTTTGACAGGTGTCTACCAACTCAGAGGGCTATCACTGAGGGCTTGCCCACCATGGTTAGAATGCAGGTGGTCCTCCAGGACTGGCAGGGCCAGATGACACCCAAGCTTCTGGAGCTCACTAGATTTCCTCATTCCACTGATAATTGGTCTTATGACTTCATATTTTTAAAGTAAAAGTTTATTTATTAGTCACAAGGCTAATATTAACACTGCAATGAAGTTACTGTGAAATTCCTGTAGTCACCACACTCCAGCACCTGTTCAGGTCAATGCACCTAACCTGCACATCTTTCAGTCTGTAAGAGGAAACCTGAGCACCTGGAAGAAACCCATGCAGACATGGGGAGAATATGTCAACACCACATGGACAGTGGCCCAAGCTGGGGATCAAAACTGGGTCCCTGGCACTGAGGCAGCAGTGCTAACCACTATGACACTGTGCCATCATGCTGTTTCTGGCTATTTTACTGGGATTTTGGGAGAGGTCAGCTTTTTGGAACAGTGGTGGGCAACTTGCAGCCAGTGGGTTGTGAGAGAGCCATCAGGGTTCTAATTTTGTTAATATTGTGTGACTGGAGTTAGCAAGAGAGTGGAGCTAGGGAATTAAAGAATCTAAGAAAGAATGACAGAGCAGAGCAATTGGTTGTTGAGAACAAGTGGTACAGTGGCACAATAGTTCGCATTGCTGCCTCACAGCACAAGGACCCAGGTTTGATTCCCAGCTTGGGCCACTGTCTGCGTGGAGTTTGCACCTTCTCCCTGCATCTGCATGGGTTTCCTCCCAGTCTGAAAGACGTGCTAGTTAGGTGGATTGGTCATGCTAAATTCTCCCATAGTGTACCCAAATAGATGCTGGAATGTGGTGACTAGGGAATTTTCACAGTAACTTCATTGCAGTATTAGTATCACAAGCAGGCTTACTTGTGATACTAATACTGCAATGAAGTTACTGTAAAAATTAGTATCACAAATAAGCCTACTTGAGATACTAATAAATAATCTTTGAACTATTTGTTTTCTTCATTTAGCTTTAAACACTCTTACAATTAATTGTTAACTGAGGGTTTCTTTATAAGAAAGTTTTTATAACAGCAGTTGTAAAGCAGTAAGGTTTATCAGTATAACTAAAGGTAAATAAATATAAATACATTAAAATAAAATAGATACCTAAATCACATGTCATTAAAAAAATGACTAACTTTTACATAAGAACATAAGAAATAGGAGTAGGCCATCTAGCCCTTCGAGCCTGCCCCGCCATTCAATATCATGGCTGATCTGTCGTGGCTCAGTTCCACATTCCCGCCCTCTCCCCATAACCCTTAATCCCCTCGCTTATCAAAAACCCATCAACCCGCGTCTTAAAAATATTTAGCGAGGCAGCCTCCACCACCTCAACGGGCAGAGAATTCCAGAGATTCACCACCCTTTGAATGAAGAAGTTCCTCCTCAACTCTGTTCTAAACCACCCCCCCTCCCCCCTTTATCTTGAGACTGTGCCCCCTAGCCCTACTGTCTTTGAGCAGGAAGAGTCTCTCCACCTCTATCCTATCCATCCCATTCATCATCTTATATGTCTCAATGAGATCTCCCCTCATTCTTCTAAACTCTAACAAGTACAAGCCTAGTTTATTCCACCTCTCCTCATAGCTCAACCCCCTCAACTCTGGCATCAGCCTAGTAAACCTCCTCTGCACTCCCTCCAAGGCCAAAATATCCTTGCGTAAGTATGGTGACCAAAACTGCACACAGTACTCCAGCTGCGGCTTCACCAATGCCCTATACAGCCACAGCAAGACCTCCCTACTTTTATATTCAATCCCCCTCGCTATGAAGGCCAGCACTACATTCACCTTCCTGACCATCTGCTGCATCTGCAGGCTGGGTTTTTGCGACTCATGCACAAGGACCCCAAGGTCCCTCTGCACTGTTGCCTGCTGCAGTTTTTTGCCACGCAAGAAGTAGTCCTTCCTACCATTATTCCTGCCAAAGTGGACCACCTTGCACTTGCCAACATTAAATTCCATTTGCCATTTCCGGGTCCATTCGCCCAGCCTATCTAGATCCTTCTGCAGACTCTCCACACCCTCTGTGCAATTTGCCATTCCCCCAATCTTGGTGTCATCAGCAAATTTCGACACCATACACTCGGTTCCCTCCTCCAGATCATCTATATAAATGGTAAATAGCTGAGGCTCCAGCACCGACCCCTGGGGCACTCCACTAGTCACCAACTGCCAATCCGAATAGCACACATTAACCCCCACTCTCTGCCTCCTATTTGACAACCAATCCTCTATCCACGCTAACACCCTACCCCCAACTCCATGCCCCCTTACCTTCTGCAATAACATCTTGAGGTTTAGTTGTAGCTGGTGTTAGATTTGATAACCAGAGTAAATTGTAATATACATTAAATGTAAATTTTTTTTATTTTTCCATTTGAAATTAATAGTTCAATAAATATGACTGAGCATTTTCTGTAACTTCATATGAAATATTTAGTGCCTGTTAAGTGTATTTAATCTTCATGGGATAATGGTTAGTGCACATGCCAATTTCAACATTATGGCTCATTGTGAAGGAGGGCCACTCATACAGCCCATTCAGTAGCCTGGATTGCCTATCACTGTTTTAGTAAGAAAGGAGTCTTGGAAAAAGCAGAGATGTAAAGATGCTAGTCCATTTCCATGGCTTCATGCAAATTTTTTTTTTAAATCCAAAGATTGATCTCCTTGGAGCTCTGCTAACTGCTTGATCCACCTGGTCAGAAAAATCCACAAAAACATAAGCCCACTGACCAAGTTAGACCCCAGCCAATGACAACATCTCATGCCTGTTTACAGAAGGACCCTGCCAGTTTCAGCTTTGCACTGAGCAGGCAGGGTTAGCTTAATGACAAAGTCCCCAAGTTGATCAAGGTGTTTTAAGAGGTATTTAAGGGGAAATCATTACCTTCCTTCTCCAGAATGATCCTGACCCATGGACAGTTTTTCAGAGCGAGATCCAATCCTGTATGGTATGGTTTAGACAGGTTTAGGAATTGACAGCTAAATCAGCTGCAGCAGGAAATAACCAGGCTGAGAGACAGTGAAGGTTCTGCTGGGGACATGAGCATCACCTTATAATGGTGGAGATGATTCACTGGTTGAACAAATTAGTAGCTGCAGAGGTATCATAGCCACAAGGGGCGGAGTGCAAATCTAAAAATAGGATGAGGGAAATTTTCACTGACACTAAAGGGCAATAGCTGAGCACTCACCTTTTGTAGAAAAGGACTAGTTTTTTTTCAAGCCTGTTTCTTTGCATCACCTTCATTACCTATCACTCAAATGCAACTGGGAATTGTAAGAAATGGAAGGTCTTAAAACTCAAGATTATTGTAGATTTTTCTCTTCTGGGAACCCCATTTCCTATAAGGCCCTTCAGCAGTGCATCACAACCTTCATGGGAAGAATCTGTAAGTAGAAGGAAAGAAAGACTTGCATTTGTAGTACTTTACATGACCATGGGATGTCCAGAGAAAGTACGTTTAAAGTGTAGTACTGTTTTACTGTAGGAAACATAATAACCAATTCACACACAAACAGCAATGTGATAATGACGAGGTAATCTGTTTTGTGATGTTGATTGAGGGATAGGCATTTGCCAGGACACCAGGATGACACCACTTATTATTAAAATAGTGCCACAGGATCTTTTGAACACATCTAAGGGAGCTGATGGGGCTCAGTTTAATGTCTTATCTCAAAGATAGCATCTCTAATAGTGCTGCACTCCCTCAGTACTAAACAGGATAGAAAGATTATTTAGAAGAGGTTACGTAGCAATGAGCTAAGATTGGTATCTACACTGAAGGCTGTTGAATAAAATAGCTGATAAAATTGTTCAGGATTCGCCACCCCACTCAAAATCACCCCACAGCTATTTTCCAGTGACAGAGGCACCTCACCACTGGCAGAACCTTTCCAATTACAGCATTTTCAGCCTATTAATGCATTGCAGCGCAACACCTCAAAGTCCCCTGCTCTCCTAAGTTTGAACTCAGTGGTAGGAGCCCTCTTACATGCTGTCTGCTGTGGCTCAGCTGGTAGCACTCATCTGTCACAAGGCTGAGTTCAGGGGCCATTCCAGGGACTTGAGCACCAAAATCAAGGCTGACACTCCTGTGCAGTACTGGTGGTAACTGCACATGCCATCTTTAAGATGAGACAATGAACCAAGACTCCATCAGTCTATGCAGGTGGATGTAAAGGTCCCCTGGTGTTATTTCCAGTGTCCTGGCCAATAGTTAACCCTCAATCAGCATCACAGAACAGATCATTTGGTTATTTTCATACTGCTGTTTATGGAAGCTTGCTATACACAAATTAGCTTCCTTTTTAAAATTTTTCCTTGCGTTTTCTGCAGAAAACATTAAACAATCTTTCTTGAACTTGGAGTGCTGCCCATAGATCTATCAGTGCAGATATCTGATACCACTTGGAGGCAAAAACTTGCATTTGTGTAGCACCTTTAAGATAAAAAGACTTCCCATTCAAATTCAATTTAAAGAAAACATTTGTGCACTATAGACAGAATTTCTCATCCTTTCCACCCACAAGATCTCTGATCCTGCTGATGGTGCATCCCAGCCACAGATGTCCCAGTGGTGGTGGGTGGAGTCAATGAAAAATTCCACTGATAGCAGCAGGATCAGAAGGTTCCACCATTGGTCAATGGTGTACTGCCTCCCACCTTCAAGAAACATGCCACTGGAGTGGTGGGGTCCAGTGAATCCCACCCATACAATCCTTCACCTCACACACATCACCTACATTCAGGAGAAAGTGATTCACAGGCTTCAAATTTAACCAATGAACAGCCCTACCACTTTTCCCTGCAGCAACTCTCTAAGACACAGGTAAAGGCATTGTGAAGGGTTAAAATCCTCCAATTCTAAATCCCTCCTTCAGCAAAGTGATCGTGTTAACGACAGCACAACCAAGTGGCACTTACATAGCAGCGACCTTCTCATATTCAGTTTGTGTTCTGCCAGGACCACTTAGCTCCTGACCTTATTGGAGCCTTGGACCAAACATGGACAAAGGAATGGAATTCAAGAGGTTCTTTGTTCCTTTAGGATGGGGATGGAGGGATATAGTCCCTGGAAAGATAGGAGTTAAGTTCAGTTAGGCACATGGTCGGTTTAGGTTTGGAGGGTCAAAGAGCCTGTTTGTGTTGTAATTTTTTGTTCTTTAGATGAGGTGAGAGTGATGGCCCTTGACATCAAGGAAGCATTTAATTGAGTGGAGTGTCAAGGAGCCTGAGTAAAACCGATATCAATGGGAGTCAGGGGAACAATAAAGGAAGATGGTTTGATTGTTGGAAGGCAATCACCTCAGGCATTCCAGGTCCAACCAACTTCAGATGGTTTATAAATGACCAACCTTCAGTCACAGGGTCAGAAGTGGGAATGTACACTGATGACAGCATTGTGTTCAGCACTATTTGCAACTCCTCAGGTGGACTGCTTTGGTACAAGACCTGGACAACATTCATGTTGAATGTTAAATAACACATCATTTGTGCCACACAGTGACCATCTTTGACAAGAAAAATTTAAGTATCTCCCATGTCAAAGGACACTACCATCACTGAATCTCTCTCTAGCAACATCCTGCAGGTTACCCTTGACCAGAAACTGAACTGGATTAGTCATTAGTCCAAAGATGTGCAGGTTAGGTTGATTGGCTATGCTAAATTGTCCCTTGTTGCCAGAGGGATGAGCAATGAAAAGTCATGGGGTCATGGGATAGGGCCATGTGGCATTGTGGTCAGTGCAGGCTCAGTGGGCCAAATAGCCTCCCTCTGCACTGTAGGGATCTTATGATGTAAATACTGTAGCTATAGGTGCAGATCAGCAGCTGGGAATTGTGGACAGTAACAACTCTGAATTCCCCAGAGCCTGTCCACCATCTATAAGGCATAAGTCAGAGGTCTGATGGATGACTGCAGCTCCAACAACATTCAAGAAGCTCCACACTATCTTGGATACAACAGCCCACTTGATTGGCACCCCATTCACCATCTTCAACAATCACTCATTCCATCATTAGCACACTGGCAGCATGAGTACCATCTTCGGGTAAACCATTTAGGACAGAGATAAGGAGACACTTCACCCAAAGAATGGTGAGCCTGTGGAATTCATTACCACATGAAGTAGTTGATGCCAAAATATTGAATGTATTCAAGAGATGGCTAGATATAGTATTTGGGGCAAATGGAACCAAAGGTTATGGAGAGAGAGCAGGCTTAGGCTATTGAGTTGGATCAGTCACGATCGTGATAAATGGTGGAACAGGGTCAGAGAGCCAAATGGCCTCTTCCTGTTCCTATCCTCTGTATTTCTATCTACTAGACAATGCAGCAACTCCCAAAGGCTCCTTTCAAAGTCATGACCTCTACCAACCTGGATGAACATGGGCAGCAAGGGAATTTCACAGTAACTTAATTGCAATGTCAATGTAAGGCTATTTTGACTAATAAACAAACTTTAAAGACACATGGGGACACAGCTACCTGCAAGTTTCCTTCCAAGCCACTAACCATTCTGACTTGGAAGTATATCATGATTTCCTCACTTTCATTGGGTCAAAACCCTAGAACTCCCTTCCGAACAGCATTGTGGGTGTAACTATACCTCAACAACTGCAACAGTTTAAGAATGTGGTCCATCTCTATTGTGTTATTATGATATTATAATGTCTTGGGCTTATTTATTGTTCAAGACACAATGATCCAATCATTCATAAGAACAGGGTCTGATGAGAGCAGTTAGACATCAGCTGTCATTGAAATGCCTCTATTTTGAGATATCATTTCTTTAAAACTTACAGCTGACTGTAAATTTGATGTTTTAAAATAATTCAGCAAACCTCTTCAAAATACAAGGCTCTCTTCTGATGTGAAGATGAGAAAAGCAACAAGAACCCCCTCTGAAAAGGTGTGAAGAATGAACACCAAATCTCTACAGAAGAGGACAACTATCCAGTGCAGGAAGAGGATAAATGATCTCCTGTTTTCTGTCAGAGGAAGTCACTCTTCTCATTGCTCTCAACTCACACACACACCCATCACACATCCACAGGGATCTCACTCAATGCCAGTGCAAGAAACACCACCACAAACCATCATCTTCCCCATGGGTTGTGTCCTCATCACTTTACTGATCCCACTTACCATGCACAAATGCCAACATCCTTGTCATACACACTGGCATGCACCCTGCTTACACTCTCTCCATCTAGTTGGATACTTTCATTTAGGAGCAGCTGACACACAACAAAGAGCCTAGACTGACACAGGGTGCCAGAACTTGAGGTTTTACCCAAATCTTCCACACAGCCTCTTCTGACTAGGCCCCAATACCCTGCACTCTTCCCCCTACATCCTGTTCCTCCCAACCCCCTCCCTGTCCCACACCCTTCCCTGTTACCCCAGTCTTGCTCCAGGCTCCAATATTACCCAATCCCATTCAAGTCATGGCAGGCCACTCTCAGCCAACAACTAGTCACCCCAATCAGAGCTGGTAATCTCAAGTCAAAGGCTGGCCAGAAACTACCCTGAGTCAAAGGCTGGTCATCCCCAGTCAGAACCTGGTTATATCTGAGTCAAAGCTGCTTACCCCCAGTCAGAGCCAGTACCCCTGATTCAGCCCACTTTTGCTTTACTCCACCAAGAAGTCTGGTGAGGGCTTCCTCCAAGAATTGTGGTGTAGCCTTTCTGGCTGCTATCACCTGCAGCTGCTGGGGAATGATTGCTGGGGAGCCATTTATATGGAGGTTGCCAGTGATTGGTGCAATTTAAGGGGGAAATTAAGGTTAATTAAAGGGGGACCTTTAAAGCTGCGGGTGCAGCTTTATTCTCATGGCCATAAAAAGTTTTGTCATTAAGGCTCAAGATTCAGTCAAAAGTTATTTCACAGCCATCGGCATGATTCACCCCCTTTTTCTCACTGTATCTGATGCCCCACCAAATTGTGGTAACATTTCTCCCAACAGTTGGATTATATGACATATTTCCTTTCTAGTGATATCAAGCTGATCCCTTAAAGGCAAATTACCATAATCAATAGCTCTTCAAGGGCAATTTGGGATGCGCAAAAAATGCTGGTCTCGCCAGCAATGCCCACAACTCGTGAAAGAATGAACAAAAATCCACTTTAGTTAAAAGTGATACAAACGCTGCAGAAAGGGTTCCCACTAAAACTAGGATGGGGCCTACCTGACGTTCAAAAATCATGACAATGATGTCCTTGCTACCACAGTGTCATTTTAACATCAAAATGCTGCAATGTCTATTTCTTGGCCACAGGAATGTGGCATGAGGCTGGAAAAAAGTTGAGTAAGTTTTAAAGCTTTATTTCTCTTTGATCACTGTTTAGGCACCATATTAGTTTGGTGGACCTCCTCACCTTCGGCATCCACTAGACACAAAGTAACTCTTTCCTACTAATTCTACCAGGACAATGATAGAATCACCTCCAACCACTAATTGCTGGAAACTGTTTGCTTGAGTCCCTGCTTCTCTGACCTCGCTGCAGCTGGAGCGTGGCATGAACAGCTGGTAAGATCATGTCCCAATATCTCCACAATCAGTTTAGTGTCATATAGGCAGGAATTCCCTGGCTGTTCGTACCAGCGGGATTCTCCAGTCCCATCAGCAGTGCATCTCCGCCCTTGGGTTTCACAAGGACATTGGGTGACATCAATGTGAAATGCCATTGACAGCGGTGGGACCAGAGAATCCTGTCACTAGCGAATGGCATGCCGCCTTCCGTTGTCAGGAAACACGTGGCTGGAGGCCAGAGAACTTCACCCATTGTGTTTCCTAACGTGCCAAGCAACACCTTGGGGTGTGGTGATTACATTAAAGGAGCTATATAAATATAAGTTATGACCACTAAAGTTAGAATAGGATGCCAATAAAACTGCTGCTCTCATCAGCCAGCCAAGTCCTGGATAGTGTTATGGAATTTTGCCGCTATCTAGCAAACTCAGTATTTTGTTTCCCAAGAGAGACCAGATAAAACCTTTCAGTGTTTTAAGTCAGCCTTTGTTCAAGTATAGCAAGGAAATCTGCCTTCCACAAGGTGGTGTACAGACTTTCTGAGTAATTGATGACATGAGCAATTATACGTTTGGTTAACTTACAAGTAATTAGTGTATGCCGATCACAAGTATGCATTTGTCTGAAGTCATTGATACAATACTTCTGATTACTTCATTTATGTTAGGGGAATATAGTTACCCAGTTACAGCCTCTATATTCTTGTCTGATTATAATGATTAATTACTAGTGGAGTATACCTACATGTCTACACCAACCAGACATCCATACATGTTGTTAATGGCCATGATCTTGTGATTATCAGAGTTCCATTCTCCTGTCCCTTGTTCAGCTTGTTCATGCCACCCATACGTAAGTGTGGGAACTACTCAAAAACGTCTTCACAGCAGCTTCTCAGGGAAGTGTGCTATACTTAATTGTAACTCTGTTACACTTGGCAAAATCTCTTCAGATGGGATTGCAGAAAGTCTTATTTAAATGTTGTCAACCTGGCATTAGGCTATTGGTTCATGGGCACCTTTTATGACCCCCCACCGCTCCCCCACCATCTATAAGATCAAGGTCATAATGTCTATGAAGGTAGATAGCATGATGATGTATTGTTTGATATTGTTGAATTGAACTCTATGAGAAGCAGGTTGCAAGTTGCTGGGAGAGCATTCTGCTCCAGCTGTGTGAGATGATATTGTCTGATAGTGTACAATCTGCAGTTTAATTGGTACTGACCAAGAGATTTACAATGCCATCCCTGTAAAGCATCAAATTACAACTACTAATGTCTCCTTCAGTCTCCAGAGGCTTGCTTACCCATTCTGAACCCATTTCTGCAGACCCATCATAACAACAGGGAGCAGTGGGAAAGGAGGTAGAGTAGGATGAGGAGAAGGGGCAAATGCATTCTCACTTCATACACTGTACTGAGTTTATGAAAGAGGATGATAAAAGTCACCACTTCCCACCACCTCTCCTATTCCTGACTAAGTGTTTTGGACGAAGACCCTGTCCCATGTTCTCCTGCACCGATTGTGCTAATATTACTCCATGTTTCACATGCTTTCTTATTTCCATGCACCAGCTCAAATAGTGTCACTTCAAGGAGCTTTAGAGAGCATGTGGCAGCAGGCATATCAGAGCAATGGAGTTAGAGATGATTTGTGTAGTGCTAGTTCCACAATGGAAGTTGCTGCTGTGTAGCATTTTCCTGCTACACAATAGCCAGACAATTACCACCTCCAACAAGAGAGAATCTAACCACCTCCACTTGACATTCAGTGAATGACATTAGCATCACTGAATCTACCGCTATCAATACCCTGGGGGCTTATCAATAGAGACCTAACTGGACTGCCCATATAAATACAGTGGCTACAAGAGCAGGTCAAAGGCCCAGAATTCTTCAGCAAGTAATTTACCTCCTGACTCCCCAAAAGCCTGACCTCCATCTGTATAGTGCAAGTCAGGAGTGTGCTGGAATACTCTCCACTTAGTTGGACATGTACAGCTCCAACAACACTCTAGAAGCTCGACTGAAACTCACATTCCACAAAAAAAACCCAAAATGGAATCATGAGACTTGAATCTGATGGATTCTCACCTGAAAGGAAGAATGCCCCAGAAATATCGGGTCTACATGCTAGAAATTCAATCTTTCAGGATGTGCAGTAATTGAGGTGTGTCATTCTGAAGTCTACGGCCTCATTTGCAGTAACACAGGGACGCTGTGCCCCAGGCAAGGCAATGTGTACATTGTTGGGAAGTCTAGTTTGATGATCAACACATCCAGGTTTGAACTTAATTTCTGACTCTTTCACTTTACTGTCACCAAATTTATGTGGAGAATATGCCAAAAGGGCCATTGATTTTAGGCCCCTTTGCCTCTCCACTCTTTCTGAAAAACAGTTTCAATGATCAACTACCTCTCAGGAATCTTTCCACATCTTCTATCTGAATCTATTTCTGCTCACCCTTAAGTTACTTCACACGTTCTGTTGTCTCATGCAAACAGAAATAGTTTTGACTGATCTTAATCCCTCAGTTTTATTATTTTGAATAGCTCATTCATATCACCCGCTGGTCTTGAACCTTGAGTCTGCCTATATGTTTTGTTTTCTATATCTTTGTTATTTTAATAATGCATTATGTACTTTACCCAGCTTAGCCATTCTGTCGTGTGGAGTCTGGAACTGCACCTTATGGGCTGAATTTAATGGAGATGGCAGTATCTATAGGACCATAGAATCCTTACAGGGAAGAAAGAGGCCACTTGGCCCAACTGAGTCTACACCGACATTCCGAAAGAGTGTCCCACCCAGTCGCTCCCCTCCACATATCCATTTACCATGGCTAATCCACTTAATATTCACATCTTTAGACACTAAGGGGCAATTTTCCATGGTCAATCCACCTAACCTGCACACTTTTGGACTGTGGGAGGAAACCAGAGCACCTGAAGGAAACACACATAGACACACAAAGAACTTGCAAATTCCAAATTATCCAATTCTGGAATTGAACGGGAGACTATCTCAACCTTCTCTGCTTTGGTGCTGTGATGATGTGGAGATGCTGGTGTTGGACTGGGATAAACACAGTAAGAAGTCTCACAACACCAGGTTAAAGTCCAACAGGTTTATTTGGTAGAAAACGCCATTAGCTTATGGAGCTCTGCTCTTTCGTCTGAAGAAGGGGCAGAGCCCCAAAAGCTAGTGGCGTTTGCTACCAAATAAACGTGTTGGACTTTAACCTGATATTGTGAAACTTCTTACTGCTGCTGTGAGGCAGCAATGCCAACCACTGTGCTACTGTGCCATCCTATGCACTAACTAAAGAACCGGTGGCAACTTCACTGTGGCTATTTCTGGGAGCCATAATCCCAGTTAGGTTCTTACTTGCCTACACTCAGAGAAGGTCCCACCTCCAAGAACTGCCAGCCAATCAGAGGGCCTGCAGCTATTCAGCATCCGAAGCACCAAAATGAATGGTGGCCACAGCTGGGACTGCAGTAGGCCTGGGAAGAGGGGCAGCCATGGTGGCCTGGAAGAAAGGTAAATGGAATGACCTTGGCAGGGCCAGTCAGGCAGAGCCTGAGGAGGGGCAGGTGTGGAAAGCAGGGAGTGATCCTAGCTGTTGGAAGGGTCCTACGTGAGTTGTAGAGTGCCTGAATAAGAGAGATTCTGTTAGCAAAGGAGGGATGAGGCCCTTAATCAACCACTTCAGGGCCTCTAGTGATCTGGGGGGAGGGAGTCTATTCCAACCTTCTCTGTCCTGAGTTTATCCCAACCATTGCTTCCCACCCAATTCTACATTCCCCTGACACAACTGGCTCCTGGTCGGAGGAATAACAGCATCACATTCTGTCCAACACTATAGCTAAGTGCTGACAAATGCTTTAAGTAAAAGCAATATTCTTATGCAACTTAATATTCCATAATATTCTATTCATTTTTTGACAGTTGCCATGAGATAGCTAAATGTCTTGGGGGATCTATTATGATTGAAGGATCCTTTACCAGATCCATTTTAATTAGTACTTTCCATTAATCTTGTAATCCTTCTGCCTCGTTTCATGTCCCTAACTAATTATTTCACATTTTTCCAAGTTAACTTGCTACCAATTGTCTGTCCGTATCTTTCAGTCTAGCTTTTCTCCATCTTTTACCATATTAAAGTGACAGGCTCTGTGGAGACAGTTTATAATCCAATGATAACTGTACAGCCTTACTGATTCTGTATTAAAAGCGTGTGATAATGAGATTACTCATTTCATTCTTGTGGGTAAAAGAATTGTTTCATTTCCTCAGAAACTGGCTCATATACTCATCCTGTAAGTATTTTGTCCCTCACTTTGGACAGAAGTGGATCTCGACTGATTCAGCTCTTGATATGCTTGGCCAAGACTGGCAATGTGTCTAAAAATTTAAAGTCATGATGATTTTTTGTGTTGCTGGAGTATATGTTGAATCTTCTTGTCAGGGTAGGTGGCTAAGAGAATTCACATTTGCTACGTGCGTTCCAGGTTGGTGCTTGAAAGTATATTCATAGGCGGACAGAATTAATGTCCATCGTTGTATTGCTGAGGCAGTCAGTGAGATAGCTTTATCCTCTTTGAAGAGAGCCAAGTATGGTCAGAAACGATGGTTGACTGTCTACACTGCAATTACTGGTGGAATTTCTTGGCGCCAAAGATGATAGATAGTCCTTTTGGCCTCTGAGAGGGTTCTTGACACATACCCTATCGGTCTTTCAGAGCCATCATCCATCTCATGTAACCGTACTGCACCAACAAATGGAGTGGCGTCGCAGGTCAATGGGTTTAAGAGTACTGACAGGCTTGAGAAATGCAGCAATTTGCTTAACTATGTTGAAGCATCCTCCTGAAAAATGATCTGAGACTTATAATGGTGTTTTTCAGCAGAGTATGCAATGGGGCCAATACCATCTAAAAGTTTGGTAAAATAAATGTCCATAGTAGTTTTCCATTCTCAAAATTGATTTGCATTCAGTTGTGTTTGGTGGGGGCAGCTACCTCCTTTATTGCCTTGACTCGTCTTCTACTGGTTGTGCTCCTTGTGCTTTTACTACAGTGTCCCAGGTAGTCACCTCAATGGCCTGAAAGGTGCACCTCTCTTTCTAAAGGTGAACTTTGTGCAATCCCTTTAATACTTCTTTAAGGTTTTCTAGATGCTCGGCCTCTATCGATCCAATAATAAGGACATCATCAAGAGATACTAGAACCTGGGGCAGCATCGTGGCATAGTGGTTAGCACTGCTGCCTTACAGCGGCAGCGACTGGGTTCCATTCCCTGCTTGGGTCATTGTCTGTGCGGAGTCTGCATATTCTCTCCATGTCTGCGTGGATGTGTTCCAGTTTCCTTCCACAGTCCGAAAGATGTGCTGGTAAGGTGCATTGGGTATTCCGAGAGAGAATTCAGCATGGCCAAACAGGTGCTGGAGTGTGGCGACTAAGGATTTTCACAGTAATTTCATTGCAGTGTTAATGTAAGCCTACTTGTGACTAATACTTTAACTTCAACCCATGGTAGCCCCTGTAGCAAACTCTTCATTGTCCTATGGTATATTGCACATACAGAAGACACGCTAAAAGGCAGGTACGTAAACCTGAATAGGCCTTTGTGTGTGTTTATTGTGACATACCCCAGGAAGTTGCTGGTATGCATGACTCATTTAATTCAAGTTGCTGGTATGCATGACTCATTTCCAGCTTTGTGTAAGAGTGACTCTTGCCAACTTTGCACAGGGGTCTTCAATTCTTGGGATTGGATATTTATCCAGTGTGGTGGCCTGATTAACTGTTGACTTATAATCACCGTAAATGTGGGCGGCTGTGAAAAGTTTCCATATGGGGACAGTAGGTGCTGCTCATTCCAAGAATTGAACTGGCTGGATAATGCCTGGTTTTTCCGGTATCCAGCTGCAGAGTCCCACCTGAAAGAATTGGGAGCCACCTCTAAATCCGCATAAATCTTAACTTGTAGTCCTTTGATTTTGTCTAAATCATCACAGTAGACAGACGTGTATTTTGTTATCAGTTCAGGCGGTCACCCTCCTGCACTTGAAAAATTCCAGCCCAGTTCAATTTGATTTTCTTGAAGCTAGTCACAGCCGAGAAGGCTCGGTCCTTCATTTATCTCTGGGAGATGGGTAGATTGTTGGCCATAGCTTATAGGTACCAATATGGTGCCTTTTATTTTTATTATTTCTCCCGTTGGGCTCCCTCCCTTAGGTATTTGAAATGTGCGCTCACTGTGGCTGATGCCTCTGTATCCAGTTCCATTTTAAGAGGCTTCCCATTTGCCCTGTGTGTTCCAATCATAGGGTCTATTTTGCCTGTTTTTAAATTAAACAGAGAGTGAATACCAGAATTACTAGTGCTAGATTTTTCCTCATTGCATACTTGTAACATTTTGGTTGATCGATTACTTGGCAATCTTGACTTAGCTCTGCACTGCTTTATCAAATGTGACATTAAAAACATTTAGCCTCCTTATACTGACCTGGTTCAGGAGCATGGTTACCTCCACATTGGTAACATTCCACTTTAAATATTACTGACTGATTGCCTTTTTGTTTCCCACTTTGTGGCTGCTCCGGCAGTTTTGGTGCCACAGCTGGCTGTCGGTTCCTGCTCTAACTGGTGAACCATTTTGTGTGCTCTGCAGCTCTTGTGCACATTTTTTTCAGCACTTTCCATAGGCAGTGCTATCACCATTGCTCATTTAAAATTTATGTTGACCTCCGCAAAGAATCTGCAGTGAATGGTATTGTTGTTCATGCCACAGACTAACCTATCATGTAACATATCATTTAGGGTGGCTCCAAAATCTCAATACTCTGATAACTGCTTCAGTTTAACAATGTAACTTGCAACCTGTTTGCCTGGGGTGTTCACCCTTGAATTAAATTTGAATTTCTGGAGTATGGCTGATGGTTGAGATTGCAATTGAGCCTCCACTAAATCCATGAGTTCACTAAAGGATTTAGAGTCGGGCATGCTTGCAGTTATAAGACTATGAACAAGGTTATAGGTCTGAGTTTCACAGAACTTAGAAGAATAACTTTATATTTCACCTCCTCCTCTATTTTGTTTGCTTGGAAATAAAACCCAAAGCTCTCAAAACATTGTGCCCAGTCCTCCGTGGAGGAATCAAATGGATCTATTCACCCAAAGAGAGGCATTCTGGTGTGTGCGTTTTTTCTCAGACTTCAGCAGTGTCGAGATGATTTATCCTTGTTACCAGATATAAAGATATACTTTCACAGATTTAATTTGTGAACAGGGCAAGTATTTACTAATAATAATTGCAGTGCAGCCACATGGCTGTAACTAGCTCCCAAAATGTCATTGCCTCGGAGCCTTTATCACCACGGGATGATTCCCAATTGGTCAGCTGATCTTTTTCTGCTGTTTTGCTATTAAAGGGACATCACCACAATTGCCCAATGGTTTGCAAACGGTTAAAACAACATTTAGCTGATGACTGTGACCCCAGAAACTTGGAACTGAAGTCACACAGCTGCCATACAGAATGTGCTAGTGCTTCATTACACATGGTTAACAAAGACATTGGCACTCAACCCTTTTTTTCAGAAGTGTGGAGGAAATTGTTGTCACAGTATTGAGCCTACTCATTCACAATTGCAGGAATGGAGCTATTAACAGGATATGCTTTTTTAAAATTAATTTGACTCCACATTAGGGGGCTGTGATTCTCCCATCCTGCTGTGCTAATTTTTTTGGTGGGCTGGGAGATTCTCACACTGGCCGATTCGTGGGGTTTGCACGTGCATTTGTGCCCCGCTAGTATCTCCCAGTGCCAGATTTCTGGTGGTGTCAGATCTGCACTGGAAATCGGTGCAAAGACCATTTAAATAGTGATTTGCATATAATTTAAATGTGATTAGCAGGCCCGGGACTGAAGTCTCGGGGCCTGCTAGCATTCCCCCCACCCACCCACCCTGCTCCCCCCCTCCCCCCTGCCAGAGAGATTCACTCCAGCGGGGTTTACAGTAGCTCTCCACTAACAGCGAACTAGGGGCCCACCCCCACTGAAGTGAAAGGGAGGCAATTGGGCCCAACAGAGGGTTGGGCAGCAGGAGAGTGTCCCCTTGGCATTGGCACCCTGCCAGTGTCAGCCTATGCCTCTGGCACTGCTGAAGGGGCAAAGTGCCAATTCCAAGGGGGCATCTTTGTACTGCCAATTGGGCATGGGGCAGTGCAAAGGGAGTGGGGCCTGATGGGTGTGGCCTGGTGAGGGTGGAGCCTAGGGGGCGATCAGTGCAGGAGGGAGAGGTCCCGCTCCCACTTTGATTAGGGACCGTTGGAGGAAAGAGGGATGGCAACATTGGGGTGGGCTGGGGATGGGGGGGTGGGGGGGGGTGGTGATGTGGTGGGGGAGGTCAACCTGTAAGCGGGTGGGCCTCAAGACTGCAGGGGTAGGTCAGGACTGTCGTTCGTGTCTCATGAACTTGATCGAGTTTTTCGAAGAAGTGATGAAGATGATTGATGAGGGTAGGGCAGTGGATGTTGTCTACATGGACTTCAATAAAGCCTTTGACAAGATCCCTCATGGCATACTGATGCAGAAGATGAAGCCGCATGGGACACAGTTCTCCAAAATGTGGCCTAACTAGCGTTCTATACAATTGCAACATCAGACTCCAGCTTTTATACTCTACACCCTGTCCTATAAAGGCAAGCATACCGTATGCCTTCTTCACCACCTTCTCCACCTGTGCTGCCACCTTCAGGGATTTGTGGACTTGCACACATAGGTCCCTCTGTGTTTCTGTACTCTTGATGGCCCTGCCTTTATTGTATAACTCCCCCCTACATTAGTTCTTCCAAAATGCATCACCTCGCATTTATCTGGATTAATTCCATCTGCCATTTCTCCGCCCAGTTTTCCAGCCTATCTGTATCCTGCTGTATTGTTCAACACTGTTCATAGCTATCCGCAAGTCCAGCCATCTTTGTGTCATCCGCAAACTTGCTGATAAGAATGTGGGAGATTCTTCTCCAAACTCCCACTGAAAAAAGCCAGAGTGAATTACTCCAATTTTGACACAAATTCGATACTTAGAATTATTTTTGGGAAGAATTCTACCCAGGGTATGTGTTTTGAAAGTGAAATGGATATAATCTGGCACCAACTCTGCTGTTAATACTGGAGGGTCATGACTGCAGTGTCAGGGGTGGGGGCGGGTGGTGCGGTGGGGGCGGTGGCACTGCAGTGGGCCCTAAATCACTTAACAGTGGCCACAAACCATAAAAACCCGGGGTTTATTTTGTTACCTACCTGGCAGAGTAGAACAGTCACCTCGAGCTCTGGTTCAGCAGGCAAGCAGTTACAAAGCTGGGCCACAGCAGTAAGAGTACCTGAGGAGAGCTTGTCCCACAGGGTAACACAGCCAATGATGACTGAAGTCACCTCTACCCTCAATTATTATGTCTCCTATTATAGTGCACTTTGCAGGCTAACACAGGAAACTTCTGCATTATCAGACAATCCGCAGTCAAAAATCATTGCTAATGATGGCTTTGTACCAGCCACAGACAAAAGCAGAGCACAGATACAACAAGGGTCACTGTCATCCCAAGACAGCACTTCAGAGGTGTGAAAAGATCACGGTTCATCGTGAAGCTGATATTTCCAATATGATTGTGCTCTGCTGCATCCTATATAACTTTGCAATTTAAAGAAAGCTCCTGGCGGAGAAAGAAATTCAGCAACCAAGCCCAAAGCTGGGTGCAAACAATAATGCAGAGAATGTTAGCACAGCAACACCTTATAGACGATATTCTTGAGCATTTAATTGATTGAGCTGAGGGTCTGAGACACCGCTTTAATCAACTCTCCTGAGCAATGCGTTCAATCAATCAAAACATCGTCCCAAAACTGCGCTCTATTTCAACAAAAATGAGGTGCACCGTTAGTGAACACTGGAGTTAAGAACCACTATTTTCAATTGAACCTGTGCCAAGTGCTTCTTGCAACTCTCCACTCGCAGTGAGTTGCATACACCACCAGAGGGGGGTGTTTTTCTTCAAATAAAGTTTTGCTTATGATAACGCAAGACACATTGGGCCAGGTCTTCCATTTCTGCACTCACCAGCAGACAAAGTTACCGCCCATTCACTCTAATGGGCACAAAATCACAGGCTGGCAAACCCAGAGCAGAAAACCCTCATCATTATGGATTGCACAAAAATTATATGCTATTTGAACATTAGCTTCGGTAGTTTTGTCTCACAGAAGGAAATTATGCACCCATAAAGGTGTAGGCCTGATATTGGGCAAGATTTTCAAGGCTGGTTCAATTTCTAAATAAAAATCCTATTCTTCAAACTCATCCTTGTTGGGGGAGTTTACAAGATGACGATTCAGTATTTTATCATCAGTCAGTTAAACCATTTGAGACTATTAGCCTCATGTAGGTCATGTTAATGAATTAGTAATCCAATCATCTTGGGCTAATAATCTATCAGACACGAGTTTAAATTCCAACATGGCATTTTGAAAATTTGAAGCAACTTCTTCAAAAAATCGCAAAAGAAGAGAATGGTAGCACAGAACAAAATGACCATGAAACAGCCAGATTGTTGTAAAACACCAACTAGTTCACTGATGTCCTTAAGGAAAGGAACCCGCTATCCTAATGCAGTCTGACCATGGCTTCAGGATTATTAAGTTACGCGGTTATACAGGGGGAGTACATTGCAGACTTGCCAATCACAACCGCATGGATAATTTTAAAACATTTGATTGCAAATATCAGTTTCTTGCAAATGTGAAGAACACTAGAATAGAAGATACAGGGTAGAAAGAATCATTAAAAATAACTAATGTGAATGTTGGTTGGAATTTGGTTCGATTCTCCTAAAAAATGGCAAAGGAAAATGTTACTTATGGGTATTACAATTGCTTGGTTATTGTATCTATTTCAAAGTGCTCTTGTCTAATAATTTAGTGTCCTGCACATGATCCTATTAAATTTGACGTATATATTAAATGTAATATTTCTCACTGACTGTACAACTGTCAAATGTTTAACTTCTGTATTAAAGAACTTTATTTTATAAGCAACATAAAGGATACAATTCTGAACCATCTGAAATGAATATGATGGATGAAAACCAATATGGATTTATGAGCAGAAAATTATGCCTTGCAAAGTCACTCAGTGTCTCTGAATATCACCAAGCTGTGAATAATTCAGGGATATTTTGAATTTCTAAATGTATTTGATGACTATCTCATTATTGAAAGTCAGAAATTATAAAATTAAGGAAGAAGGAAAGTGTATCAAAAGCTGGTTAAGATGCTAGGAAAATTATGAAAAGAGCATATATTAATGTTAGTATGAAAGCAATATATTCAGTAGAATTTAAACATTATTCCTGTTTATATATTTTTACTTGAACACAAAGCTGTTGCTTTGTATTATTCTACAAGCTCAGGTCAGATGTCCTAAAATGCTTGGCTTAGTAGAAAATAACTCATTTGCAGGATTCTGGCAGCTTATTAACACAATTCTAATGTAAGACAGCAGTGTTCTACAGGCAAGCATGCGCAATTAGCAGAAGAGCTTTTAAGAAGCAAAGGATGGCTGATAATTGCAATAATAAAAGGAGGACCAGCAGGTAAGCTGAAACATTTCACCAGAATGACTTTACAGCCAGGTAAATGTCACAGAGCCCAGTGTAATATGATATTGTCCCACATTCCATGAATGACAACCACTTGCAGGATCTGACACTGACAGATGAGTAAGAGCACAGCAAAATGAAGAGAAGAAGAATGTGAAACTGAACGAATGACAAAAGTGGCGCTGATCCTGCTTCAGACATTTCGGGTGCAGCCATGCCGTGAACGGCACAAGCACAGGTGTCGGTACGTGTGCCGGTAGCATTAGAAGAGATCCTATCATCACATCAAATGGCCATTTTGGCTGAATTGATGCCCTTTCACTAACTTGTTCTGTGCATGTCCACTGAATGCTTGTGTTAATCACTCACAATTCAACAAGCGTTCGTAGAACCATAGAAAACTTACAGCACACAAGGAGGCTAGTTAGCCCACCTTGTTCATGCCAAAGCGAAGACACCTAGGTGCCCTTTCTAATTCCACCTTCCTGCACCTGCCCCATAGCCCTGTAGCCTACACTATGTAAGGTGGAGATCTGGGTACTTTTGGTGCCTCCACCACTAACTCAGGCAGCAAATTCCAGCCACCAGTACCCTCTGCATTAAAAAGTTCTTCCTCATGTCCACTCTATACTTACTGCTACTTACCTTGAATCTATGTCCCCTGGTCCTTGAATTCAAAAGTATGAGGGAACCCCAATAGCATTACTTAAAGGGCAGCCACCAAGTTGTACATGAAGTGTTTTTAACTTAGTTCTGCTTAAGCAAAACTATTGGAAGTACTGTGGAATAATTGGGTGGCTTTTACCTTGCTGCAGTAGAAACCAAGATAGTGGGCACTGGACATTACTTAGGTTATTCTATCAATACTGCCATTGGGCTGGCCACACTACCAGGCTGCAAGCTCTATATCATTCCCTCTTTGATCTTAGAAAGAAAACTCCTCCATGATCCTAAACAGTGAGAAAAGGCATCAGGCAGATTTGTCATTGCATCCAATATCTTGGTGTGCTTGTTCATCTGCATTGTCCTGGTTGCTGTACTTGCCTGAGTACCTTGCAGCCCAACTCCACTGTGACTGCTCCCTCCAATGAACTGGCAGCTGAGCTGTCTTTTTCTCCCTAGCCATGCTGCTGCTAGTTAAATGTGATAACCCAATATGTGAAGATCCCAAATCTCTAACGTTTGCACAATATCTGAACAGGACGCTGTTCACTGGCAGGGTGACAACAATTTTTGTGAATCCAAAAACACAAAATCAAAAGGGGAGGTGGAAGTGAGGTGGGGCTGAAATGTAAAGTATGAGGTCTATGATGCAGAACCTGTCACTGGGCTTCTGATGCATTCTTAAAAGCCCACATTTGACATTGTTTACTTTACTTAGCTTGTTCGTACTGGTCACTGTACGGCTGCCTCTCTGTCCATGTCTTTTGCTGCCATGTTTCTTGTGTAAGGACCCAAACCAACTATAGGCAACTAGGGCTGGCTATATAGTGCCTGTTCAAAGGTTGCATATGCTCAAATCTACGCGGTTGGGAGATTCCTTGGTTCAAACTGATGGTGTCATTATTCTTGTAATTATTCTGTATTTCATGTGTATCTAAAACCTGGATTGTTAATTTGCATGTGATTATAATGATGTATGTTATTGAAATGTTCATTTTTTTTTGTGTGTTTCGGATTCTTCCATGTGTAGACAGGGAAATGTTCCAGTTGGTCAGGAGCAGTCTGTTTTTGACAGTTGGAACTGAGACAGTAGCTTATACCTATAAAGCCATTCTGCTGAAGTGTTTGATTAATTATTTGTTGTTTTGATCCATCAGTCATCTTTTTGCCGTGTATTATAAGTAATTTTATTCTCCCTTTTACACTGTTATTTTTGCACCTTTTTTTGCACTGGGATTTGGAGTATGAACACTGTTGCATGAACGTGCCATTGTGCATTTTGCCATCATCTATATATTCCTTTGGGCCTATGTCATCCTCGCCCAAGCCTACCATGGGTCACACCACCTGCAGTTTGTACTTTGGGGCCATATAGCAGGATGAGAATGGTGGTAGGGTGGGTGGAGTGTCAAGAAGGGGCATGTGCCAGCAACATAAACACCATATTGGATGGGATTGGTTAAGCCTGGATGTGTTCCAGCCAATCCACCATCTTTCCCTTCAGTGTCAGTCCTGAAACAGAGCGGCCAAAATGCCAGCATAAGTTGAAGATCTGGAGATATATGGATGCAGCATGTGTTGGGCTTGATGTTGGTATAATTGAAAGATGTATGAGTGTAAGGTGAAGTATTTGATCGTCCAGTGTGAGTCCTGGAGACTGTTGATGGGTGATTGATGCAAGTGTTGTGCATTGAGCAACACGAGAGACCAGTTTGTCTAAAAGGAATGAAACTGAACAGACTACCAGGCAACAACATAGGCATCAGAAATGACAATGGAAAATTTAGCCCTGTCCATCCTGCAAAGTTCTCCTTGCGAGCAACTGGGAGATTATACCAAAATTGGGAAAGCTGTCCCATAGACTCATCAAGCAATACCCTGACATAATCATATTCACCCATGGTTTGTCCCATGGGCAGGACAGACTCACCAGAGATGGGAGAACAAGGTATACAGTCAGGAGGGAGCCTTCAGCATTGACTCCAAACCTCATGAAGTCCCATGGGATTGGATAAAACATGGGCAGTGTTTGGCTGATTGCCACTACCACCCCTCTCTCAGCTTGTGAATCAGTATTCCTCCATGTTGAACACCACTTTGAAGTTGTACTGAGGATGGTAAGGGCGCAAAGTGTACTCTGGATGCCTATCACCAAGGTTGGTTTAGTAGCGCCACTACTGACCGCGCTGGCTGGGTTCTAAAGGTTTTAGCTGCTATACTGGGTCTGTAGCAGATGGTGAGGGAACCATTGAGAGAAAAATATATTTTACATCATCCTCACCAATCTACCTGTTGCAGATGCATTTATCCATGACAGCATTGGTAGGAGTGACCACTGCACAGTCCTTGTGGAGGCAAAGTTCCATCTTTACATTGAGGATATCCTCCATCATGTTGTATGGCACTACCACCGTGCTAAATGTGATGGCTTTCAAACAGATCCAGCAACTCAAGACTGGGTATCCGTGAGGTAATGTGAGCCAGCAGCAGAATTGTACTCAACCACAATCTGTAATCTCACAGCTCAACAATTCCCCACTCTATCAATGCCATCAAGTTGGAGGATGAACTTCGGTTCAATGAAGATTGCAAGAGGACATGCCAGGAGCAGTACCAGGCACACATAAAAATGGAGTGTCAACCAGATGAAGTTACAACACAGAACGACTTGCATTCAAATAGCAGAAGCAGCATACAATAGACAGAACTAAGCGATCCCACAACCAACAGATCTGATGTAAGCTCTGCAGTCCTTCTGCATCCAGTGGTAAATGACGGTCAACAGTTCAGTAACTGGAGGAGGAAGCTCCAAGTACACCCACATCATCAATGATGGAGGAGCCCAACACATCCATACAAAAGATAAGACTGAAGCATTTGCAGCAATCATTAGCCAGGAGAGCCGGGTGGATGGTCTATCTCAGCCTCTTCGGGAGTTTCCCAGCATTACAGCAGCCACAATTCAGTCAATTTAATTCATTACATGTGATATTAAGAAATGGCTGAAGGCACTGGATACTACAAATGGTATAGGTCCTGACAACATTCCAGCAATAATATTAAAGACTTGGGCTCCAGAATTAGGTTCATCCATAGCTAGGCTGTTTCAACACTGGTATTTACCCAATAATGAGAAAATCTTTCAAGATATATCCTGCCCACAAGAAGCAGGATAATCCAATCCACCCAATAACTGACCCATCAGTCTACTCTTAATCGTCAAAAAAAAATGGAAGGGATCATTGACAGTGTTATCAAGGGGCATTTACACAGCAATAACCTGTTCACTGATATTTAGTTTAGGTTCCACCAGGGTCACTCAGTTCCTGACTCATTACTGCCTTAGTCCAAACATGGACAAAAGAGCTGAACTCAAGAGGTGAGGTGAGAGTGACTGCCCTTGACATCAAGATAGTATTTCACTAATTGTGGCATAAAGACATCCTGGCAAAACTGGAGGCAATGGGAATCAGGGGAAAATTCTCCATTGGTTAGATTCATACCTGGCACAAAGGTGTATAGTTTTGGGTGTTGGAGATCAATCATTCCAGCTTCAGGGTATCAGTGCAGGAGTGCCTCAGGGTAGTGTCCTCAACCCAACCATCTTCAGCTGCTTCATCAATGACCTTCCCTCTATTATAAGATCAGAAGTGGGGATGCTTGCTGATGATTGCACAATGTTTAGCACCATTCATGATTCCTCAAATAGTCTATGTCCATATGCAGCACGATCTGGGCAACATTCAGACTTCGGCTGGTATGTGGTAAGTAACATTCACACCATACGGGTGCCAGGTAATGCTTATCCCCATTACCTATCTCCCGTTGACATTAAATGTCATTGCTATCACTGAATCCCTGACCATCTTCATCCTATGGATTACCACTGACCAGAAACTGAACAGAACCAGCCATATAAATATGGCCAATACTATGGCTACAAGAGTAGGTCAGAGATTGGGAATCCTGTGGAGGGTGACTCACCTCCTAACTCTTTAAAGCCTGTCCATCATCTACAAGGCACAAGTCAGGAGTGAAATGGTACACCCTTCAGTTGCCTGGATGAGTGCAGCTCCAACAACCCTCAAGAAGCTCAACATCATTCAGTACACAGCAGCTTGCTTAATTAGCATCCCCGCCACCACCTTCAACACTCATTCCCTCCACCACTGATTCACATGGTAGCAGTACATACCATCTAAAAGATGCACAGCAGAAATTCACCAAGGCTTCTGAGACAACATCTTCCAAATACATGAACTCTTACCAACCAAAAGGACAAAGACAACGGATACATGGGAACACCACCACTTGCACATTTCCATCCAAGCAACACACCATCGTGACTTGGAACTATATTATCATTCCTTCTTTGTCACTGGGTCAAAATCCTGGGACTCCATTTCTAACAGCACTGTGGCTCGCCCTACAGCACATGGACTGCAGCGATTCAGGGATGTGGCTCACAACCACTTTCTCATGTGCATTAGCAATGGGTAATAAATGCTATGCTAGACATCACATCTGGGAAAACAATTTAAAAATGAAACCATGGATCATCGAGGGAGCTGTAGACCAATTGAAGGAACTATCGATTACAAGGGAAGAAGTGTTAAGGCTTTTAAGGTAGCATTAAAACTGATAAATCTCTGGGGCCTGATGGCATTTATCCTAGGCTGCTTAGGGAGGCGAGAGATGAGATTGCTGGGCCTCTGACACAAATCTTTGTCTCTTCTTTGGACACAGGTGAGGTCCCAGAGGACTGGAGGATAGCGAACGTGGTACCGTTGTTTAAAAAGGGTAGGAGGGATAACCCGGGTAACTATAGGCCGGTGAGTTTGACGTCAGTGGTAGGCAAGTTGATGGAGAGGATTCTTAGGGATAGGATGTATGAGCACTTAGAGCGTTGCGATCTGATTAAGGATATGCAGCATGGCTTTGTAAAGGGGAAGTCTTGCCTTACAAATCTGATAGAATTTTTTGAGGAGGTGACAAAAACGGTCGATGAAGGATGAGCTGTTGATGTTGCCTATATGGATTTCAGTAAGGCATTTGACAAAGTCCCTCATGGTAGGTTGGTAGAAAAGATTAAGGCACATGGGATCCAAGGCCAGGCATCTAGATGGGTTGAGAACTGGCTTGCTAAGAGGAGACAGAGAGTAGTAGTGGAGGGGTCCTTTTCTAGCTGGAGGTCTGTCACTAGTGGTGTGCCGCAGGGCTCGGTACTGGGACCTCTTCTCTTCGTAATATATATAAATGACTTGGAAGAGGGAGTAAGTGGTGTGATCAGCAAATTTGCTGATGACACCAAGATGGCTGGATTGGCGGGCAGTGAAGAGCAGTGTCTGGCAATACAATGGGAATTGATAGGCTGGTATATTGGTCAGATATATGGCAAATGGAGTTTAATCCTGATAAATGTGAGGTGATGCATTTTGGCCAGAATAATGTAGGGGAGAGTTATATGATAAAGGGTAAGCCTATAAAGAGTATAGAAACGCAGCGAGACCTGGGGGTGCAAGTGCACAAGTCTTTGGAGGTGGTAGTACAAGTGGAGAAGGTTGTGAAGAAAGCCTACCGTATGTTAGCCTTTATAGGAAGGGGTATAGAATATAAGAGCTGGAGTCTAATGTTGCAGTTGTATAGAACGTTGGTTAGGCCGCATTTAGAGTACTGTGTCCAGTTCTGGTTGTCTTACTACCAGAAGGATGTGGAGACTCTGGAGAGAGTGCAGAGGAGGTTTACCAGGATGTTGCCTGGTATGGAAGGACTGGGGTATGAGGAAGGACTGAGCAAATTGGGGCTGTTTTCCCTTGAAAGACGGCGACTGAGGGGGGATCTAATAGAGGTATATAAGATTATGAAGGGTATAGATAGAGTAAACAGAGGTAAGCTATTTCCTGTGTTAGAGACACTCAGGACAAGGGGCCATAAGCTTAAGGTGAGGGGGGAGAGGTATAACACAGATATTAGAGGGAGGTTTTTCACACAGAGGGTAGTGGGGGTATGGAATGCTCTGCCAAGTAAGGTGGTGGAGGCAGGCACGCTGGAGTTGTTTAAGAGTAACTTAGACAGGCACATGAGTGGGTTGGAGTTGGGAGGATATGGGAGATTGTTTTAAATAAGGTTCATTAGCATTGGGATGTCCCTGGTAACGTAAAAGGATGTGGTATGATAATAATGTTTCTCTCTTTTAATTCACAGGTTTTAAGTCGGTCTGCCTTGTTGTCCAACGAGGGGCATACACGCGATGGGTTGTACTTGGGCTGCTCTTGGTTATTCGAGATTGGCCTAGTGCTTCATGTCATTAGTGTGTGCTTAAACTGGACCAGATGCTGGGCAACACGACAGCTCAGTGACTATCACTAATTGCTGTGCAGACACATGGATTTGGGCCGGTGTCTGTGGGAGTTTGCACATTCTCCCCGTGCTTGCGTGGGTTTTCTTCGGGTGCTCTGGTTTCCTCTCACAGCCCAAAGATGTGCTATTTGGCTGATTGGAAGTAATAAATTGTCCCTAAATTAGTTGCCCTCAATGTGGATTGCCATAAAACAATAGATAAGGGTCATGGGTGGAGGGGGGCACTGGTAGTGTTGGGGTGGCAGTGCGGGCTCATTGGGCCGAAAGGCCTGTTTCCCGGGCTGTTTTTGTTCTTTGTTCTTTGCCGTTACAAACACTTCATTTCTGTCATAATGATAACTGTTGGAGTCATAGAATCCTACAGTGCAGAAGGAGGCCATTCAGCCCATTAACTGTACATCAACCACAATCCCACATAGGCCCTATCCCCATGTTTACCCTTCGCTAGCCCCCCCTGACAGTATGGAACATTTTAACATGGCCAAATCACCTAACCCGCACATCTTTGGACCGTGGGAGGAAACTGGAGCATCCAGAGGAAACCCACGCAGACACGGGGAGAATGTGCAAACTCCACACCGATAGTGACCCAAGTTAGGAAGACGAACCAGGGTCCCAGGCACTGTGAGGCTGTAGCGCTAACCACTGTGCCACCATGCCACCCAGTTTCAACATACCTTGAGACAGGTTGCTGGAATGCAAAATCCAGGCAAGGCATGGCGATGCAACACATTGCTTGAAGAGCTCATTGGTTATAATGAGAACTTCACCTCCACCAATGGCAGACAACTAAAGCATAGAAACAGAGGGGGTTGTCTCAAAATGCCACCTGCCATATTCCTGCCTCTGGACAGGTGACATGAGAGAGTCCTGAGTCATAACAGGGCATCGTTGGCCCACAGACAGATCTGCCGGAGCCTGTTATCTTTTAAGATAAGCAGTTGACTCAGGTTCTAGCACAGCCCACTCACCAAGCTGTGGTTTCCACTCCTCACAGCAATCAGATTAGAAATACCACAGAGCATTAATTCACATACTGTAAGATGGCACAGCAGCATATCATGTCAAAACACTTCACCTTCACTTCTTTATTCAATAAATACACAAAACATAACCTAATTATTTTCAAAATTAATGATTTCCACATAAACAGCGCTATTGAGGAATAGATGTTTATTAAAAAAAACAGAAATGAAATGTAAACACTATCTGTGCTTCATGCTGCATGCCAGCACTGACTTTAATGTATTCATTAACATGTTTCAACAGAGCATCTGTAACCTAGGTAATGCAGCAGTGATCATTAAATTGGTTATTCTTTGCTTAGATCCTGATGTTACCTTGTAGGGTCTGAACACAGCTGGCAGTTCATTGCTGGTGATGTTCTCTGACTGTAGATCTGATTCCAAACGATTACTTCAGTTTCTATCACATATGTGATAAGATGAGCTCTGTTGTTAGTACATGGGTGGACAGTGGTTGATCTTAATCCTCCTAAGACTTTCCAAGCTTCACTTCGCTGATTGTCCTCATCTTTGTCCTTCAATAGATTCAACAATGGTCAGCCTTGCTATTGTACCCATGCTGTGTGAATCGCAAGAAGTTAGTTGTTCACGACGTTTATTCCCTGCTGTCCATTAGAATTTTTCTGTCTATATTCAAATGGGCGGCATAGTGGCACAATGGTCAGCACTGCTGCCTCACAGCACCAGGAGCCTGGGTTCGATTCCTGGCTTGGGTCACTGTTTGCGCGGAGTCTGCACATTTTCCCCAACTGTATGAGTTTCCTCCCACAGTCTGAAAGACGTGCTGGTTAGGTGCTATATTCTCCATCAGTGTACCCGAACAGGTGCCAGAGTGTGGCAACTAGGGGATTTTCACAGAAATTTCATTGCAGTGTTAATGTAAGCCTACTTGTGACACTAGTAAATAAATAGACCTTTGAGTACAATATTGGTTGGAGGGGGAGTTGGTGCAAACTGACATAATTGCCTTAATCGGAGCATCACACATTCTTACTATCCACAAAAGCTTTAACTTCAGTCTTGAATTAAACTGGTTCAATCATGGAAGGATTTAGAGATATTGTCAACATTGTTACTTCTTGTGATCTAATTGCTGTTCCAGCTCTGGAAAATCAAATTATTACAATGAGGTACACTCGTGTTAGCTGTAACGACAAGTTAAATAATCATGATTTAAGTGTGGGGTCACAGGGGTAGAATTTAATTGGAATCACAATGTCTACTCCTCAGAATCAACATAAACTACTTGGATGACAAGATCAGAACAGACGAGTGGAAACGCCCACGTAAGACACAGAATCTGTTTGACAAAGCTGGTGATAGTTGTTGGCGTTTGGGATTCTGTACGGTACAAAAGGGCAACTCCCACCTCAATCCTCCCCCAGCCACAAGAAGAGGCCAGATATGTGTAGAGGCAATTAAGCAGTGATTGTAGTGTGATAAATCTAGTGAACCTGGGAAGGTAAATGTAGTCTGAGCAAGAGTGTAATGGTAATGAAAGAAGGTGATCGTGAATAAACAGGGTAATGGGTATATAAAAAGCGAGTGATAATTAGTACATATAGTTTCTTGAATAGCTTAATACACTTATTCTGAATGGATCCTGTTGTGGTTTAAAGACTTAAAGAGGTTTGTTGATAATGAGTTGAGCAGTCTATAAAAGGAAAACAAAGTACGATGAGATGACAAAAGACTGATGATTGCCGATCATTATTCGCACGTTCACGTAACAGTTCCACTGCATTCAATGACTCTGAAACATTCTACAGCTGAGCCACTTTACATTCAATTAGGCAAATGCAAAAGCTCTGCTCATTCAAAATAAGTTGGCCTGGAAAATCCACAGTGATGATGCTGGCTTCCTGTTGTGATTGCAGTTGTGAACAGTGTAAGGTTACAGTGAAGGTGAAAGGAAGTGGAGATATGTCAGGGAGCCCCGCCCTGCAATGCTGCCTGGAGAATTCCAATACTTCCAAAAATTCCTGGATCTGGCATTCTTGTGTTTATGTGACCAATCATCCCATGCCATTTTCCTACCTGTGCATCTATAGGACCAGGGGCACTCATCAGGTCCCAGAGTTTTGGTGGAACAACCCTGGTTCCTCCCCACAGTATGGCCATCAGGCCATGGTTCCTTTTGCTCTTTGACATTGTTTCAATGAAGCTGCACTTGAGGAAGCACCTCATGTTTCTGCTAGGTAGCCTATTGCCTTGTGGCCTTCACATTAACTTGGTGAACTTCAAACCTTGAATCACGTTCCCATTTTCTCAGACAGCTCCAGCTGGTGGAATGGGTGGAATTGGAGGAAGGAGTGAGCTGGTGCTTGGCATCAACCCTCACATAGATTGGGATTTTCTGACATGCCCAAGCCCTGCCCCCTACACAATATGAGCAACCAGCTGGCAGGGGAGGGAGGTGACTGTGCCAGTGCTGAGGGAGATATTGGTCTCTCCCAAGCATGCTTAATCTCTGCAAATCGGAACCTGAGTGTGAGGCAGTGTGCAATGTAGGAAGTAGCCAAGGCAGCTACTCAATTTTTCTCCATTCCAGGTGCCAGTGGGAAGACCAGGCTCACACCTGAACTCAGCCCCGGCCCCCAGAAGAATTCTGAAGAGGACAAGGATAACTTTTGACCTGTAGAGGCATCTCAGCATGAGCCTTCACCTTCCATCAGTCCAGAAACACACATCTCGGTGGTTCACAGATCAAATTTAGGCTTGGGCTCACAGTCCGGTGGCTACCTCACACACACATGGGAACAGCCGGAGAGGGCAATGATAGGCAAGAGCTCCAAAACTCGAGGACTGCTAAATGAGTCGATTGATGAGTGTCTGCGAGTGGGCATGGAGAAGATGTAGGAGTATCAAAGAGGCGCAGGAGGACATCCAGCTGAGATGTCAGAAAGTCTCAACAGAGTGACAGGCAAGGTGGAGGAGTCCATCAGGCATGGTTCTGACATGTGAGTGCATCCATGGGGAGGATGGCAGACACCATGAAATGCTGGAGAGGCACTCGGGCCTACATTCCATGACTGTAGCTTTCATAAATTCATAAGATATAGGAGCAGAATCAGTCCATCGGCCCATCGAGTCTGTTCTACCATTCAATCATGGCTGATATGCTCCTCATCCCCATTTTTCTGCCTTCTCCCCATAACCCTTCAACCCATTGCCAATTAAAAACCTGTCTAACTCCTCCTTACATTTACTCACTGTCCCAGCATCCAATACACTTTGGGGTGGTGAATTTTACAGATTCACAATCCTTTGGGAAAAGTAGTTTTCCCTCAACTCTGTTTTAAATTTGCTACCGCTATCCTAAGACTATGACCTCTTGTCCTAGAATGACCCATAAGAGGAAACATCTGCTCCATGTTTACTTTATCCATACCTTTTATTATCTTACCTCAATTTGATCTCCCCTCGTTCTTCTAAATTCCAGAGAATATAGGCTTCAACGGTTCAATCTCTTCATATGACAAATTTCTGATCTCTGAAATCAATCTAATGGCCCTCCTCTGAACTGCCTCCAATGCTATTACATCTTTCCTCAAATAAGGGGACAAAACTGTGCACAATACTCCAGGTACGGTCTCACCAATGCCTTGTATAGTTGCAACAATATCTTTTTATCTTCATATTCTATTCCTTTACTTCTGAATACCAATATTCCATTTACTTTCTTTATTATCTACTTTTGCAACAGTTAGAGAAGGATGGGCCCTCAATCTCTCTCCAAGTGCCCTGTCAGAATATATTATCAGGACTGTTATAGTTGTCTAAATGAGTTGATGTCCTGCTCCAGTCACTTGATGACCTTTCTCCCATTTGTCATATTTCTGGGCATTGAGGGTGTCGACCCCTGATCTTCCTTCACATGAAGATGCTGCCACTCTGCCTGCAAACTGTCTCCAATACCTCTGTCTTCCTCCTGTAATGCATCCCTTTCCTTCCATCACTATCAACCCCTCCGCCACCCAATATTATCTTTATCATCCCACTCTTGAAATTCCCCCCATCACCATAAAGTCCATCACCTCTCAAATGCCTTCCCTTCCCGATGGGCCATAGTCCCCATGCCCACATTGCTCCTGCCCACTCCCCAGATCTGTGTTAAATTACTTGTCCCCTCCAATGACCCAAGCGAGACCTACACCTGACTTATCCTCCTACCCTACTGCATTCCACTGCTCCTCTCATAGTTACAGTACCCTTGCTGTGCCCCCCAACATTCCAGCATCGATAACACAGACCCCCCTCCCTCTGAGCGTGTCTCCTACTTCAATGCTCTCTGGTTTCTCATCACCCCTCCTCAAGGCTGTTTTTCCCTTTCTCTGCATTATCTTCTTACACCCCCTCCCCTGTTCCCCCACCTCCCCAAATCCCCCCCAACCCCGGGCCCTATCTTACCATTTTGATTTTAAGTGCCAAGCAGACTTGAATCTGGAAGTGTTTCAGATCTGACTTTTAGACCTGTTCTCAGGCGCCACCATACGCACCCTGCCTGAAAAAATTCTGAATCATGCTGTATAAGGTCTGTGGGCGGGACCTAACATGCCCGAAACCCTGCAGCTCCGATCGGAACGCCCAACTGTACATGTGCAAAAAAATATAGAATTCTGCTCCTGTACCACATCCCTCCCGGACAGGATAATGCCTCCGCCTGGCTCCCACAGACTCACAGCATTACTGACCCCCTTACCCCCCACCCTCCAGCCACCTAGAGCAATTGCTGGCCCCTCCCCCCTTCCCCATCACCAATCTCAGGGAGAGTGACAGCAGACCCTCCCTTCCCTCCTGACAGATCTCAGGCAGAGTGGCAGCGGACCCCCCTTCCCATCACCAATCTAAGGCAGAGTGGCAGCGGACCCCTGTCTTCATCACCAAACTCAGGCAGATTGGCAGCGGACACTGCGCCCCCACCCCACCCCCCGCCCCCCCCGCCACCAACCTCAAGTAGAGAGCCGTCAAACGCTCAGCACCTACCTCCTCACTAACCAAAGCGTCTGAATCGGACTTTTGGAGAGCATGTCTGTTTCTCGTCGAATCTGGTTGGGTGAACACAGCAGTAATGGGAGAAGTGCCAGTAAAGTTGGGCATGCAGCCCATTAAGTTAATTTAAATGCATGCAACTACATTTAAATGGTTGTCATGTCTGTTTCGGGCATGATCCCGATATCAGCCGTTTCGGGCCTTGGTAAAGGGGGAAACCAGCACAGACGCGGGCGCGGATCGCACTACTCGCCTCATGCCTGACTTCATCAAGTCTTCACATTCGAAAATCGGCACAATGCGATTGTAAAATTGGGCCCCTTGTTTTCGGACATCTCCCACCCCTCCCCTTCCCCACCTCCCCATCATTCAGCACCTCTGGTCCTTGCCCATCTTACCTCCATGTGGTTCTCCAGTAATCCAGCAGTGGATTTCAGTTAAGTGTTCTCTCATCATGTGAATACCACTTTGGCCCAGTCTTGAAGCAGTCTGAAGTCCTGCCGTCTATCCCAGAGGATATGCCAGGTGAGGGTGGAGCATTCCAGTTTGCTGCTTATTTCAATGACATTAATAATATGATATCCAGTCCCTAACGATTTTTGGTGGGAATGGCAGCCTGCCATGATCACTCCATGACAGTTGGGATTGGAATTTTCCACCATTACCAGTGCTTACTGTTGGGAAACCAATTTTTTTCCTCTCCTCTTATACTCTTCTTCACCCACTATGAACCCTGCTTGCTGTGGGGAACATTCCAGCAATGAACTGGGAGGTGAGGCTCGCATAGATGGATGGGAAGGTGCAGAATACAACCCATCACTCCCACACAACCCCTGGTTAAGTCAGGAACTGGGGAGTTTCAGCTTGGTCTTCATGTCCAAAGACCAACTGAGACTGTTAAGAGTCCAATTAATGGCCACTGCAAAGGTCTCATTCTACTACAGCTGATATTGTACCAGCACTGCCATGTGAGGAAATTGCCAGTGGGCACTGTGGGCTCAGCTGGGGGATGACCCTCCTAGCACCCCCCCGCCCCACTCTCTGTAGAAAATCCAACTTTGCCTTCCACAGTGCCTTGTCCCATGCCTCCTCTCCACTTATCATAGAAATAATTCCCACAGTGCAGAAGGAGACCATTCGGCCCATCAAGTCTGCACCACCAACAATCCTATCTAAGTCCTATTCCTGTAGCCCAACATATTTACCCCTCTAATTCCTCTAACCACGACACTATAGGCCAGTTTAGGATGATTCTGGGGGTGGGTGAGGCTCGGAGAATGGTATTCTCCATTGGCCTCAGATGGGATCGTACAAACCTCGGGCAGACGTGCCAGTAAAATTCCGTGCATGGCGATAGACAAAAAAAAGCATTGGCCTCAATTTTAGCAGCCTAACTCCCCCTCCCCGGACCAGGAGGGGGAGGGTAGCTGGGTGATAAAGTTAAAATAAGGGGAGAGCCTCTCAGTTGGTACTGCACTTCCTACCTGTAATCTTCTGCAGTGATCTGCCAGCCAGGTAGTGCATATGGCAATATCTGATGAAAATTTCGATAACAAGACCCAGCTATTAAGATTAGTTGGCCATCTGTATCTCTGGAAGCAATGCCCATTTTAGGGTTCAAGCGCGCCCTACTTGCACCACAACACCACCACCTATCCCCCCCACACCCCACCTCCACCCAACCGTCCCACCCCGCTTTAAAACAGGGGCTATTTGTTCTATTTCCTTGCTTCACTGCCTAGCCTGCTTTGTGTTTCTCTGGCATTGTCTATTATTTTGACGTTATTCTGCAATAAATGAGATTTGGTGAGCAGTTGAATGAACTTACTGGTAGCTTTGCTCTGTAAACTACCAGTCTGTGTGGAAATATGAGATATTTCAAAGACTACTTGATAATATGGTGCAAAACTACATTAAACCCTAGAAGAAGGTTACTGTAAGTGGTGTAATTGCATATCTCTGCAATAGTTGAGTAGAGAAAAGTGTATTCCGTCTGGATCACTGGGAGAAAAACCCATTTGCCGTAATCTCTGTTTGACCCTTCAGAGAGAAGGTGGCACTAAAAATCCTGAAATTATAATACACACAAGGGCTAATTTTCTGACCAATCCTGCCCCACTTGTCAGTTCACAGGTTGCAATAGTCTCCAAAAACCTATCATCTAGCAAAGCCAAGTGGCTCTGTGAAACACCTACACCTATCACCGAGGAGCTCAGCATTCAAGTGAATTTCGGAGTGCTTCTGATGAGTACACGTCCGGCCACGATGGCAGTAGTTGACCCATAAAACTTAAGTTTATCACGGACTCTGCAGCCAGCTGAGTAACTGTTGGAGTGTTGAGAAATTGGTCAAACACGAGTGTGTTGTAGCCATCAGTAATTTCATTGTGGATAACTGAAACTGATGAGGAAAAGGACCATGTTGCTCCTGTGGTTTTTGCTGCCAGTCATCAATCTTTTCAGCAGACACACTGATAAATGTAGTGTACATGGCCTTCCTGACTGTAATAAACACAACTGAAAGATTGAATAGGGAACATGGGCAGAAAGGAGATGTTTTTAAAAATAATAAATTTATTCCATCTGGTACAGTTATGCAATAAATGTATCATCCAAAGTCCCATTACAATGAGAAAATTGCCAGCACATAGCTCTCTGTAACCTTCAGTGTTGATCTTGCTGAAGGGACGTAGGGGTCATCCTGTTTATTTGTTGGGTAGACATTTCTCCGCTAGAGCGTTGACTGCTTGTGCTCCCAAGGATGCTGGAAAATGCAATGAATGCTGACAGATGCAGGGAAACTGAACTGTCCCCTTTCTACGAAGACAACCTGCATATCTCTGCTTTGACAAAGGGTCATCTGGACTCGAAACATTAGCTCTTTTCTCTCCTTTCAGGCGTTGCCAGACCTGCTGAGATTTTCCAGCATTATCTCTTTTGTTTTCAGATTCCGGCATCCGCAGTAATTTACTTTTATCTAATATTTCCTTGATCTTCTTTGCCAAAGAGCCAAAATCACTCCAAAAACTTTCATTAAGCTTTGAGGCACAGATTAAACTTAGACTCAAGCGGGTTCCACATGTGCTATTCAATTGGGAAGTATTTGTTCTATGACCCTGCATACCACCCACCATTTTGCAGAATTTCTCGACCAGGGAATTCCTAATCCTGGTCACACTTCTCTTTGATGAGTTAACTATTCTTGTGACGTTTGGAAGCTCCATCTCCAAAAACCCATTGGAAAATACTCAGGGGTCCAGGGTGTACAATTCCGAACCTAATTTGGGACCTTTCTGTAACAGGAAAAACCATGGACTTTCAGAGCCATAGGGCGGGATTTTCCATGTCCCCTATGGTCCATTTTGTGATATGCACAAAATGGGAGGAGGTGCACAATTGGTCAATTGCAGGATCTTCTGATTCTGCCGCTGTCACAGGCCCTCCCATCCTATACACCCTCTACTGTCAGGAAGTGATGTATTGCTGGTACAAATAATTCTTCAATTTATAAAGAGGAAAACTCCCTAAGCTTAAATTTGTGCTGTGTGTTTATGATATACAAATATTTACTTATTTGTCTGAAGTTTTGCTTTCATATGTTATTGTCTACATTAACGTATTGGAGACTAGGAGAATATTCATATATTAGCAAATCACAGTGTAAACTATCTGATTTTTACTGTTGCAGAGAATAGATTGGACTCTATGATCAGTAGCAAAGTAATAGTCCCCGCTGCTGATTTCAAAGAAACTTGCCCATGATGATCTTAGTGACCTAGCTTAGGGGTTATGAAAAGGGTGGCATGGACAAGTTGAGCCAAAGGGCCTGCTTCCATGCTGTAAACCTTTATGACCTCTGTGGTATGGTTTATCCCTTTCCCAATGAGATGCCATGTCAAGGACATCTTCGGGTGTGCAGCAGCACTAATGTCATCAACAAGGTTATCAGCCAGTCACACAAAGGTATTCCCACAGGCAGCAAACCAGGAATTAAATTCTACTAACACTTCAATTTTTATTTTGAATTTTAGTGATAGCATACTAAATGGGGGGAGCATGGACATGAAATTAAAGGAGAAGCTAAAATATTGTAAGCAAACTTAAAAACTAACAATTAAAACTTTTGTGAATTTCTTATCATAATGCAGAAAATAGACATTCAACAAACAGGAAGTCATTATTTCAGAGCCAGTGAGAGTGTTTAGCAGTAATTATGAACTTAGCACACCATTAAAAATCCAGTTACATCTCAAACAACAGGTACAGCATTTTCGTTTTTTTCCCTGGTGACCTGAACTGGATGTGGAAACGGAGGAAGAAGCAAGAACATGTTCTCCTTGTGTGAAGGTCATTAACCTGCTGCCATTAGCACTGCTGCCTCCGTGGGAATGGCCTGAAGGGGCTTGGCAATTTGAGCATGTGGATTTTGCAGGACCTTTTGAAGGACATACGTTCTTAGTAATATTGATGTTCACACCAAATGGTAATTACATCTATCTCATCTGAGAAAACTATTGAGAAGCTGGGGAAGTGTTTAGTCGCTTTGGATATCCTGAACATCTGGGAAGCAACAACAGACCTCAATTTGTCTCGCAGGAATTTGAAAACTTCTACAGGTGAATGGTTTCTTCCACACTGTATCATTCTGCTACTAATGGACTAGCAGAGTGCTTCATCCAAATCCTGAAACTCACCTTGAAAGCAACCAAGTAATAAAGGTTCACTTATCAAATGCCTTAACAAATTTTTACTGGTCTATTGGAATACCACACATTCCATGATCAAGATCTCTCCAGCCCAGCTCATGATAAAAAGGCAGATGTGTTCTGCATTTAAAGCCTCCAAAAACTAAAGAGATTGTGCAACAGCAACAACAAGCACAAGCGGAATGGCAGGACGGCAAGGCAAAACATAGTTTTTGACCAAGGAAAAGCAGTTTAGGCTCTGCATGATTCCACAGGAGAGAAATGGGCTCCTGCCACTGTCCTTTCAGAGACTGGATCTGTCTCTTGCACTGTCCAGATCAGAGGTGACATTTGCTGGAGGAGACATACAGACCAGTTATTGACTGGAAGAACAGAATCATTCAAATCTGGAGCCTGTTGAAAATTTAGGATCTTTCAATGTCCTGACTTGAACCTTCCTACAATCCAGACACTACCAGGCATTGTTGAGAAGGCAATACCTCACCTTCTATTCAAACACAGGGACAAACTCTAGTTTTTATGTCATCGCTGGTTAAATCAACCACTGATGACCTAGGTGCAAAGACAAAGACCCCAGAGGTTTCCATCAGTATGAAGGAGTAGCCAGAAGTGTGCTGTCAACCATTCCAAAAGAAATGACCTCCAGACGACCTGACTTATTAATAGTGACTGACTTTATTGATGATTGTTCATGCTCAACTTGTTTTGAATTTGTTTGAGGACATTTGGTTTGAGAGGGGAGGAAAGGATTTGTATTTATATTTATTCTTAGTGGCTCAATGGAGCTCTGCTGTATTAATGTGAGCACCGGGAATGATGGAATAGACCTAGCCTGGGAAACAAAGAAGAAGCAGCCATGGAAGAGGTCACACACCACTACTGAAGTCCCGTTCATTTTTAACCAAAATCTGTCCCGCTTATCAAGGGCGATTCACCCAGCTCACTGCACTGCTCAAGTAGACAGAATCAGGGAGGCTCCAGAGATCTTTCAAATTGGAGAACAGAACCCAGGTCTGGAAATGGTGCCCCTCATTGCTGGCGTGCAGCATTCTTGCAGGTAGGGTTAGGGTGTGTCGCACACCTGAAGGAAACTTAAACTAAGGTGGACCATTTAAACTCAGTGCCACAGGACAAGCAGATCGTTTTTCACTCTCAGAATGGTCTCACGCCACAGTGTGTGAGTTGCAACTTCATGGTGGAGACGTAAATGCTCATAAAGGATGGGTAATTTATGTGGAACTGTCAAGATGTCAAATTATTTCATTTTCCTGCCCTTAAAATTTTGGAAAAACTACCTAGTCATGAATCTGAGAATGAAAGGAATCAGATCTGGCTGTTTCAATAGATGTTGGCTGAAATAATCCTATCAGCTATCTTTGTATCATTTTTACTGTTTGACTTCTTCTACCACCTGTCATTGTCATACATGTACAAGGAGATTATACATTTGCAGTTTGATTGACAGCTCAAAAAGGCTATTAAAGGATTAACTGTCCTTGATGTGGGGTTATGAATATAAATGTTTGTTTGGGATTAGGTACTTGAGAGGATTTAAATATATTGACTTAGCTTTGATGAATAGATTTTTTTAATATATGTAATGAAGTCTGTAGAACTTTATTTTGTTTTCTCTCAGTATATTTGTGGAGGTCTGCCCTTGCTAGTACTGGGTAAGTTGACATGCATTGTATAACATGCATGGTATAATGGAAAAACAAGGTGGAGGTCATAGATTGGCATGAGTTGGCCTTAAATTGGCATAAAGACTATGAGGTACTATGGGGTTGAATAGGCGGTTCTTGAGTTGTCTTAGTGGGTTTGAAGGGCCATTAAAAATGGATGGCAGTCATGGGTTGACATGAGTTGGCATGGGTGAGGCATGGGTGAGGAGATGTGAGGAGTGAGAGCTGGAGTGCTAATGTTGAATAACAGAACTGGGATAAATCCCTACAGAACCAAGGTGAGTCATTTAACTAGCAAGAGTTGGCACTCACCAACCCTGTGGCCACTTGCAATCTGTGCCCGGTAGTGATGGGGTCCAACTCCAACAAGCATGTCCACTGGAAATTAAAATCCTATTGATCAAGACACTTTTTCCCATGAGACAACCCAATAAATTTCCCAATTCCTGCTACCTGCCTCTAAGATGAAAATCATAAATCATTTTTCCTGCTTTCCCTGAAAGAATCAATGTAATTTTTTTTTAAGAACTTGTGTTACATGTTGTGGCGGAGGGTCAGTGTCACAGGTCTGTGTGTTGTTGTCTACAATTTTGGTTTATAATAAAGATCCTGTGATGATGATTTTAATCACATTATGTTCGGATGGCAAAGCACTTATTCCTCAACTGCCAGTAAGGTAACGGGGATGGGTAGTGTGCCAGAGTTCAAACAGTTCCTTATTCCCAAAACACTAGTGTAGTAAAGGGACATATGTTGCTGTCAAGAGTTAACCAATTCATAAGCTGATTGACTTGGACAACTGGATGATAGTATCATTTTTTTCATGATGACTTCTGGTGTAATTATATTATATTCATTATATCCTACAGCAAAGGCTTATACTTATTCTGTATATCTTGATATCACTGCATTTATCAGCTATTAAGGTTCAAATTGATTGCAATTTAATTCTGTTCATCTTTATTGGTACCAAGAACATTTCATTCTGATTTAATATTTTGCTCCTTTCCCATTCACAAATTCAACACCAAGTGATCAAGTTTGCAAACAGTATTAAACTAGTTGGGAGGAGGCTAAGAAAATGGAGGTAGTGGCTTGGTAGTGCAATTGTTGGACTGCCAATGAGGACACGGGTTCAAATCCCACCACAGAAGTGGAATTCAATTTAAAAAATCTTGAATTAAAAATCTAACGATGACCATGAAATCATTGTTAATTGTCATGAAAACCCCATCTGGTTCACTGATGTCCTTTAGGGGAGGAAATCTGCCATCTTCACCCAGTCTGGCCGACATCTGACTCCACATCCACAGCAATGTGGTTGACTCTTAAAATGCCCTCAGGGATGGGCAATAAATGTTGGCCCAGCCAGAAATGCCCATATCCTATGAATAAAAAAAAGAGGGAAGATCTTAAAGTCAACAAATGCATTTAGAAGTGCTTTGTTTGTGGGTGGCATGGAGGTAGTTTACCATAAGGTGTTGTATATTGGCAGAAATAAATAGTGACATACATTTATCACGAACAGTGCAGAAGCAGCTAAGCGTAATATTGAAAAATGTTAGTAGATTCAGTTTTTTGAAGCAGTAATTAATAAAACAAACAAAATGCTACCAAACAGTAGATTCATGTCAGATGAGACTCTGGTCAAATTCTATTTTGAGTACCGAATCCAAGTTTGGTCACAGGAACACAAGTGTGTTGCTCAAGCTCCCAAGAGAATTCTGAACTGTGCCACAAGCCATAACCCAACGTCAGGGCACAGCTAGTTAAATGAAGCTGGAGTACTGCAGCATTGCCAGACAGAGACTGGGAGGACCTTCTGGAAATATATGATATTAACTAATAGAGAAAAGATTAGCCTTCTACATTACTTCAAGGCAAACCAAAACAGTAGGACAAAGGGCATAGGTTTAAACTAATGAAGGGGAAATTCAGAACTGATGTCAGGAAGAATTTCCTCATGTAAAGCATAATCAACATGGGAATAAACTCCCAGAAAGAGAAACATAGGCAGAGTGTGCTTCAAAGGACTATTGCTTAGCATGATGATGGGCAAAGTTGATTTCATATTGCACTTTTCAATACTGCAGGATATTCCAAAGTATTTTACAGTCAGTTAAATATTTTTGAAGTAGTCACTGTTATAAAGAAGGAAACATAGCAGATACTTTGTGGCTGTATGTTTCCACAACAGCAATGAGATAATTGACCAGATCACCTATTTCAGGTGTTACTTGAGTGATAACTTTGACATCTCCCAACTCTTTGAGCAATGCCATACATAGAATCCCTACAGTGCAGAAGGAGACCATTCGGCCCACCAAGTCTGCATTGACCACAATCCCACCCAGGCCCTATCTCTGTAACCTCTCATATTTACCCTGCTAATCCCCCTGACACTAGAGTTAATTTAGCATGGCCAATCAACCTAACCCGTACGTTTTTGGAGCGTGGGAGGAAACCAGAGCACCCGGAGGAAACTCACACAGACAAGGGGAGAATGTGCAAACTCCACACAGACAGTGATCCGAGGCCGGAATTGAAAGCGGGTTCCTGGCGCTGTGAGGCAGCAGTGCTAACCAAAGCGCAACTGTGCTGCCCTTGTCCACTCATGCTCAAGAGTTCATTTACATACTCGCAAGAATGAAGATGGGACCTCAGTTTAATGCTTTATCCAAAGGAATGATATCTGTGACATGCTGCAATCCCTCAGTAATGCATATGTGTTAAATAGAGTTGGACTCTGTGTTTCAGTAGGATGAAGAATTATAGGTTTTTCTTTTCATAAATGCTTTTTTTTTAATCAAGGTCAGCCTACTTTAGAAAGAAATCAAGGTGGTAACAGACCATATTCACTTCAATTCAATTCAAACTTTATCAGCCATTCAGAAATTCATTACATCTACAAAAATCCCAAATTGCCACCGTACATTATGGTCTATTTTGGTTTCCTAATTTACAGCGATTCAAATAAAAATCTTAACTTTATTTAAAAGATATAAGCACATTTTGACTTAAGTTAAGAAATGGTAGAGAAAACTTATGAAGTTAAGTTTGTGAATCTGTGCTTGTTACTGTTTGATGTATTGAAAATTGAGTGGAAAGGTTAATCTTACTACCATCACCTTAAACCTTTTGGCTTAAATTTACTGAGTACAAGCTGACAGAAGGATTTCCACTGACTGCCATGGCGAACCACGAAGAGTATGTTCCTGAACTGCATTGCCAGCAGGTGAGACTGTTCTTTGACAATCAGAAAATTTTGGGCACAAATTCTGAATCTGTGTAGCACCACCTGAAATGGTGCCTGTGGGAGCTGAAAGCCTTTCCTAGCATTGTGCATTGTGCCAGCAGCTGCCTCTGACACAGCCAACGCGCTGCACCATGTTAAGAAGGGCATTCTCGTCAGCATCTCACGTATCATCCTGAAACAACTGAACTGGTTGCATCATGATCATAGAGTCCCTACAGTGCAGAAGGAGGCCATTCAGCCCATTGAGCCTGCACTGACCACAATCCCACCCAGGCCCTACTCCTGTAACCCTATGCATTTACCTTGCTAATCCCCTAACACCAAGGGCGACGTGGCATGGCCAATCAACTTAACCTGCACATCTTTAGACCGTGAGAAGAAACCAGAGCACCTGGAGGAAACCCACACAGACATGGGGAGAGCGTGCCAACTCCACACAGATAGTGACCCAGAGGCTGGAATTGAACCCTGTTCCCTGGCGCTGCGAGGCAGCAGCGCTAACCACTGTGCTACCATGCGCCCATGATGTGGTGCAGGTCCATCAGCTGATGTGATACCCGACTGCAGATGTGGCTCATTCAATGATTTTGTGTATCACTCACAACAGAACAAGTGTTCATCTGCAAAGGGAGCCCAGCACTCGCGTGATTTAAAGCACCAGGCACCCAACTTTGTAGGTAAGGTAATTTTGAAGAAGCTCTGCTTGCTGCAAATTTTGGGAAGTACTTTTGAGTATTTTTGCAGGTACCTGCAACCTCATGGGGAGGGCAGAGGAAAAAATTGTCTGTTCGCACGCAGGCTACAATAGAAATGGCATGGACAAACCTTGAGTCCCTTGCCTTTAATCTTTTCTGATGTCATTGAATTACTTCGTTTCCTTTGTGTAAGCTCCAAACATACCACTAGATGGAGCTTCAGTATTACAATATAATATTTGCAGTGCCTCTCAACAACTTATTGACAATAATGCCATCTTTTCCTGTGACTTCAGTTTGTAGTCGTAACTGAAAAACCATTCAGATCTTCCTGGAGGGCTTTCTTTGCACGTTTATCAGAGGCAAAAGAACAATTCAACAAATATAAAGCAACACTGTAATATATACACTACAATATAATAGATTCTTAGGAAATTATAACAAGCTCCTCATTAAGTGATACACATACAAGATTACCTGACAGCTATTTTTTATGTGTTTTACCTCAAGTGCAAATTCAACTTTGAATGTGAATTTAAGAAAAGCTTGTCAATTGAAATTTGATCATTTGTGTGTTGGTGATCATTTGTTTGTTGGAGTTGTTGCAGAACTTCATGCATATGTTGACCATAGTGTAGCCACAATGGCGAGGGTAGTTATTGAGTTTCGTTAGCTAACCATCCTGGGTGATGAGTTTCTTGAGTGTTACTGTAGCTGCACTCACTCAAACATGCCGTGTGTTTTCCATCCGCTTCCTGTCTTCAACCTTGCAGCTGATGGAGTGTTTTGAAGGGTCAGGAGGTGAGTAACATATTGCATAAAATCCTCTTGCAGCCACAAGCTTATATGGATAATTATTTTAAACCACTGGACAATGGTGGCTTGCGGGATGTTGATGATGGGGGATCTTGGTGATGCCTAATGGGAGATAAGTGCAGTTCTCTTATTCATGGCACTCTGTAGCGTAAAGGTTACCCGTCATTTATTAGCTCAAGTCTTGATGTTGTCCTCATTCTGCTGTTGATTGGAATGGAATATTTCATTACCAGGGGATTTCAGAATGAAGCTGACACTACAGAATCATGAAGAAACAGGCCCACTGCTAACTTAGGCCCAAAACTTCACAGCAAAGAGCCTCTCTGTCATTCCGAAAATGGCAGAAGAGGTCAAAATCAGAAGTCCCCATATATGGCACCTACCATTTTGGTAGGGCAAGAAATGGATTTTAATTTGATTTGATTTGATTTATTATTAGGTCCAGGTCAGGATTTGTTCATGCGCATTTCAGTGAGCCAGAAATGAGAAACACAGTGCATGCAGATTTGGCCTGGTAGGAGCAGGACTAAACATTGCAGAGCCCTTTGAAGAGGTAGGTTACCCTATTGAGAAGTAGAGTACCCCTTTGGATACAGTCCCAGGATAACTTTGGAAGAGGTAAAGTGCCATTTGGTGTGGTTAAAAGTGATCATGGATATGCATAACAAGTGCATTAACACTTTGGAACTGTCATGTGGAACTGTCAAAAACACCTGACAAACTGTCAAAGCATTTGAAACCTCTGCCCTCTAAATCTTTGGGAGGAAAACAGTGTGATGTGTAAAATAAAATAATAGCTTGCTATTTCACTCTGATGAAATAAATTGAGGCTTATCATCACAAGATTTGAGCTACATGATTGATTTCACAACCTCCCATTATTATAGTGGACTGCCTTCCATTTCAAAGTTTGATTGAGAGTTCAAAGTGGTTATAGATTATTTGAAGTAGGACGATGAATCCCAGTATTTGTTTTTACAAGAGATTAAGCAATTGAATGAAATATGTATCTATACTCGATTATGTCGTTGTTGAAATGTAATTTTTTTTATAAGTAACGTGTTTTTTAAGAAAGCCTGCAATAGACACTTTAGAACTTTATTTTATTTTATCTCAGCATGGGTCCTGAGCTCTTCCTTGGTGGATACTCTATGAGTTGGCATGGTTGGTATAAGAGCAAAGGGTTGTGGATGAGGGGCAAGGGTTGGCAATAAATTTGCACTAAATTGTCATTGGGGCAACAAAAGACAATGAAGGGTAGGTGAAATATCATAAGTTGACATAGAGGCTATGAGAGGGCTCAGGAGTGAGTAGAAGGCATCAGCTAGCATGGTCTGGATGAGGCATGGGGAATGTGTGGGGAGATTGAAGGGAGTATGAGGGGTGAGAGCTGCATTTTTTAACAAAAATCTTCAACAAAATGCTCGAGCATTGAGACAGCTCTTCCACCCAGCCCACCTCCACATTCGTCCCAAGGGTGGAGTGGCTTGACTCCAGGAAAACCCCACAATCCTGGATAAAATCTTGGCTTCTGGAGCATTTTCCCCTAGTTTGTGGGGCTGAGAGATGTCCTGACTTTGTGCTACCTGAGGAACGATGATGTGGAGATGCTGGCATGGGACTGGGGTAAACACAGTAAGAAGTCTCACAACACCAGGTTAAAGTCCAACAGGTTTATTTGGTAGCAAAAGCCATTAGCTTTCGGAGTGCTTGAGGAACACCAGCAACGATGTTCTAGATTATAATGATTAGTCTCTATAAATTCTAATCCTGATTAATCTGTTCTATTAGAATATATTAAACAGATTGTCCTGTTTGTTCTGCAGCACTGAATCCTTGGTGGAGTAGGATGTCTAACATCCTGTACCTATGCCCCTGGCAGGGAGTCCCTCGGAGTCACGGTAAGTATAATTTTGCACCAATTGGCCTAAATCTGTCTACACCTCTGTCTGGATCAGATGAGGGCTTGACAACAGTTCCTTTCTGCTGTCTGATACCAGCTAAAGATTGTAAAAAAGATGTATTAAACTTAGATTTTAAAAGCTTCAATTTTCCTTTGTGCATTCGCCCTTCGCTAATCCAGGTGAAACAGTCACTTGGGGTTTGACACTCCCCCACATCCAATGGAACGTTTAGAATGCTAAAAATGCAGTGGTGTTCCTGTGACCAGCATTGCAAAATGACAAACAACAGGATATATGTTATATAATTTATGTCCAATTATAATATGTCTGCTTACAATTGGATATACCTTACAATTGCAATATACCTTTAGCCTCAATCCTGATGCATAATCTTTGAAATAATGTCAGTTATGATGGAACATTCTTTGCCAACCTTTCCTCTTCGGCAGACATTGCCCTGGTTTACCAGCATAAACACAGAAGAAATGTAAATTTCAGTACAGCAACATTACACCTCGCAATTATCTATATTGCATACAGTCGTACTTAACTGCATCATTCCTGCCCAGTATTCCCAAAGCCTCCCTCCTTCAACTTACTGGAATGCAGAATTACCAGGATCCAGAAAAGAATCCCTGTGGCAGCAAGACAGATGATCAATCTTCTTCTTTGCAGAGAGGGGAGCAATGGACCGTCAAAGGGCAGGTTTGCTGTTCCTTCCTTCCTTCCTTCACACTTCGTGGTCTTGCACTTTCCTTTTCAGTGGCTGGTAGGAGTCTCCCATTTTCAATGTTAACATATGGTGTGAGTAGGGAAAGGCGTGCCTGAGGTGGTTCCCCATTGATGTTAATCTTTAAAATAGGTTGGATAGAAAATATTAAGTTACAAAATAAGGCTACTGGGATTTAAAATGAAATGCCCTTGAAATTACACCATTAAATATTAACATGCAAATGTTCAAGGAAGTCATATCATAGAAACCGTACAGTGCAGAAAGAGGCCATTTGGCCCATCGAGTCTGCACCGACCACAATCCCAACCAGGCCCTACTCCCATATCCCTATATATTTACCGGCTAATCCCCCTAACCTACGCACCTCAGGACACTAAGGGGCAATTTTTTAGCATGGCCAATCAACCTAACCCGCATATCTTTGGACTTGGGAGGAAACTGGAGTACCCAGAGGAAATCCATCAGACACAAGGAGAATGTGCAAACTCCACACAGACAGTGACCCAAGCTGGAAATTGAACCCAAGTCTCTGGAGCTGCGAAGTAGCAGTGCTAACCGCTGTGCTACCGTGCCACCCGGGAATAATATGAAGTGCATTTATCTATTAATTTATTGAAGACATTTTCCCATTTACTTTAAATATTTTAAAGTATTAATCATGTAGTGGACAAAGGAATTGTATGGAAACACAGCAAGAATTTGAACACTAATGTTTGCACAATGCAATTTCATGCCGATGAGGTTTGATATATTATTAGTGAGATTCTAGTAACAGCTTGAAGGACAACGCAACTCAACAAAAATCATCAGGGTGTCACACTTGAGTAAGGAAGGTATACACTATCTGATTCAGCATGCTCCACTCAGTAATTGCACAGATTCATTCTGCAGAATCATATGCAACTGTTGTTCTTAGGCTCTAGTGTGTGTGTGTGTGTGTGTGTGTGTGTGTGTGTGTGTGTGTGTGTGTGTGTGTGTGTGTGTGTGTGTGTGTGTGTGTGTGTGTGTGTGTGTGTGTGTGTGTGTGTCTAAGGGGTGGGAGGAGGGTGCTGTGGAATTAGATTGTTTCAGGGAATTCAATTATTCCTTAATGCACCAAAATACCACAGGAAAATTTCCAGAGAGGGGGCCTCGCTGAATAGAACGATAGCAGTGTAGCCATTAAGGTGGGGCTTAGAAAATTCAATTCCATAAGACAATATTTGTGAATTGAGATACAAAACTTCAAATCTCTTTGAAATACTAAGTAAAGTAAAGCAAAATGTAATTATTAATCATAAGTAAGGCTTACATTAACATTGCAATAAAGTTACTGTAAAATTCTCCTCAGTTTCCACACTCGACGCCTGTTTGGGTCAATGCATCCTAACCAGCATGTCTTTCAGAATATGGGAGAAAACCAGAGCACCCTCAGGAAACTCACGCAGACACAGAGAGAATGTGCAGACTCCACACAGACAGTGACCCAAGCCGGATCCCTGGTGCTGTGAGGTAGCCGTGCTGTCCATTGTGCCACTGTGCTGTCCATGCTGGGAGTTAATTCACAAAAACACAACAAAAATAGAACATGAAGCAGGGATGTTGATACATTTGCAATTAACACCATCTGGAAAATACATTGGCAGAAATTTTACTATTCTGCCCACCACAGGAATTGGAGCGGGTGAAGGGTGTCCAATAGAAAGATCTCTTGACCTGGGATGGGGCGGAATTTTATGGTTTTGGGATGAACAAAGCCGGAAAATACCACCCAGTTTGTTTCTTCACTGTCAGTCTTACGGGTTTGTTCACCTTAAACAAACAGCAATACTCAGAACAGAATTACACATTTAGATTACTGAAGATAAGTTTACTTTTCTGGGACCCATATCACAAGATGCATATAATATCACATGGTAAATGTCACATGATGCACCGACAGACACATCTTGGTGTTCTGATTAAGATTGGTCTATCAATGAGATGATAGTGATTAGAAAAGTACCTGGCAAATGTCCACAAAATTCAAACAGTGCAAATCTCCATTCAAGAAGGCAGGCCCTTAATCTCCCTGCAGGTCCGAATAGTCTGCTAACACCACTGGAGGAAGCAGGATCTCCACTCCAGCATTCTTTCTGGGATGGCACTTCGGATAGTTGCCCCTGCCCACTTGCAGCCCAATGGATTTAAAGAAGGTGAAACCATTGAGATGTTGTCAGTTACCAGAATTCCCACCAGTTCTACATCCTGTGATCCCAGTATGCCTGTAAGATACCTGCCTTTTGGTGGAAGTGAAATACAATGAGATATTCAGGCTGTCAAACGCAGCTGAACTTTACAAAAGCTGAATTGCTGTAGGGTATAACACAACTGAATACATATGAACACAGAGAGCCTGCCAGGATACTCTGTGTAATACAATTCTCCTCTTTCTATCAATATTATCATCTCAGCCCATTTGATCATTGATGTTGCAACTAAACTAGATTAAGATGGTGCATTTAATAAAAAGATATTTTACAAGATTCTGTTACTGTGTGAAATAACCAGCATGTGTGAGACTGGATAATATTTAGAGCACGTAGCAACTAAGATATAAAATAGTTTATTCCTATATCTAAATATATACCTATGTATATCTATATATCTTTCCATGTATATTTATGTATCTATCCATGTATATAGATATCTATGTATATCTATGTATGTATATCTATGTACGTATCCCAGTATATCTATATATCAACTATGTGTACCTAGATATCAACTATGTACATTTATATATCTATCCATGTATATCTATGTATCTATCCATGTATATCTAGATATCTATCCACATATATCTACATATTTATTTCTGTATATCTAGATACCTCCCTATGTATATCTGGATATCTATCCATGTATATCTGTATATCTATACATGTAATATCCCTGAATTGAGCATTGCATACTTTCGGATTAAATTAGAATATAAATGGTCCTGTCAAATTCTACTCTTGGACCAAAATTATGAATATTTACAAAATTATTTACTTGGAAAGAATTTTACTAATAAAAGTTACAGACTTTTAACCCTGCATTATGATGGATTCAAACTGGGATCCAAATGGGTGGCACAGTGGCACAGTGGTTAGCACTGCTGCCTCACAGCACCAGGGACCTGTGTTCAATTCTGGCCTCGGGTGACTGTCTTTGTGGAGTTTGCATGTACTCCCTCCTCCAACTTCCTCCCACAAAGCAAAGATGTGTGGGTGAGGTAGATTGGCCATGCTAAATTGCCCCTTAGGGGGTTAGCAGGATAAAAACGTGAGGATATTGGGATAGGGCTTGGATGGGATTGTTATTGGTGTGGGTTCAATGGGTTGAATGGGCCTTCTTCTGCACTGTAGGGATTTTATTCTGCTATTCTATTCAAATTAACCTCCACACTTTATTGTTGATACCTCAGAACAACAGAAAGTACTGTAATAAAATAGGATGCCATAGTTAGCCCTGCACTGACCCCACCTGAGATGAAACCAGTGCTGTTTGAGAAACAAGAAAACATTTGTTTTTGGCATCAAAGGAATAAAAGGCTATACTTTCCTCAAGATAAAAGGAAGAGGCAAGTAAGTTAACGTTATACAAGTTACACTGATATTATTTCACATTGAAGAGTCTCAGAAGTGACTTACAGAATGACTTGTGAAGCACAGTGATGGGTCTGTGAGAATAAATGGGTGGGAGAACACTTTATATGTTGGACTGGATTGAAAAGTTTGTTTCACAAACAACTCTATGCCTTGCTCCCATTGTCAAAGGTAATTAATGAGCAATCAACAACAAAATTGGTATGACGTGTTTATTAAGAAAGTAAACACTTTACTGCAGTATAATTATATAAAATGATGGTGGGGGTGGGAATTGAATCAAAGATTAATTCTAACTCAGAACAAAAGACACAGGACACACCATATTTCAATGCATATTTTATTCCATTCATATCTTTAAGTAACTAAGCCATAGAACTTCATAACATCTCATACATGTCCAATATGGCCACATTAAGGCGACTGACTTGTCAATTATAAGTGAATGTATTTGAGTATAGGGTGGCCACTGGAAACTCTTTTAAAGCAAGGATGTCAGAAAGAGTCACATCAAGTTGGCAATGTGAAGGCGAGCGCATTTCGAGCAAGCTACCTACGAGGATGTCTACACGGTCGCTTGCGAAATCTTCATTAGGCCATTTCACCTAAGCGTCGCACACTCCAAAGGTGGATGAGCAAAAGATTTACCATTTACTCTGCGTGCATGTAAATTTAGCTGTTTTGAGTGACAGGTTTATTTGTAGCAAAAGCCGCAAGCTTTCGGGACAGGACAGGTGTCCCAAAAGTTTGCGGCTTTTGCTACAAATAAACCTGTTTGGACTTCAAACTGGTGTTGTGGGATTTCTTTCTGTTTTACCCCAGTCCAACGTCAGCATCTCCACATCATGAAGAAAATATTGCCAGATTTTCCTAAATATTTCAAGGAGATAGTAAAATAGGAATAATTTACTTGAACATGTGCCATTGTGATCAATTGGAAATAAGATGATCAAAGGGAGGACATAGCCTGTGACGGTATTTTGCCAACCGGCTCACCCTTAATTTCCTGGGACATTGCACACGATCTGATAGTTCCACTTTCTTAATGCCATAAGGGCACATTGCAGCACTTTTACCGGGCAGTAGGTGGCAGCATTGTCCATAAACATATTAATATCCAAGTTGTTTTCCACAAAATCAAATTTCCAAGTAAAATAGTTGACCGATTCAATTCCACTCTTTTACATGTTGGGAAAACTGATTCCTTGTAGCCTACAGGAAAATTTCCACAGGGTGCCTGATCCAGACAAGTCAGTTTCTTCATGCAGGCTTCATTCCCAGCTTTCACCTCAATCTGTCACACAGATTTGACACTGCATTATTCCAACTGCACTCCGAAACGACATGTATATAATGTGGAATATTGTGCACATTTAAAGCCAGGATCTTCCTTTGAGCACAAATGGTCTTTTACAAAATGTTTAGCATAAAGCAGTAAACAGAAGGTTCACTTCCATTCTCTGCTTTCCAGTTAAAAGATGTCTTTAAACTGCCAAACCCTTAGGCTTGCGCTCACTGCACATTGATACAACAACTGTATATAAAACAAAGCACTTTGAAACAAAGAATATGTCTCTGTTTTGAAGAGCAGTAGCCATATTCAGCTCATGGCTTCACTAAAGCTGGGTGCAGGGGGTCGGGGGGGGGTAGTTTAATCAGTGTTGTGATCTTGCATTTGTTGGATTAAATTATTGCTGAATAAAGACAGGGACCAAGTTGACAACAGTCATAAAGTGTTGTTGAATGCTATAAAAGGACCACAAGTACCCAAATCCTATCAGCGAATATATTTGTTTCCACTCATTTGCTGGGCTTCTGGAGACAGTGCAACGTTACGCGACTGTAGCGAACTCAACTGAAAATGCCTTTGAAAAGAAAATTAAAAGCATTGCTTACATGGAGTCGTTCTAAGTGAGAATTGAACACACAATCTATTCATATAGTGCCTGGCCTGCCCTGAGGGAGCAGGTTGTATTAACTTCAAAATGTACTAGGAATGAAATGGTCTATGGAGAAAGGCTTTTTTAGAACAGAGCCTGGGTGCCTTTTTAGTGCTTCAGTTAACCAGCAGTAACTTTCAGCAGTTAATATTTAAGCATCTTTAAGGAGAAGAAATAAAATAATCAGTTGATGCAAGTAAAGTCATCTGTCATGGAAAGAGGCACTACTGTGAAATTGCTTACAAACCACTGTATCCACTTACGATTCCAGAGCACATCTGTTCTGTCAGCTTTTCTCCATGAATATTTTGAATACACAGTCTTCCATGTCATCTACTATTTGCAAGGATTCCTCAGGAAAAGCCTAGCTTCCTTTACTAAGCCACCACCCCTCTTTTGAATCCTACCGCCCAGTGACGGCTGATCAGTCGAGGTGCTTTGGTTTATTTAAAGCATTTAAAATGATTTATCTCACATGCATGTGGGAAATATACAATGTGGTTTCATGAAAACAGGACCAGATGTCAAAAATACAATTTATGGGCAAAGTTAAATGTACTGTCAAAAACCCAATTTAAATGGAGGGAATTTCGTCTTGTCTTTTGATTAAAAATGACTAAAATAAAGTGATGTTAAAGTTAAACCGGTTGTAATAGTTTCAGTCTCCTGAAGTGGATCTGGACATATGTGTTACATCCTGCCTGCATATTAATGGAAGATTGTCACCTATACTGCACAAAACAATCAAGCCTGATTATGGTCAAATGTATAAGTATTGTCATGTCCCTAAGACATGAAAGAAATCATAAACCACTTCAATCAAACATGACTTTTATGCTTATTTAAAACGTGGATCTTGCTGAACCAAAAGATGATTGCCATAGGTCAAATGACTCACAAGCTGGCGACAGCTTCTGGACGTTTCCAACAACAGTTATAGGACAAAAACTCAACCCTCATCCTTGTGGGATATCACGCATCTCACTGTGAGAACAGATTACTATTAGCAAAACTGAGGACCAATGGACCATTTGTCTCCCTAGCCTGTCCTTAAAAAAGTGGAGGGGTGGGAGGTTGGGCATTGAAATTTATACCTACAGAAGCATTAAAAGCCACATCTATCTTCTAAGATAACAATGGATTTGAGCGGCAGCACAGAAACTTGTTAGCCTGCAATTGCCTCATTAATGGGATACATCATCACATGACCTAAGCTTCTTGCCTTTGGAAAGTTTTGATTTTGCATTCCTAGGCTCACAGCTTGGGCTGCTCTTTAAACTCCAGCCTGCAAACAGCAAAGCTGGGTTCCAGGCTGACCAACAGGCTACATTAAGGCTAAATCTTCTTGGAGGCTGTTTCTCTGAAAGATTGCTGCCAAGCACGCAAATCCTCTGCATATCAACCTAATTTCACTGTATCACCATCAACTTTAAAATAATTCTGCAAATCCTGCTTCAGCTATCTAAACCCACCTGAACTGCAGCTCCTCCATGAAGGAATCTTCACTGGACTCTGACTTTCTGGACTCTGACCATCATGTGAACTGATATCCATATCTGTGGTGCTTTTTCTTTTATGTTATTCACAGTTGTAAAAAAACCCTCCTTCCTAATTTTGTACTTATGTGCTTATGAGTGTGGATGAAGTTGCAATTATTCTCTGAATTTGAGTGAGTGAACAAACTATATTTCTGATTTTACTCTAAAGAGGGTTTACGAGTCACCTTAAAAATTGATCTCACAAACAGAGGCTTTGAGGAGACATGCCACAGCCTATTTCAAAACTTAAAACATCCCTGTTTATGGACAGGTAGTGAGGAAATAAAGTTCAGTTTTTCCTCCTTTCCCTATCATCCCCTAACATTATGTTAAATATCTTAATAAATACGCTCATCTCTAACTATAAAATTTCCTGCTACTTACGGAATGTGATTTCTTTTCCTTTAAGTTCTAGTTTGAATACAAATTCTATCTTCTTCCGTTGAGAAAAAGGTACAAAAGTCTGAAGTCACTACCAACCAACACAAGAACAGCTTCTTCCCTGTTGCCACCAGACTTTTGAATGGACCTACCTCACATTAAGTTGATTTTTCTCTACACCCTAGCTATGACTGTCACACTACATTCTGCACACTCACCTTTCCCTCTCAATACACAAAATGTTTTGGCTGTATAGCGCGCAAGAAACAATCCTTTTCACTGTATACTAATACGTGACAATAATTAATCAAATCAAATCAAAGCCTTCATTGAACTATTTTCACCTTAAGCCATTTTATTCAAAGAATCCATATAGTGCATTCGAAGTTTAAATTAAGCTTCTTTCACTCAGACATAATTACATAAAAAATGTGTAGATAAACCTAATATTTTCAAATGAACAAAACATGAGATGTTCTTATTGCTAAAAGATATAAAACTGAATATTACATTTTGATCATATTCCTTATTGTTTTGCCATTTCTCTTGGGCTATTAGAAACAGTTACACATGGAATCATAGAAGGAAATAGCACAGAAGGAGGCCATTTGGTCCATGATGCCCATGACAGATTTTGATAGAGCTATTCAAATAATCCCATGCCCTTACTATTTCCCCAAGACCCTACAATGTTTTGTTTTCTCTTCAAATATTTATCCAGTTCCCATTTGACAATTAGTATCAAGCTTCTTCCAACACTCTTTCACGCTGTGTATTCCAAAGGCACAATAACTTCTTTTGTAAAAAAATGTTTCCTCATTTCCCTTCTTATTTTGTTAATCATCTGTGTCCTCTGGTTACCGACTGTTCTGACACTGAAAACAGTTTCTCCTTTTTTAGTCTCTCAAAATACTTCATATTTTGAAGGCCTTGAGTAAATCTTCCCCCAACCTACTCTGCTGTAAGGAGTATAATCCTAGTTTTTCCAGTTTCTCGACAGAATTGAACTCCTCATGCCATGGTACCAAGCCCTTAGAATCCTTTCTAAATGACGGTGCTTGCAACTGAACACAGTACGCCAGCTCATGGTGAAACAGCGTTTTATACAAGTTCAAAATAATAGCTGGAATTCTCCCATCCCACCCCACCTCTGTAATTCTAGCAGGTGTGGGGCAAGGGGGGGGGAGGAGCTGGCGGCACGGACCACATAAAGGTTCATTGAAGTCATAGAATCCTACATGGAAAAGGAGGTCATTTGGCCCATCGAGTCTGCACCAACTACAATTCCACCCACACCCCACAATCTCATGCATTTATCCTAGCTAATCCCTCTGACACTAAGGGGTAATTTAGCATGGCCAACCCCACCTAACCTGCACATCTTTGGCGTGTGGGAGGAAACTGGGGCACCTGGGGGAAACCCACGCAGACACAGGGAGAATGTGCAAACTCCATACAGACTGTGACCCAAGCTGGGAATTGAGCCCAGGTCCCTGGAGTTGTGAGACAGCAGTACTAGCCATTGTGCTACTGTGCTGCCCATAGTACTAAGTTGGGTGGGAATCTTTGGTTTTCAGGTGAGCACAGCCAGAGAATCCCACCCAATATCTTTGCTGTAATTGTAGCCAGATAACCACTCTCAATGGTTTCTCTTCCTGCTCCCACCCTGTTACCTCTGGTGTCCCTTCCTATCTTTCATCCACGTGCTGCCCATCAGCAATGTCCTTTGAGGGCACATTGTAGCTTTCACATGTATGTCAATGACAACCAGCTCTGCCACATTACCATCCTGTCGACTGTTGCTAAATCATCAGGTTGCTTATCCAATATTCATGGGCAGCTTAAATATTGGAAAGACTAAAGCTATTGTTTTTGGTTCCTGCTCCAGATTCTGTTCCCTAATGATTAACTTCAGCCCTCTCCTGGGAAAAGGTGAGATTAAGCCAGCCTGTTTGATTGCAAATGTTTTACATCTAGATGACCCTTCCTCAGGCACTCTGACAAAGGGTCAACTTGGCTCGAAATGTTGGCCCCATTCTCTCTCTCCACAGATATTGTCAGACATGCTGAAATTTTTCAGCATTTTTCTGCTTCTGTTTGCAACTAAATTTGACTCCAAGACAGCCCAACCTCATAACCATGTCATCGTTAAGACCGCCTATTTCGACCTCCATCACATAGCTGCTGTTGTCCTATCTTAACTCATCTCCTGTTGAAACCATCATTCATGCTTTCATTACCTCAGTGGACAGTGAAAGCTTGGTGTCAGCTAATTAAGTGCTGCTAGTGGGGCTGTCATGCTATAAAAGGTGGTGGCTCACTCCAGGACAACTCATCCAATCAATGGTGGCCATTGCTGAAGTTGCACCGGGATGCACCAATGGCTGTGTGCCCTCAAAGTTAGGTAAGTGGGATCTGGAGGTGAAGAGCGGGGTCATTTCTGAAGGGAAGTGGCACCTTTGCCGCAGAGGTGACCATTGCCACCAGTGGGGGGGTGCTGCCCCAGTTGGCCATGGAATTCCCAAATAATGAGGACCCCTCACCACCGCTGCCCTGGAGGCCGCCGTGGTTTATTCCTGGTTTGTCCAAACAGCAGCGGGCTCCCGGGTACTGGAAAAATGCTGACAGAGACAGGAGAGACCCTTCATTGGTCAATTAAGTGGATCAATTGGACTCCTGGCTTGTGGTTCATCTACCATCCTTCTGACCAGGGCCTATAGACTCTGCTGTGTCTGGTGTCTTCCACCATTCCTGATAAACACGGCTGATTCAAATTGTCTGAAGGCCAGTAACTGTGACCTGACCTAAGCTGGGGGCCTCCAGAAAAGGCCAAGATGGACCATCCACTTACACTTCTGGCTGAAGGAGGTTGCAAATGCTTCAGTCTTGTCTTTGCAATGACTGGGCTTTCCCATTATTGAGGGCGGGGTGCTAAAGGAGTCTCCTTCTTCATTACTTGCTGTTTAATTAGCCATTACCATTCAGGATATGGCAGGACTGCAGAGCTTTGATCTCATATGTTAGTAATGGGAATGCTGAGGCCTGTCTACTGCATTCTGCTTCTGCTGTTTAGTGTGCATGTCATCCTATATTGTACCTTCACCAGTTTGATATCTCATTGTCCTGTAGATCTGGTGCAGCTCCTGGTACTTTCTCCTCTATGATACAGGGTTGATGCTCTGCTCATGATTGAGTGGGGGATATGCCGGGTCATGAGGTTACAGGTTTTTGGTCGAATGGCTCACAGCAATTTATGAATCCACAGCTTAGAACTGCCAGATCTGTTCTAAATAAGTCCCATTTAGTATGGTATTACAAACACAATGGCTGGTGTGCTCAGTGTAACTATGGGACTTTGTTTTCATACAGTCTGTATAGTGGTTACTCCTGTTAATATTTTGATGCCATGGTAGCACAGTGGTTAGCACTGCTGCCTCACAATGCCAGGAACCCAGGTTTGATTCCTGGTTTGGGTCACTATGTGAGTTGCACATTCTCCCCACATTTGACGGTTTTCTCTGGGTGCTCCAGTTCCCTCCTACAGTTCAAAGGAGTGCAGGTTAGGTGGATTGGCCATGCTAATTTTCTCTTAGTGTCAGAAGGACTAGCTAGGCTTCATGCATGGGGTTATGAGGATAGGCCCTGGGTGTGATTGTGGTCCGTGCAGACTCGATGGACGAAATGGCCTCCTTCTGCACTGAAGGATCCTATGCTTCTGTGGTTCTAATTTTGTCCTGGACAGATACATCTGTAACAGGTATTTTGGTGAGGATGAGGTCAAGTCGGTTTTTCTCTCTTGTTGGTTTTTTGGCATCAATCAGAGTCCCAGATGTTAGTTTTGTCCCTCAAGACTCAAACAGCGGTGCTACCAAGCCAGTCTTTTCGATGGACCACCCAGAGTACATTCTGTTCCAGTGTCATTATACTAGAACAGACACTGTCGTTGTACTTTACACATTATTTTCTCACATTGCCTGACTTTATCACACAGTTGATATTTACTGCTGGGTCCATTAAATCATATTGAATTCTCTTTGCTGAGATTATCAGAAAAATCCTCATATACACAGGCCTGACTGGACCAGAGGAAGGCCCTGAAGAAAATTGTGGAAAAAGTGCTGGGTTGTCAATAAATCAAAGTGCAGCAAAAAGTAAATTTCATTATCTTTTCACTGTTCTCCCAAGTCAAACCTGCATTCAGAAATGATAGAAAGAAAAATGATGGCACAAAGCTGAGTGGTAGCCAAAGCAGTGCATTCCAACATTGATATAAATGCAGAAAGTGCTGGATAAACTCAGCAGCTCTGGCAGCATCTGTGGAGAGAGAAACATCGAGTCCATTATGATTCTTGTTCTTCTTCTCCTCTGAACTGGTCAGTTTCTGAGTCTGACCCCAAGGACCTGACTACAGTGTTACAAGAAGTTCAATGGCCTCACACAGGCCATCAGGTTCATTGAGTGCAATTTTAGATAACATCTTCTACCCACTGCTTCACAAATCTCTCATGAATCACACCCTAATCATTCACCCATCAAGAAGACTCATAACTAACATTCAGAAAGTCCACCTCGCCCTCACACACTTCCCAATGCTGCCAACCTTACATCCACCTCTCACTGTTTATCCAGCTGCCCAGCTATGATTACCACAACATCCAGACACAGTGCAAGTCAATCACTAATAACTTCCCTCTTGTACAAAAAGGTGGCGTATAATGCGAGGGAGAAGAGCAGAACTGAAGCGGGACAAACATGTTGACATTAATTGAGTTCTCTGGGCTAGAAAGTGCTCTGGGACAGCTATGATGTTACACCCATGTTCCTGAGAACATTCAACATGACGGTATGTTGCTGCCTTATGCCCCTTCTCAAATTCCACACCATCCCAAACCTGCTATTTGGAATGAATTGAAAGCTGTAGCTAATGTGAATTGCTGCTTTTCACCTGACCGTAATTCCTCTTGTGATAAAGTGAAACATATTATTTGCCTCCTCAATTGCTTGCTGCACTTGCATGTTAGCTTTCAGCGACTTACAAACAAGAACTCCGAAGCCCCTTTGAACATTAACACTTCCCAATCTCTCACCATTCACTATATTCTGTCCAAATTCCCTTCAAGCCTCTTTGCATCTTTCTCACAATATACACCCCCACCTGGTTTTGTGTCATCCACAAAACTTGGAAATATTAATTTTAGTCTCCACATCCAAATCATTGATATGGATAATGAATAGCTGGGGCCCAAGCACTGATCTCACTGGTATCCCACTAGTCACTGTCTACTAACCTGAGAATAATCCATTTATTCCTGTCAGTTATCCAATTTTCAGTTAATGACAGAATATTATCCCCTATCCCATTTGCTCTAATTTTGTTTACTAACATCCTGTGTGGAGCCTTATTGAAAGTCTTCTGAAAATTCAGATGTACCACACATTCACTGGTTTCTCCCTTATGTTTAGCTTCAAGTTTATTTATTAATGTCACAAGTAAGTTTACATTAACACTGCAATGAAGTTACTGTGAAAATTCCTTAGTCACCACACCCGGTTCCTGTTTGGGTACATTGAGGGAGAATTTAGCATGGCCAATGCACCTAATCAGCACATCTTTCAAGCTGTGGGAGGAAACCGGAACACCCGGAAGAAACTCACACAGACATGGGGAGAACATATAAACGCAACATAGACAGTGATCCAAGCCAGGAATCCCTGACACTGTAAGGCACAGTAAGAAGTTTCACAACTCCAGGTTAATGTCCAACAGGTTGATTTGATAGCACGGGCTTTCGGAATGCTGCTCCTTCATCAGATGAGTCACTGCTGTGAGGTAGCAATGCTAATGTAGTCCTACTGTGCTAACTGCATCCTCAAAAAAAAGCATGATTTCCCTTTCATAAATCTATGTTGGTTCCACCCAATCAGACCATTATTTTTTAAGTATCCCATTATCACACACTGTGATAGATTCCAGTAATTTCTCTTATACTGACATCAGGTTCTGCTTCTATTCAATGTTTTACTGGATTAGATTGTTGTTCTGCTGCCTCTCTTGGTGAAGTTACTTCAGAGATCTGAAGTGTGTTTGATAATTGTCGCTAGTGTATCATCAGTTTCGGGCACTCCCTCTTGAGCCTTGGCGTCAGGAGCTGGGAAATCAGTTTTGTGTTGTGTGATTCTCTCATCGATCATTGTCGGAGCTGCTGTTCCTGGCTACTCTTTGTGAAAGGCAGTCCTTGCACCAGGTTGTTCTATGTCATGGTGTCCTCACAGGGATATTCAGGTGGATTGGCATTCTGGTCACATTTATCACTAATGCTCTGGATGCTGAGTGACATGGACCAAACCCTTGATATAGTGAGGTTATAGAAATGCTTCCTGTAGCTGTATAGCTATCATTCAGAGTGCAATGTGCTCACGTGGTCAGCAGTCATGAGCCAGGTGTAGACTAGAGATCACTTGTTATCAAGCAGTCAGCCTCTGCTTCCCTCCGGTAACCCAGAGATAGCAGGAACAGCTGTTGGCCTCAGAATGAATGCATTCTGGCTGCTGACAGAATGATGCACCATCACCAACATGACATTCTTTGCACAGTCACACATCCAATGTCGCATTAAAGGATTGGTGGCCCTTACTGTTCTGTACATCTCCCCATTTACTTGTGGGGCCCACAGGACCCCATAAGTGCAGTCAATGACTGCCTGAAACTTTGAGAATCCCACTATCCTGGCAAAGCCACGTGCCTACGCTTCCTATTTCTCCCTGGTAAGAGAGAATACCATAAAGTGCCCTTTCCTGGCGCATAGGGCCTCAGTCACCAATGCAACAATCAATCTGAGAAATGAATCATCTTCATGTCAATTCTTATTGCCTATTTTGTGGACTCCTTGCTTGGTCTGGTACTCTGACACAGTGCTACTCCAATGGCTGCAGCATGGAGGTTGCTGACTAGATAGGACAGACTGCAGACAGCCTTTCGGGTCCCCATCGAGCAGCTCTAACACTTGATGGCCCAGCAACGGATTGCACCACCTCAGCATGGGCAGCAGCAGCCTAGGTTGGCTGACTGAGAGGCTGCAGCAGGGCACTGAGAGAGTGGCTTTGGTGGAAGAATGGATGTTGTCACCCTGAGAGAGGCAGCTGGTCCATGGAACCAATGCCATTCCCAAGAACTGGTTCCTCTTCGATCCTAGTAACCTGTTGGAGGACAGATTGCTGAACGCAACAGGAAATGTCTTACTGCACCAAGATCCACAGGTATGGTGGTAGCTGACTGAGTCTGCATAGTAATTAGCATGATTAGCCCTGCTGCCTCACAGTGCTAAGTACCCAGCCTTGGGTCACCATCTGTGTGGAGTCTGCACATTCTCCCTGTATCTGCATGGATCTGCTTCTGGTGCACCGGTTTCCTCCCACGATCCAAGCTTGTGTAGATTAGGTCGACCAGCCATAGTAAAAATTGTCCTTTAGTGTCCCAAGATGTATGGGTTAGGGTGATTAACTAACCATGTTTACAGGAATAGGCTGGGGTAAGTGCCTGGATAAGATACTCTGTCAGAAAGGTGCAGACTCGATGAACTGAATGGCCTCCTTCTGCACCATAGGGATTCTATGACTCTATAGTTCTCCTGCCCTCAGTCTGAGCTTCCAATGCAGCACTGTAATAACACTAAATGACCTCCCATTTAAGATGGAGATGAGGACAACCGTCTTCTTCTCAGTCTTTGGAATTGTCTCCCCAGAGAGCTGGGTTGCTGAACCTATTCACAGCTGAGTTTGATTTTTGTCCTGCTTCATTGGAGTCACTCATGCCCAGTAACTAACCCAGACTCTACAGCAGCTTCAAAGGTCAGCCATGATGGTGAAGCAGGCTTGGCACACCATATGGGTCTTTTCTACTCCTACATGTAGTGTTTTTAAGTTTTCACAATGCCAGCATCCACACTCAATGCAGATGCCAGGGTTGGACTGGATTGGGCACAGCAAGAAGTCTCAAAACACCAGGTTTAAGTCCAACAGGTTTATTTAGAATCATGTGCTTTTGGAGTGCTGCTTCTTCATTCCAACTCTCACCTGATGAAGGAGCAGTGCTGTGAAAGCTCATGATTTCAAGTAAACCTGTTGGACTTTAACCTGGTGTTGTGAGACTTCTTACTGTACAGCATCCACACTGGTGGCTGTGAGTGTCGTATCAAGTGATGGTTCTTTAACAGTGATGAGATGCTGCTCTTGCCTCTACTTCAGGCTGTTGTGGCTGGGCAGGTGGTTTATTTGGTTTCTGAAGTTAGAAAAAGAAGAGGGTTAGGGTGAGATTGGTGGAGCATAGGTGTAATGCGAAAGGTCCCTGATCACACCATCTGCAGTTTGTAATTGGATAACTGGGTGAGGGTAAAGTGGGAGTTGAGAAGTAGCATAAGACACTAATAAACTGTCAACGTGAATGCCCTCAGTGACACTTCATGGAATTGGCTGCAGCTGGCCAGTATCTCCAGAGGGCTTGAGAAATACAGCATGCTTGTCGCCCACTGCTTCTACTTTGCTCCCTTCTCTAATTGACTGTCTTGTCCTGTAAGATGGAAAGGAGAACATCAATGATTCTCATTCTTTTTGTATTTTGTTGATGAGCCCCTCATAACTGAATAGCTGGAAGTATGTGAAAGCAGTGGGCATGAGGCTGGCATCATTGAAATGTGTGCAAGGATTAGAGGGGAGTAGTATCTAAGGCATGAGTCCTGAGTGCTCGGGTCTACTGCTGGATGAATGATGGAAATGTGGTTCATTGAATAGTGAGAGAGGTTTTGTTTGTGCAATAGGCAGGTGATGTCATTTGATAATACATTCCCTGATCTTGACTATCCACATGAGGCCATTAAACTTCTTTCAACACTGCTGGGGGCCAGGCCTTCCAGGTAACCTGCCTCCATTCCTCTAGGGTTTAACGTGGTGTCCTGCAGGAACATGGCATCTCCTGTCATATGCAACTCCACAAATAAGGCACCAAGTGTTCCACATGTGTACCTTTCCTCCAGCCCTGATCCTCTATTTTCTTTCTTTCCAATGGCAGAGACTTGCAGCACTGACAGTCAGCAGCAGCCTCCTTTCAGGCAGTACAGTTTCCCTTTAAGAGCTTCTTGAAGAGCTGGAGTCTAAGATGAAACACATGCTTGCCTGCAAACGAGCCCCCTTTCAATTACTCATTAATCAGCAGGGGCGGCACAGTGGCACAATGGTTAGTCTTGTTGCCTCACAGCACCATGGACCCAGGTTCGATTCTCGGCTTGGGTCACTGTCTGTGTTGAGTTTGCACATTCTCCTCATGTCTGATGGGTTCCCTCCGAGTGGTCCGGTTTCCTCCCACAGTCCAAAGATATGGGGGTTAGGTTAATTAGTCATGCTAAATTGCCCCTCAGTGTCAGGGCAAATGCATGGGGTTATGGGGAAAAGGCCTGAGTGCGATTGAGGTCAGTGCATTCTCGATAGGCGAATGGCCTCCTTCTGCACTGTAGGATTCTATGATTCCAGGTCCTACTTGTCTCAATGTCACAATCATGGACGTGAAATGTGTGTCCCACACTGAGACCAGCCACCAGCAGATTGGGAATATCAACCCCTGCACCTCAATAAGGGAGGAGACAGTCCTTGAGTCAGAAAATTGCGTGGCTGTTTCACACTTCCTACTTAAGTGCAGACTAGTAGCTTTTACTTCCAGCAGTGTAAATAAAGTGATAGGAATCTCCAGCTTGTTTTTAATGCATTTTTTTTTCATCCCTTCTCATTTAGATCAGAACAGCAACCACCTGGTGAAAGTATTATAGGAATTTACAGTAAATCTTTTTACTATGGATAAGCAAAGCATAATCTTCAAAGAAACTAAAATCATTCCTGCAAAGGTACTTGATCCAAAATATTCTCATTTTCTTCAAAAGACTCTTCCTCAGCATTTGCTGCTTTAAGGCAGGGAGGAGATGGGAACAGCTGCAGAGAATGATTGAAATCTGCTACAAGTGGACTACTTCTTCCCGACTGAAAACTCACTGAGGTCTTTGAGAGGGTCTTACAGAGCTCTCATTAAAAGGTAAACTTTCCTTGGGCCGGGTGTCATGTCAATCAGAGGCGATGTTTTCTCACAGACCCAAAGCCATCCTTTTTCTCTGTCAGAAGCTGTTATCATCTTCAAAGCCATATCAAAACGTTGTTTGTTCTGTGCTTTGATTTTACCCACACAGTGAATTCAAAGAGTACAGGTCTATTTGAGGGAATGTGTATTTTTGTGTCTATGTGTGCCTTCGTCTTTGCATGTTTGTGGACCTATGTTTGAGCAGCAAGTTCATATTAAAACCTCACATAGGATCACTTTAATCTTTTCAAGAATTCCATTCTTTTGATTCGAAAGATGAACCACATCTTCATTTTTAAATTACATCGTGATTTATTAAACATAAATTTATCTAGGTGAACATAAGCATGTAATTATCCTTTTCATTTACAAATCTGATAAGAAACTGGAACCTGGCATGAGTTATAGGGGTCCGTTGACAGTGAGTTAAACATGTTCCAAAAGCTACCCCATCAACAGGACATTGAAGTAAAAACCTTTTTCACTGATGGTCGTTAGCCTTTATCAGAAAATGTTGTTTTACAAACCTGTGTTGTGCAGTTCATACAGTGTAAAAAATTCAACAACTCATTTATCACATTCAAGTGAAAGGAGCAGGAAGATAGGAGTGTCACACTGGAATAAAGGATGTCGTTTTACCTGATTTGAGATTGGAAGGATTGTGTTGGAACAGCGATTATTCACAGTGACATCTGTGTTTAAACTGAGCTCAAAGCCTGATTTCATAGAAACAGATATTTTCAAGAGCTTCAGTTCATAACTGCTGGAGTTCATCATGAAAGTTCCAGAACTACATTACATTGTTCTGGAAGTGCCTGAAGTGAAGCTAATAAACTTGAGAAGATGGATTAACTTTGTGTTAACATATTGCAATGAACAATTAAACAGTGCACTGTTAATTAAACCCAGAACACATCATTGTTACATTAAGTCACATCGAATTTCTTCTCACACTATCTTAACCTAACCAAGCACATGCATCAGAGGACAGATATCAAATTGAAAGACTAACTTGAAGGGTGCACACCTATCAAATGCAAAGAGGAATTCATTCATATTTGGGCCAATATTAACAGAATATGGCAAGATAACAGTTTTAAATTACAGTATGAATTTGAAGTCAATAGTGGGCTACCTGTCAATACAGAATATATTCCAGGAAGAAGGGTGAGGGTTGGAATGGAGGTGTGGAGGGCACAGGAGCAAGGGTGGGGTGGTTGTTAATGCTTTGCGATATAGTAGCAACTGCTTAAGGCCTGACAGTAGTGAGTGCAGGGAGCAATGGTTATATTGCTAAGTTGCATCCCTACGGCTTGAAGAATGGCATGCAGACGCACTCAAACATATGCACAGAGCACTGTTTACTGATCTCAAGCTGCCAGTGAGATGTATAATGATTGAAAAGAATCTGGCACAGTAGCCAGTTTGCCTGAGTCATTAGGAAGTGAATGGAAGTAAAACACCCACTGTTGTTTTAGTGGGCTTTATGCTTGGTGATTTGGAGCACTTGTGTTGTGAGATCAGTTTGGTGGTTTCTATCTGTGCCAAAATTCGCAACCTTTGCTGTATCAGTACTTAAAATTTACCACTGATGCAGCAAAGGGTCAAGTCTATGTCAGTACGTTAACAATGGTGTAAGTGCCAGCTTGGCCCAGTGGAAGCTCTCCCATCTCTAAGTCAGAGAATTGAGTATCCATTCCCCACTCCAGGGACATAAGGTTATAAACTAAGCAGACACTTCAGTCTAGTAATGAGGAAGAGCCATGTAGTTGGAGATGCTGTCTTTCAGATGAAATTTTAGTTGATGCCTGCCTGATTAGCTTGAATATCTTCTGGTCCAACTTGAAGGACAGCAGAGTTGTCTTGACCAGCATTTGTCCTCCAACAAAGCAAAATAACTAATCATTTACCTTATTGATGTTGTTTCAGAGCTTGCTGTGTGCAACCTGCCTACAAATGACTCGATGGGCCGAAGGGCCTCTTCTGCACTGTATTTTCTAAATCCACAAGTAACTACACCCAAGAAAGCATGTCTGGGATGGCCTAAGGATGTTACTTGCAAGTTGTTTCTATAAATACCTCAGGCAGACCATTGCTGCACTATGCAGTTTGGCTCCCTCACAAGTGAGATTAGCACAAAATTAAATGTTTATACAGCATATATTATTTATATACACGAAATACAGTACTCATCGTAGTTTTATCACTTTATTACTGTATGTCACATTTTAATTGGGAACCACTACAAGTGCACTGTGCTCGTTAACACTTTCTCCTACGCTGTACAAAATGATCTACAAAACTCATTTGTTTGACCATTATTGGACAAATTGACCATACAATGAGATAACAATTGGGGGAGACTTAACCTAAAAGACTGATGAAATTTTGGAGCAGATGCCTGGTTCAAAGGGTTGAAATTCCAACGTGCAGGAAATCTGTCTGCAATCCATCCACTTGAGCTTTCAACTTCATCTTTCTCTCTTCCACAAATGCATGCACAACACTATTGCAGAAGTTATACTCACTTGGCTATTGCAGAAGTTATACTCACTGTTGGGAGTCCTTCATTGAACATGATTTCAAACTCTTTTTAATGAATTCTTGGGGTATAGGTATCATTGGCTGGGCCAGAATTTATAGCCTATCCCAAATTGCCTTAAGAAAGTGGTGGTGAGTTGCCTTCTTAAGCCAATACAGTCTGTGTAGTGTGGGTATACCCGCAGTGCTGTAGGGAGGGAGTTCCAGGATTTTGACCCAGTGATAGTGAAGGAACAGCGATATTTTTCCAAGTCAGAATGGTGGGTGGCCAATCCTTAAAATTTCAATTGAACTTTGAGAGAAATGTTTTATTTCTATGCAACCAGCTTGTTCTCAAATGTATTGAATGACTTGAACCTGAATTGTAATTCTATGATGAACTTATTTTGACCTTTTGCCAATTGTTTATCTCGCAGGAAAGTTGATCACATGATCTTATTTGAGGAGTCAGGTGCTTTACTAGAAATCATATCCTAGGGAAATCTAGTTCTAAAAGTGACCATCACCTCAACACAACACAAAATATAGGGGGGGAGGGAGCAACAGGATGGGGGGGGGTGGGTGGGACAACTTCAAGACCTTCCCACAGGTGGGATCTTATGATCCAACCAGAGGCAATTACTCACAGATTCCCAGGGCAGGCGAGCCATGCAAACACCATAGGCTTCAACGGGACATAAGATCCCTCTGTAATCCCTATCCCTGCTTCTTATTCCCTAATGTGGGTATGCCGGCGTTGGACTGGCGTAAACACAGTAAAAAGTCTGACAACACCAGGTTTTAGTCCAACCTATTTATTTGATAATATTCTCACAAGCTTTCGAGGGGTTACCCTCTTCGTCAGGTGAATGGAGAGTTCTGGCCTCAGACAGAGCATATAAAGCACAGACAGTTTAGAGATTACTGATTAAAATGCGAATCCTTACACCTAACCTGCTGTTCAAGACCTGAAGTGGCTGACAATGTGAGTGGTAGGAGCACTGATCACAGTTTAAAGAGATGTGTATTGTCTCCAGACAGTACAGTAAGTGAGGTTTTGCAAACCCAGGCAAGTCACGGGGGTTACAGATAGTGCGACATGAACCCAAGATCCCTGTTGAGACCGTCCTCATGTGTGCGGAACTTGGCTATCAGTCTCTGCTCTGCTCAGACATGGATACCATCATCACACGTGAGAATACCATCCACCAGGTACATGGTAAATACTCTTGCAACTCGGCCAACATTGTCTACCTGATACGTTGCAAGAAAGGATGTCCCGAAGCATGGTACATTGGGGAGACCATGCAGACGCTACGACAACGGATGAATGAACATCGCTCGACAATCACCAGGCAAGACTGTTCCCTTCCTGTTGGCGAACACTTCAGTGGTCACGGGCATTCAGCCTCTGACCTTCGGGTAAGCATTCTCCAAGGCGGCCTTCACAACACACGACAGCGCAGAGTCGCTGAGCAGAGACTGATAGCCAAGTTCCGCACACATGAGGACGGTCTCAACAGGGATCTTGGGTTCATGTCGCACTATCTGTAACCCCCGTGACTTGCCTGGGTTTGCAAAACCTCACTTACTGTACTGTCTGGAGACAATACACATCTCTTTAAACTGTGATCAGTGCTCCTACCACTCACATTGTCAGCCACTTCAGGTCTTGAACAGCAGGTTAGGTGTAAGGATTCGCATTTTAATCAGTAATCTCTAAACTGTCTGTGCTTTATATGCTCTGTCTGAGGCCAGAACTCTCCATTCACCTGACGAAGAGGGTAACCCCTCGAAAGCTTGTGAGAATATTATCAAATAAATAGGTTGGACTAAAACCTGGTGTCTTATTCCCTAAGGCAGGCTTCACATTCAGCAATAAAGAGAATGTCCCAACAGGCCCCTGCACATTGCAGCAGCAGCTTTGGGGAGATTTCAATGAAATGAGGTACTACCATGCAGCTAGGGAAATCCATTGCTGGAAATTCTTCCTCCGTTGAAATACCCAGACAATCTTTGACTTCCATTTCAAGACAGGTCCTTTTCAATACTTGATCTAAAATAGAATCATATTGATCATCATCATGGCTGCTCACATTGGTTAGTTAGGGAACCTGAAGGCAGGTGTTAGTGCAGAGGCTTGGTTAAAAAGCCACTGGAAAATATGCTACCAAAACCTCAAAATTCCTCATGCGAACAGGATTCCCCACTGCCAGTGTATCGAACAAGTAAAATGTGTTTGGGATTGAACAGTACATCAGCAGGGATGGGATTTAAAAACTAGCAGCATGACCATTTGGACTACTATAATTTTCATTCTGAATCTTTGTAGGAATTCTGTGAATAAGAACATAAGAACATAAGAACATAAGAAATAGGAGCAGGAGTAGGCCATCTAGCCCTTCGAGCCTGCCCCGCCATTCAATAAGATCATGGCTGATCTGTTGTGGCTCAGTTCCACTTTCCCGCCCTCTCCCCATAACCCTTAATCCCCTCTCTTATCAAGAACCCATCAACCCGCTTCTTAAAAATATTTAGCGAGGCAGCCTCCACCACTTCAGCGGGCAGAGAATTCCAGAGATTCACCACCCTTTGAGTGAAGAAGTTCCTCCTCAACTCCGTTCTAAACCGCCTCCCCTTTATCTTGAGGCTGTGCCCCCTAGTCCTACTGTCTTTTTTGAGCGGCAAGAGTCTCTCCACCTCTATCCTATCCATCCCATTCATCATCTTATACGTCTCAATGAGATCTCCCCTCATTCTTCTAAACTCTAACGAGTACAAGCCTAGTTTATTCAGCCTCTCCTCATAGCTCAATCCCCTCAACTCCGGTATCAGCCTAGTAAACCTCCTCTGCACTCCCTCCAGGGCCAAAATATCCTTGCGCAGGTGCGGCGCCCAAAACTGCACACAGTACTCCAGCTGCGGCCTCACCAATGCCCTATACAGCTGCAGCAAGACCTCCCTACTTTTATATTCAATCCCCCTCGCTATGAAGGCCAGCATCCCATTTGCCTTCCTGACCACCTGCTGCACCTGCAAGCTGGGTTTTTGCGACTCATGCACAAGGACCCCGAGGTCCCTCTGCACCGTCGCCTGCTGCAGTTTTTCGCCACGTAAGTAATAGTCCTTCCTACCATTCTTCCTACCAAAGTGGACCACCTCACACTTGCCAACATTAAATTCCATTTGCCATTTCCTGGCCCATTCGCCCAGCCTATCTAGATCCTTCCCCTGACAGTTCGTAGATTTGATTGTACATAATTACTCTGACACACATGTGATTGAGAACTAGCTGGGATCTTGGAGGAAAGATATTAAACAATATGTTAACCATATAATAGTTGAAAAACCATGTATGTTAAAAATGTATGTTAACTATCAATAGTTATGGGGAAATTCCAATATAGAAGCCTGCCCAACTATTCCAAGTTCACATTTATCTTCAATACGCATATTGAACGGTAGTTCAATTCGCATATCTGTTTATCCTCAAATGAAAGATAAAATATGTCCACAAAAACAGGAACAATCCAACCCAGCCAATTCCTGCCCCATCAGTCTACTCTCATTCATTGGTAATGTGATAGGCAGGTGTCGTCAACAGTGTAGGCAGCACCTACACTACAATAACCTGGTCACTGATGGCTCAGTTTGGATCCTGCAAGGACATTTGGTTCTTGACAACATTATGGACAAAACAGCTGAACTCAGTGGGTGAGGTGAAACTGCCATTGACATCAAGGCAACATTTGCTTGAGTGTTGCCCCAAGGAGTCCTAACTAAAGTCCAGCAGAATGAGAGGAAAAAATTTTCCACTGGTTGGAGCCATACTGAGCATAAAGGAAAATGGTTGTAGACGTTGCAGGTCAATAATTATAGTCCGAGGACATTGTTATATGAGTTCCTTAGGGTAGTGTCCTAGGCTCAACCACCTTCAGCTGCTTCATCAATGACATTCCTCTGTCATAAGATGAGAAGTGGGGGTGTTCACTGATGACGGTTGCACAATATTCAGTATCATTCTGAACTCCTCAGATACTAAGCAATCCGTAGCCATATGCAGTGAGTCCTGGCAAATGGTATTTGCACCAGCCAAATGTCAAGCCATGGCTGTCTCCAACAAGAGAGGATCAAACCATCTCCCTTAGGGTTCATTGGCATTACCATCACTGAATCCTCATTGACAACATCATAGGGGTTATCATAATCAGAAACTAAATCAGCCGTATAGGACGGCACGGTGGCATAGTGGTGAGCACTGTTGCCTCACAGCACCAGGGATCTGGATTTACTTCTGTCCTCAGGTGACTGTGTGGATTTTGTACATTCTCCCCATGTCTGCATTTGTCTCCTCTGGATTCTCGGGTTTCCTCCCACACTCCAATGATGTGCAGCTCGGTTGATTGGCCATGCTAAATTGCCCCTTAGTGTCAGAGAGATTAGCAGTGTAAATATTACATAAGGCTATAGGGATATGCCCTCTTCACAACATACTTTCTTAGCGGTCTTTGCATCATCTGCAAATTTAGCAACCATGCCTTTGCACCCCTCACCATTGATATAAATTGTAAAATGTTGAGTGCCCAGCACAGACTCCTGTGGGATTCCATTTGTCACTTTCTGCCAATTAGAAAAATACTTACTAATGCACACTTTCTGTTTCCTGTTAGCTAGCCAATCCTCTATAGATGTTAATTTTAACTCATACACCATGAGCTGTTATTTTCTGTGATAACGTTTGATGTGATGCCTTATCTAATGCCTTCTAGAAATCCAAATACAGCACATCTACAGATTCCCCTTCATTCACAGTGCACATCACTCTTTCATAGACCTTCAATAAACTGGCTCAACATTTCCTTTTCACAAAATCATGTTGTTTCATCCTAATTATCTTGAGTTCTTTTTAAGTGTCCAGCTATAATCTTCTTACTGATCATTTCTAACACATTCTCTGTGACAGATGTCAAGCCAACTATAGTTTTCTTTTTCCTGCTTCTCTTCTCCTCCTTGAATTGAACTTGCTGCTAACGAATTTTGGAAAATGAACAACAATGCATCATAAGCTACATCGTTCAAGATCCTAGGATAAAGACCATCAGAACCTAGAGACTTGTCAGCCCATGGCTACATCAGTTTCTCAGTACAACTTGCCTGGTGACTGTAACTTCACCAAAGGTTTTAACAATTATTCAGAGAAAGTGAATAATAAGCAATGAAGTGTAAAATGTAGCTGAAGGACAATGATCATTTCTCATAGGCAAAATTGATTCAGAAAATTTATAAGACAAGTTTATAAATCAGGAAGAGAAAATTAATACAGAGAAGACTTCTGCAGTGAACCACAATTGTCAGCTTGAAAAACCACCAGCTAAATGTAACTTAAGAAACAAGTAATTACTGCTGAAGATTGTTAACTTAGAGAACTGTGGATTAGACTAAAACATACAAGGAAGAAAATGAAAAAAACAATCCAGATTTAACTGACAGGTTTAAACACATTCTATTCAAAGACCAAAATGGCAAGTCAAACAAAATAATGTTCCTCCTATTTCTGTATCCTTACAACATTTCAGTCATGGTAAGCCTTGGCTCAACCAATCTGATACCATTCTTCACTTCGTTATTCCCACTGTGTCAGAAATTATTTCATCTCTCAACCTTTTCACAGTTGGCAGTTTCTGCACCATTACTTGTAATTTCATCATACATCATAGAATCTCTACAGTGCAGAGGGGGCCATTCAGCCCATCAAGCTTGCACTGACAACAATCCCACTCTATCCATATAACCTATACCCCCTCCCTCCGCCACCCCGCCCCATTTACCCTGCTAATTCCCCTGACACTAAGAGGCAATTTAGCATGTCCAATCCACCTAACCCACATATCTTTGGACTGTGGGACGAAGCCGGAGCACCCAGAGGAAACCCACACAGGCACGGGGAGACCGTTCAAACTCCACACGGGCAATGACCCAAGCCAGGAGTTGAACCAGGTTCCTGGCTCTGTGAGATAGCTATGTGCCATCATGCTGCCCTTAATAATGGCAGTACAGGTTAGTCCATCAGTGGTGATCTGGGGTAAGGAACTTACACCTGGAACAATATCCCATCTATCTTATTCTGCTGTTTACAATATCAGTGGGAATAAGATGAGTTGGAAGCTTATTCTCTCTTAATTATCCCACTATCATAGAAAGAAAATTGAAATATTTATATCGTAGCTCAGAATTTTCAGAAATGTCCAGAATGCTTTGCAGACAAATTATTTTGAAGTGAAATTGCTGTTTTGTAAGAAAATGGTTGGCACAGTGGTTAGCACTGCTGCCTCACTGTGCCAGTCACCGTCTGTTTGAAGTTTGCACGTTCTCCCCACGTCTGTGTGGTTTTTCTTCGGGTGCTCCAGTTTCCTCCCACAGTCCAAAGATGTGTGGGTTTGGTGGATTGACCTGAACAGGCGCCAGAGTGTGACAACGAGGGGAATTTCACAGTAACTTCATTGCTAATATAAGCCTTACTTGTGACTAATAAATAAACTTTACTTGAAAACATTGCAACCAGTATACACACAGCAGATCTCAGCAATGAGATACATACTTAGAATCGAAAGGCTAAAACCTGTTTGTTGAAATAGGAATGCTAATCAGACACCAGGCCACTCCTGTTTTCTGCTTCAGAGACTGCTGTGGGATCTGAATCACAGAAACAGACAGATGTTGTCTTGGTTCAAGATTTCATCTGAAAGTTAGCACATTCAACAATACAGCATTCCTTTACCAAAATATTGAAGTGTCTGCTTGGCTTATGTGTTTGAGTCCTTGACTTGAACCTAGCTGACACATAGAGAGGGATGCCCTGAGGCAGTTATATTACTAGCTACTGAGAAGCCTTTCAAAGTGACAAGGAAATATTTTTTAACACACTTGGTTGAGCTTGATTCAGATATTTTTGTCTCATTCCAGCCATTGAAAAATTATTAGCAGTGGAATGGAATGTGATAGAATTCTTCCTACTTGGGAAAGGAGGCCAGCAAAGGATTCTAGTTAGCTGCATTCTACCTTGTCCTGGTGGCTGAACAACAGAACTTAATAGAATTGAACACAGAAGGAGGCCGTTTGGCCCCTCGTGTCTGCACTGGCTCTCTATAACAGCAATATACCTAGTGTCAGTCCTCCACCTTCTCTCTGTATCTTGGCACATTCTTCCTTTTCAGACAGAATCATAGAATCCTATACTGCAGAAGGAGGCCATTCAGCCCTTCGAGTCTGCACCAACCACAATCCCATCCAGGCCCTATCCCCACAACCCCATGCATTTACCCTAACTAGTCCCCCTGACACGAAGGAACAACTTAGCATGGCCAATCCACCTAACCCACACATCTTTGAATAATCTAATTTCTTCTTGAATGCCAATATTCCAGCATCCACCATACTCTCAGGCAGGTCCTATCTACTCCCTGTGTGAAAAAGCCTTTCCTCATGTTGCCATTGCTTCTTTTGCCAATTATCTTAAATGTATGCTTTCTTCTTTTTGACTTATGGAAGCGGTTTTCGCATATCAACGCTGTCCAGGCACCTCATTACTTTACAAACATACGAACATATGAATTAAGGATAGGAGCAGATCGTTTGGCTTCTTGGGCCTGCTGTGCCATTTGATAGGATCGTGGCCAATCGGTCTGTGGTCTCACAAAGCTCAACATCTGTCATAGGCTTGGGGGTTTGCTCTGACATTGGTGGCAGAGGATGGTTGCCTGAAAGTGAAGATTGGAGAGACATATTACCAAAAATATTGCCGAACAAATGTGAAAACGTGAGAGAATCATGCCAATTTTTCCAGTGAGATTTCAGATACACTCTTATGCAAAGAAAGAGGCAAAGTGTGATTCACACCAGTAGAGGGAGTGGATAGAGTTTATTTTTGCTGGAAAGCCAACTGCCCACACTAAAGGGTCCTATTGCGCATGGGCAGACCTCTCAGTGTTCTGTGCAACAGAACAGAGAGGTCTGTCTGTCCCCCCATCCGACTGGCTATCACCCGCTTACATCCCAATTGCTGCCCTCACTGGCGAATTGGCCCCCCACTCCCTGGATATCACCCCAATACCCCACACCCTCAACCAATCACTGCTCCAAAAACCAACCCCGGCCAATCGCTGCCCCAGCCCCATACCTGGCCGTTTGCCGCCCCCACCCCTACCCCCAAACCCCAGCCGATTGCTCACCCCCACCCCTCCCACCCCCAGCTGATTGCACCCTCCCACTGGCCCAGTCGATCACTACCCCGGCTAATCCTGATTGCAGAGTGTGCAGCTCCCCCACCCTGGCACTGCCAAGGGCCACAGCCACCTGCTGCTGATCACCTGGAAGACCTCAATTGCCTCCAGTCCCACAGGCAAGACTACCACATCAGATCCCTGTTGCTGGGAATCATATGTAATCCACCAGTTAAGACAAGCGTGCCCAGACAATTGCATCCAGGGCTCACTTATAATATTAAAATAAAGACGCTGTCAGGCCTGCTGAAATTTTCCAGCATTTTCTCTTTTGATAAAGTGATTTTCCATGATTTTGTTAATCGGAACTTTATGATCAATGGAAAAATAAAATTGATGCAGAGATATGGAATATGTCTCTACTAAAAAGGAAGCGAGGGATATCTCTGGCATTTTAATTTGCTGCCAGCTGTAAGGTATTCTCGGATTCTCAGAACTAGACACATTGGAACTGGTCAATGAAGAAAGTTTGGACTCCCTTAAAATTCATGGATAAAATTGATATCAAAAATGACTTACCAAATTCCTATGAGACTTTGTTGGACTTTGATAATTTTAGAAAAATGGACGATTCTTTCTAAATCCTTCATGGAGTTTAACTGATTATATCAAGACTGCAGCAATTCCACTTGGAGGTTCCATAATCAGTACTTGTCTTTAAATTATTGGACTATGATTGGATATCAAACATGGATAGACTCTAGGTTTTAACCAGAGTTAAATCCAAAGAAAAATAAAGGATTAAATGTCTGAAGCCTTAAGAAAATTGCTAGAAACACATTAACTTCCAGTTGCTTTTATGGTGCAAATGGACTCTTCAGCATGAGCTGAAGATGGAGGACACAATACTAGCAGCATTTGGATATAGGGCCCACACATCTGCACAAAAAAAGAATTACAAGAAAAAAGTACAAGGATACAGTGTTTTTAAGAGCTGTAACACGTGGTGGGAGTTGGTTCTGGACACCTCCACCATAGGGAGCATCATTTCTGCATCTACGCTGTCTATCCTGTCTAGTCTTGTTACAATTTTATAAATCGCTATGAGATCCCCCTCATTAGTCTGAACTCCAGCAAAAACAATCCCAACCTCGTCAATCTCTCCTCATAGATCAGTCCCGCCACCCCCGGAGTCAGCCTGGTGAACCTTCACTGACTCCTCGAGAGCAAGAACATTCTTCCTCAGAAAAGGACACCAAAGCTGCACATAATATTCCATATGTGGCCTCACCAAGGTGTTGAATTGCTGAAAAATGTAAAACAGTTTTCAGACAATGCATGACATGGAAGGTACAAAAGGCAAGGAGGCCAATACTGACCAATCAGAAGGAATCATATTCATCACAAGAAGTTTCAGTCCAGTAATGAGTACCCTCATCGCAGATCCCTTCAATTGTCTTCTTTTAGATGTGGAATGGAATGGCTAAACTATTGCATGGATTCTTTGGGGAAGACCAAAGTAAAGTCAAAGAATATGACAGTTCTAATTGTATCAGGTTCTGTGATAGTAATATGTTGAAATCATTAAAAAGAATAGTAATTCCATGTAAAATAGCATGGGTAGATCACATTATCAGTTCTGATATGATAGCAAAAGAAATATTTTTGCTGTTAAGTAAGCCTTCAAAGAGAAAAGCCCAAATGAAGTTGGACATGGAGCATGATAAAGCAATTGTCTTTGGGAGATCTGTAGATTTGCAACTCACATAGTCGGGTTATTGTTGTATTCTTTTAAGGCCCATCACCACGAGGCAGAATGTTAACAAGAGATTAATGGCTACTGGGGATAGGGATTCAAAGAAGAAGAAAATTATTACCAAACAATATCAACAATTTGCACTTCCCTCTGGCCAGTGATTGAAGATTCTGTTAAAGGTTGCAGTGACGCAAGATGACGAATATTCTAGACTTGTTAAGGACATTAATGAAAAATGTGAATTCTCCGGTTGTTCACACTGGCGGGATTCTCCGGTCCCTCCAGTAGTGAACTCGCCGGCGTAGGGTGTTCCAACTTGAAACACTGATTCGTGGTGAAATATACTCTTGCTTTTGGAATAGTGGGAGGAGGCACATGAAACTGCAATGAGAAGAACCCAGTCCAGTCGCCATGAAGCTGTTATTAAAAACTACTTATTAAACTAAAGAAAATGCAAATACAAATGAGATATTATACTCTAGGACAATTAATTATATAGACCACAAAACACACACACCATTTATGCAGAAGTTACACCTTTGTTCCAAAATATATCAACAATCCCAGAACTCCTTAAGACTCCCTCCTTTCCAAACAACATCCAAATTAAATCAATCCATGAGCTAAATCCAGCATATAGTTGCCACATAGTAGAAGGCAAACCTCAAAAACATTTTTTCCTAGTCCAGCAAAGGTACTAAACTACCTTTACAAAGGTTTCTGTACTGACCATCTTTAAGGTTTAGATGTGGGCCTAGCCTCTAGATGTGAGTTGCGGACTGACTTTTCAAGCTGTTAGATATGAACTTGCCTTTTGGCTGCTAGGGATAAATTGGCCTATGTGCTTCTGAGGATGCTAGCAATAATGCTAATTTTCCTCTTTGATTCTTCATTCTGTGCATGTGTATTCCTCCACTGATGTCTAACCGTTTCCCACTAATAGGCTGATTTACCACTGGTTCTATCTAGATACCTACTAATCTTGTTACTGGGAAAATCACATTTTTTAGAAGCCTTTTGGAATGCTGGTACTGCTGTTGCTAGGCTGATTTCTGCCTGTTAGTGGGCAGCTCACATCCCACCATAACTTGTTAAATTCTTGCTACTGCTGATATTAGGCAGCTCCATAACAGCAATTAAACTGGTTATGTCTACAAACTAAACCAGATGAATTCTATGATGTACTAGAATTGAACACCATTCTGAATTACACTATTGTTGGGGAAGTGCTAACAGCAAATTAGACACTGGGGATATTAAGTTTAAAAAATGTACATTCAAATTTCCAGACCTGGGTGATCCAGAAGGGATAGCAATAGTTACTTTCAGTGATGCCTCACACATTAACATTCCCAATAGGTATTCAAGTACAGTAGGATTAATATAGCTGTAGATGGTTGTTTTGTTACAGTAGGATTAATTGTATTCTTAGTAAGAAGTCTCACAACTCCAGGTTAAAGTCCAACTGATGAAGGAGCAGTGCTCCAAAAGCATGTGATTCCAAATAAACCTGTTGGACTTTAACCTGGTGTTGTGAGACTTCCTATGATACCCACCCCAGTCCAATGCTGGCATTTCCACATCATAATTATATTTTTAGTAGGCAGAAATGATAAATGTCCATTAGATAGGAATTGAAGAAAATAAAAAGAGTAGTTAAAATCAAATTAGCCCCAGGGGCACTTGCGCCGATTCAAGCGACAGATATGACAATGTATTTATTGAGTATTTTAAAGGAACTTCTAAGAGGCAAAGGGAAAAAAATGTGCCTCCAGAATGTTACATGGATAGCTGTTCACACTGAAACAATGTTCATTCATGAATAATGTTATGGAAAAGAAGCTGAAGATTGATCTTGCATGTATAAAAGAGATGTTAGAAAAGATGATGATTTCCAAACTGAAATGGGCCAATGTAAGTCACCAATTGGTTAATTGTCAGATTGTTCCACAAAAAGAACTGCAGTCCAAAGAAATTGTTGGACATCTTAAAAATGTGACAACTTCTGTTATAATGGGTCATGAGAACAAGGAAATTTTCATATTGCAACTTGATTAGAATTTGTTTTGCTTTCAGTATGGTGGGGGAACGTGGAGTATGTTAAGGATTGTTGTATAATATAATGTTATTATTTTGTATTTTGTCTCTTACACAACTCCTTGTATGCATAACAATTAATTTATAGAAAAGAGAGGAATCCATTAGTATCTCATTTATTCTGTTGATGAATGACACCTAGTGGCTTAAGGTAATCAGGTGTTGGGTATTGGTTAGTTAATTATACTTAGGTGTGTTATAAAGAAGAGTCAGAATCCGTTTATTTGAGAGTGGAGAAGTAAACTCCATGAAAAGCAACACATAGTCCCTACCAAAGCATCCTGGTCTCAGAGTCTTCTTCACAATTAGGCTTGGGAATTTATTCTGATAGTTTGCATCATTTCCTTATTTCCCGTTATTACTCCCCCTGACTGTCTTTCTACAGGATTAATGGTCACTTTAGTTATTCTTCATTTTTTTAAAAATAACTTTAGAAACCCTGACTACCTGTTTTGATATTTCTAGCTAATTTTTTTTTTCCTTATACTTTAATTTCTTCCTCATTTTATTTTAACCATTCTTTGCTGGTTTCCAAATGTGTCAAATCTTCTGACCTACCACCAACCTTAGCAGAATTGCACACTTTTCCCTTTCAATTTGATACCATCCTTAACTTTCTTTCTCACTAGAATATATCTTTGTTGAGTGGTAAGAAATGCCTCTTTAAACATTTGCCACCCCATCTCTGCTAAACTATTGCTTAACCTAATTTCCTAGTTCAATTAAGCCAGCTTTGTCTCCATAAATTCTTAAATTTAAAATACCAGTCTTATACTGATACTCTTCTCCATCAAACTGAATGTGAAATTGTTTTATATTTAAGTGGTTACACGATTGTTGTAAGAGCCAATCACATGATTTGATGGTGCTGTCATTCGGGTGTTGCACAAGCTGTAGTTTTAGTTTCATTTTCTACCTTGTGCAGGCAAAAGCTCCTAGAATAAATCTATTATTGTTAGTTTGAATCTAAATATATAAACCACATTTTTTCCTTTTGTTTAAAACCCACAATATCTAACATAGTCAGGACATCACAAAAAGAAAATTGGCGATGAGTCAGCTGTTTGTTTAATTGAGAACATTGAGAAAAGATTGATAAGTAGAAGAAAAAATACTTCAAATATTAAAAGGCAAATCAAAAACAGCATTGAAGATTAAAGCACCAATGAAAGAAGACCAAGTAAGAGAAAAGCTCTCTGTGTGGTTTTAAAAAAGGGATTTTTTTTGATTGGAGAAAGGTGAGATTCCAGGCTGTATCTGGCATATTTGAAAAGAAGGGATGCTTTGATGTATACCTAGAGTTTTTTGAAAAAAACTACATAAAGTCAACGGCCTACAGTGCAAAAGGGGAGAGTTGTTAAGACAATAAAAAGAATACTGCACAGTCTTGAGTCATTAGTGCTTGCAAGAGAAATGGTGCGTCAATTAGGATCCACTGGGGCCTTTCCATGAAGAAAATGAATCATCCAGTTCCTCTGCAGAGCATTTTCACAGTAAAAAGTCTGACAACACCAGGTTTAGGTCCAACCTATTTATTTGATAATATTCTCACAAGCTTTCGAGGGGTTACAGAGTTCCATTGCCCTCTCACACTCTGTGTGAGAACCTCTCCGGCTACGTCGAGGGCATCCTGAAACCCATTGTACAAAGAACCCCCAGCTTTTGTCGCGACACTACGGACTTCCTACTGAAACTCAGCACACATGGAGCAGTTGAACCAGGGACACTCCTCGTCACAATGGATGTCTCAGCGCTCTACACCAACATCCCCCACGACGATGGCATTGCTGCGACTGCATCAGTACTCAATGCTGACAACTGCCAGTTTCCAGATGCAATTTTACAACTCATCCGCTTTATCCTGGACCACAATGTCTTCACCTTCAACGACCAGTTTTTCATCCAGACACATGGAACAGCCATGGGGACCAAATTTGCGCCTCAATATGCCAACATCTTCATGCACAGGTTCGAACAAGACTTCTTCACTGCACAGAATCTTCAACCGATGCTGTACACTAGATACATCGATGACATTTTCTTCCTCTGGCCTCATGGTGAACAATCACTGAAACAACTATATGATGATATCAACAAATTCCACCCCACCATCAGACTCACCATGGACTATTCCCCAGAATCAGTTGCATTCTTGGACACACGCATCTCCATTAAGGATGGTCACCTCAGCACCTCACTGTACCGCAAGCCCACAGACAATCTCACAATGCTCCACTTCTCCAGTTTCCACCCTAAACATGTTAAAGAAGCCATTCCCTATGGACAAGCCCTCCGTATACACAGGATTTGCTCAGATGAGGAGGATCGTGACAGACACCTCCAGACCCTGAAAGATGCCCTCGTAAGAACAGGATATGGTGCTCGACTCATAGATCGGCAGTTTCGATGCGCCACAGCGAAAAACCGCACCGATCTCCTCAGAAGACAAACACGGGACACAGTGGACAGAGTTCCCTTCGTCGTCCAGTACTTCCCCGGAGCGGAGAAGCTACGACATCTTCTCCGGAGTCTTCAACATATCATTGATGAAGACGAACATCTCGCCAGGGCCATCCCCACACCCCCACTTCTTGCTTTCAGACAACCACACAACCTCAAACAGACCATTGTTTGCAGCAAACTACCCAGCCTTCAGGAGAACAGTGACCACAATACCACACAACCCTGTCACAGCAACCTCTGCAAGACATGCCGGATCATCGACATGGATACCATCATCACACGTGAGAATACCATCCACCAGGTACATGGTAAATACTCTTGCAACTCGGCCAACATTGTCTACCTGATATGTTGCAAGAAAGGATGTCCCGAAGCATGGTACATTGGGGAGACCATGCAGACGCTACGACAACGGATGAATGAACATCGCTCGACAGTCACCAGGCAAGACTGTTCCCTTCCTGTTGGCGAACACTTCAGTGGTCACGGGCATTCAGCCTCTGACCTTCGGGTAAGCATTCTCCAAGGCGGCCTTCACAACACACGACAGCGCAGAGTCGCTGAGCAGAGACTGATAGCCAAGTTCTGCACACATGAGGACGGTCTCAACAGGGATCTTGGGTTCATGTCGCACTATCTGTAACCCCCGTGACTTGCCTGGGTTTGCAAAACCTCACTTACTGTACTGTCTGGAGACAATACACATCTCTTTAAACTGTGATCAGTGCTCCTTCCACTCACATTATCAGCCACTTCAGGTCTTGAACAGCAGGTTAGGTGTAAGGATTCGCATTTTAATCAGTAATCTCTAAACCGTGCTTTATATGCTCTGTCTGAGGCCAGAACTCTCCATTCACCTGACGAAGAGGGTAACCCCTCGAAAGCTTGTGAGAATATTATCAAATAAATCGGTTGGACTAAAACCTGGTGTTGTCAGACTTTTTACTGTGTTTACGCCAGTCCAACGCCGGCATACCCACATCATGAGCATTTTCACCACAAGGATTCTCAGCTAAATTTGTTACCAATTCCTTCCAAGATCAGCATATGAATTCTGCATCTTTTTGACTTCACAAATCCATAAAATGTTAAACCAGATGGACGTGAAACACTTCATTTTAGTACTCCAAGATGATCAGGGACAGTCTCCAAGATCACTCAGGACAAATTATCCAGACATTGGCTGGAACTTTATCATCCCACCCGCCATGGGAATCAGAGCAATGGAAAGGTCCATTGACCTTGGGCAGGATTTTACATTTTTGGGACAAGCAAGGTCATAAAATCCCAGTAAATATCTCTTTTTTGTACTGTTATGACCATATGAGGACAGGTACAAATGATTTCCCTATCCTGCCACTGGCTAAGAGAGTTTTGTGTGAATTTACAAGGATGGAGTATTCACTCAATGTCTGCGCTTAATAATTTATGTGCTGAATGCAAAGAATCTGGCTTTTTTGAGTTTAAAACAAAAAGGGGTGTGTTTTTATTGATCCAATCACTCACCCAGGTAAACATATAAAAATTCTCAAATAGGTAAACCCATGTCTGATCTTCACAACAACCATGCAGCTATACAAGCTACAAAGGAGGATGTTACTTTTAGACAATAGAAAGTTCACTGTTTTTGAGTCCTTTGTTGGTTGAAGCATTCTTTTTCCACAGTGGTTTTGAAACTTCAGTGGCATTGAAGCACAAGTAAACTGCAATTGCTGCAGGCAGTTTCTTGTTAACATGTTATTTATCTATCCAAAAGTTGATGAATTTTGTACCTAAGGTTCCTTTAAATGGGAATGCACAATCTTTGTATTGGATTTTAAATTAGAATAGAGATAGTGACCAGGATTTGATGATTTTGCTTGGGCCAGGCTCGTAGAATCCCATCCGAGGCCAACAGAGAATTCTGTTCTGTGAGCTTCGCCTGTCTCGATTCCAAGGAGGTCGAGGTGATAAAATTTCAGCCAGTATCTTGAACAAGGAAGAAAAAAGGGAGAGGTAGAGAATAACTGCTGCTCTGACAGGTTTCTTCCAGACCACTGGAAGAAGTAGTTTGCATGCTGTAATAAAGTATATTCTATTCATATATTGAAAAATCATTATTCCAGTCAAATGACTTCCCGCCCTAGAAAGACTTCAGAAATACTTGCTGAGTTCATGTCTGGACAGACTGTGGTTATTGTTATTGGTTATTGTGGTTATTGGGAGCTGAATGTCCAGGGGTATCAAGTGTTTAGGAAGGATAGACGGGAGGAAAAAGGGGGGGGGGGTGCAGTGGGTAGCTCTGCTGATTAAGGATAGTATCAGGGTGGTAGTAAAGGAAGACATAGGCGCCAAAGAGCAGAACGTGGAATCGTTGTGGGTGGAGATTAGGAACAGCAAGGGGAGGAAGACGCTGGTGGGTGTCGTCTATAGGCCCCCAAATAATGACCTGGAAGTGGGGCAGGCTATAAACGCGCAAATAAATGATGCGTGCAGGAATGGAACAGCGATAATTATGGGGGATTTCAATCTACATATTGATTGGTCGACCCATGTTGGACGCAGTGGGCTTGAGGAAGAGTTCTTGGAATGCTGCCAGGATAGTTTCCTTGAGCAATGTGTGTTGGAGCCGACGAGGGAGCAAGCTATCTTAGATCTGGTGTTATGTAATGAGGCAGGTAGAATTAGGGACCTTGTTGTAAAGGATCCTCTTGGGAAGAGTGATCATTGTATGGTGGAGTTCCTGATGCAGATGGAGGAGGAGAAAGTAGGATCTTGGACCTATGTCCTTTGTTTGAAGAGAGGGGAGTATGGTAGGATGAGAGAGGAATTGGCGAATGTAGATTGGGGGCGCAGATTGGGAGGTAGGTCTGCTGAGGAACAGTGGAGGATCTTTAAGGAGATTTTTCTTGGTGCTCAGCAGAAATTTATTCCGATGGTAAAGAAGGATCATAGGAGAAGAGAAAATCAGCCGTGGATAATGAAGGAGATAAAGGAGAGTATTAAATTAAAAGCTGATGCGTTTAGAATGGCTAAGAGTAGTGGGCGAGAAGAGGATTGGGAGAGGTTTAAATGTCAACAAAGAATGACAAAGAAGTTGATAAAGAAAGGAAGGATAAACTATGAATCTAGGCTAGCGTTAAATATAAAAAAGGATAGTAAGAGTTTTTATAAATATATAAAAAGGAGAAGGCTGGCTAGGGTGAATGTTGGACCCTTAGACGATGAGAGGGGGGATTTAGTGGTGGGGGATGAGGAAGTGGCTGAGGCCTTGAATAACTTTTTTGTTTCGGTCTTCACGGAGGAGGACGTGAATAATTTGCCGGGTGTTAGCGATGGAAAGATGGTAGGAGTGGAGGGCCTGAATGAGATCATTGTTACTAGAGAGGCAGTGCTTGACAGACTGGAGAGACTGATGGTGGACAAGTCCCCAGGACCAGATGGAATGCATCCAAGGGTTCTGAAGGAAATGGCAGAGGAGATAGTGGATGCCTTGGTGATTATTTTCCAAACCTCGCTGGATTCCGGGGAAGTGCCAGAAGATTGGAAAACGGCTAATGTTATGCCGCTGTTTAAAAAGGATAGCAGGCAGAAGGCAGGGAATTATAGGCCGGTTAGTTTAACGTCTGTTGTGGGAAAAATGCTTGAATCTGTAATCAAAGAGAAAATAGCGAGGCACCTTGAGGAGAATTGTTTGATAGAGCAGACGCAGCACGGTTTCGTTAAGGGGAAGTCATGTCTGACGAATTTATTGGAATTCTATGAGGATGTGTCTAGTGCGGTGGATGGAGGGGAACCAGTGGATGTGGTATTTCTCGATTTTCAGAAGGCATTTGGTAAGGTGCCGCACAAAAGATTGTTACAGAGGTTAGGGGGCATGGAGTTGGGGGTAGGGTGTTAGCATGGATAGGGGATTGGCTGTCAAATAGGAGGCAGAGAGTGGGTGTCAATGGGTGCTATTCGGATTGGCGGTTGGTGACTGGTGGAGTGCCCCAGGGATCGGTGCTGGGGCCTCAGCTATTTACTATTTATATAGATGATCTGGAGGAGGGAGCCAAGTGTGAGGTGTCGAAATTTGCTGATGACACAAAGATAAGTGGAACAGCAAATTATGCAGAGGGTGTGGAAAGTCTGCAGAGGGATCTAGATAGGCTGAGGGAGTGGGCGAGAACCTGGCAGATGGAATCCAATGTTGGCAAGTGTGGGGTTATCCACTTTGGTAGGAATAATGGTAGGAAGGACTACTACTTACAGGGCGAAAAGCTGCAGCATGCTACGGTGCAGAGGGACCTGGGGGTCCTTGTGCATGAGTCGCAAAAACCCAGCCTACAGTTGCAGCAGGTTGTCAGGAAGGCAAATGGGATGCTGGCCTTCATAGCGAGGGGGATTGAATATAAAAGTAGGGAGGTCTTGCTGCAACTGTACAGGGCACTGGTGAGGCCGCAGCTGGAGTACTGTGTGCAGTTTTGGTCGCCGCACTTGTGTAAGGATATTTTGGCCTTGGACGGAGTGCAGAGGAGGTTCACTAGGCTGATACCGGAGTTGAGGTGGTTGAGCTATGAGGAGAGGCTGAATAAACTAGGCTTGTACTCGTTGGAGTTTAGAAGGATGAGGGGAGATCTCATTGAGACGTATAAGATGATGAATGGGATGGATAGGATAGAGGTGGAGAGGCTCTTCCCGCTCAGAAAGGACAGTAGGACTAGGGGGCACAGCCTCAAGATAAGAGGGGGGGGGGGCAGTTTAGAACAGAGTTGAGGAGGAACTTCTTCACTCAAAGGGTGGTGAATCTCTGGAATTCTCTGCCCGTTGAAGTGGTGGAGGCTACCTCGCTAAATATATTTAAGACGCGGGTAGATAGGTTTTTGGTAGGCAAGGTGATTAAGGGTTATGGGGAGAAAGCAGGAAAGTGGAACTGAGCCATTTCAGATCAGCCATGATCTTATTGAATGGCGGGGCAGGCTCGAAGGGCTAGATGGCCTACTCTTGCTCCTATTTCTTATGTTCTTATGTTCGTGGCCAAAGTGATTAGTTTCTATCATGTCCAAGACATTAACTCAGGAATGATCATTAGCAATCTCAATGAGAACAGAAAAATGGCTAGCATATAATTATTGTCCTGGTAGACTTACTGTGACTGCTTTTGAGAGATTGCTTTGTAAATATAAGGTCCAATACAGTTTCAGTAATTCTTCAAAAGAATCTCTTGACATCAGCAGGTATGAAATTCCATAGAAGGATGTTGGGGTACATCTTACTTGTTCTTCACATTGGAACTTTCCACTAAACTTGTTGACTTATAATATCAGGTGTCAGGTGACTTGTGGCCATCATCTTCAGTCAATGCCTTTGCCTGCTTTTCAGAAGTCCTTCTTGAGCAGTTCAATATATATACCTGCTCTGATTCCTCATGATCATGAGTCTCACTCAGCTGTTTATTTTCTGATAGCTGTTGGTGCAGCTACTCCATGTGGACATCTTTATAAGTAGTGATGTTAGGGAGAACTCAGCAAACATAACGAGATGAAAAACTATATATTGTTACATTCCCTGTGGGAGGCTGATAACATTTTTCACTGAATACAGCAAAAATAAACATGAAATCTTATTTGTTTGAATTCTGGAAACTACTAGTGTACCTGTTCTAACAGCTCATGACATTGAGATCACAGGCAAGCCCCCAGGGTGTTATGATTGCTATGCAGACTGATAATTTTTTTAGAAGGAAGAAATCCTCAAGACACCAGCGGACATGATTCCACTTTTAAAATGTTTTACTGTAATAAATCAACTAAAATCAATGTAGGTCAAACGTTAACTAACAAGGAATGATATTTCAAATAAAAAGACACCTTTCACTTTAAATGATTGGCCCTTGAGTCACATTCATTAGCCAGCTGTGTTCCATCCAAAGTTACACTGTTACCACTTCGAAGTTCATGTTTATGACACCTCTCTCAGTCTGGTCACAACAACCCTGATAGCAAAGTTATCCACAGTTCCTATTTAACTGACCAAACAATACACCCAGTTCATGATCCAGTTTTCTGATACAAACACTCAATCTGTTCTAACATTGCTTCACCGTGCGCGTCTGCAGTTGCAATTTCCTCTTACTGTGAAACAGAAAATTAGTCTATGTGTAGAGAGTTCTGTTTCTCCCTTAGACAAATTCTGACTGTAAGTTCTGTTCTGAACTGTGTCTATCTTTTTTCCTGCAACTGAACCTACTTCAGGGAGAAACAAGCTCTAATTTGACACCAATTTACTTCCAACTTTCATCCCCATTCAGAGTACTCCCCAGTTTCACTTTGGTAGTAAAGTGACCATTGCACAAAAAAACAATTCAAACCTTTCCCCAAAGTGTAAGGTTCAACACAACATATACTGCAGAGTTCCTCTGATCTGACAAAACACTGGGAGCACTAGTTCTGGATGCTGAAGGTATGCTCAATATGGTATCTGATGGGAGTGTGTGCCTTATTACATTTGTGCTAGCTTTGCTTATGGAAGTGCTTTGGATATGTCATAATCCAAGGGAGCAGTTAATGTATTTGTTCTGCTCAGATTCTACCTTGACTTGTTGCTATCAATAAAGAATGGTGGACTGGGATATAGTGAAGGCAGCAGTGAGGGGATTGGGAACAGACCTGCAACATCAGGCTCAGAAAATCACACATAAAGGTGGGGGAGCATTTACATGTAAGACTTATATTCCTACATCTGTAGTGGAAATGTATCAGAATTCAATGATAGAAACCTCAGGCAGGAGTCTATTGCTCACTGGTATCCAACAGAAAAATGATTCATTTGTTTGCTTTACCAAACAGTAGTTGTATGCATGATGCGCTGCAGACTGATTAATGTTGCAGATGTCAAGCAATGTAAACAAGATTCTGCCTGGCTGGAACCCAAACTGTAGATATGGGTCTCAGACCAGTCACTGCATTGTAAATGCAGCTTGACACCACAAATTGCCTATTCCAAAGAAAAATAATTAAATCTTAAAGCACGCGGGTGTAATAACCTAACAGTTAACCAGGCTAATTATATCCAATTTAAGGACGTTGTTTAGTTATATTTGATTAAGGTAGGCTGTAAACAACCAGGTAAGAAGTGAAGCAAGCATGAAAATCAAAATGGTGCTGTTTATAAGTGGCACTTTTTGATCAAGTCACTAACTGAAGGAGCAGGTAATGCATAACCAATACTTATTTCTGTTTTATGGATGAAGGCAATTGAATATTCCCTTACATTTGAACATTTACAAAAAATGTAATCATAGGTGGCACAGTGGCAGAGTCGTTAGCACTGCTGCCTCACATCTCCAGTGGCCTGGGTTCAATTCCTGGCTTGGGTCACTGTCTATGTGGAATTTGCACACTCTCCCCATGCCTGTGTGGGTTTCCTCTGGGTACTCCAGTTTCTTCCCACAATCCAAAGATGTGCAAGTTAGGTGCATTTTGGCCAAGCTAAATTGCCCCTTAGTGTCCTGTAATGCATCGGTTAGAGGGATTAGCCTGGTGAATATATGGGGTTACAGGGATAGGGCCTGGGTGGGATTGTTGTCAGTGCAGACTCAGTGGGCTGAATGGCCTCCTTCTGCACTGTAGGGATTCTATGAAGAGGGCATTTTTTTCTGTTGATGTAAGGGGTGTGGAGAAACTGGATGGCTGCCTGCTACTTAATGCAGCTTCTGCAATTTCCCATTTACATAGGGTTTCCAACTGTGATTAAATATGTTCCTGAAGGTTTCAATACTTGACCACCCATTGTTCAGTCATTAGTCAACTAATACATCTACCCTTGTGATATCCTGCCTTCCTACACCAAGGGAAAAGCAGAAAGTGTCATTACCCAATTGATGATGATCGACTATCAGGTAAACAGCCCCAACCCCTCATCTAACAATTTTAATTTTTTTCTGGTAAAGAAAAATGTTGAAAGAAAATGATAAAGAAACATTCCCTCGGATTTTTCCCCATTGTTTCACAGAGATGCATCCTGGAAGATGATCTTCAATTCTTGAAGACTCCAGTCCAATAAGGGTTAGCAACTTACGTCAGAATATCATCAGGCCTAAATCAGGCTGACCTAGATATTGCTGGTCATATTATAATGAATATAATCAAAAGAACTGAACACTCAGTGAAATGTTTTACAAAGATTACTGATTTCTGCCATTTTAAGTGCAAAATAATAATGCTCAATGTCTGTTTATTAATTACTTTTTTAAGTTATTTACTAGTAGGCTTACATTACTACTGCAATGTAGTTACTGTGAAAATCCAATAGTCACCACACTCTGGCACCAGTCTGGGTAGACTGAGGAAGAATTTATCATGGCCAATGCACTTAACGAGCATGTCTTTCAGACTGTGGGTGGAAACTGGGGCACCTGGAGGAAACACAAACATGGGGACAACGTGCAGCCTCCACACAGACAGTGACCCAAGTTGGGAATCGAACTGAGGTCTCTGGCGCTATGAGGCAGCAGGACGACCCACTGTGCCACCATGCTGTCCATTGTGCCACTGTTCCGCCCATTGGGCCACTGTCCGTCCATGCCAGTAGATAAATGTTTATTCAAATATGAATAGTGTTCAACCTGGGGTGAATATTATTATATATCTTTTTCTCATGATAAAGACTTTCCTGTAATGTTTAAATCTGTACATTATTTTACCCTTTTTTTGATTTTAGATAAATGAAATTTGGAAGTCTTTTTATTTCACTCTACTTCATTTTGCTCAGTCTATTTTATACATATGATACGTGGGCAATTCTGAAATCAAAATAGATAAAAGCAAAAAGCAAAAGAGACAGTTGATTAACTGATAAAGTCAAATTTTCTCCATGGATTGCTCTATTCTTGGCAGACAGCTGTAATATACTAACTAAATACAGGCATCAACTTGAATTTGCAGGACAATCTTCTGTTTTTACATACTGGTGTTATTTGGAAGATGCCTAACCATGTTAAAATAAGACAAAAAGCACCATATCATTGATCTTTCAGGCTGGTTTTGGTAGCAATTCATAAGCCATACTCAGTAATCTCATATTCCCTGCTCATGTCACATCAAAGCTTTTTAGCTTACACGAGACACAAAAGCATTCAGCCTAGTTAAAATGCCTATCCCCTTGTCTTCGACAGCCACATGGGTTAACACAGTTCTGGCACACAGTAACATTCAGCTGGTTCATGGGAAGTGACTGAGCTAGCTCTTTTCTGCTCTAGTTCAGCCCAGCAGGGTAGCCCTTCCTATTACTGTGCAGTGGTCTTTCTAAGAAGAAAATAGCAATTGACGCAAGGACCCATTGCTTTGCCTCTAAGCTCACATGTCAACTAGGTTGGTACATTTAAATAAATGATGCAGAAAATTTACATTTGGATTATATCTAAACATTTTGATATTGAGAGAGGAAGTTTCAGACATTTCATTAGAGGTGATGTAGCTTCATTATCAGCAATATGGGGTATATATTTCCCTTTCTGACTGAGAAGCCCATGTACAAAAAATGTCCACTTCTCTATAACACTCCTACTGGGAATCACAAAACGTCATGTAGTATATCACTTTGGTTTTCCTGTCTTTCCAAAACTGAAAATTCTAATAAAAAAAGTTTCAAAAAAAGGTAGCTGCTTTGCTGTTGTGTCAGTGATTATCTTATTATCCCTTGTGGATTTATTATTTCAATATCTGAAATTCCTTTATTTTGGAGACACAGTCTCCAAATGGTAATAAAAGTTCCAAAGTACACTATGTTTATTTCTCGATTGACTCAACAGCCCACACATCACCTTGGGAAATTAACACGACATTGTATAAAATTAAAATAAAACTAAACAAACTACTTGAAAAATAGAAATTCTAAAGTATTTTAAGTACTATTTAAATTAAAAATTCAATTTGCTTATGGTGCCGTTTTCCTTTATAGATTGGAAAACTTGCATTTTCATAGACTGCAGCTCTATCACAGGCCATAATAAAGAAGATAGACACAGCCTACCTGGGATGAAATTAGTTTTGGGCAGTATTACAAAACAAATGATAGAAAATCAGAAATCTTGCACCTGCCCAATCTGCTTTACCTAATACTATGTTCCTAAGTTTTTAAAAGAAAATGTTCCTGGTTTTCTGTGAAGCTCTGCAGATTTTATTTTTACGAACATATGCTGCAACTGGCAGAATTCTCATAGAATCCCAATAGTGTACAAAGAGGCCATCCAGCCCATTGAGTCTGCACTGACAAGAGCATCCCAATCAGTCCCTCCCTTCTCCCCTATCTCCATAACCCCATACAATTACCATGGCCAATTACCTTGGGACGTGCTTTACTTGGATTTCCAGAAAGCATTTGATAAGGCACAACATCAAATTTTATTGCAGAACATACAAACTCAATGTGTAGGAGATAACATATTGGCATGAGTAGAAGATTGGTTGGCTGGCAGAAAACAGAGAATATGCATAAATGGGTCTTTGATTAGCAGGATGTCCCACAGGAGTCTGTGATGGTGCTTTAACTTTTGACAATTTATATCAATGATTTAGATGAGGGGAATGAAGGCTGAGTCAATAAATGTGCTCATGATACAAAAAGAAGTAGGAAAGTATATTGTGAAGACAATATAAGGAGGTTGCAGACAGAAATAGATAAGTTGAGTGAGACAGCAAAAATCTGTCAGATGGACAATAATGTGGGGAAATGTGAAATTGTTCACTTTGGTGGGAAGACTATAAAAGCAGAGTAAATAGTTAAGGCTCCAGTACAGGTTCCTACAGCACTCTACTCATTACAGTTTGCCAATCTGAAAATGATCCATTTTCCCGATTCTCTTACCTGTTAGTTAACCAATTTTCTATCCATGCTAATATATCACACCCAACTCATGAGCTCTTATGGGCAGCACAATGGCACACTGCTTAACACTGCTGCCTCACAGCGCCAGGGACCCATGTTTAATTCCCACCTTGGGTCACTGTCTGTGTGGAGTTTGCATGTTCTCCCGTGTCTGTGTGGGTTCCCTCCGGATGCTCCGGTTTCCTCCCAAAGATGTGCGGGTTTGGTGGATTGGCCATGGTAAATTGCCCCTTAGTGTCGGGGGACTATCTGGGGTAAATGCATGGGGTTATGGGGATAGGGCCTGGATGGGATTGTGGTCAGTGCAGACGCGATGGGCTAAATCACCTCCTTCTGCACTGTAGGAATCTATGATCCTTATCTTGTGCAATAACCTTTTATGTGGCACCTTATCAAATGTATTTTGGAAATTCAAACACACTACATCTACTGGTTCCCCTTTATCCACCCTGTTCTGTTACATGATTTCCCTTCCGCAAAAACACGATTACTCTGCCTGAGTAAATTATGATTTTCTTAATGTCTCCTTAATAATGGATTCTGGCATTTCTTAATGACAGATGTTAGAAGAATTGCTCTCTGGTTTCCTGTTGTCTGCCACCCTCCTTTCTTTCAATCTAACAATCTTACAAACTTCATATTTGTAACAGTGAGCTGAAATCTAATACTGTTTAAAAATGCAAGAGTACAACAAAGGGTTTGAGTTTAAATTAGTGAAAAAAACAAATGTAAGGCAAATTAAGAGGTCTGTCTTCACACAAAAAGTGATCAACATGTGGAGTGGACTCATTGCAGAATAGTGGAACTGAATGCTTTGGAATACTTTGAGCAATAATTAGATGCTGTAATGACTGGAATTTTGGGTAATCTGGAGAGATGAATTAAACTGACCAAATGTTTCTTTTCAACAATTTTCTTTTGGTTTATAATGCAACGACAATATTCCAATATTAGACTCCTGGAGAAAGTAGAAGAAACCACTGTGTAGTAATGGTTGCCCTTTTGATGTTGGAGTGAGGCACATTGTTGAGACAAAGTAGGGGGAGCTTTACTTTGCTGTTGGTTATGCTATATCAACCCTAGGAGTAACTGTTGCTGACATTGCACACCTGATGTAGCCTTGATGTAGTGCTGCCTTGTACCAACATCAATTCCTTGGCTGAGTTCAAAGGAGAGCCACTCATATGCATTTTTTTAAAATCCAACAAATCATAGATTTATTTATTGTAGAAATTGACCATATGCCTCAACAGATGAACATTCACATGCCCCCTTCACCTCAACCCATACCTCCACATCTCAAATGGTGAACTGAGTGAGCTGCTGAGCTTCAAATGTTTAAAATGTTAAAAGAATTCAATAGGATAGAGGCTGAGAGGTTAATTTCTCTAGAGAAGGAATCAAGAGCAAGGGTACATAATCTTACAATTAGAGCTGGACCATTTTGAATGGAAATCAGGAAGAACGATTCTATACAGATTGGGATAAAGATAATAGGAATGACTATTTCTCATCCGCACCACTGGTGTGGAAGGGAGGCACAAAATGCTGATGGGCCCAGGGCACCCCCCAGAGAAAGCACACCCAAACTTCTAACCCAACATAGTGAAATAGTGGGCTGGCCTTGTTTGTTCTACTTCCACCCCACCAACCACATTTTGGTAGTGGAGATGGAAACAGTCAGTTTAGGGCCTCAAAAGGCCTAAGGATAGGTAGGCTGGCTGATGTCTTATCCACTAATCGTATTATGAGAAACAAAGCAGAGATGGGCAGGTAGGCAGTGGGTTAGTCATCCATTCTATGTTCTATGCCCCCTTTCCTGCAAATATGCTGGTGAGGGGATGTACTATTTGCCCCAGAGAGATCTTCCCTCAAAAAGATGCTAGAACAATTTGAGCTTTAAAGACCAAGATTGATAATATTTTGCTCAGTAGGGATATCAAAATATACGGAAATAAGGTAAATGGAGCTGAGGTGTAGATTGGCCATGATCTAAATGAATGGTGAAGGGGGCTCAAGGAGCTGAATGTCTTACCCCTGTTTCTATGTTCTGAAAGAATAACACAGTCCAGACTTGGTGCTTAGTTACAAAGAGATAATGCTCGTTGTCATAAAATAAAATCTGGGTGGTAATCCAGTTGCTAAAATTGGTGAAGAGGTGAAATCAACTAGGGATCTTGCTCATGACAATGAAACATTGACCCCGGCTACAAGCGCGCATATGGGGACATTTGTTAGAACAAGATAAGGCTCCATTGTGATGTCAACTGCCATTAAATAGCCTGCTGACATTTACTGTGACAGCATATATCACGAAGAGTGCCTTTAATATAGAAAACATCCCAAGACATTTCACAGAGGGGGAAGAAAATATAGATAATGGAGCTGTTCCATTTTAACTATGCTTTTTTTCTCATCCTACCAATTAAAATTGTCCCTGTAATGTCTCATAATTGTTATGTATGTAGATGTCTTGCAAAGAATTCAACAAGTTGCTACTGAAGTTTTAAATTTAGGATGATGAATTTTCTCTTATGTGGGTCATTTACACATAGTCCACTGGGGTTTGAGCAAAAGAAGATGTAACGGCATGGAGGCCAGGATAGGAAGCAGGCTGAGCTAAGTTAAAGCAATGATAGTGGTCTATTTTGACTAGGACTATCTTTCCTTTCCATACATAGCTTTGGCCAAAATGCTGAATGGTGTTAGTTGGAAGTTTGGTGTGTGAAAAGATGGTTTTCGCTCTTGACCATTTTTTCACCACTTTTTGGTTTCTTCTGGAATCTAAGGTACAGTCATTTCTCAATTCTAACCCTCAAAAATGTCAGCTATTCTCTTAGTACATTCAGTCATTATTAAAAATAGAGGCCTAGCAATTAGATTGTACCTGAATTGAGGTGTGATCAGGGTCAGTGTATGACAACATGCCAAGAGATGTCAGCAGCTGGATCATGAAAAATTGGTACACCTGCCTCTTTGCTTATTACCAGTGAGCTGCGGCACTTCTCGTGGCCAGAGTCAACTCGCCATTCATGGAGGGGCAGCAAGGATGGATGGCTGGGACCAAAAGAGGAAACGCTGGAAAATCTCAACAGCTCTGGCAGCATCTGTAAGGATAGAAAAGAGCTGGAGTTTTGAGTCCAGATGACCCTTTGTCAAAGCTAAAAGGCATAGAAAGTGGGAGATATTTATACTGCAGGGTGAGAGAATGATGGCTGGGACATCACCTGAGTACTGAAGGTGAGTCCATGATTGAAGCTGAGACAATAATAGTAGCTGGGAGAGATTCAAAGTTAAAAAATCAAGGAGCAATAATAAAGGAGTATTCCTGAATCCATGTTGAAATAGATATTCTTTGTTTAAAAATTGCCTTCTTGGTAACAGTCTCCATGATCACTTTAAGGATGATTGATTAGGTTCTGTGCAGGTGTGAAAATCCTGAATACAGAAGGTCCAACGCATTCTGAGCAAACAAATTTGCGGTTAGATCCCTTACTAGCCTATTCAAAAATTTGTTTCTGACACTAGACAGGCACAGAGAAGTTTGACTCCATAAATTGGACTTCCCAAAGAATGGGGACATCACAATCCAATTTCTCAGCCAGGGACATTTTGAATAAATTAGGATTCATTTCCGGAAAGTGGGCACTGCTGGATAGGCCAGCCAACATTGATTGCCCACCTCTAATTGCCCTTAATAAGATAGTGGTGATCTGCCTTCTTGAATTGCTGTAGCCCATGAGGTTTAAGTGCACCCACAGTGGGAGGGAGTTCCAGAACCTTGATCCAGCGAAAGTAAAGGAACGGTGATGTATTTCCAAATTAGGATGGTGAGTAACTTGGAGGGGAAACTCCAAGTGGTGATGTTCCAAGGTACCTACTACTCTTGACCTTCTAAATGGTAGTGGTCGTGGGTTTGAAAGGTGGTGCCTAAGGTGAGTTCCTGCAGTACATCTTGTGGATGGTATACACTTCTGCCACTGTTTATCGGTGGTTGAGGGGGTGAATGTTCATGGAATGATACTGTTCAAGTAGGCTTCTTTGTCCTGGATGGTGTATGGCTTCTTGAGTGTTGCTGAAGCTGCACTCAGGAGGTGAGTTACTCACCAGAGGATTCCCAGCCTCTAACTGATTCTTGTAGCCATAGTATTTATATGGCTCATTCAGTTTAGTTTCTGGTAAACTGGGGTGGCACAGTGGTTAGTACTGCTGCCTTACAGTGCCAGAGACCCATTTCGATTCCACGCTTAGGTCACTGTCTGTGTGGAGTTTGCACATTCTCCCCATGTCTGTGTGGGTTTCCTCTGGGTACTCTGATTTCCTTTCGCAGTCCAATGATGTGTGGGTTAAGTGGATTGGCCATGCTAAATTGCCCCTTAGTGTTGACAGACTAGCTAGGGTAAATGCATGGGGTTATACGGATAGGGTCTGGGAGGGATTTTGTCAGTGCAGATTTGATGGGCCGAATGGCCTTCTTCTGCACAGTAGGATTCTATGATTCTATGTAACCTCCAGGATTTTGATAGTGTGGGATTCAGCAATAGTAATGCCACTGAATTTCAAGTGTGATGGTTATGTTCTCTCTCGACTGCGATGTTCATTTCCTGACAATTGCATGATTGTTATTTGCCAATTGTCAGCCGAAGCCTGGATATTGACTAGATCTTGTTGCAGTTGAACATGGACTGCTTCAGTATCTGAGGAATCGTGAACGGTACTGAACATCGTGCAGTCATCAGTAAACACCCCCACTTCTGACCTTATGATGGAAGAAAGGTCATTGATGAAGCAGTTGAAGATGGTTGGACCGAGGACATTACTCTGAGGCAATCCTGCAAATGCCTTGGAACTGAAATGATTGACCTCCAACAACCACAACCAACTGCATTGAGCTATCCATAGAAAATAGCGATTGATCTTATTGTGTGCACTTAACAGTTACTAAAAGATTTGCAACTGATACCACAACACAAGCAAAAATGAATATAACAATACAACTAAAATATAGTGCACAGGCATAACGGGATAATTGCTGCCTATAATTTGAGGCTACAGTTGGCAAATTATTGTCCTTTTGGTACATAAATCAATTTATTGTTCATTTCTGTACGATGCTAGATCACTTTACAGCAATCTTTATAGAACTAAGCAAGAGAGTAATAATGTCCTGCTTTAATGGCAATCACAGACTGCTGCATTTTACTTTTTTTTGTATAAATCCATTTGCAAACATCTTTAAAGACATTTGTCATCACCCAGTAAAAGAAGAGCTGCAGTGGATAAAAGTATACTTATGACTCTTGATGGTTTTCATCATCCACATCAGGATCAAGTCAGAGTTGTCTAAAGAGACACCCATGCTTCCTTCCTTCATGGGTGCTCTACCTGGAGGCTGGCCCTTGGCTCATTGCCTGCTGCTGCTTCATCCTGAGCTTTCTCCTTGGTAGTGTTATTATGAATGGTAGTTCGTCATTGCCTTTGACTCTCAGGGCTAGGATGAGGGGGCAGATCCCAAGTCTAAATCAGGCAAAATGGGAATCAAACCTTTGCTATTGGAGTTAATCTGAACAATGCATGAGCCTTCTCACCAACTGAGCTTTATGACTCACCACATCCACACTATGGAGTCAGTATGAATGGAATATATATACACCTATGACTGTGTGGCCAAATTCCCCTCCAACTCAATTTTCAAGTTTACTGATGACACCACCATAGTGGGTCGGATCTTAAACAATGATGAGACAGAGTACAGGAAGGATATAGAGAATCCAATGAACTGATGTGGGACAATAATCTCCCCCTCAATGTCAACATAATGAAGGAGATTGCCATTGACTTCACGAAGAGCAGGGGAGAACATGCCTCTGTCTACATCAATGGGGATGAAGTGAAAAGTGTCAAGTGCTTCAAGTTTTTAGGTGTCCAGACACAAAAGATACAAAACTCTGAGGTCACATACCAACTCAATAATAGCGTCTTTCCTCCTGTCATCAGACTTTTGAACGGACCTACCTTGCATTAAGTTGAATCTTTTTCCCGTTGGAAGAAGGTGGAGGAGAGAATGTCCATGGTGGATTAAGGACCCCATGCACCATGGACATTCTCTCCTCCACCTTCTTCCAACTGGGAAAAGATACAAAATTCTGAGGTCACATACCAAACAACTCAATAACAGCGTCTTTCCTCCTGTCATCAGACTTTTGAACGGACCTACCTTGCATTAAGTTGAATCCTTCTCTACACTCTAGCTATGACTGTAACACTACATTTTGCACTCTCTCCTTTCCTTCTCTATGAACAGTATACACAAGAAACAATACTTTTCACTGTGAGTTAATACATTTGACAGTAATAAATCAAATTAAATGCAATAAAACTTGAGCTTGATCATTTGCACCACTGAGATGTTCATGGTAAATTGTAGGAACATAATAGTTCCTATAAAAATAAAAACTCCTGTTTCTGATATTTTCATATTATTGTTTTAATTGTCCAAACATTTCATTTAAGTCCTTATTTTATACTTTATTCCTGTATCGTTACATTCAGTTGTGGGCTTTGGAGTTTTTATTTAATTATGAGGTGACTTTTACTTAGCAGGTTGAATTCTGTTTCGGTGGGGTGCTCTCTAATGATGTTAATGTGTCGCAAAGTGGCCAATCAGATAATTTGCCTAGAATTCACAAGTCCGCAACTGTGGATGGGCACATCTACAGACATTTGATATTTGACTTTGCGGAACTCCATGCTGAATTTCCTGAATTAAGAACAAATCTGTAAATTTATTTACAGATTTGTAGCTTTAATTTGTTTACCAACTTGTGGAAACCGACAGCTGAGCTTTGTAGAATGGCCTCGGTCCTCTTGCCAGGACTGAAAGCAGGAGCCACAGCTACTCGGGGTTGAGCTCATCAACGTGATTACATGGCAGCAAACCAACTAACTGGAGCCATCCATTGTGACGGTACATGGGAACGTGCAGCAGGAAGAACAGGTGCCAGATTTGAAGGGTTGTCAAAGCTCTGACAATTTCATCCAAACTCAACATCAACTACAGAGTGGCTGTGAAGAACAACACAATATAATTAACGGTTGAAGGACTGTCCATGGTGGCCCCATGGGTTCAATGATGTCTCGCTGCAGATTCTCCTTCAGGGTCCTCAGGCAGAATAGGAGGTCATCTTTTCCCAGGACTGGAGGAAGGGATTAACCTGATAGAGTTAACCTGATGTGGAGATGCCAACATTGGACTGGGGTAAACACAGTATGAAGTCTCACAACACCAGGTTAAAGTCCAACAGGTTTATTTGGTAGCAAAAGCTACTAGTTTTCAGAGCACTGTTCCTTCATCAGGTAAGTGGGATTTCAGTTCACAAACAGATCATATAAATTTACAAAATAATGGTTGGAATGCGAGTCTTTACAGATAATCAAGTCTTAAAAGGTACAGACAATGTGAGTGGAGAGAGGGTTAAGCACAGGTTAAAGAGATGTGTATTGTCTCCAGCCAGGACTGTTAGTGAGATTTTGCAAGTCATGGGGGTTACAGATAGTGTGAAATGAACCCAAGATCCTGGTTGAGGTTGTCCTCATGTGTGCAGAACTTGGCTATCAGTCTCTGCTCAGTGACTCTGCGTTGTCGTGGTTTGTGAAGGCCGCCTTGGAGAACGCTTACCCGAAGATCAGAGGGCGAATGCCCATGACTGTTGAAGTGTTCCCCAACAGGAAGAGAACACTCTTGCCTGGTGATTGTTGAGCGGTGTTCATTCATCCGTTGTCATAGCATCTGCATGGTCTCCCCAATGTACCATGCCTCGTGACATCCTTTCCTGCAGCATGTCAGGAAGGTAACATTGGCCGAATTGCAAGAGTATGTACCGTGTACCTGATGGATGGTATTCTCACGTGAGTTGATGGCATCCGTGTCAATGATCCGGCACGTCTTGCGGAGATTGCTGTGGCAGGCTTGTGTGGTGTCGTGGTCACTGGTCTCCTGAAGACGGGGTAGTTTGTTGTGGACAATGGTCTGTTTGAGGTTGTGTGGTTGTTTGAAGGTAAGAAGTGGGGATGTGAGCATGGCCTTGGTGAGATGTTCATCTTCACCAGTGACAAGTTGAAGGCTCCGCTCGACAATGTCATATGATTTGTAACCCCCATGACTCGCCTGGGCTTCCAAAATCTCACTTATGTGAGACACATCCACCATGTGTCCTGGCTAAAGACAATACACATCTCTTTAACCTGTGCTTAACCCTCTTCCACTCACACTGTCTGTACCTTTAAGACTTGGTTATCTGTAAAGACTCGCATTCCAACCATTATTTTATAAATTGAGCTTGTATCTTTATATGCCCTGTTTGTGAACTGAAATCCTACTCACCCGATGAAGGGGCAGCGCTCCGAAAGCTAGTGGCTTTTGCCACCGAATAAACCTGTTGGGCTTTAACCTGGTGTTATGAGACTTCTTACAGAGTTAACCTGGACGGAGATCTCAGAAGAGGTCAGAGTCCATGTCTATCAAATCTGATTTCAATGCCACAAGTGGGTGAAAGCATCCGGGGATCTACCAAAGTAGGTACACCACACAATGTTTATTTTATACATGACTAGATGTGAAAAGGAGATTGAAAGAAAATGCATGCCCGCCCAACCACCCCAGTTCTTCTGTGTTGGTTTTCATAGAAACATAGCATCTCTACAATGCAGAAGGAGGCCATTCGGGCCATCGAGCCTGCACCAACAACAATCCCCCCCAGGTCTGATCTGCATATCCCTATGTATTTACCCTGCTAATCTCGCTGTCAGTAAGGGACGATTTAGCATGGTCAATCCACCTAATCCATACATCTTTGGAGTGTAAGAAGAAACCAGAGCACTCAGAAGAAACCCATGCAGCCATGGGAGTATGAGCAAACTCCACACAGATAGTCAACCGAGGGCAAAACTGAACTCACGTCCCTGGTGCTTTGAGGCAGCAGTGCTAACTCACAATTTCTGCACGGTTGCTCCTAGGTGGTTGTATGCAGGAAACATTCCTGTGGTAGCATAATGCTACCACCAACATGCTTTATTCGGTAAGTAACATTTCCATACTTGCAGGAGAAGTAGTGCATAATGTGAAGGGCCAAGATAGAAAGCAATGTCCCTTAGCAGGCATCCTAATGAAGATGGAGGAAGGGGCTCTGAAACCCAGAGGTCTGGAGGTGGGCCAGTCCATGGAAGTGTTTTTTTCTCACATAACATTTACTTCTTTTGCAAATCACTTTAAATCTGTGCCCTCTCGTTCTTGACAATTTTACGAGTGGGAACAATTTCTCCCAGTCTACTCTGTCCAGTCCCATCATGATTTTGTACATCTTTATCAAACCTCTTCTTAGTCTTCTTCTCTCCAAGAAGAACAGCCCCAACATCCCCAATTATCCTCATAATCGAAGTTTATCATCCCTGAAAGCATCCTTGTAAACAGAGCAGTCACCACACACACTGCACTGCAGCAAGATCAGGACTGTGTGTCAACAGCACATAAAAGCACAAGACAAATTTCATCAGCAATGCCACGACTGCATCCTTTGAATTCAGTGGGAGGACTGATGAACAATGCTAATTTGCTTCTTGAAGCTAGCTCCACAAGAAGGATGGCACAGTGACACAGTGGTTAGCACTGCTACCTCACAGCGCCAGGGACCTGGATTCAATTCCCAGCTTGGGTCACTGTTTGAGGTGTCTCCACGTTCTCCTCATATCTGCACAGATTTCCTCCAGATGCTCCAGTTTCCTCCCATAGTCCAAAAGATGTGTTGGTTAGGTGCATTGGTCATGCTAAATTTTCCCTTGGTGTACCCAAACAGGTACCAGAGTGTGGCAACTAGGGAATTTTCACAATAACTTCATTGTAGTGTTAATGTAAGCCTACTTGTGACACTGATAAATAAACTTAAACTTAAAACGTTCAAGCAAAACCCCTGCAAAATCAATTACAATGGACTGGGCTTCACGTCTGGATGATTAAAAAGCAACTTCCCTGTCAAGTCTTATTTTCTGAAATATCACGTGGTCAAGTTCCAGGAGAAGACAAAGAAATTGCTTCAAAACACTCAGAAACTCTCTGAAACATGGCAGCATTGACCTTAATGATTAGGTGGAGCTCACAAGTTCGAACAAATGTTAAACTTACATTCACATCCACGGAAACAAATTTAGTGTGATGGCAGCACAACGGTTAGCACTGCTGTCTCAAATCTTCAGGGACCCAGTTTCAATTCCAGGCTCAGTTGGGGATTGGACATCCTCCCCGTGTCTGCATGGGTTTCCTCTGGGTACTCCAGTTCCCTTGCACAATCCAAAGATGTGTAGGTTAGGTGGATTCGCCACGGTAAATGGGCAGTTATGGGGATAGGATGTGGAGAGGGCCGGCGGGGGATCTGGTAAAAAGATGCTCTTTCAGAGAGTCGGTGCAGACCCAATGGGCCGAGTGGCCTCTTTCAGCATTGTATGGATTCTAATGTTCTGCATGAGCAGAAAATGCTGCAAATACTCAGCAGGTCTGGGCAGCATCTGTGAAGAGAGAAACAGAGTTAACATTTCAAGTCAGTGACCCATCGTCAGAATTGGAATGTTTAGATTGCTAATTTAGTATGTCATTTTTAGTTTTGTTATCCTGCCGACTATCTCTTACCAATAATTAAATGTCAGACTTGTGGTGAAAGTAAAAATTTGTCTTCCGTGATGCAAAGTTCAGCGCCCCATTAGCCAGTCAGCAAATTTTCAGAAAAGTCATTATAATCCTCACTCACTGTAAATATCAGATACTGGACTGTAAAATAAGATTACTCATTTTTGTCTAAGAGTTTATATTGAAATTCTTACTTGTCTTGGTCTAAAGTTTAATTCTGAGTTCATCCTCAGGATTCTGTGCTGCTACAGTGAAGCACAACATGAAAGCACTTGAAATTTTAGGGCATGGTTGCAATGCTTTATATTGTTTAATTAAGTACATAGTAATTTAAACCATTGAACCATAACACCCCAGCTTTTAGTGTTTTATCCCTGAGAGAATTTTAAAATATGCATAATTCTGCCCAAGAGGTAATTGAGAGATATTTTGGGGCTGTGAATTAAAGGTTATAAAGGACAGTTACAGGGATTCTTGTAGGAAAAATGGCAGTGTTACTGACAGTGTTAAAACCTCCCGAGGTACTGTCTCATTCCCTGAACATGATTTTATTTTAGATTCTTTCTGAAGGCAGGAAATGTTCTGCTTGAGCTCTGTCAGCTTCTGTATCAGATAGAGCTGTTGAAAGGCAAATCTTCGCAGCTTGAGTCAGCGACCCTGGCCAAAATAGTGCAGCGCTGAAGGAGTGATATGAGAAATTAATTGATCTTCCCACACTGGCGGACAACAAAAATGTTTATTTTAAGGAGTGCGGACAAAGCGATGATGCTGATTGCTGACAGAGCGGTGACTCTATCTGTTTCTCATATGTTTGCTATTTTCTTGACCCCTTCTGGAGTAATGAGCAAGGATTTCACAGCACCGCACAAGACAGTAATCTGGATTCAGTTGTAAGTTTCGTACGCTGTGAACATATGCCCAAGGAAACAGAACTTTTGACTCCTGCGCACCAGAAAGACTGCTGATGGCATCTGTCCACCAAAACACTGAGTAAGAACATTCACAAATTATATTAGGATATTATCTGCTTTTGTTTGAAAGATGATGGTCAAATGCCTGTAAAAGCTGAGCGGTAGTATAGGAACAGCTGACACACAGTGTACAGCAGGATTCAGTATGAAAAGTGGAAGATAATGTGCTCACACACTAATGGGCACTGAACTAGACACAGGCTCATTTTTCACATCATGTCATTTCCAAGGTTTGAATAAGAAGCACTGTGGAAAATGAGCCTGGATCTATCTCAGGCATTATTATTTGCCTCCTCGGTTTTATTTGTGTTGACTTGTACAGTCTAAAAAGATGACAGTCTCTGGGCCTTTGGATCAGTCAGAGTGATAATACACAGCACATTACACCATCAGTGACAGCTTTTGTTCTCCTAGCTGGCATATAAAGGGAAGGCTTCCCTTCCTGTCATATCATGAGTCCTAATCTGACAGGATAAAGAATCTTGCATCGAGGACAATGCATACTCCGCGTGTTGGTAATTTCTTGAGGCACACTTCAGTTTCAGGGTGTCTTGCAGTAAAAACAAAAGTGGAAGAATAAGTCTGTCAAAGCCAGGTTGTGTAGTGTTATTTTAAAACAAACAAGCAAGATAAAAGGAGCAGCTTGTCAACTCCTTCCACTCTTTTATGACATTCTGGCTGCAGTGACGTCTATGTAAGTTAGGTGGCTAAAAAAAATTGCTAAACTCCAGGGAAAGTGTTAACAATTTCAAACATTTTGAAATGATTTCAATGCTTTGAACCCCACTGCAGCTTTTGATGATAAAATCAAAGGCAGGGGTTGTGCAGGGACATGGTGGTGGTTGAGTTGGTCGGGATAGGTGTAAGGGTAGAGAAATACAACAAATGGAAAACTTGTGGCTATAGTACAGAAAACACATCTCTTAAGCAATATCACTGTAAATGGCAGAAATTCAACAATAAAACATAAGTAATTTTGTATGCAGAAAATTGTTCAATATTAAAAAGATAGGAAAGAAAAGGTTTTAAATAGTGAACTCTCTCAACATCAATATCAAAGACTTAATTAGTAAAGAGACAAAATCAAACTGAATTCTTAAAGATTATAGTGTGATTGCAGAACATCTCAGCATTATGCAAAATATTGCTTGAAACTTTGTTATCTAAACTAAGGCATTTTCCATATTGAAGGGAAGTGAGATTAATGTGTCTGTAGTTGCACGTGTCTGTTTTATACCCTGTTCTGTAACTGGGCACACATTGCCTGTTTCAAGCCGATTGATTGATACCAATCTCCTCAGTAACCGTGACTTACTCATATTTGCCAGCACTTCACAAATCTCACTAATCACTTTCAATTCTCTGGGATAAATACCATACATCGCTGAAAAATCATTTGTTTGTGTGCTTTCAGCAGTTCCAAGACTTCCACCTAATGTGTAGAACTGATTGTATTTTGGTTACCATCGGGCAGTTTACTCCTGTTTTCCTTTGTGAATATTTGAAAGAAATAAGGGTCTGGATCTTCCAATGCCAAAAGTGGCAAATGTTGAGACATTCACCACTGTTGTTCATTGGACCCTGCAGAGGTTCTGACCTTCACACATGCGTGACATTTGGCTAGGAAGTTTGATGGGCAGATTTGTGCTGCCCAGGCCTATCTGAAAACATCTTTAACACTGGAGGTACAAAATTTCCAAAGACTCCCTTTACTCATCTCTTGACATCGTCTGGTGGGCTGTGCAACACTGAGACAGCAACAATGCATCTTGTTCAATTCACAATCCCTTGTCTTCTCTGCCTTCCACTTTTTGCTCATTCCAACAGTAAAATACGCAGTGACACTGTCTCTGCTCAATTCTCAAGGATTTGCTTGAAGACAGCAAAAAAAAAGACTGTTCCTTTCAGAGACAACTTTCCTCTTTACACAAATTCAACCACTGAACAACCAAATAGTAAACCAAAACAGGCTGACCCAAGCCCACATCAATTAATTTCCTTTTTACCCTTTGCTTCTAAGCTGTTAATCTCCATGGCAATTTTATGGACCCTAATCAGCAAACTAATTAGCCCACTTTTGTCTTAAAGGCCAGCACAAAAAGAAAGTACATGCTTCCCAAAGCACATGGGCCATCACAATACAGCCAACCTTGTAAATGATATGCACAATACTCACAGATCCTATGAGTGGGTCAGTTCAGCTCAGTTGGTTGGACAGCTGGTTTGTGATGTGGAGCAATGCCAGCAGCTGCGTTCAATTTCCATAACGGCTGTGTTTATTTGTGAAGGCCCCGCCTTCTCAACCTTGCCCCTTCCCGAGGTGTGGTGATCCTCAGGTTAAACCACTGCCAGTCAGCTCTCTCCCTCAAAGTCGAGAGCAGTCCATGGTCATCTGGGACTATGACAATTTTACCTTTACTCACAAATCCTATGTAACTGACAAAAAAACACCAGTAGGAAAAGCCATGTACCATCAAACAAAGGCATGCTCCAGGCCAGGCTAAGAGAGATGAAGAAACAAAGGTGGTCAAACAAAGCTACAGAATGGGCAATTCAGCATGGTAAATCAACCTAACCCGCACATCTTTGGACTGTGGGAGAAAACCCACACAGACAAGGGGAGAATGTGCAAACTCCACACAGACAGAAACCCAAGGCCAGAATCAAAGCTGGGTCCCTGGTGCTGTGAGGCAGCAGTGCTAAACTTTGTGCCATTGTGCTACCCTTGGAAGATCATGATCAAATTTTCTGATAACACTAAGTTGAAATGGGCCGTAGAACCAAATGGGCAACTCAGAAATTACATGACATATTGGACTTACCACACTTGTAGGCAGACCAATGGAAGATGGAATTTAATGCAGAAAAGTCCAAGGTATTAGATCATTGAAGGAAAGATGGTGAATACCTGTAATCAACAAGTGGCGATGACATAACTATGGATAAAGCTGGAAAGAACCTAGGAATCTTAGTTGACCTAGTGCTAAATATGCCCAGTAAACAAAGAGCTGTAAATAGTGAAACCTTAAGGCGAAAATAGTTGAATATATCTGCAGATACTAAGACCAAACTATGCAAAGGTCTGATCGAGCATCAGCTTGAGTGTTGTGTTCAGATCGTGTTGCTGAACCGTAAGGGAGACAACCAAGGATTAGAGGCAGTAGAATGTAACTGATCCCCATCTGAACAAAAACAATTGAAACTTGGGCTCTTCAGGCTGGAAAGGACACATCTGGGATTGGGAGACAGTCTTATAGAGATGTAGAAAACAGTGTAAAAATGGAAGAGGTAAAAGCAGAATATGGAGGTAACTAACTTTAATGGAACAAGATGGAGGCTCTAATGTAAGTGGCTAGTTATACTGTTGCTCTGATATTACCACAAATTTTCACGTTACCGCCTGTGGGAGTTTGCACATTCTCCTCGTGTCGGCATGGGTTTCCTCCGCGTACTCCGGATTTCTCCCACAACCCAAAGACATGCACCTTAGGCTGATTGGCAACACTAAATTGACATTAATTCGTTTGGCTGGTTTGCATTGCATGTTGCAAGCTGGCCGAATTGTATTTCAGATTGTCTGGTCTACATTGCATGTGTGGACCTACTACCCATAAGTTTTAATATTTCAATCTGATTTTTAACTTTAATTTTATTTTTATTATTTCATTAAAATTTAACATTCACTTTTCCCTAATTCGGCTTGCCCTGTCACTCCTACCCATTTATCCCCTTTCCTGGGGGTGGAGTTTTGTGCACTGGGTAATCGAAAACCTGGCTCATTAGGCCCAACCACATTACAGGAAGGATGTGACTGCACTGGAGGACATATAGAGGTGATTCACCTGAATACTGTCTAGGATGGAACATTTAAGTTATGAAGAGAGGTTGGATAGAATTGGTTTGCTTTCATTGTAGCAGAGAATGTTGAAGGGTGACTTGATCAATGTGTACAAGATTAGGAGGGGCATGAACAGAGTGGATAGGGAACAGCTGTTCCCCTTAATTGAAGGGTTCATCATGAAGGGATGCAAGTTCAAGGTTATGAGGGGTAAAAGGTTTAGGGCGTATGTGAGGAATAATCTTTTTACCCAGAGGGCGGTGACAGTCTGGAATGTGCTAGCTGGGAGGGTGGTATAGGCAAGTTGACTCACATTCTTTAAAGGGTAACTGGTTGAGAATTTGGCACATTATAACATTCGAGGTTATGGGCCCAGTGCTAATAAATGGGATTAGGTGGGAGGTCAGGTGTTTTTCACATGTCAGTGCAGACTCAATGGGCTGAGGAACCTCTTCTGCACTGTACGATTCTGTGACTCAAGGAAATCTTTCATTAACAAATAGATTCCTTTGCTAGGCCAACACTCTGCAGAGCAGCATGTTTGGCTGCTGCAACATTCAGTCATGCAGGGAGGGCTTCTGAACCTTCCTGGAGTGCTTGCCTGCCACTGGAGGCACAACCCCGAGATAGCGAAATTAACCCCCACTGGTACAGGAAACTGGAGGCTGACTGAAACACTCTGGTCATCCTCCCGTCATTGACCTTGAACCCACCTCCACGATAATGGCCAGGACCAAGAACAGCGTCAGAAGCAGAACATAGGATGGTGCTGTAACTTTGGGCCCTCTATTCCTATTCTGACAGGGCTTGAAAATTCAGTCTCAAATATCAACATTTATAAAGCAGAATTGGTCCCAAAATAGAAATTTTCTCTTCATCTTCATCACTCAGAGTGTGATCAGTGTACAGAATGGGCTTCTGGAATGAGGTATTGAGGTGAAATTCTAGAATCACTCAAGATACAATGTTACAGTGGTGTGGACTGTAGAGTAGTTCTGGGTAGGTGAATTGAAATAGAGTCATAGAGTAATTGAAATTTACAGCATGGAAACAGGCCCTTCTGCCCAACCTGTCCATGCCACCCTTTTTTTTGAAACCACTAATCTAGTCCCAATTTCCTACATTTGGCCCATATCCCTGTATACTCACCTTACCCATGTAACTGTCAGCCAAATGGATTCAGAATTATCTTGTGATTTCTTGGGACATTTCATCACAAGATGTGCTTCTTATCTCACATTCATGACATCACTATTTCCACCTCTTTAAGAGTGGGGATGGCCCATCCAACATCTTTAATTAACTGTTTCCCCCACCTACCAGCCCTTTATTGCCTCCTCTTGGCAATATAGTGGAGTGTGCTCGTGTGCTGGAAACCACCTCAATGATGGGGTCTCTTCGGCAAAGTCTTCGGCAAAATCTCATCCCTTATCGTGCAGCCATTTAAAATACTGGAAGACATGCTGTGGTCTATTTCTAATAACTTCTGTCATACCTTTTGCCTGATGGCCATTTATGTGAAGAGATCAAAATATTGAGAGCTAAAATCTGCAACTGTCTTTCCTGCCATGCAAGGGATAGTACAAGTAATAACTAAACCCAAATTAGTTGCGAGAGAAAATGAGGCATAGCCACCATATTCTCTTGTAACCTCGTTCCGTGGTCGGCTGAGCTGTTGCCATCCCTGCTGCTGGGAAACCTCCTTAGTGGTGGGAACGTATTAGGGGTCCCATCTGATCCAGTTCTCGGGCATTTAATAGTTCTCTCCGCGTCCATTCTTGCCACACAAGGACAAGTAAAATTCCACCCTTTGTATTAGACAAGATGCATGTGCCCCAGCTGTAGATGCTCCATCCAGCAGCATCGAATAGTGGCAAACTGCACCCTATTCTTTCTCAATATGCGAAGTCATCAGGCCTAACTTAACCAAGTTAGTATATGTTATACTTATATAACATATAAGTTAGATATATCTTTGATCACCTTTGTTTGTATTAAACACAGGAGGGGAGAGGTCAAACGAGAAGAAACTACAGCATACTACAAGTCGCCTTTCCCATCCAAAATAAAATTGACTTATTCATAGTGATTCTTGCAACAGCAAGGGCTAAACAGTTACCATGCAGTCCCACAAAGAGACGTTTCTATGCTTGTTTCATTATAACAGCATGTTTTTAAAATTGGAAATGGAGCCTTCTATTTCAGAGATCGTGTAGCAGTGAAACAATATAACCATTAACTCTTTGATAACTACGGCAGCATTTTACATTCGAATGAAAATATGACAATGTTCCAATGCTAAGTTTGGGGCATGCAGCTGAGAATTCATTCTCTTCTTTTCATACTTCTAATTAAATCTTAAAATATTTCAGAATTATGATTATGTTGATATTAAATGATGAAATATGCTGTTGTTCATACCGCAAAAAGCATTCAGTGCTCAAAGGGTTATTACAGCATGACTTTAATGTTAAATGGTTTTCTCTGAGAAACCTGTGCTTATCTCTGAGTTGTAACTTATGTTAACAATGTCCCACAGTATAAGGTACATTGTACAAAATCTTGGAATGCAGCTTTTGTTGAAGTAGACAGAGATCAGTGACGGGTATTTTTATTTACCGAATTGTAGTGGTCAAAAATTATATATTTTGCCTTACATATAAAATAGCAACAGATTGGTCAGTTATAATTTCAGTTCCACAGGCAGCATGGTGGCACAACAGTTAGCACTGCTGCCTTCCAGAGCCAGCCACTCAGGTTCGATTCCTGGCTTGGGTGACTGTCTATGTGGAGTCCGCATATTCTCCCTGTGTCTGTGTGTGTTTCCTCTGAGTGCTCCGTTTTCCTCCCTATCTGAAAGACATGCTGTTGATTGCCATGCTAAATTCTTCCTTTGTGTACCCGAAAAGGTGCCGGACTAGGGGATTAGGTAACTAGGGGATTTTCACAGTAACTTCATTGCTGTGTTAACCTAAGCCTACTTGTGACACCAATAAATAAACTTACTTAAAGTAGTGTTTCCTTATGCCTCTATATCAAAGGATAGCAAAAGAGTTGTGGGAGGCAATTATTCTGTCCAAAGATACTGTTAATATTTAATTCTGTCTGATAATCTCTGATTATGTTTCGATGTCGACAAGAAACATTTTACAGTTAATGAATAATTCTCATCAAACACATCTTAGCAGTCTTTCTGCTGAGTTTTAGTTTATTGAATAAGATGATGTGGGGAATTTTCTGATTCACAAATAACAACAAATAGCACAAATTTAAATGTTTGCAAATGGTCATCAAATCACATACACTTTGCATCCAAAATTTCCAATATATGTTTTCAGACTTTCTACTGGCAATGTGAATTCAGAAGGGTTTAGAGAGAATTGCTCAGTTTGCCAATGTGGAGCTTTTTCAGTACTCATAATGAATAATAACTGGTCAAACTATAAATATATCCTATAAGAATTTGGCTCCATTGTTGCCAGGAAATCCTAAGTACCGAGAAGAAATCTTCTTGGATTTATGACTTCATTGCGCACAGCATCATAAATGCATCCATAAAGATCTCCTCATCCTGGCATAAAGAAAAGTGGATGCCTATAAAATAGTTGCCATTATGAACTGGGCACAGCAAACAATCCGGATGTCTAAGTTCATAAACCAGTGATCCACATCTAATATTGGGCCTCAGGCCTCGTTTAACTGAGGCTATTGAACTGCAAGCACCTGCTGGACGCTGGACAAAAATATTGAGAATTTTGGATGCGGCATTAATACCACCAACTTCAGCTAAATATTTAAAAGCAATGGAAGATAATTAGAAAGAGGAGGAACAACTGGGAAAGTCAGAACATAGGATTTAGGAGTAGGAGAAAGCCAAGTTACACTTAAAGCCTGATCTGCCATTCAGTACGATCATGGCTGATCTAGCTGTAGTCTCAACTTCACTTTCCTATCTGCCCCCATAATCCTTGACTCCCTTGTCTATCAAAAATGTGTCTAACTCTGCTTTGAATGAATTCAATGACCCAGTCTCCACTGCTGTCTGGGGAAGAGAGTTCCACATATTAATGACCCTCTGAGAGAAAGGAAAGAGGGAGGCCTCTTCTTAAACTGTGACCCCTAGTTCTGGTCTCTCCTACAAATGAAAATATCCTCCTGGTACCTAGCCTACCAAGTCCCCTCATAACCTTATGCACTTGAATATGAGCGTATCCTATTCTTCTGCAAAGGGCATAGGCCCAATCTCTTCAACCTTTCTTTTCAAGCTAAGCTCTGCATCTCAGGAATGAGTCAAGTGAACCTTATCTGAACTGCTTCTAATATAGGAATATATATTTTCAAATAAGGAAACCAAAACTGTACATGGTATGCAGATGTGGGCCATGATTCTCCCTAAAAAAATTCAAAGTCCCAATTTGCTTGAAAATTGGAGTAAATCCAATTTTTTTTTAGCGTGATTTCCAGAATGAATCTCTGATACTCTGTGCAGAATTCACTCTGGAAATCAGGGGTGGTGGTTGATTCCTGCTTGAGAGGCCGGCAGTATAGTTCTGAGTGCGCCACTGCACACGTGCCAAACTGTCAGTGCAGAGATCAGCATATGCATACTGGCTCCACATTGCCAGCCTCCTGATCACAGGCCTCCAATTGCTGGCCTTCCCTGGAACCACCCCCCTCCCTCAAATCGCTGGCCTCCCAAATCACCCCAGCCACTGATCACTGGTCTCCTGGACCTCCCTGGGCTAACCCCTATGTCACCAGCCAGTGGGCAGTGCCAACGTGCCCCTTGAGCAGTGCCAGGGTGCCAGGCTGGCACTGCTAGGTCTGTGCTGCCCAAGTGGCACCCCCCTTACCCAAGATCTCCTAGGGAGGCCTCAATGGCCTCTGTTCCCTCCAGCAGTGTTGGCTTTCTCTTCTCCATTAGCAGGGAGCAGTTGTAAACCCTGCTGTGTGAACTGCTTCTGGGTGGGGGGTGGGGTGGGCAGGGGTGGGGAGACACTAGCGGCCCAGAGACCTTAGTTTCAGGCCTACTAATGACATGACAATGCTGATTTCCATATTGTAATCAACTTCGCACCAATTCCCAATATCATTTTCTGAGTATCCTGCAATAATCTCCCTAATAATATGTTACAAGTTCTCAATGACATATGTTAGGCTAAATAGCCTCTATTCTTTTTGTTCTGCCTCACTCCTTTCTTGAATAAAGATGTTGCGTTTATTATTTTCCAATCTGATCAGGGTCTTCCAGAATCTAGGGGGTTTCGAAATATTACAACAATTGCATCAGCTCTCTGAACAGCTGCTTTTTTTAAGGCCCTAAAATTTAGACCATTGGGTCCTGGAGACTTGTCAGCTTTTAGCTTTTATACATTTCTCAGCACCCTTTCTCTGGGAATTCTAATGGAAGTTTCTTCTTCCCTTTTACCTCTTGCATTGCAGATATTTTTGGCATCTTCTTTGTGTCTTCTCCAGTGAAGACAAACACAAAATACCAGTTCAACACCGTTGCAATTTGCAAGTTTCACATTATCAATTTCCCCAGTCTTCCCCTCTGGATGATAAACACTAGCTTTAGTTAATAGTTTTCTAATCAAATACTTGTAGAAATTCTTACTATGTGTTTTTCTATTATTAGCCACCTTTCTCTCATACTCTACTTTCTCATTCTTTATTATTTTTGGTCATCCTTTGCTGGTTCTTAAATCTGGCTAATCTTCTGATTTACCAGTAACCTTTGCAGACCTGTGCTGTGTCCCTTTCCAATGATGCAAGCCTTAACATCCTTATTCAGTCTCGGATGATACATCCTTCTTGAAGTTTCTTTCTTTCTTACTGGGGTAAATCTTTGCTGAGATAGCTCCTGAAAAGTCCTCCACTGCATTTCTACTATGCTTATAACCTATTTCCACAATTTGCTTTTGCTAAATCTGCCTTTGCACCTGTACTATTTCCTTTATTCAGGTTTAAAATATGAGTTTTAGATCCACAGTTCTCTCTTCAAACAGAACATGAAATTCTATCTGTTGTGATTGCTATCAGCTAGAGACATTTTTTTCACAAAGTTATTGATAAATCCTGTCTCATTGCTCATTACCAGGTCCAGAATAGCCTTGCTCCCTGGTTGGCTTGAGAACACACTACTCCAAAAAATGTCCTGATTACATTCTATGAAATAACTTTCCAGACTCAATCTGATTCATCAAGCCTACATGCAGATTAAACTTACTCATGATTATTGTGGAGCCTTTTGTACATACCCATTTTTTAAAAACTTGCTGTATACTCTTCGGGTGTAATTACTCTTAGGGTGCCTATAAACTATTTTCTCAAGTGAAATCTTACCTTTACTATTTCTTATCTCTACCCAAACTGATTCTGCACCTTGTTCTTCTGAACTAAGGTCACCTCTCACTACTGTACTAATGACATTCTTAATTAATAGATCAACCCAGCCACCTTTTCTTAGCTTCTTATCTTTTCAAAATATTAAATGTTCTTCAACATTCATGTCCCAACCTTGGCCATCCTGTAACCATGTCTCTGTGATGGCTATCAAGTCATAGGTATTTATTTTTCTTCGTACGAATAGCTCAATCATTTTGTTACCGATGCGTTCAGAATCTTTAACTTTGTTTTTTTTAACCATGTTTGCAATTTCTGGCCTTATCTGCTGGTTCACAGATCATGTTTCTTAAGTTTGGATTCTCTGTTCCTTCCTGCCACATTCTAGTTATCATTACCCACATGATGCTGCCAGGCCTGCTGAGTATTTCCAGAGTGAGCTATGTACTTTACATGACATTGTCTTTAACTATGTTAAGGTATTGCCAGTTACACTTGCCTGTACTGTTGTTTACTGAAATGGGCCAAGTTGGCCTTTGTTGCCATGTTTTTGAATCTTGGAGGAATCCTCTATAGACATAGGCATCCTGTTCCTGCAGCATGATAGCTGCGTTCAGCTGAGAGGCTGGCTGAAGAAGTCACAAAGTCATCAAGAGGAAGGAACAGGATCATGAAGGCAGATATAGAATCATTGAATCATAGAATCCCTACAGTACAGAGGAGGTCATTCAGTCGATCGAATCTGCGTTTGGAACCTTACCCGGGCCCAATCCCTGCCCTATTCTTTAACCCCTCACATTTATCCCACTAATCCTCCTAATCTACATATCTTGAGACTCTAACGGGCAATTGAGCATGGCTAATCCATGTAATCTGCATATCTTTGGACTGTGGGAAGAAACCTGATCATCTGAAGAAAATCCACATAGACGCAGGAGAATATGCAAACTCCGCACAGACAATGACCTGAGGCTGGAATTGAACCAGGTCCCTGGCACTGTGAGGCAATAGTGCTAACGTTGTGCCACCATTTCAGACATACGACTTCTGCCTGTAATTGAGAAAAAAAACCCAGAGACACTGAAGGCTCTCAACCCAAAACTCTCGAAGGCCATTTTCTTTCATTCACTCCAAATGGTCTCAATAGCTGGACAGTTAGTGTCCACTAAGGATGCATTGAATAGTTCTAAGATCTCTTCACCAGGATAAAAAATGTCCTGGAAAAATGTCCTATTTCAGATCATGTTGCTTTGCGCTCACCTTTTTTCAGATGTCACTGGACAGTTCCATGACTCTGACGTAAAATCTGCTGAAATGATCCTAATACCTTTGCGTACGTGCCAATGCTCTTTCAGCTTCAATTTTTTGGAGGCGGATGCTAGCACTCTACTGTGGAGTGAGGGAGTTAGCACTTGATGCCACTTCCGGTACTGGTTAAATAGGTTGCACTCTCAACGGTAAACAGCATCTGGTGATGTATGTTGTGCCCATCCCTACCAATTCCAGTGGCTGAAATTTCAGAGTCCTTAATTTTAGGATTTGTTATCTATTATACAGAAGAGTGGGAGGTGGTTAGCTCAGTTAGCTAAATAGTTAATGCATGTATCAGATTAATACCAACAGTACAGGGTTCAATCCCTGTTCCAGCTGAAGTAGACTCAAGGTCTGTCTCCACACCTTACCCAAAGAAAAAAGAAATCTTGGCATTTTGCAGTGCAGGTAATTGCCAAGGATCTGCCTTTGGGCAGAGACCTCAAGAAGAGAGAGAAGATCTAATATGGAGCATATTTCTTAGCCAATGAAAGTTACAATGGTACAGTATAAGTCTCTGGATGCTTATTTTCATTGCCATCTTTTCACTATTATCTTATCATTGTCATACTGCTTGCTACATAATGGTAAATTTGAAAATACTGTATAAAAATTGGCAGAGCTATCCAATATATCTTACAGAGTACAATAAACTACAAGCAATGAATTAAAGGTGATAATTCAATTTTGGGCATCTCCTCACACTCACGAGTACTGATATCATCAGAATTATTCAATTGATTTACGGTCTTGCAATTTCAAAAATATCAACAATATGTTAACTTATAAGTAATGTACATTGATTAGGAATCACTTACTGATGTGTTGCTATTTCTTTCAGCGACTAGTGCATTATTCTAAGCATTATTTTGCATGTTATCATTTAGAGTTAACAAATTATAGATTGATTATCATTATGCATTCAGCACTTCACATGAAATATTGTTCATTTGAAGTGACATATTAGTTAATATTGCTACAGTGTAGTAACTCATCCCTTGATGTTTCACTTTTTCAAACAAGTACATCAAAATTGATTGTATAAGATCCAGGATAAAGTGCATTCAGTATTTTTTGGATGTAGCATGGATTGGACCAAAGGTGGGCAAGCACACTGCTCACCTATAGTGTAATGATGTGAAGTTGCCGCATTGGATTGGGGTAGGCACAGTAAGTAGTTTCATAACACCAGGTTAAAGTCCAACAGGTTTATTTGGTAGCACAAGCTTTTGGAGCACTGTTCCTTCATCAGGTGGGTCTGATGAAGATGGTGCCTGTGTAAAGCCAAGTTGTCACTTTGTGGAGGGAGTAATCCTATGGATGAACATGAGCAGCAGCTGAAAGGCAGTTCTGGGTCCAGGTGGTGTCACAGATGATTTTGAAGCATCTCTGTAACAGCTTCTTCAAAGGACAATTGATTTAGGTGATCTTTGTCCTGTAACAACATGAAGAGCATATTTGTGTATAATCCATCCACTGATACCTGAAATTCCCTCAACTTCTTACAACATAGAATTATGGAAACTCTCCAGTGCAGAAGGAGGCCATTTGGCCCATTGAATCTGCACTGACAACAATCCCAGCCAGGCCCTATCCCCACATAATCTGCTAATCCTCCTGACAGTAAGGGGCAATTTAGCATGGCCAATCCACCAAACCTGCACATTTTTGGACTGTGGAAGGAAACTGAGGCACCTGGAAGAAACCCATGCAGACATGAGGAGAAATACAGGGAGAACATGCAGACTTCGCACAGTCACCCAAGGCTGCTCCCTAGATTGGGTACAATTACGAGAGGTCATGATCTAAGGGTGAGGGGGGAGAAGTATAATTTGGATGTGAGAGGAAGGTTCTTCACGCAGAGGGTTGTGGGGGTATGGAACGCGCTACCGAGTAGGGTGGTGGAGGCAGGAACGTTGGACTCGTTTAGGGTTCACTTAGACAGACACATGAGCGAAACGAGGATGGAGGGTTATAGTAGGGGGTATTAAATAAGGTCAGAGCCTCGGGAGACACCGGAAGTGCAGACTTGTATGTTAACGTTTTTGTCTTTTGTTCCGCAGGTGGAGGTCCACTTTGTTGTCAAACGAGGGGCATGCACACGGTGGGTCATGCGTGGGCTGCTCTTGGAGGTTCCAGGAGTGGCCTAGTACTTCGTGTCGGTGTGAGTGCTTGATCCTGGACTGGTAGACGGGCACCGCAACAGCTCAGTGACTAGCACTGCTCGCTGTGCAGATACATGGATTTGGGCTTGTGTCTGTGGGAGTTTGCGCATTCTCCCTGTGGATGCGTGGGTTTCCTCCGGGCGCTCCGGTTTCCTCCCACACCCCAAAGATGTGCTCTTAGGCTGATTGGTTTACCAAATTGACACTATTCTCCCCTGAATCTGGCTAAGTTAAGGGTTCCATTCGTAGACACGCAGGGTAGAATAGGTGTAGGATGATGCGGCGGCACAGGCTCGTTGGGCCGAAAGGCCTGTTTCCCGTGCTGGGCTGTTCTTTGTTCTTTGTTAAGGCTGGAATTGAACCTGAGTCCCTGGCACTGTGAGGCAGCAGTGCTAACCACTGTGCCACCATGCCGCCTCACTGGTGTAGGTTACCCATTTTGAAGTCTTTCAATCATTGAGTCACACGGGAGTTTTGGTGACCAGTAAGGGATGGTTATTTGTTTTTTAAATCATCCATCTATAGTCCTACCTTTTGGTGAAAATTGGTTGACAAAAATTACCCAATGACACTGGGTGTGAAATCAAATGTATAACTAACAATTTGTTTGAGTATTTCATAACAGGAATCAGCCAAATTTATTAACAATCTAACAAACAGGAATTGTGCTTTAGTACAGCATTACAGGAATAATTGTAATTAATGCAGTGATATTATTTCCATGAACATTAATCCAGTAGATAGCAGAATTTTCACCCCAGACACTGTGGCCTGATATTAATGGCAGATTGTGTTGGAAATGGGTGGCTGTGGAACATGTGAAAACCAGGAAAAAATTTCAGCAAGTCTATCCGTGTTATTTTAATGCAGCCACCTCATAATAAGATTATTTTCAGGGTCAACATTTAACATAGAGCGTGATGCGAACCCACTTAATACACTCTTAACAGGAGTATTTAAAGGGTTTATTCAAGGATGGAACTTGGGCAAATTTGGAACAGAACCATCGGAAATTTGGCATTTAATACGAGAAAATTGATATATGAGAAAGCCTCAACTCAAAAAAAACCCTCAGCTAAAAGCGTTTGTTTCTGCCCAAACCTTCTTCAATTCAAACCCAAAGATCTCCAGAATTTGCTTGTTACTCTCAAGTTACGTTAAAAGCCTTACCTCCAATACCCTGCCATTCTGTGTAATAACCGACAATTCCCCATGTGGCTGGTCCTTCTGGCGTGAATTGTAGGTCCATAAGCCAAGTTGACAGTTCCTAACCTCCTCTGGACTGCAGTGCCAGACCGTCCAATCTTGTCTTTTTTTTGATGATTCTTATCGGAACAACATAAATATATCTCCTGCAGTCATTCTCATAGAATTCTGCCAGAGATCAAATGTATTTCCTGAAGCCATCCTGATTGATGGTCAGGGGGTTTAACATCTTTCAATTTTTTTTAGCTGCTATATTCCCTGGTCCAGACAAACTCATTCTGCACTGATGTTATTTCCATAATCAAAAACAATGGACTCCATTAAATTGAGGTATCTCTGGCTCCAAAGCGACATGCATGAACCATTCTTTGTGAATGAACGCTATTGGTATGATAGCTGTTGCCTGGGACCATTTATAACAACAGATTCCTCTGCTTCTTAATTGGGTTATCTGATTGCAGCTGTCTTGTGCCACTGTTGTAGTGTTATCCTGATGTGCTTTAATAGTATCAGTTTTGTTTCAATATTGGAATTTTTGGAAATTACTCCCTTACTGTATAGCCTGCCTTTGTGTGGTTCGTCCTATTTATTTACAATACTGTGTCTGTAGGTTTTGGGCTTTTTTATATTTAATAAAGTACAGTTGGAGAGGATTCTGATCGTACATCATCTACATGTGTGTCTTCCTCACTGAGAGATTCATTACTTCCATGGAGATGCTGAACCAGCAGCACATTCAGACGGTGCTAGACTTACGTGCAGACGTGAAAGCCATCACTTTGACACTGAATCAAATGAGGCAGTGTTAATGTAACAGAGACACCTGGTCTTCACCAGATCCTTATTCCAATCAGGTAAGCAGGGAGGTACAAATGAAATTCACAATAGTAGATGAGCAATTGCTGTTTGAACCAACTGCTATCTCAGGGTGTCCTGATAGGCATTTCTGCCCATCTGGCAGTGACATCAACATCTCAGGCTGTGACAACAGAGGAGGCTCCTGTCACTGTGTAGGTGGTAGAGCAGGAAATTGCGGAGAACGGATTTTAATGTTCAAAAGCCTTCAGAGCTGCAGGACAGACACACCAGAATTGGAGTTTCCCTGGCACCTACTCACTGCTGGTCCTAAGAGTGGAATGGCAAACCAATCTGGTTCCTTCCGATCCTCTTCCAAATCCTCTTCTGCTTCATCATCTGAGAATGGAGGCTGGTCAACTGGGTTGTGAAAGGTGCAACAGACCACATCAACCAAGGAGATCCAAGCTGGTGCATACTGCAGTGTATCACCAGCTCGGTTGAGGCAGCAAAATCTTATTTGGTCCACTCACTTGTGGCCTTGGTGGATGCATGAACAATAAAATCAGAGAATCCATACAGTGCAGAATGAGGCCATTCACCCATTGAGTCTACACTGACTCTCTGAAACAGCATCTTATCTAGCCCCATCTCCCTCCTCCCCCACACCACCCTACCCTATCCCTGTAGCCCATGAATTTACCATGGTCAATCCACCAAACATAGACATCTTTGGACTGCGTGAGGAAACTGGAGCCAGAGGAAACCCACACAGTCATGGGGAATATGCAAACTCCACATAGACTATCATCCAAGGCTGGAATCAAACCTGGTACTGTAAGGCAGCAGTGCTGGCCATTCATGTTACATAAGTGCTTAACCTCTACGCATGGATTCCTTATTGGGTCATGAGTTATTTATTTAATGGATAGTCCTTGTCTGTCATCAATTCTCCATCCCCCTAATAGTGATGCTGGGGAGAATTATGGAATCACAGGATTGTTATAGCATAGAAAGAAGCCATTGCATCTGCATCAGCTCTCTGAATAGCATTTCATTTAGTGTCATTTTCTTGCCTTCTCCTCATAACTCCACACATTCAGCCTAGGTAAACCTTCACTGCACTCCCTCGATAGCAAAGACATTCTTCCTCAGATAATGACACCAAAATGGCACACAATACTCCAGGTGTGGCCTCGCCAACAGGCTATACAATTGCAGCAAAATGGCATATTCCTACACTCAAGTCCTCTCGCTATGAAGGCCAACATACTATTTGCCTTCTTTACTGCCTTGCTTTCAGCGACCGATGCACGAGGGCACCAAGGTCACACTCAGTGTCCACCTCTCTCAATTTACATCCGTTCAAGTAATAATCTGCCTTTCTATTATTGCTACCAAAGTGGATAACCTCACATTTATCCATATCATACTACATCTCCACTAGTCACCTTACTTGTGGTAATAAACCTAATGGATGGAATGATACGGTCCCCATTGCTGGTGAGATGTTCAAGTCTTGACAAAGTAAATGGCAATTTGAATGGCTTGCCTCATTTTATGGCTTTGCCACTACCACCACGGGACAGAAAATATCACTCTACTAAAAATGCAAGATAAGACACTCCAGCTACTCAATTGTTATTGTTATTAGTACCTCATATTTTTAAGATTGTTTTATATTCCAGTTGTTTAGACTCAGTCCCTGAGCAGAACCCTCACCAGCCAATCAACTTATAACTTTTCTGCGATCCAATCAACTCATGGCTTTCCTGTGATGTGTGCAGTCGATAGCTCCCTGTCCTTTGGAGAATCCAAATTGAACACCAATCCCTCTGCATCTCTCAGCCTGACTGCACTTTATCCATTGTACAGCTGGTGAAATCACCCATTCTCCTATAGAGCGCATCTTTTACAGCCTTGATGCAGTGATGTGCTGCTGCCTGCAAGCTGCCTGGAAGGAGCCTGAGGCATAAAAGCTCAAGGCTACAGTTATTCTCAGCACAATAGACACTGGTGGTTGCTATCACAATTTGAACTTATCACCAGCTGCCAGTATTTCACATAGAGATGATACTGTTTCCCAGGCCAGATGCAGCTGGTGCAGGCACTGATGCTCTGTCAGCTGCAGGTAGTTTGTCCATGGTCACTGTATTCTTTGCACTTGGTAGGGTCTTTTTCTTGGATGGACTTAGTGACAGTGATTCCTGCAGCCTTCTTCCCATCCAGGTGTCACATGTATACAGTCAGCAGCACACATCTGTCCCTGTCCTGCTGCCCTCCCCTCATTCCTTCACTTCCCCTCCTCACCACAAGAACCTCCAACAGAATGCACAATGCTCAAGGCAATAGTAACATTTGACACCCACATTTGTTTATTTTCTTTTAAGACCCGCTGAACAATAATTCCCTTCTACAACCTCCTTTCCAATGCATCCCCAAGATCCAAAATTCAAGATCTCCTCACCTCCAGCAGAAACTTCAGCTGATACCTCCACATTTTCAGAGTGAATCCCTCTTTTCCTTGGCTTAGATTGTGCCCATGTACTGTGCATGCTTGCCTGCCCAGATTTACTCCCCCAGTTTGCCCTATGAGCATTAGGTAAAGTTACATAAGATTTCAGTCAATTGTCACATTAATGGCCATAACGATTAGACAATTGCTCATTTTTGGAAGACTGGCTAGCTTCCAGTTTTGTGCCCATCCCCTGCATTATTGCAGATTGGTGTCATGATATCAGATTTTTGAGCCAATGCCATGATGCCCAATTTTACAGAAGGGCAGGAGGGACAGCTGCTTGATTGTCAACATAGAATCCAGCCTACTACTTCAGTCTATGGTCACTCCGTTAGTTAAAGGAGCACCATCAGTTGCAGGGTAGACTCCCAATGGTGTCACTGCTTTATGGAAATTTCATGTCGTTACAGTTGAGGCAAATTAAGCAGTGTGACATTAGAAGAGGATAGAGCCTGCAGGAAAGGGGAAGAAGCCATGAAGATTAGATAAGTAATTGCCTAGAAAGTGTCAATATTGAGGAACCCACCGGATAGGCGGAGGCAAATCATTTTCTTCATGATTTGGTGGTCTTCCCATGCCAGTATCACCGCAGGTCACAAGATGGGCAGTGGCTATTCTATTATTCCATATGAGTTTTCAGTGGGGTTTAAGGCAGCATTAAAATGAAAGACAGTTTTGGTGCCCAATACACTCGTGTAGCATCAAATAGTATTCACACACTTAGGGTGTCCACGGTTTCTAAGGGATCAGCTGCAGGCAAAGATTCATTTGAATTGGATAGGAAGAAGAATAAATTAACAGTTGCAAGCCCTTTCTTTGCACCATTTGTTTTATTCTTTGTTGTTTTTTTTCTGCTTCCTCTTCGGTTTTGCTGTTCCAAATTTCTTCCAGCTCCAATGATGATAATCTCAGCTTACTGACAGAAGCATTGAACAGGTGGATACTGAACAAGTCCTGTTGCATGAAAGGTGGCCTGTGCACGCCCAGCACTTTGTACACTTCCATATCTGCAGACAGAAGACCACATATATCACTTTGACAGATAATCGATGAATGCAGAGGCTGTTGTTCACAAGGGAGCCAGGCACGACAGACCTGATGGGCACAAAACGGATATATGAATGTATGACTGATCTTTCTGTTGGATGACTCCTCAGAAGCAATACAGGCAGTTCTTGACTTTAGGACCTGGATTTTATGGTCATATTCACCCCAAATCCGACAAATCCTGCCCAAGTTCAACGGACCTTTGCAGTGTTTGGTCCCCACCCTCTACGATTCCTGTGGCAGGAGGGATGGGAAAGCCCCCCCCTACAATGTGCAAATTACAATGAAAGCGTTTACGATGTTTGTAAATTGACACCCATTTCTGACTTTCCCACATCAGGTTCGACCTCCCGCGTCACATCAATGCCAACCTCAGTTGCAACCTCACAATGCCACATTAGTGACACCCATACTGTACATGTCCATTGATGCTCAGTTGTTGTTTGTCGCACCCATGCAGTCCAAAGCTTGGTAACTGTTTTTTGCAAACTCTTCCTTAAAATTTAAAGTTTATTTGCCTATAATAATGGCAGCAAAGTATAAATCTAATGCAAAAGGATGCTTCTTCTCCAAAGAAATGTAGGACAATTATATGAAATCAAAAATAGACATAATTAAAATGTCTGAAAAAGACAAGACACTCTGTAGAGCTTCAGATATCACCCAAACGTGACCATCCTAAAGACAAGCTAAGAATTCAGGAAATCAACTATCAACCAACAATGATAACTAGGCAGTGTGTTAGGCTTATCTTTCAAGTTCAGAAACTGTTAATAGTTTAGCTGCAGCACCAAAATCAACGCTGTGATCCTGTGGTTTTAGACATAATTCAGGAAAAGGCTAGGGATTTTTATGATGATCTAAACGAGCAACAGAGGGAGAGTTCTAATGCTGAGTCTTTTAGTGCAAGTATGGGGTGGTTTATGCATTTTAAAGTCAGAGCCAATTTGCATAACATCAAGGTCTCAGGTGAAATTCCAGTGCTGATGAGGAGGTAGTTTGTGTATTTCCTGAGACATTGGCTGAAATCATTGATAAGAATGGGTACTGTGCACAGCAAGATTTTAGTATTGATGAAACTTGGTTCTAATGGATAAAAAAATGCTGTCAAGAATCTACATTGCCGAAGAGGAGAAATCCATGCTGGTTTACAAAGCTGCTGAAGATAGGCTCACTTCTCTGCTTGCTTTCAATTCTGCAAGTGACTTTAAACTTCCGTCTCTGCTCGTGTACCATTCGGATTTTCCAAGGCATTTTTTCCCAGTGATTTGGAAATCTAATCATAAGGGGAGGATCAATAGAACATTTTTGAGTATTGGCTTAAACACCATTTTGTGCCAAGTGTCACAGATCATTGCAGCAGAAACAATCTTGCATTCAAAGCATCGTTGTCATCCACCTACCCTTGATGACATGAATCCTGACATCAAAGTAGTCTTTCTAAGCCCCAATCCCCAATACCACAGCACTGTTGCAACACATGGACCAGGGGATAATTGTATCCTTTAAAGCCTACTACCTTTGGTGCACATTCACCCAGGCTACCAGGGCAACTGAGAAAGATGGTGAATCAACTCTCAAGTAATTCTGGAAGAGCTTCAAATTTACCATGCAGTTAACAACATAGGTAAGGCATGGAATGAAGTTACATGATCAAATTTGCATGGTTTTTGGAGTAAATTGTGTCCTGACTTCTGAGGCTTTACAGACATTGTTGAAGAGGTGACTAGAAATGTAGTCAAAAAAGGCAAAGAACTCAACTTAGACATTGCACGAGAAGATGTTGGTGAGTTGTTGGCATCACATTGTGAAGAATTAACTAATGAGGACTTCATTGAACTGGAGCAGCAAGAAGTGGGCAGAGGAGAGGAGAATGTCTTAACACTAATGTTGGCTGAGGCATTTCAACATTTGGAAGCTGCTGTGTCTGTGTTTGAGGAATATGACTCCAACATTGAATGCAGGACATCTGTGAGTAAGAGCATATACAACCTGTGAAGCTGCTGCAAATAAATTTACAAGGAGAAGAGGAAAACAACTGTCCTAAATTCCTTGGAGACCTTCTTTAAGAAAGCAAAGGAAACTCCAGAAACACCTGAAGCCAAGAATCCGTCGAAGACCAACAATCCTTCAAAATCTCCAAAGTCCATTTCCACTTTTTCCCAGGAATGATGAAGACGATTTAAAAATGTTTTAAAAATGTGTCTGTGCTTGTTAGATAAGTTGTAGATAATGTATAGTGGACAGTATTGTACCGCAAAGTGCAATATATACCTATACATTTCTATGACCTTTTAAATAAATATGTTACTGTTGATTTTTTTCAAATTAGTTTTTATGGCCATGAGCGTCACTGGCTGGGTCAGCATTTATTGCCCATCCCTGAGGGCATTTAAGATTCAATCGCATTGCTGTGGATTTGAAGTCACATGTAGGCCAGACCAGGTATGGACAACAGATTTCCTTCTCTGCAGGACATTTGTGAGCCAGATGGGTTTCACAACAATTGCCAAGAGTTTCATGGCCATCATTAGACCTTTAATTCTAGATCTTTACTGAGTTCAAATTTCACCATCTGCTGAGTTGGGTTTCAAACCCGGATCCCCAGATTATACCACCATACCATTGCCTAATTAATACTCATCTATTATTGACTGAGTTGAAGGCTCTGGGTTATTTTGTTGAAATTAGGCTACTGGATCTTGGTTCAGGAACCAATCTCCCATTTATATCATTAAGCGGGATTTTCCTTCCCTGCACAGTGTATTTTGCTGCAGTAGGAGGTGGCGTGCCACTTGCTGGTGGTGGGATCTTATGGTCTCACCATTGTAAATGGGCTTTCCCATTGAATGTACACCTCACAGCTGGGAAACCTGCAGTGGGGGAATACCATCAGTGGGACCATAATGCCCCACTGGTGTAAATGGCAGCAAGATGTCAGCAACTGTTTCTCATGGGAAAATTGGTTCCGATCTACAGCATTTCAACTTGAGATGCATTTTCCAGGAAACAATAGCATCATAAGTTCAAGGGCTGCCTGTAACTGTTACTGCACAAAAGAAGACATGCCAGCTTAATCAACAGCTATCAATGCCGACTGTCAAAATGCCTCCAAGCATATTTGTAGGCATTATTGCATCTATCTGGCAGTGATTGTGGGAAACCATCTTCACAGGGCCTGGGTCAGTAGAGAGCCAGTTGCAGAGTTGTGCCAGTTATTGCTAAGACAGCTGCCGCTGGCATCAAATGACAGCACCAGTCAGCTGCAGCTTCAAACTTGTTTCAGCTCTTTCCAGGCATGTTGTATGGTGACCTTTTGGGGCAATGCTGTGGAGTGACAGTGAGGGCCACCCCATTGCAACCACCTCATTCATCATGCAGCATGTTAGTCACCATGAAGTAGGGCTTTGGCAGCTGGGCTGTTCTGTCACTTGCCTGTCAGATTGGATTTCCTGTTCCCTCATAGTTTACCTGTCACTTTTTTGCCCTTTCAACCTTGGCAAATGCTATCAATATGTTGAGATGATTTTGAGCCTTTCAAAGGACTGTTTTTTTTTCCCTTTATTCTGCAACTTCCCTTTATTCTGCAGCTTTTGAATTATTACTTCCAAGGGTTTTTCTGCTCCAGCCACCATTACACTCTCTGCACTCATGCAGCACTGAGTGTTGTAACATATAACATAATTGACTCTGTTAACTCCACCTAGTCAGCCTCTTGATTAGATTACAGGTCTCTATTGTTAAAACAAATCTAACTTAATACATCAATGTAAACAGGTAAGGAGGAGAAAAAGAAATCATAGCTGAAGTGGCTTTGCAACTGTTTGATTTGTAAAAGTGTTGTTGATAGTGGGACTCCCTCTTTAAATTGAAGTGTTACCAATACAACGAAGTACGTATCATTTCCCTTCCTTTTGTTATTGATGAGCATCTGGCAGAAACTTCTGTGAAGAACAGACTGTTTACTAACAGCCCATTCATTCCTCATGGGTGTAAACAACAATGAAGTACATAATATGGAGTTTAACAATTGTCCCTTATGTCAGGTATGGCACGCGTGTGCAGTGAATCGCTCTCCAATTATCCCTTTGTGTTTCCTGATATGGGATTAGCCTAGGAAGTCAGTGCCACTGAAAATGCCAGGGAAACATATGTCTCACTATGTTTGATTTGATTTGATTTATTATTGTCACATGTATTAGTATATAGTGAAAAGTATTGTTTCTTGTGTGCTATAGAGACAAAGCATACCATACATAGAGAAAGAAAGGAGATCATGTAGGATATAATGTTACAATCATAGGTAGGGTGTAAAGAAAGATCAACTTAATATAAGGTAGTTTCATTCAAAAGTCTGATGGCAGCAGAGAAGAAACTATTCATGAGTCAGATGGTATGTGATCTCAGAATTTGTATCATTTTCCCGACGGAAGAAAGCGGACGAGAGAATGTCCAGAGTGTGTGGGATCCTTAATTAAGCTGCCGAGGCAGCTGGAAGTGTAAACAGAGTCAATGGATGGGAGGCGGGTTTGCGTGATGAACTGGGCTTCATTCATGATCTTTGTAGTTTCTTGCAGTCTTGGATAGCGCAGAAGCCATACCAAGCTGTGATACAACCTAATGTAGAATATATTGAATTGTAAATGTTAGAGCCTTGTTCAAAGAAGTGTGTAAGAATAAGCCTAGCATTAACAACCCAGTCTCACCTCATTGCTGGGAAAGCTTTCAGAAACAATGGTTGGAATTTTCCGACCGTTCATCTTGGCAGGATCTTCCAGTCCTTCTGGTGACACACCACCCACCACAGGTTCCTGGCGGCATTTCCAGTGTCTCAGCAGGTCATCTAGCATGTTGTGACAATGATGATTAATTTCACAAATCTTGTTGTTTCCTTCTGTAGTTGAGCCAACTGCACCAGCTGCATGTGACACTGAGGACCCCCATCATGCTCCCTGGAAGACATCGCTCCTGAACTGCACAAGGCACCAGTGCAGATACTCACATGTCAGTGGGCATTACGAAGTTGTCCCCACAGATAATGCACAGCGGTGAGGTCACCGCACTGGTGTGAGAAGGTGACAGAGGCAGAGAGGTTTCAGGGCACAGACAGTGGGAACACTGTTGGAGACCAGGACTATGCTGAGTCGGAGGCAGATGCTGAGTTTCTGGTGATACCCACCAGTATGCGCAAAGAGATCTGGTGGAGATCCATGAGGGTCTGCATACCATGGCATTAGTCATGGAACATGAACATTACGTTGACCCTGAGCACCAAGTGCAGAGCATCCTCCATTGAGAGAATAGTGACTTTCTTGAACAGGCAGTTTCACTGACACCTCAGGAATCCCGGGGGTTGTGCTTGGACCTGGAAGCCAGCAGACTGGCAGTGACTTCTGGAGACCACTGCTAGTGTGAGAGATGGATGAGGCTTCTAGTCTCTCTGCTCAGTGCCTGTCCATCAATGCACCTCACATTGGCGTTTGAAGTGTCTGTCGTCTGTGAGCTCCTCTCAGGGTGCTTTGGATGAAGGTAACAGCTTCTCAGCCCCTTCTTCCAGTGACCACTGATCAGACAATGCTGTGACATCTGAGGAGTGCCTAGCTGAAGACAACTCAGGACAACTTAGGCAATGGTATGGTGGCAAGTGGCACGCCACCTCCTACTGCCGCAAAATACACTGTGCAGGGAAGGAAAATCCCGCTTAATGTTATAAATGGGGGATTGGTTCCTGAACCAAGATCAAATACCCTAATTTCAACAAAATAACCCAGAGCCTTCAACTCAATCAACTACAGACGAATATTAATTTGGCAATAGTATGGTGGTATAATGATCTGGGGATCAGGGTTTGAAACCCAACTCAGCAGATGGTGAACTTTGAATTCAGTAAAGATCTAGAATTAAAGATCTAATGATGACCATGAAACTGTTGACAACCACCAAGGCCATCGTGGCCACCAGAACAACAAAATCAACAGGCTGGCTCCAATTCAGCTGCTAACAAGGGGAGGCGCAAAGGTGCAATGCCTGTAGGCGTAAGTTTAAGGCACTTTAAACGCAACATTTGTGTTCAGTACTTTGATTTCCTGTGGCTTTGGAATATTTGTATGCTCTTTATATGTTAATGTGAAGTCACTGAAACCTTGATCAGATTTTATGATTCCCTGAGGCATTTTTTTTGGGGCGGAAGAAACTTGCTATTGACAGCTAGTAAGACCTGTCGGCCCCACCGATGTCTACAAAGCACATCTTTTCCATTTTTTATATATATATATGGATCTGCAGCTCCCTCAGACAGCTCTGCAGTGATTGTTCACTTGAGGGAGCATATTAGAAACACCAGCTCACGCTGTCCCTTTTCTGGGCACCTTCCTCCTTCCAACCCCCTCCGTGCTCAGACTTTCACAGGGTGAGTTTCACACTGGCTGACCCTTAATTAGCCAGTCAGCGGGAACTCACATTCTGGGACCTGCTGACTGCATATCCTGATGGGTTAAAAATTCCAGCCTCAGTCCTCAGTGTCTATCTCCTCTGAAAGGGACAAGTGGCTGAATCATAGAATCTCTACAATACTGAAGGACCCATTCAGCCCATTGAGTCTGCATGACCACAATCCTACCCAGTCCCTATTACTGTAACCCCACACATTTACCCTGCTAATTCTCTGACACTAAGGAGCAATTTAGCATGGCCAATTAATCCAACCCACGTATCTTTGGACTGTGGGAGAAAACTGGACCACCCGGAGGAAATCCACACAGACACAGAGAATGTGCAAACTCCACACAGACAGTGACCCAAGGCCAGAATTGAACCCCTGGGGGCCTTGACGCTATGAGGTAGCAGTGCTAACCACTGAAGAGAGGGACAGCTGCTGCTGTTGCTGAGGTTGCTGCTCCCCTTTGTTCCTCATTCACAAAAATTGTTTCCATGCTGAAATTGCTTCCAGCCTGAAATGTCTTGGTTGGGTTATGGGCAAAGAAAAACAGAAATTGGAGGTGGAACCTGAATCAACTCAAATTCTGCCTTGGTTACAATGAGTGAGAGGTAGAGAAGGTAATCCTGTCACATCTTTCAAGCCATCCCAGCATTCCCACCCATGCAACATCTCAACGGCACTTTCATCGATTGAAAATGTTCATCAATATTCATATGTTGCTTTTTATGGCCTCAAGGTGGCCCAAAGTCCTGTTCAGTAAATTAAGCACTTTTGGTAACATATATAATTTCTCCATTGTAAAACAGGAATCAGGACAGCCAATGTGCTCATAGCAATTTCACACCAAAGCAACATGATGATGGCCAGATCATCCTTTTAGTGATTTTGGTTGAGGGATAATTATTGCCCAAGACATCTTGGATTCTTCTTCTCAAGTCAGTGTCATGGAAGAGTTTACATCATTTAAGCTTGAAAGGGCAGGTAGATTCTTAGAACATAGAGAACATAGAAAAAACTACAGCACAAACAGGCCCTTCAGCCCACAAGTTGCGCCGATCATATCGCTACCTACTAGGCTTACCTATAACCCTCAATCCTATTTAGTCCCATTCTTCTTCTCAAGTTAGTGTCATGGAAGAGTTTACATCACTCAAGCTTGGGGTGGGATCTCAGTTTAAAATGACAGTAAGCATCTCCAACAATGCAGCACTCCCTCAGTACTGCATTGGAATGTCAGCCTAATTTTCTGATATGAGTCTCAAACTCATATTCCGCTAACTTACTAGTAAAGGACACAAATCAAACTACAACAGACACATCTGGAGCAATCATGAACCTTGATAAGATCCCAGGAAAAATCCGTAGTCCCCTCCGTATGTATTGCTGAAAAGTTCAGCAACCCACGCAGTTAAATTCAGTTCTAATTACACTTTGTATGCCCAAATAGATGGTGTCATCATGGGATCACCTCTGGGCCCAACTCTCACAAACACCTTTGTTGGGTTCCATAAGAAATGTGCCTTCGATGGAATGACTGCTGACCTCCAATCCTTTGCATATTTCTGATATGTGGATGATACGTTCGCTTTATCTAAATCTGCAGTTGCATGTAATAATTTTCTTACATGTCTCAATGGGCTCCATCCAATGCTCAAGATCAGCTTTGAAATGCAGCAGTCAAATGAACTCCCTTTCTTTGACATTCTGGTTGAGAAATCTGCCAGAGAGTTCTCTACAACAGAAGGTCTACTGCAAGCTAACCTTCGCTGGTCAATACATGCCTTGGATCCTTGCAGTTCCACAAGTTGTCAGATTGATCTTATCAGCAAACTTGTAAATACAGCCCACCATGCAAGCTCGATGCTGAAATAGGGCACACCAAAGGCATCTTGCAGGATAATCCTACAGTCTGAGGAAATGCAATAAGATGGATTGGCCATGCTAAATTGCCTCTTATTGTCAGAGAGATTAGGAGGGTAAATACATGGGGTTACAGGGATAGGGGCTATGTGAGAGTACTGTTAATACAGACTCAATGAGCTGAATCCCTGAACTGTAAGGATCCTATGATTCTATGATAATGGCTACTGTGATCAGATCATTTAGCTTTATATATTGTGCAAATTCATAATGGGCCTAAAGTTGTCTCTTTTGGCCCTGAAGCGTGTCCAATCTACTGTAGACTCCCCTTTAAAATATGAGCAGTAGGTAAAGTAATGCAAAGCAACATGGGTGATAATCTCCACTAACAGGATGCCGTCATCAAGCCAAAAAGACGATCTGCCTATCACATAAATGAATAATATGGTATCTGAATTTCAGTGCTAGTATAATGCTAGGTATATAGGCACACATCCCCAAGACTAACAGATCATATCAAGCAGCATGTCCCAACCATTGTTTGCACTGGGCAGTGTAAAAACCATACCCAACCAGCCCAAGCTTGCAAAACTCAAAGTCAGTTTCCAACATTAGACATGATTCTGCGATTGGACATTTGCTAAACAATGCTCTGTGTGCTAAGAACTACACTGATACCAATTTAAGAAGATCAGTCAGGCCCATAGTGTGGTGCATTTGCCTATACTGGAAGCTACATATGTTAATACACAGAGTCCTGTTCTTTGCGGACAGGCAGAGCATGTACACACATTAAATTTATTTACTGGTGTCTCAAGTAGGCTTACATTGAAACTGCAATGAAGTTACTGTGAAAATCCCCGCGTTGCATAATCCAGCACCTGTTCAGATACTCTGTGGGAGAATTTAGCATGGTCAATGCACCTAACCAACATGTCTTTTGGACTGTGGGAGGAAACCAGAGCACCTGGAGGAAACTCACTCAGACACGAGGAGAACGTGCAAATTCCACACAGACAATGACCCAAGCCGGGAATCAAACCCTGGTCCCTGGTGTTGTGAGGCAGCAGAGTTAAACACTGTGCCTCTTTGCCACCTGCACATTTGTGCCTGTTCAGCTGAACAAAATAAGTGACAGCCATTCATTGACTCATTCCTCATAGCAATATTTTGATCAATCAGGATCAAGCTGCCTGGTTTAAATTTCAAACAATGCTTGGCAGTTAACTGTCAGTCACCATCAACTGCTACATTCTCCACAGTACCAATCAGAGTCCATTTGCAAACCAATCAGCATTCTCTTCCCAAACAGTATAAATTGTTGTTCTCCCTTTATGTTGATATTCTTGCACAGTGTCCTAATGAGTGCAAGATGAAAAGCTTTGACACCACTCTTTTTTCAGCAAACTCAAGTTCTGTGCAATTCTGTGCAACCAAATGATTATCTCCTCCTTGTCTGAAAACAACACCTTTGCTATTGCACAAAAGAGCTCTGCTGCTGACCTGAGAGGCTGCATCTGTAACATTGCCAGACTCAAGTCCTGAAATCCTCAAAACACTGCGTAAAGGGAACATCACTGCCCTGCTGGCTGTTCTTTACTTGGCTGCTTAAGCCCACACCTGGCCCCTCAACCCATGAGATTCCATGAACCACTGCTGAAAATAACTGCCCTCTTGGGAGCAGGAGGAAATTGAGTGCCCTTCTCAGCTAATCTCGAGGTAAGCCTGTACCTATTAGTCACACAGCTGTGGAAAACCCTGGTTATACTGGGGGAACTGGGTAACTGGGAAATACCCAGTGTAAGAAAGGTGATCAAAACCCATGTTATACAAATATTTAATACTTAAGGATGAAAAATATGATCCTTCAATGTTTAAACTACCTGCACATAATGTAAAAGATGTAAAATTGAAAGCTCAGAGGATGTAAAACAAGATTTGTTTAAAGAAAACACATTATGGCTTCTGTTAACCCAGTTATTTATGTTCAGCTGCACTTCAATTCAGAAATTTATTTCTGATCCACATTTATGGCTACTGAAACAAACTGATTCACTCAACAGTTCAGGACTTGGTTTTCCCTTTAGCCTGCCATCCTCTGTCTGTATTGGACACTGGAGAGATACAGTCTTGAGGCTGGGGGAGTGGGAAACCTGGCAGCAAATGGAAGTTTCAGATCGAGGCTGAGAGAGTAAGGATTTGGCACTGCAATGCCTGACAGCAGGAGGCCTGTTGTTGCATAGAGCCCCGGAAGGCAAATGGGAGGCCTGGTTCCAAGACTCAGGAGTCAGCACTGAAGCAAACAGGAGGTCTGATGCTGCGGCCCGGTGCAAGCAGGAGGCCCAGTGGCACGGTCTGAATGAGTGGCAGACCTTGTGCCAAGGCTGGAACAGCAAGAGGCTTGGCATGAAGATTCAGAAGTCGGCAGGAATCCTGGCACCTAGCCCCAGCAGAGAGTGGGAGGTCTGGCACAAGGCAGGAGCTTGAGGTCCTTAGGGGCAAAGTGGGACAGAGGGGATAGTGTGGGAGCAGCAGAAAGTTGCCTCCACCCAGGACTGAGCAGAGTGGGATGCCCAAGGATGGGCAGAGTCAGGTGGCCAGGGTCTGGAGTCAGATTTAGGAGAGAGGAACCTTGAGACTGGGAGGTGCTGCAAATTGGGAAATCGTAATACCAGGTAATCAGCACCCACATTTAGAGGTCACCCAATTGCCACAGGCAAGTTAGTGGAGTGGTCAGGGTAGGCAGAGTCAGCTCCAAATTTTCACATAACTATGTGTAAACATTAAGGACTGATTTGATGAAAATATTGGATTGTTATTCTGCTGCCATAAATGTTGAGCAAGGATGCCAATGATATATTCATGTTAATATACAATAATCTGCATGCTGATGGAATATTCTGAATTTCAGTTTGACCAACAGTTTGTAAAAAGTTCACTATTTATCAGGTGAAAAATCTGATCATGATCCGATAGGCTTTTGCCAGATTTATATTATGAAAAAACAGACTCTTGACTCTACAATGCTGAGGCTCCAAATTGTGATTGGGGTGACAGGTAGATAGTCAGGAGACCATTTGCCAGTGACATAAACTGGAAACCCCTTTCCCCGATTTATTTAAATTCCCTATTTCCAGTTGAGGGAAAGGTGGCAAATACTCTACCTGCCCCTTAGAGCAAGGAAACATGCCTGGGAACATTTTCAAATTAACTGCAAATTCTAGTCATTTTACCCTTATAAAGTTCCATTGGAATCACTATCAGCTGAGAGCTGGCAGGAATAGGGCCTTCAGAAAGGCCCAAAGGCCTTACCCAGACTAAGTAACTGGTCTTGAAAGGTTACCTTTTTCCCAAAAATAGGAAGGCTCCTCACTGAGGTGAAAAATGTTGTTAGGTATTTTTCCTCTAGCCTGAAGAACTTTGGGAACACCAGGCAGGGTAACTGTATATTGTTCAGTCTACCAAAGCTTCCTTGTAGATGTCAATGGGTCACCTCAACTGGAGGTCCTTGCCTATTTCATCTACAGGAACTTTTCCTTAAGCAAAAGCTGAAAGAGGGACATCAAAATAGCATGGCACTTAAAAAGGAGATCTAAAACCTGAGAAAACAGAAACCAATTCTGTATCTCTTCAATGAACAAGATTCGGGGTGGCATGGTGGTTCAATGGTTAGTACTGCTGCCTCACAGTGCCAGGGACCTGGTTCAATTCTGGCTTTGGGTCTGTGTGGAATTTGCACATTCTCCTTGTGTCTGCGTGGGTTTCCTCTGGATGCCCTGGTTTCCTACCACAGTCCAAAGATATGTGGGTTAGGTGGATTGGGCATGCTAAAAAATTGCCCATTAGTGTCAGGCGGATTAGCAGGGTAAATAGCTGGGGTTATGGGGATAGGGCCTGAGTTGGATTGTTGTTGGTGCAGGCTCAATGGGCTGACTGACCTCCTTCTACAGTTTAGGGATTCTATAATTCTATTCTACGAAATTTGAAGAATTATCCATGAACAGTATAATCTTACCACAAAGCGAAGGTTAGAATATTGAATTCAATGTCAAATAGGCAAGATAAAGTGAATCAAAGTAGGGAAAGAAAGAATGGATTAAAAAAGAAGAGTTTGGATTTTTTTAATGTATCTTAAAGGAGCACAGGACTTTTCAGTGATGATTTAAAAGTTGTTTTTGGTTATTGATTAGGTTTATCTATATTTTCATTGATGCATTACTTTCTGATGAGACTTAGACCTAGGAATCATAAATGTAAGTTTTGCATTTCAAAACAATTATCATACAATAACCTGGAGGCTGCAAGAATGTGGTCAGGATTGAATTTCTTTGGGAGATCCAGTCATATTCCTGGATTTGAATGTGGGAAAAAAGGGACACGTTTTGAAAGGAAAATCATGCCTTTTGACAGGACACTGAAAGTCTTATGGGGGATAGGATTTTAGAGAATGAAGAGGAACATTGATGACACCCGTAAGACTCTCTGAACCTCCACCAACAACTTTCATTCCATTAATGTTCAGTTGCTGTGAGACAAGGTGTACCTTATTATTCAAGTTAATGACAATATCCTGGGAAAAGCCATGCCTTCATTTCAAGACAAGTCCACTCTTTCTGAAACATTGAAATAGGGAAACTAGATGGGCGGTCTCCATTACTTCTGTGATTAGCATGCAAATACTGTACAGGCCCCACAAGAAAACAGGGGTGATATACAATGCGTTAATTTTGAGGGAACTAAATATCACTCAGCTCTTCAGAGAAAAGTTGAAATCTGGCTTCCAAAAGATATGTTACCTGGTGCAACAATAGCTGATTATATCCCTGTGCATCCATCCTCCCATATCTCAGCAGTGGATAGTTCAAACGAGGTGCATGGATGAAAAGGCTTCCTCATCAAACAGATGTTTGAAGTCATGAAATAATACTTCAGAGGCTTGTGTCATATAATGCTGGATGCCTTTCTTCACTGTGTATGAATCTTCTTTTCAGCATGTCAGGTTTTCCAGTGTCCTATAAGGGAACTCCCTTGTTGCAAGCATTTTGGGAAGGGGGAAGGGAAGGAATGCCCCGCTCCAGCCCCCTGTGATCCTCTGCCCATGACCTACTCTCAATCTCACTCACCTGAGTCCAGGGGTTCAACAACAATCCTTTGTGAAGTGCCTGGAGCGCTACTGGTAGCAGCCAGCACTCCCAGGTGGAGCTGCCAGCAATGGAGAGGAGCTGGCCTCCAATTGGCTGGCAGCTCTTAAAGGGCTAGATTTCCATCACTGGACGAGGCCCATACTCTAGCCAATGAAGTGCCAAATAGGTACTTAATCAGCACCTCCCCCGCCCCTAATCCCCAACCCCATCATCAACACTAAATCCAGCCCATAGTGTCGTAGAATCATTTACAGCACAGAAGGGGGCCATTCAGCCCCTCAATTCTATGCTGGCTATTTTTGGAAAAATCCCTCAGTTCCATTTGCCAAATCTATTCTTGTAATCATGCAAACTTATTCCCTTTAAGTAGTCATCCAATTTCCTTTTGAAGTAACTGATTGTTTCTGCTTCCATACTCTCGTGAGCTATGAGTTCAAGGTCATCAAAGAAAAAATTAAATGCCCAACTATTTCCCTATATCCCTGTAATTTTTTCCTTTTTCATATACTTAACCAGTTCCGTTTTCAAGGCTACTATTGGATCTGTATCCACCATCATATCAGACAGTGCATTTCAACCTTTAACAACTGCTGCATAAAAAATGTATCCTTATGCATTCTCTGGTTATTAACCTTTCATCCACTGTAAGCAGTTTTTTTTGATGATTTTAAAACTTTCATGACTTTAAGCACCTCTAGCGAATCATCTTTCTCCTCATTCACCTCCAGTCACCTCAAATAGCATGGTTCCCTACTTGTTACACAATACTTTCTCCAGAGGTAGGATGGCTGTCCTGAATCAGGTTGCATCATGTTGGTCGGCCTGCCTAATTTAAATCCTATATTCACAAAACTATCCCTAAAATTGTGTTGAGAGAGATCAAAACGATCCTGGAAGGAGTAACAGGAATACAGAGTACTGGGCTAATGGTAAGTTACTTGGTAGTGTGGATGAGCAGAAAGATCTCGGTGTCCATGAGCATAGATCCCTGAAAGTTGGCACCCAGGTAGATAGGGTTGTTGAGAAGGTGTACAGTGTGTTAGCTTTTATTGGTAGAGGGATTGAGTTTCGGAGCCATGAGGTCACGTTGCAGCTGTACAAAACTCTGGTTTGGCCGCACTTGGAGTATTGCGCGCAGTTCTGGTCGCCGCATTATAAAAGGATGTGGAAGCGTTGGAAAGAGTGCAGAGGAGATTTACCAGGATGTTGCCTGATATGGTGGGAAGGTCTTATGAGGAAAGGCTGAGGGACTTGAGGCTGTTTTTGTTAGAGAGAAGGTTAAGAGGTGACTTAATAGAGGCATATAAAATGATCATAGGATTAGTTAGAGTGGACAGTGAGAGCCTTTTTCTTCGGATGGAGATGGCTAGCACGAGGGGACATAGCTTTAAATTGAGGGGTGATAGATATAGGACAGATGCCAGAAGTAGGTTCTTTACTCAGAGTAGTAAGGGCGTGGAATGCCCTGCCTGCAACAGTAGTGGATTTGCCAGCATTAAGGGCATCTAAATCATCATTGGATAAACATATGGATGATATTGGAATAGTATAGGTTAGATAGGCTTTAGATTGTTTTCACAGGTCGGTGCACATTGAGGGCCAAAGGGCCTGTACTGCGCTGTAATGTTCTATGTTCTATAATCACAGCTGATGTTATTTGCCACGATTGAGTGATTGCTATCTTACTTGTGGGAAATATTACCTTTTATAATATTGGACTGGATTCTCTGATCTCTGATGGGATTTTCCGGTTCCACTGCTGTGATGGAAGATTTGGCTGAGTGCCAAACTTCCGGTTCTCCCAGGCAGTGGTAATGAAGCATGACTGGAAAATTCCAGTCATGCCCTGCATTTCACCAGTCAGTAATTTCATGTTTGCAGTGACTAGGATGATTATGTTGGCTGTTCTCTTAGACTCCTATAACTATTACTAGAATAGCACATTCAATACATTTCACAGAGAAACCTCATGCAAAGTATATGTTCCACTTCTGAATAAATTTAGGATAACATTTTTTTCTATATTCTTTCATGCGATGTGCGTGTCATTGGCAAGACTACCATTTCATGTCCATCCCTAATTGCCCATTGCTGTAGTCACATGAAGGCCAGACCAGGAAAGGGTGGCAGATTTCCTTCCCTAAGGGCATCAGTGAACCAAATGGATTTTTCTAACAATTGATGATAGCTTCATCATCATCATCGAGACTAGATTTATAATTGCAGATATTTATTAACAGAATTTAAATTCCACCAGCTGTCGTGGTGGGGTTTGAACATATGTCCCCAGAACCTGAAGCTGGGCTTCTGGATAACAAGTCTAATGATATTGTTGTACACATTAAATGATATTATATCATATGTTATCTACTATGCCACCATCTCCCCCGGTGGATGATGGAATGGCAATCTCCTTATAAATACTTCATTCAATGCCACTTCAACATCTGCAACCATAGATTGGGAAGTCAAATGCTACACTACCCAATCACTGAAAACTCATACTAATACCTGTGAATCCTGTTCCCTTTAGCCAGGCCTGCCATTTCTTAATCCAATGCCCTTTCGCACATTGTGTTGCAATGCCTCCTGATGTTTTTTGAAACTTTGGAAATTTCTATCCCTCTCCTTGTGACACTCCCTCTCTGTCATCCCCATTCTTTCAAATTTGACTTTCATAATTTTTCTCCCCCACTGTTCGTGTCAACTCTTAAACCCAGCTGCGACTGCACGTCGAGCTGTGAATAATTACACAAATGACCCTAGACCAGAAAATTGAATGCTATTAGCCTTTGGAATTCAGGCGAGTCTTAAAGAACTGCAAATCAAATTAGACAGTTTTACACCAGGAGATGGAAATCAGCCATTTTATTTAGCATAAATGGCAGGTGATCTTGTCCTCCAGATTGTTTCTATGAAGCACAACATCATTTGAAGTGCCTTCATCTAAATCATGATATGAAATACTAAAATATCTGCCAGATTAACTCTGATTGAAATGTTTGAGCAGGCTGTTTAGGAAATTCATAGACAGGGTAGTACGGAATTGCAAACAAGAACAAACTAACATAAAAACAATAAGTACCAAGTTCCCTACTCTGGGATTTAAATACAGGTTTGCACCGGCCAGTATTTCACCTTATAAAATCAAATATCTATATATGTCCAGAACTTACTCTTCTGGATGTGTTTAAGCAAGTTTCATATAAATTCCAGGATGGAGAAAAAGAAAGAATTATACAATAACTCAAAACAGTCTCAACAAATGGCATGGATTTATATGGGTCTCAACCTTCACCTGGGCATACCGAAGGAAAAAAAATCGGTTGAGTAAGATAATACATTGCTTACAATCTCTCTGGTGAACATTCCTCCCATCATTTCAACTGCAGAAAAAATCTGGTTGTTTCTGTTATGGGTATGTGGTCCTGCCCGTCCCATTTTCTCTCTCCGCTCACTAATACTAAACATAACGCCCTGGCAATGGAAAAAAGATCTATTTCTGTGTGCGTGGAGATACATTGTAGAATATTGGCTGGAATTTTACCACCCCACACACCACAGGAATCGGAGTGAACTAAGGATAGACCATGGAAAAGTCCATTGACCTCGGGCAGCATTTTATGGTTTTGGGACAAGCGAGGCCATAAAGTCCTGCCCAAGTTATCTCAGTCACAGTTCATGGGTATTTTTCTGTGATAAATTGAGAGGAGATATCAAAAAAAAATGAAAACTTTTGGCAGAGTAAGATTTTGCAATGGAGAAAGTCAAATACAGAGAATTCTGGTTCCCTGCTAAAGAATGCATAGAGTGGGTTCTTCTAAAAGGCTCCTGACTGTCTGTGGGATAATTGGCATATCAGGAGCTATTAATTTTCATTTAACTTGGCTAAATTTTAAATTTATATTGAGAATGAATATTTGATTGTTGGCATTCTCTGGTACTGGTAAAACTGTAAAAAGAGATTGCTATTAAATTCTAACCAAAAAATCTACATATAATCACAAACCATTAACAGATATTTCAGGGGTGAGATCTTTCTATGCCTTCAATAAATGTGCGAGTAAGTTTGTAGAACTAGTAATATTAGAGGGATATCTTTTTGGGTAATATGCATGCCAATTTATATTTTACACATTGATAATGGAAACTAGGTCTTGTGACACAATGGGTCACATCCCTGTCTCTGTGCCAGAAGCTCCAGGTCAAGTCCCACACTAGGACTCGATGGTCAAGAAAGTTGTGTCCATAATGTGGCCAAACAGGTTAAGTGCCAATGTGCAAATCCTTCCAAACATGCCAATAGTTGACAATAAGAGTGGGAGAGATGCCTGGCTACCCATGCTTGATGTGGAGTGGCGCACCTCAGGCTATAAGCCCGGGTGACAAAATCATAAAATCATAGAATCTCTACTGTGCTGAAGGAGGTTATTTGGCCCATCGAGTCTGCACTGACTCTCTGACAGGACAGGCCCATCCCCAACCCTAACCCCTTAACCTCACATGTTTTCCCTACTAATCCGTCTAACCTAAACATCTTAGAATCATAGAATCCCTACAGTACAGGAGAGGCCATTTGGCCCATTAAGTCTGCACCGAGTCTCTGACAGAGCATCTTACTCAGAGACTCTACCTTGGCCTATCCCCATAACCTCATACATTTCCTATGGCTAATCCATCTAACCTACACATCTTAGCATGGACAATCCACTTAACCTTCACATCTTTGGACTGTGGGAAAAAACCAGAGCATGCAAAAGAAACCCACACAGACATGAGCAGGATGTGCAAACTCCACACAGGCAGTCATCCAAGGCCAGAATTGAACCAGGGTCCCTGTGCTGTGAGGCAGCAGTGCTAGCCACTGTGCCACTGTGCTGCCACTAGTGACCTCTTCTTGGAATTACTAGCTATTCAAACAGACAAAAGTCTAATTGGGGAAGAGAATTGGATATATGGAATAGAAATTATTATCTAGTGGCATGACTCACTCATTCTACATCATTTCCTTCTCTTATGAACATTTTGGAATATGATTAATTGTTTTGTCTTGTTTGTGACAATGGATATGGTCTTGTGTCAGGTGAAATGATTTCTCTATTTAATCATGACAATTGTTCTGATTGAAGATTAAACTAAGGCTGATCCACTTAACTTGCAAATGAACACTTCTTGGGTACATGAAAGACATATTTTGTTTGCCTAGGTAAGTCCGCTAGGGGTGATCAGTGACCTTGGAATGGTTTGCAAAATATTAGTTACATGTTGCATGTTCCCTTGCCAGCCATTATTTTGTTGCAAAGGGCTCAATTTGAAATCCAGAAAGCTATGTTAATATTTTCAAGACCTTTTGGGTTAGTTTAATATCATAATTCTCCATTCAACAATTGAAAATAAACAGATAAAAGAAAAACTACTGCTACTAAATGTTAACTTAACATTTGTGGCATCAGTTATTTGGTGGATATGCACAGTAAAAACAGGAACCATTTAAAAACATTGAGGGGCTACACTCTAAAAGGCGTATCACAATTGCAAGGATTCTCAAATGGAAACGGAATATAGAGCATTATTTAAAACTTCATAATTTAGTGTTTCTGAAATTAATTTTAAAAGGAATTGCCAAGACAATGTGGATTCTAAAAATCATATAAAGGACAGGTAAGATTATTTGTTATTTTATTTTCTTCTTATTATGAACAAGTACACTGCTCGGATTGTGGTTGCAGCCATTTTTGGGCACACATAGGTTCAGGTTACATTCCCAGCAACTCATTAATAAGTTGATCCAGAGTTTGGGACCAGGGTCCGTACACATGTTGCTTTTGGTGTCAAGGATCAGGACCAGGATCAAGGAATTGGTGCTGGAATTGAGAGTCAGTGCCAGGTTTGGAGTTGGGCTTGGAAATCATGGGGTCCAAGGAGTGGGGGTGGGGGGTGGGTGGATTTGGATAGGTAGATTGGTCCAGGCAGGTGAGAGGAGGTCGTGATAGGCCATAGATCCCTGCAGTAGCCTGTGGGCGGCGGGGGGGTGGGTGTGTGTGCCTGCTTGAAGTCATGGAGACTGGCTGAGAGCAGGAGAGGCTGAGTGACAGGTCTCTTCACTTTCACAGCAGAGGGACCTGCACGTGCATAATTGTGCCCTCTGCTGCTCTCAGCCAGCGTTCGGGTGATTTTAGCTCTGCCCCTTCCCCTACAGGCAAGAAATGATTTTTGCTGGGTTTTTTCATTTTAAGTCCATAAGATTGCAGATTTGGACTTGTCCAAAAAACGGATCAGAAACTCTCCCATTTTCATGCTCGTCTTGGATTTTTTTTCTTAAGATCAGCACCCCCCACCACTCCCCACCCCCTGCTTAGCTCAGTTAGCTGGGCACCCAGATTAATACAATTCCACTATAGCTGTGACAGACTTGGGGTCTACTTCCTCATCCTGCCCACTATAAAATCACAGCACTTTGGACTAACGGTAATTTGGTAAATAATCACCAAGGGTCAGCCTTCAAGCAGCCAAGAACAGAAGATGAAGAACTTATATTGACTTGTCTAATAGCCAATTCAAGGAATGAAACATTAACACCCTCAATCATAGAAATTGAAAATAGGAGCAGGAGTAGGCCACTCAGCCCTTTTGGACTGCTTCACCAATTATTATGATCATGGTTGATTACTCAACTCAAGAGCCTGTTTCTGCCTTCCCCCCATATCCTTTGATGCTTTTAGCCCCAAGAGTTGTATCTCTCTTGAAAACATTCAATATTTTGGCCTCAACTACTTCCCGTGGTAGTGAATTCCACAGGCTTACCACTCTCTGAGTGAAGAAATTTCTTCTTATCTCAGTCCTAAATGGTTTACCCCTTGTCTTCAGAGTGTGACTCCTGTTTCTGGATTCCCCTGCCATTGGGAACATCCATTCTGTCTCTACCCCTCTAGTCCTTTTAGGTTGCTATGAGGTCTCCCCTTATTCTTCTGAACTCCAATTCTAACCAACTCCATCTCTCCTGATATGTCAGTCCTGCCGTCCCATGAAGCAGTCTGGTAAAACTTTGTAGCACTCTCCATTGCAAGAACATCCTTCCTCAGAGAAAGAGCCCAAAACTGCACACAATATCCCACACAGGGCTCACAAAGGCCCTGTATAATTGCAGCAAGACTTTCTCACACCTAGTACTCGAATCCTCTCACGTTGAAGGCCAACATGCCACGTGCCTCCTTTACTGCCTGTTTCACCTGTATGCTTACATTCAGCAACTGGTGTAATGAGGACACCCAAGTCTCACTTCACATTCCCCTCACTCAATTCATAGCTATTCAGATAATAATCTGCCTTCCTGTTTTGCTACCAAAGTGATAGCCTCATAGTTGTTCACATTATCCTGCATCTGCCATGCATTTGCCCATTCACACAGCTTGTCCAAATCACACAGAAGCATCTCTGCGTCTTCCTCAGAGCTCACCCTCCCACCCAGCTTTGTGTCACCTGCAAATTTGGCATTTGTGCATTCAAGCATTTATATCTTCTCACACACACTCAGGCGACTATCTAAATGTTCGCAATTCAAGTGAATACTTTGCTTAATGGAAATTATTATATTGCTTTACTGCACAGAAGCAAATAGAAAGAGGCACGGTAATAATCGGATTTAACCAATACAGCCTTTCTCTGATTGCCTTTATGGTATCCTTTCATCAAATACTTTTTTATAAAAGCTTTGTCCTTACTTCTGACTGAGATCAAAGGGATTTTTTGACATAGTGGATGAAATTTTATTGATTTGGATGGGGAGAGGGCAGGGGGCTGGCTGAGGGGGGTGGAGGTTGGTAGTCGGCGGACAGCAGTGGATCAGAAAGCCGTACGTTTTTGAAGTCAGCTTTAGCTTGGCTGTTTAACTTAACCATAGTATCGGCGACCAGCTTCCGGATTTCTCAATGAATTACACAGTGCACGATGTGAGCCCACACTTGTCCATGACAAGATTTCTACCTAAAAGGATCCCAGCAGGAGTTAGATTGGTTGCACCCAATATTGGTGCTGAAGGCAGGAAGAGGAAAGGGATTGGACTGCTGCTTTTTAGTTCTCTGATTCTACCCTTCAGGGCAGGCCTAAGGCCATGAGGACCAGAAGGGACATCCTGTTTCCTACGGACAGGAGGAAAAGGCTGGCCATGCTGACTAATTAAGCATAGTTTTCACAGGCTATTCGCAAAAGCAGTTTTGTCCTGAGGATATAAATCGAGTGTTGCTAAACATTTAATGAGATCTATAGATGAAGAAAGGTGAGTGACATCTGACTTTCAGGTGCCAACCATTCTGGCCTCCCCAGCATTTTGCTGCAGAGCATGCCTCAGAAAAACATTGCAGTTCCATTCATTCTTTTTTTTTTGAGGCACTTCCTTGCCTCAGCATCTGAACAGCCAAACTGACAGTCACTTCCATTTTATTCCCATTTCATACTCATAACAATAGTTCCCGTTTGCAAATGTTCCCATTTATTCCTCTGCTCTCCTCACACACACAACCTCCTGCTTTCTCTCATTACAGCAGAAAGTGCACAACTCCAGGAAGTGGGCAGAGAACTGGTAGTGACTCTGCAACCATATCCACTCTGACCACAGCGCAGCAGGATGCTTTGGACATCAACAGAGTTCCACAGACACTGGGCAAAAGCAATGGAGAAACTGAAGGTATCTCGCAAACCTAGTAACAGAACCAGGTACTTGCTGCCACTTGCTTGTAATGTTTCCTCATTCTGATTTGCTGTCATCACTAACTGAAGTATCAGGAGATACATAATGTAGAATTTGAGCCTGCTCCACTTGCCAGTTCGAATAAATTTCACATGTTCTTTCATTGACAGAGAAGCAGCAGCAAGAGGAGGGTAAGGAAGCCTAAAGAAGAGAGCACGTTCTGAGGATACACTATCACATGATTTCTGTGCACCTACACCAGCACAGACAGGGGCAGCTGGAAAGAATCCAATGGAGAGTGCAGGACCCTCCCTGCAGCTAGACATAGATGCTGATCCTTGAAGAACATCCATGAAATTGGAACATGTGGAGCAGCAATAGGAAATGTGTGTGTTTTTATTTCTAGAGAAGGTGCATACCCTGACAGAGAGCTTAGAGGAAGTCCATCTCTAGTATGAGTGTCATGATGCCTCAGGAATTTCCATGAAAAGTGTTGTTACTGCATGGATAATCACAAATGCCAGGACACTAGGTACATGTTGGCCCAGACGAGTGGCCCATCTGAGATTGCTATAGAACATAGAACATTTTCAATTTTGTAAATATTTCACTGGCCAGAATCAGAGCAATTAGTGGCAGTATTGGTACCTTTTGCAGAAATTAGAATATACGCTTTCAACTCAAGTTATGTTTTTCTCTCTCATGGACAAATTACAGATATTTGGGGTGAGTTATTTTTACGTAATAGTTTTTTTTTCCTTGAAGGGTGTCCAGTTGCAACTTACTGTTTTCTCCTGTATGTCTCACTGTTTTCTCTGTTTGCCATAAACAAAGTGAAGTTCAAACTTCCATTGGGCAATTACCCTGTACTGGGAACCTTCGATACTTCGATTTAAATCAGAGGTTCAGACTCTCTTAGTAGAATTGTTACCCAGAAGAAGTTCAAAGAATTAAAACCTCTTCTAACTTCTGGGTAACCATTGTACCAAACCCCCCTGACCACACCCCCCCAACACCCTCCCCACCATCTAACTAACCTCCCAACTCTCTGACCACCCTCTGACTATCCCCATACCGAGACAATCCTCTTGGACATCCCCCCCCCCCCCCACCTATTCTCTGATACCCCAAACTGCTAGTCTGGCCACCTGACCACTATGACCCATTCTATACCCTCCCCATCCCGTTACCCCTCCTTCCTACCCACCCTTCCATCCTTGTCCTTCTTCTATCGTATCCATCCCTCTTTCCTTACCACTTCCTCCCCTTCCTACCTTACATACTTACACCAAGATACCACCAACATGTCTCCTGTTCTATCAGAGACCCAAACATTCTTGATCATTGCTACACAAACATTAAACGTACCTACCATTTTATCACCTGCCCACACTTTGGCAAATCAGATCACAAAGGTAAAATGGGAGAATCCAATAAAGAAAGTCATGTAATGTTGGTCTGAGGAAACAGATGATCTCCTACAGGACTGCTTCACCTCAGTGGACTGGTCAATACTCAATAACTCAGTGGCCAATCTGAACAAGAATACCACTACAACAACTGATATCATTTGTAAGTGTGTTGGAGACTATGTGCCAAAGAAGCAAATCTGTGTGTTTCCCAACTGGAAACCATGGATGAACAAGGATATCCACTGCTTGCTGAAGTCAGGTGACCCTCACCTATAGAAGAAATACAGATAAGATCTACAGCGAATGATCAAAGATGCCAAAAGGTAGTACTGGACCAAACTAGAGTTCAGGCTTGCCACATGGACTCTGGCCGACAATGGCAAGGTCTGCAAGACATAATAGGCTTCAAGATGAAGGCATGTAGAATTGAGCACTAATGCATTCCTCCCTATAAGTGCAATGCATTCTCTGACCATTTTAAGCAAGAGCTCAGCAAGAGCATGCCCCCCACACCAGGAGCCTCAGCTGAACCCATATCCAAGGTCACCATCACAGATGTCAGACTTCTCGAAAGTCATCCCATGGAAAGCGACTAGCCCAGATGGGGTACCCGGACGAACACTCAAATCTTGTGCTGATCAGCTGGTGGAGGTAATCGCAAATATCTTTAACCTCTCCTTACACTGATCTCAGGTCCCTAGGTCCTTCAAGAAGACCACCATCATCCATGTTCCAATGAAAAGCGAGACAGCATGTCTTAATGCCTCGTGGCTCTGACATCCATCATTATGAAGTGCTTCAAAAGGTTAGCCATGGCACAAATCAATTCCAGCGTCCCAGAATGCCTGGATCCACTACAGTTTTCCTGTCACCGCAGTAGGTCCACAGACACCATCTCCCTGGCCCTCCACTCAATTGTCTATATTATCTAGGTGTTCCAGGTTTATGTCAGACTCCTATTTTTTGACTATAACTCCATTATTCCTACAAAACTCATCTCCAAACTCCAGGGCCTAAGTTACGCTTCTTCCTCTGTGACTGGATCCTGGACTCCATAACCCAAAGATCACAATCAGTAAGGCTAGGCAACAACACCTCCTCCATGGTTATCTTCAACACTGGTGCCCCACAAGGCTGTGTCTTTAGCCCCTTAGTATACTCCTTATACACCTACCCCTTAATGGCCAAATTCCCCTCCAACTCAATTTTCAAGTTTGTTGATAACACCACTGGTCTGGGTCAGATGGCAAACAATGATGAGATGGAGAAATGAATGAGAAAGAGAATCTGGTGAACTGGTGCAACAACTTTAATCTTTCTCTCAATGTCAGTAAGATGAAGGAGATAGTTATTGACTTTCAGAAACATAGTGGAGGACATGCCCCTGTCTAAGTCAACAGGGATGAAATGAAAATGGTCGAGAGCTTCAGGTTTTAGATGTCCACATAATCAACAATCTGTCCTAATTCCCCCATGTTGATGCTATAGTTAAGAGACCTCACAAAGCAATATTTTTGGAGAATTGATTATTAGTTCAAAGAAAACATGCTCTAATGCCTTGTGTGCCATGTTAAGGGGATGTTTCCTGAGGGCCACATGGTTTAGCCAGACCCTGTGGAGTGTTGTGGTGGGAAGTTGAACCAATGGAGTTTGAGAGCGCATATCCCAGGTCAGGAACATCATTATATTTGCAACTCATTATTGAGCCCATATGCCAGAATCATGCAACATGCCATCAAATAATCCATTCGCAGCAGCATGATATCAGGATAGTGCTAATCTGGACTGGCCTCAAAAGGCATCCGGTGGCTAGCACCTTCAGAGGAACCAGGAGGTGAATGTGGCAATTGTAGAACAGCTCTACATATTAAGGAGGCTGACTTGGGGTTGCCGACTCTGGCTGGGGATGACCAGCCTTTGTCTCAGGGGTCTTTCTCTCTCCACAAATGCTGCCAGACCTTCTGAGTTTTCCAGCATTTTCTGTTTTTATTTGAAATTTTTATTCTGTCCAAAATAACAACTGGTATTTATTTCATACCTTTAGCATGATAAAACACCACTACTTACTCTACAGAAGTGCTATAAAGCAAAATTAAGAGTTTTAAAAGTTTATTTATTAGTGTCACAAGACGGCTTACATTAACACTGCAATGAAGTTACTGTGGAAATCCCACTCACATTCCGGCACTTGTTTGGGTACAGTGAGGGAAAATTTAGCACGGCCGATGCATCTCACCAGCACATCTTTCAGACGTTAGGGCACACAAACTGACATTGATCATCAAAGAATTTAAGCCTAGAAATCATTTTACCGGAAGAAAAAGGTAGGAATGTTCAAAGGTTTAGTTTAGAGCGTAGACAATCGGAGGCAGAGTCATTAATGGTGAAGTGATTAATATCGAGGATACTCAAGAGGCAAGAATAAAAAAAACACAAATATCTCAGAGAGCTTTGCGACTCGAATAGAAGGGCCAATGAACACAGGTCAACAGGCGCAAGGGTGACGGGTTAATAGTACTTGATGCAATTTAGAATGTAGACAACAGAGTTTTGGATGGGTAGAAAGGAGAAAATGGGAGGCCATCCAGGAGTGCACGAGAAGAATCAAGCCCAAAGGTAACAAAGGAGTGGATGAGGCTTTCAATTTCAGATGAGCTAAGGCAAAGGCAGAGTTGGGTAATGTTATAGAGGTGGAAATAGGTGAGCGTACTGAAGTCAAAAGCTCATCATGGGGTAAAATATGACAACAAGATTGAGGTCTGGTTCAGCCTCACACATGGTTGCCCGGGGTAGGGATGGAGTCAATAACTCGAATGGAGCTTGGACCAGGAACAGAAGACAATGGCTTTGGTTTTGCCAATGACTAATTGGAGAAAATTTCATACAATAGAATCATAGAATCCTTACAGTGCAGAAGTAGGCCATGCGGCCCATCAAGTCTGCACCAACAACAACCCCAACCAGGCTCTATCCTCTTAACCCCACATATTTAACCAACTAGTGCCCCTAACACTAAAGGGCAATTTAGCATGGTCAATCAACATAGCCCACACATCTTTGGAGTGTGGGAAGAACCAGAGCACCCAGAGGTCAGACACTGGGGCAATGTGTAAACAAGGACAGTCACCTGAATCTAAAGTTGAACCCACATTCCTGGGCTGTGAGGCAGCAGTGCTCGCCACTGTGCCACCATGCTGTAGTACCAGATGTTGGACAAATTGGCTGACAACTTGGTGACTATGGGAGTGGGAGGCCTCGAACAAGGTGTTCGAGCTGAATGTCATCAGCATACATGTGGGTATTGAAGCTGTGTTTTCCAGTGGTGCTGATAAACAAATTAATTTGGAGGTTCAAGCTCTCAAGATATTAAAAGAAGCACCTTGAATGGATGATTAATAGAATGCTGGGTTATTAATAACAGATCAAGGGATAGGAATGTATCATGGTGTGGTGCAAAATGGACAGTATTGCATTGACTATTGGCTCCGTTGCAGTTATTGGAACTGAGGATCAGGTGCTGGTAAAGAAGGAAAAATGAGTGTGCAAGAGAAATCTAGCTAGAAAATGGGGTGGGATTTAACAGCTTCGCTCCAGTGGGACTGGAAATTCCCACCCTAGGTCAATGGAGATTTCTATTGTCGGGCCCTCGCCTGCACCGATTCCATGGCAGGCAAGGTGATTGAGTTCTGGCCATAAAGACAGATCGTAAGAGTTTCTATAGTTATTTTAAAAAGAGATGAGTTAATACAGTGAACATTGGTCCTATCAAAAGTGAGTCTGGGCAATTAATAATGGAAAATAAGGAGATGACAGACGAATTGAACCAATATTTTGCATTGGGCTCCAACGTAGAGGATACAAATAACATCCCAGAACTAACTGTAAATCAGTAAATTGAGGGAAGGGAAGAACTCAAGAAAATTACAACCACCAGACAAGTGGTACTGAGCAACTGTTGGAGCTATAAAATCATAGAAACCCTACCATGCAGAAAGAGGCCATTTGGCCCATCAAGTCTACAGTGACCACAATCTCACCCAGGCCCTATCCCCATATACTTTACCCACTAATCTATGCATCTCAGGACACTAAGGGGCAATTTTAACATGGCCAATCAACCTAACCCGCAAATCTTTGGACTGTGGGAGGAAACCAGAGCACTTGGACGAAACCCACGCAGACATGAGGAGAATGTGCAAACTCCACACAGACAGTGACCCGAGCCAGGAATCGAACCCAGGTTCCTGAAGCTGTGAAGCAGCAGTGCTAACCACTGTGCTACCGTGCCACCCTGACATGTGGGCTGACAAATCTCCAGGTCCTGATAGATTTCATCTTAGAATCTTAAGAGAAGTGGCTTGTGAGATAGTTGATGCATTTATTGTAGTTTTCCAAAATTCCTTTTGTTTGGACAAGATTCCATTATATTGAAAAATAGTGAATATGTCCCCTTTAGGCAGCAAGTGAGGACGATGGAACACAGGAAACTATAGGCTAGTTAACTTATCTGTCATAAGGAAAGAGTTAGAAACTGTTATTATAACAGAGCGCTTGGATAAACTCAAGGTAGTCTGAGTCAAGGTAGTTTCGTGAAAGGGAAGGAAGCTACTTTGGAAGCAGTTCAGAGAACCTTTACTAAACTAATACATGGAATGGGCAGGTTGCCTTATGAGGCAAGGTTGGACAGGCTAGGATTGTATCCACAAGCGTTTAGAAAAGTCAGAGGTGACTTGATTGAAACATATAGCACTGAATGTTATAGTCGTTCATGCTGGTAGGATTTATCCATCCCATTGCAATGAATGGAAATTTGGCTGGATGCCAAATTCTCTGACCTAGCTACATGAGGGTGTGGCATGAACTGCAGGTAGAATTGCTCCGATAAGGTCCTCAGAAGTCTTAACAGGGTCAATGTTTCCTCTTAAGAGGAAATCTAGTACTGGGGCCACTGTTTTAAAATAAGAGGTCAATCAATTAAAACAGAGATGAAGAGAATTATTTTCTCATGAAGGTTGTGAATCTTTGGAACTCTCTTCCTCAAAAAGAGGTAGAAACAGAGTCCTTGAATATTTTTAAGGCAGAAATAGATTTTTGATTAGCAAGGGGGTGAAAGGTTGTCAGAGGTAGGCGGGAATGTGGAGTTGAAGTAGAAATCACATCAGCCATGATCTTATTGAATGGCAGAGAAGGCTTGAATGGCTGAATGGTCTAGTCCTGCTCCTAATTTGAATGCTCATATGTACAAAGGATGGAAGATCCAATTCTGCCCAAGGCAAATGTCTACCCCAAGGAATTAAAAAAAATCAAGGCACAATGATGAATGTATATAAAACCATGGTAAAAATACAATTTTTGTATTTTTCTATCCTCTGCAGTGTTGGTTGTACACTACAAGATATTGGAGAAATAAAAATGCTATATCCATAAAAAGAATTTCAGTCACAACCAAAAACTTGAAAATTGGGCTTGTTTTCATTAGAATAGAGGAGATGGCTGGATAATTAAGAGGCAATTTAAATTATAAAGGATTGGGACAAAGCAGATAAAATCCAACTGGGAGTATATTTAAATTTGGGCAACAATGTAAAGTGGGCACTTTAATATCTTGAAAGGAAGGGCAACCAGCAATTGGAATAACTAAAGAATTATTTACTATCAGGAATAACTACATACAGAGAATGAGAAATATGCTACCGATTGCTTTGACTCCGGTCTCTAGATTGCCTGGAGATGTTTAGCACCAAGAAACACATGCTTCAGCCCGATTGGGTCACATGACACCCTGAAATGTGCAAATGTCCAAAGATGTGCAGGTTTGGTTGATTGGCCATACTAAATTGCCCTTTAGTGTCCCAAATGCATAGGTTCAAGAATTAGCAGGGTAAATGCGTGGGGTTGCAGGGATAGGACTTGGGTGGGATTGTTGTCAGTGTAGACTCAATGGGCTGAATGGCCTCATTCTGCACTGCAGGGATTCTGTGAAATCTCGCCCCTTAAAAGGGCACATTACTACATCCTTCTCTCTTTGTCCTTTATTAACATATATCAACAAAAGTTGAACTATTTACCATAAATGAATTCTTTAGCACAGTCCATTATAAAGTCAGCCTCGTCTGTAAGGGGATTCCCGCTCCCTCATGGAGTGACGCAGCTCAACAGAAGGTGCCTCAACTGTAAGGGTAAATTTGGTTTGACTTTCAGAAATCTGACTTCCAGATTGTAAAGATGAAACAGTGCAGATCATTTCTCTAGTTCCCATTGGAACACTACTCAACCCTTCCTCAACCATTCTCACCAATGGCTAATGTGGCCATGCCCAAGGGTGCATCAGGACTGCTAATGGTGACTTTCATTGTACCTGATATTGGACATACTATTTAACTATGTTTTCTATGTCTGCATCTTCTGTTTAGCCTTGAACCTGCTTCTTGTATGCCCTTTCTACCACAGGTGTAACACAGCCTCCCTAATTCTACACCTCCTGGGGTGGGCTCCCCCATATAATTCTTTACGGCATTCTACACAATTCTTGTTTGTGGACCAAATCTCCCAAACCTCTGCACTCTCCCTGGTTGTGTACTTCTTATTCATTAAATTCTGTGCCCACATCCTTGACATTATTGCCATTAGAAGTTTCCCTCCAACTCTCGCTAGCTTGCTCACTTTGAAGTTCTATTGCGCCTTTTTCTAAACTTTCCATAGCAAGGGACAATTTCTAACACCTTTAAAGTTATTTCTGCTTCTGTCAACAGTTTCTTCTGTATGGCAGTATTTTTCACCCCACACACTAGCCAGCCTCTCAATATTTCATTCACGCGTACACTACTTCACAATGTTCAGCCGTTTGCCTCAAACTCACCAGGAAAACAGTCCTTGACTCCCCAGGGACTCTTGCTATCAAGTTGAACTTCTATCCCTGCACAGTCACTAAGAGCTTCCAGTGAAAATATCTTTAAACTATTTATATTAGTTCTTCAAAGGTTTTAGTGTCGGGGCACCCAGAGAACTCAAACACTTCATCAGCTTATAGGCTTGGGCTGTTAACAGAATTACCCTTTGTTTCTCCTTACTCCTCCCCCATCCCCCAATTTATTTTGTTTGAAGAAGTGGCACAGGTATTCAACATATTGAACCTAATTGTATAAATTAGGGTCAGATGGCTCAAGTTTTCTCAAAAGACGCACTTGACCAATAGAGACCACTGAATAGATATGTTTCCAATGGTTTATGCATGAGGTCTGCTCTGCTGTTCTCTGTGGCAAATGATCCTTGTTGCCAAATGTAATATCTTCGAAAGAGCGGTGACCACCAAGTGGATTAACTAAATAATTATTTATTAACAGGAATAACCATAAACAGAGAGTGAGCAACATGCTACTATTTGACTCCAGTCTCTAAAATGCCCAGGGGAGCCTGCACTCAGACATAGGATTTGAGTGCTTCGGTCCGATTGGCTCTGAAACTTTATCCCTCTAAAGAGGCTCCCACTATAGGCACTATCAAATTGCTTGTCTATTATACACAACTGAATTTCCTACCCCTTGAAGTGAATGAGAGGGAAGATCATGATACCCATTTTGCAAAATAAACAAAAGTGACAACTACGCTCACTGTTTCCATAATTCTGGAATCTAAAACAAAGCAGCATATATATATGTAAGTGGTTCAAGACAGAGAGCAAAATAAAATAAAGAATCAGTTTGATAGATGGTTGAAGGAAAGGGGGATTAAAGAGATATGGGAACAGAGCAGACACATTGGTTTAGCACTACTGCTCACGTGGAGGATAAATGTTACCATAGACCAAATGGTCTGTTTCCATATTGTAATTCCTATTTCATTGCTGGTACTGATGGATGACAGGAGCTCATCTCTACAACAGGAATGAACCTCCACAAGGTTACAGCAGCATAAAGAAATCTATCAGGAGAATGTATAGGTCCCAGTATGTTCTCCTGTCAGAGCTTGAACATCAGAGGTTTGATGAACTTACGGAATCATTATACGCATAGGGAATTGACTACATTGTAAAATGCCTTGCAAAAGAAATGACACAGCAGCTCAGCAGTTATCTTTCTGGTTGGCATGCAGGACTTACTTGTGAAAAATCATAGATTGTATCCTCATTGTAAAAGGGAAGAGACTGTTCTCTTTCCAACCAGATGAAGGCCACATTGAGGGAATATTGCACTATAACTGATGTGCTAAGCCATCCTGTGGGTATTAACATTACTGATTCTTCCAAAGCTGGACAGAAACAGTTAATTTTTACCTAAATAGGGAGAAGAAAGGGATAGCTTCGGAAAACTTGAAAATATCTCAAATTGTGCATCACAGTCTGCTGCATATTTCATTGGTTCAATTGTTCTGCTTAGTTGCTCCTCTTAATTTTAAAATAAATGTCTTTCAAGGTTGAAAACAACTTCAGTTAAGTGATAATTAGCTTACAGCACAGAATGTTTCCATTATTTTCTCACGCTTCCCTTGGAAGTACTAACTTCTGTTGTGATACCATACCATATAAAGTTCCAAGTAACCATCCTGCATGTCCTGATTTGTCGATGTGTGAGAGTAGCCTATTAAACTGTGGATGCATCACAGCTGAGAACTGTCCTGTCCAGGATTTCCTCTCCCTCGTTCACTGAGGCTAAAGGCCTTATAGCCACCAAGATAAACTAATTAAACTAATTTCAGCATTTCAGATAACTCAGCTCAGATTAGAACCAGAATCTGAAGTAATGAAGCTATTATGTTGAGGCATTGAGAAAATGGAGAACATACCTTTTATTAAATTACCTCGAATGTTTACTATCAAGCTGAAGCAATGGATCTGAGATTTTTGTAGAATGAGTTTTTAAATTCATTATGATAGTTCTTTTTAATTCCACAGAAATGAATTAGATTAGTCCCACTTCTCTAATGCAACATGATGATTGCCGTTTAAATATTTCCTGGAATTATCGGTCACGTATTCCCCATTTTACAGTTGGGTCTTTCCTTAATTAACATACGATGTGGCAGGTGGCTTGGATTGTACCATTTCACCAATATAAATAATTTATCACATCCATCAAAAGCTACATCTACATTTTTCAAAAATGACTGTTTACAGCAATGCAGTGATGTAATTGTACCGACAAGATTTTCATTAAATGTTAGCAGTGTGAAAAATATGAGAACACAAAAAAGCCATTGATTTATTTCTGTGATAATCTATAATGGAAAAATAACATTGCATAATACATTATATTATGAACCTCATGCTAAATTTCGAATAATGGCCTGAAGCTTCCAATATATTTGTGCCCAGCGAGGTGCATATTCATACAGGCAAGGGAACTAATACTGAGCCAAGGCTAACACCAATTGGTAGCTCAGTCCCTTGTAATTGGAGAGACATGGCATGGTACAGTATACAAGGTACAATGACCCTCCACTACCTTTGCAGGTGGAAAATTGGCTTTTTGATTATCCTACATATAGAGGACAGTCTGTAAGATCTTCTAAGTAAAAGGAACAGCTGAAGGAGAAGCATTTCTTCTTCAATTTGTGTTGCAGGATGAAGTTACAGGGTGAAGACGAGGGTGGCACGATGGCACAGTGGTTAATTATGCTATCGTACAGTGCCAATTCCTGCCTCGGGTGACTGTGTGGAGTTTGCACATTCTCCCGAAGTCTCTGTGGGTTTCCTCTGGGTGCTCCAGTTTCCTCCTACTGTCTAAAGATGTGCAGGTTAGGTTGACAACACCAGGTTTAAGTCCAACTGATTTATTTGATAGTAAACTCACTAGCTTTCGAGGTTTCCCTCTTCGTCAGGCGAATGGAGAGTTCTGGCCTCAGACAGAGCTCTCCATTCACCTGACGAAGAGGGAAACCTCGAAAGCTAGTGAGTTTACTATCAAATAAATCAGTTGGACTTAAACCTGGTGTTGTCAGACTTTTTACTGTGTTTACCCCAGTCCAACACCAGCATATCCACATCAGGTTAGGTTGATTAGCCATGCTAAATTGCCCCTTTGTGTTGGGGAGATTAGCAGGGTAACTACGCGGGTTTATGGGGCTAAGGCCTGGGTAGAGTTGTTGTCGGTGATGGGTCAAACGACCTCCTGCTGCACTGTATGATTTGATAGACTGAACTATTATAGCGAAGCAGTTATCCCAATTATTTATAAACATAAACAATTCTCTTTTTTTAAAAATCACAGTGCATCAACTAATTTGGAACATTAGGTCAAACTGGCTCCAACTTTACCTCCCATCTTGGTAATACTGAATCCTGTACAAACATTCCGTGAATTTATCTTTCAGTGTTCAATTTTGTTGATGATTTGTGCTATTTTTATTAATTACTTATTAATTAAAGTATGAAAGGCATATTATCCATAGCTAGCTTAGGAACATAGTTATAGTACTTTAGAATCCGAATCTTTAAGGAATTTTAACTGTGGATTTTATATATTCTTTTCTTACATCATTTATTATTTTACTAAAACCATGTAATATTGGATATGAAAGTTAGGGCTAGAGCTGCCTTCTCCCAGAGGATACCTATTGCTGATAAATTCACATGTTGCCTGCCACTACAATAAACTCAGAATCAGACTGGTGATTCAAAGAAGTTAAACATCTTTCTACCACAAGCAAATGCCAAAAGCAATTTGCCGGAACACTGCAACCAAAGTATGATGCTGCACAGATAAAGGTTTGAGTTAAAAGGGCAGAAAGCACAGGATAGCTGATAGCACTCAGTTAGCAGGACGCATATTCCACTGCACCGAACAAGAGATTACCTCTCAACTGCAGGGACAACTCAGCAATTACAGAAACATATTTTATAATTATTTCTGAAAGATTATCAAATCACCTTTTCATTCTGAAAATTCATAATATACACAATTACTATCCATTATTATTTCTATTCCACATGTTCTTACAACATACAATGGAGTCCCTTTATCATGAAAGAGAGTTTACAAAGAGATGGATGAAAAAAATAATACTACAGGTAGTTGAGCGTATTTGGAAATATGCTACATGTTTATTCAGATTTGAGGTATACCTTAAATATTTAATATTAATGAATCATTAATTACTGCAGGAAAAATGCATAATGGACAGAAATGTTCCAATTTATTTCAGTCATACATGATGTCATTAACTGGTTAAATGCCTTTTACTTCTGTGTACATAGCCATAAATATGTAGAAATTGGATACATTTTTACTTGTCAACTTGATGTTAGTGTTACAGTAAAGATTTTTAATTCAGTTTTTAAATAAATCACCTTTGTGTCCAACTTTCTTGTAAAAGAAAATTATATAACATACATGTTTTTTTGTGCTTTGCCAATTACACTTGAAATTGGGACTGTTTGTTTCAACCTCTCTAAAAATGAGACTAGGATGAGAAAACAACCTATTTCCTTATTGGGTCCAAGAGTCAAAGGACTCAGCCATGAGCCGCAGGCTTCAAGAGCATAGAAGATTAAGACATATATTGGATTCATGATGGAGGGCACAAAGTTCATTTTCAAAATAAAACAGAATATTATTCATAATCCTTTTAAAATTCAGATTGCCAGCTGACCTGTGACATGGCAGCAGTGTATTACATTTTCAATGAGGTGCCTGTCTGGAACTGGTAGATGAGGAAGCTGCTTCCTGGGCTTTTACCGAGCTACGGTTCTCAGATTCCTGGATGCGAACCTGCGTATGGCAATGGAAGTGTGGTTTGTGTCTGTGTGTATTTGTGTCTGCCTGCCTGTATCTGTGCCTGCTTTATTGGATGAGGCAGAAAGCTGTGATGAAAGTTGGTCTGCATCTTCCCATGAAATAAAATGAAAATTAACACAAAAAAAACAGTTAAAATCAAGAACATTAGCAGATCAAGTGAATGAATGCTATAACATTGCAGGAGATAAATGGCACGGATATTTGTCTCTTAAAACACAAATATAATTGTGTATTTTGACAATTCTGATATTGTGCTGTTTAAGCTGACAGTCTGTATAGTCAGGAAAGCTCCGTGTAGCTCTTCCATCTGTCAGACCAAACCCATATCTATGGATATAAGATGACTGATTTTCATATATATTAAAAGCTACACCTTCAATATGATACGAAGTCATACAAAATGTTGAAGTAGAGGCTTATATCTGAAACTTCTACTTCAGTACATTGTTGAGTTTTACATACAAGAAAGGCATTATTATAGAAAAGGGTCGCCTCACAAATTAGACACTTGAAAAGGTTTTCCTGTCAGTAAAAGAAAACTGCTAAATGCATCTGACCATTTAACTGCTAACCACCCCATAAAATTTCCTCACCTTCCAGGGAAAAACATGAACATCAGAAGTGACTGGATGAAGCATCCCTCTTGTATTAATGAACATTCACTGAAAATAAGCCAAACTTAATGTTGTGCATAACTTATAAAGCACACAATACCACTGTTGTTTACAATCTATTATATAAACAAATGTTGCTGTGGGTAGAATAAGCAATCTATCTTGAAGTACTACAGTACTTCACAGATAAAGAATACTTTTATTAAAATATATGAACCTCATAATCAATAAGAAAAGTTCAATCTTTTAAAATGCATTCCAAATATACTGCCTATTGACTTAATGGTGACACACTGTCACAAATTTTACCCAGTCTATCTCTAGGAATATCCCTTATTCTAGGATCAAACATTCCATTAATTATTGAAGTAAAATTTATTAAATATTCAGATACAGTAAACCACCAGAAAAGTGCTTTAACTTCCTAGTTAAATGTGTGTTAAGCATGCAGCAGGACAGGAATGTGTACACCTCATGCTGAATGAACAATTTACATTTCTCAGCCAATATAGACATCAGTTGTCCAACTGACAACTAAAGACTAAAAATGCCTTGATGTATTTGTTTTACTGTCATGACAATATTGTGACTGAATGGTATCCTCTTAACTGCAGTCAAAGTAGTCAGATTAAATTTATGTAACCATTCATATATTGGTTGGCTTGGTGTTCAGTAAAGTAATTTTTTTCACCTAATTATATTAGAATCCATTGATCAGGTAAACAATTTTAAGTACTGGCACATTCTTCCTTGTGACTGACATTTCTCTGTTGAAGAAAAACAAGAGAATGCCTGTTTTGCCCGATAATTAACGACCCACTAACTGAATCATAGGAATTCGGTGCTTTGAAACATGCAGATTCTAAGGATGTAATTTTGTCTGTGGGTCATTAGTCAGAGATAAAATCCAGACATTCTCTCATTTTTCATGACACGAAATGTTGCAGTATCCAAAAATGTCCTTTTTTTAACAAAATGGACACATTAAATGAAACTTTAGTACTGGGAATTTATTATTTCTTTGGGTTTACTATCCTCCCATTTTCCCTTCCAATTTTGTCCCCTTCAGATCTCCGTGCCACACACATTTTCTGTCTGAAAGATTTCTGGCGCTGACAACACTGAGGCAGTCAATAGAGAATGTACCCCAGAAAGACCTGATCAGCTTCCTCTGTCAAAACTTTCTGCTTTGTTTGTAGAATATCTCTTGGATCTACTTGGCACCTGCTCACTGCAGCATAGGTGAGATTCTCAATTCAATGTAATGGAAACCTAAACATGTATCCCCTTATTCATTAACTTAGAATTTTCCAACATGGTACAATTTATGCCTGCATGATTGGAAATGAATTTTAGCAGACTCAACTACATGTAGACTATTTGGACCTAATTTTTGGCTCATTCCAGTACAGATTCCAATATGACCCACCCAACTAATGTTGGTAGACTTGGCAGGAATAAGAAATGTAGACGATTGGGATTCTCAAGTATGCTGCATTACTTCAAGGTCCACTAGTGCATTTTTAAATTAATACTACAGGCAAAATCAGCATGGTACGAAATTAAATAAATTTGCATGTCCATTCAATCTATTTAATGCATATGTAATAAATATAAGATACCATTCCAGTGACAGTGCATTGCGGGAGTTCCTTTACAAATAGCAAGGAAACATAAGTCATAAGCACCACAGGCATGAGTAGCTTATGAAGGTCTTTTGAATGAGTGAGAGAACTCCTATATTACATCAACTGTAGCATAAGAACCTATTATGTAGGATCCATTTGATTTGCATTTCTAATGACCAGCAGCACATGAAGCATTCTCACAGCAACTCAAGTTCGATACTGTTTATTTTCACTACTGTGATCACTATTCGAAGCTGTGAAAGTATCCCCACGAGTTGTATGATAAAAGTAACTTCATGTCATGTCACTATAGACGGAATTTTGGTCTGTTCAAAATGACAGGTGACGATGGGTCTGTGATCACAAAATTATCAAAAACATAGTACACCTTAAAGACAACACACACAGTACAGGGGCCATTCAGCTAGCTGAAGAAAATTGATCCTTGAGCTTGAGATGATTGGTGTTTGTAAAAACTTTAAATAATACAAAAGAGCATGCAGAAAAAGGGCCTGACCTGCTGCATAATGGTGCTAGCCGTGAATGTGTCTTCAATGAGTTGATTCAATAGCCGCCATAGCCCATCTCATAGTTTCACATAACATACACAATCCTTAATTGGTCTGTGCTTTGGCAACATGTTTTTAATGAAAAAGCTGCACATAATTCTTAGTTTGTTGGCTGGTAGAGCCCAATTTAAAAAAGTGGAAGCATGAGATAAAGAAAGACAGAACATCTACAAGCAGGCAATGCAATGAATCACAAAGTGCCAGAGTTGAGCAGAATATAATTGAGTCCAACATCTCTGAGCACTTTCACCATAATTAATGATAATCTGTAACAGAGGAATCTGAGATTCCAGTTCAGAGAACTGTTTAATTAGGCCAAGTAATGAAAGCAGAAGCAGTACAAGAATATGGCCAGTCTCATGATTAATGATTCATGCTACTGAACACAAAAGTGCCGCACGGTTAACTCTAACGGATGCAGCAATTCCTTGGCATTTACAAAACAGTGAAGTACGTACATTTTTGTGTTCAAAGACCTAACATGTACAGTATCTAATCTCACTTTTGTAAGTGATAAATACAGTTCTCCAGGGAAGTGTCTTTTTTTTCCCCTGTTACAATCTCCTTGCTGTGATGTTGAGATATATATAGAATAACAGTCAATGACAGATTTCAATATTACACACCATCAGTCAACTCTGTCTATTTTTAACCATTTATTAAAAAAAACTTGTTGCAATTTCACAGAAATTCCTTTGGGGAAATGATTGTTGTTGGTTTTATAGCTAAAAGGGCCAAGGAGCCATTTACAATATAAGATGATGCATATTAGACTTATATAATAGGAAGGAAATCTTAGTCCAAGATTGATTGAGAATTATTAGAAATACTGTAAAATTCAAATCTTTACAAGAATTAACCTTCCCTTTCTTGGATAAACAGTATTTTTTCCTTCTGACATAACACCTTTAAAATCATGTAATGTAGAATTTACATTAAACGATAATAAGACAATAATGTTTCCACTTCATAAACCTTGTTGTTCGTCCATCGTCATTGATGAGGACATCGACACCATTAGTCATTTTGAGGCTGGTTGCGGTGTCTCTGAAGATGACTGATCAGGCCAATTCGGGCATGGAATGTCCTGGCACATATTGGACAGACTTGTGTAGACACTGTAGTTGTTGCACTGGTGGCTCTGGACTTAGGCAGTTTGCGCTTAAGTTGTGCTTCAGCAAATACACCTTGCTTTGTGAGCTTGACAGTCTTTGTGGATAAGGCAGCGCCAGGTAGGACGGTTTTGTGCCAGCGTTTCCCAGGTGGTCGTGTCAATGTCAAGCGACTTCAAGGAGGCTTTGAGTATGTCTTTGAAACGTTTCTTCTGCCCTCCATGCGAGCATCTTCCAGCAGAGAGTTCCCCAAAAAGGAGCTGCTTGGGTATGCGCTCATCTGACATACGGATGACATGACCTGCCCACCGGGTCTGCGCTCTCATCAGCAGTGTGTGGACTGATGGTAGACTTACTCTAGAGAGAACTTCAGTATCTGGTACTTTGTCTTGCCATCGGATGTGTAATATTCTGCAAAGACAAGTCATGTGGAAATGATTGAGCTGTCTCGCATGCCTTCGATACACAGTCCACGTTTCACAGGCATACAGGAGGGTAGTGAGTACCACGGCACTGTAGACCTTCAGTTTTGTTGCTGGGCTGATTCCTTGATGTTCCCATATGGTGGAGCGCAGTCTACCAAAAGCAGAACTTGTCTTTGCTAATAATCCAAAAATCATAATCCAAAATTCAGGTGAAAGAAGTTAAGTAATGCCTTCTTAGACTCAGTATCCAAGAGTGGAATTTTACAGCCCTTCCTGCCAGTGAGATTTTCCAGTCCTGCTGAAGTCAACAAACTCTTGAACAGTTTGCCACATTTTCCAGCCCTGCTCCCACTATGATGGGGCTGTTAATTCCACCCTAAAAGTGTTCTTTGGTATTTTTAACTAAAAAGATGCATTTGCATGTGTGAGTCCACCAATTAGTCTTTTCATCTGAAAATTGACAGCGCACTGACACATGACCGGATAACATTATGTAATTTGATCGAATGTAAGAGGGATTCCTGCCTACTTTTACATATATGAAGGTAAAACCAATGATTTCAATTGATTGTTTTCTAGAAATTCTGTTTTAGAATACTTGAATATTTAATGCAACTGATGTTTACAGTAACAAGCATTGTTAGAATATTGATATAAATCTAAGTCTGTGTTATCCAGAGATTGAAGATGGAAAGGATAAAAAAATTAATGTATCTTCAAATTAACTTAACCTCCAGCTCTTTCTCAGATAAATACAGGACATTATCTATTTATTGGAGAAGATTCTCATTTTTTGACTATATTTTAAACCCTTGGATTGCCGCTATCCATGATCATTCTGGTAATGTAAATTTTAAAGACAAATTTCCATGGGCTAGAAATTCTAGTAGGCCTATTTACACGTGCAGGGGTCGCAATTCACTTATGCCTGTAGCACACAATCTTTATTCTGCTTTTTCACTTCCATGATTTCTGCACGCAGCCCAGTACAGTTGGACTGTGTACTCAACAAGTGCCTAACAATGCGCAAGGCTAACATTTGTTCCAGATAGCCTTCAGCTCTTAAAAGCAGTCTGTCTTTTTTTACTAGCAAGCTTCATTAAGTCAAAGGAGACGGCTGTTGACTGTCACTGCTGCAACTGGGGAGAACGCAAATGGAGCATCCAAGCAAAGATAGAATTCCGTAGTTCATGGATGACTTTAGTCATAGAAGTGAGGAGAAGGTGAGAAGCAATGCTTCCACAAAGAGCCAGGAGGTCCTCGAGGAACACACTCCAAAGGGAATGGAGCAGCATGGCAGCACAGTGGTTAGTATTGCTGTCTCACAGTGCCAGGGACCCAGGTTCAATTCCAGCCTTGGGTGACTGTCGACGTGGAGCCTGCACGCCCTCTCCGTGTCTGCGTGTGTTTCCTCCGGGCACTCCAGTTTCCTCCCACAGTCAAAAGATGTGCGGGTTAGATGGATTGGCCATGCTAAGATGTCCCTTAGTGTCACAAGATAAGTAGATTAGATGGATTAGCCACGGGAAATCTGTTGTGTTACAGAGATATAGCAGGGGAGAGGACTTAGGTAATATATTCTGTCAGAGAGTTGGTACAGACTCAATGGGCTGAGTGGCCTTTTCTGCGCTATAGGGATTCTATGATTCTATGAACTCAATTCCAGCAAATCACAGGAGGCCCAACCATCTTCAGTTGCTTCATCAGTGACCTTCTTTCCATCATAAGGTCAGAAGTGGGGATATGACCTGACAATTGCATAATGTTCAGCACCATTCACAACTCCTCAGATCCTGAAGCAGTCCATGTCCAAATGTGACAAGATTCAGGCTTGGACCAATAAGTAGCAAATAACATTCATATCACAAACATGCCAGGCAATGGCCATCTCCAACAAGAGAGAATAGAATCATCTCTCTTGACATTCAATGATATTACCATTGCAGAATCCCCCTCTTTCAACAGCCTAGGTTATTATTGGCTAGAAACTGAACTGGACCAGCCATATAAATGCTGTGATTACAAAAGTAGGTTAGAGGTTGGGATTTCTGTGTTGAGTAACTCATCTCCTGATTCCCCAAAGCCTGTCTGTCATCTACAAGACACAAGTCAGGAGTTGCCTGACTTGCCTGAAGGAGTGCAGCTCCAACATCAGTCAAGAAGCTTGACTGCATTCAGGATGAAGCAGTCTGCTTGACTAGCATCACATCCACCACCTTCAAAACCCACTCACTCCACCACCAACACACAGTGGCAGCAGTATGTACTGTCGACAAATGCATTGCATCAACTCACCAAACCTGCAACCCGACCACATCGAAGGACAAGAGCAGCAGAGATATGGGAACGTCGCCACCTGCAAGTTCCCATCAAAGTCTCAAACCATCCTGACTTTGAATTATATCGTTGTTCCCTCCCTGGCACTGGGTAAAAATCCTGGAAGTCCCTTTCTAACACATTCACATTCCTATGCCACGTGAACTGCAGCGGTTCAAGAATGAAGCTCACTACCACCTTCTCAAGGGAATTAGTAATAGGCAATAAATGCTGGCCTAGCCAGCAATGCCCATGTGCCATGAAAGAATAAAAAAAATGACTGGCATCTAAGAAACTTCATTCCAGCAAGCAGCCACTATCATTATGAAAAGAATGAAGGGAAATTGTTGGAGAAATGATCAAGAATTTGTAAGTATGTAAATCTGGTCAGCAAAAGCTCAGAAAATATTCCTAAAAGCTATAGTCAGACTTGTTTTTTGTCACATTCTGGTCTTCAACCAAGCAAATTCCCTGGTTGCTTAGCTGGCTAAGACATTAATAATTGCACTATACAGATCAGGGGAAATCCCAAGCTAGTTCACAGGCTACACTAATTGAACTCAGCTAGGGTCATGCCATATCCTATAACTGATCTTTCAATGGTTCATAACACAGAATTGCAGAATTGTTACAGCACGGGAGAAGGAATTTGGCCCCATGTGTGCGCACCAGTTCTCCAAATGAACATTTCACTTAGTCCCTGCCTTCTCACTATAACCCTACACATTATTCCTTTCCAAATAACCTCCTAATTATTTTCTGAATGCCTTGATTGAATCCGTCACAACACACCACATACTAACCACTTGCTGTGTGAAAAAACTTTTCTCATATCACTTTTGCTTCTTTTGTCAATTACTTTAAACCTGTGACCTCTCACTCTTGATCCTTTCAGGAGTGGGAACAATGTCTCTCTATTTACTCTGTCCAGAACCCTAATGATTTTGAATACTCTTTCAGAGTGCCTCTCAATCTTCTCTTCCCCAAGAAAATCAGTGCCAACTTATCCAATCTATCTTCATAACTGAATTTCCTCATCCCTGGAACCATTCTTGTAAAACCCTTCTGCACTCTCTTCAATGTCTTTTACATCCTTCCTAAAGAGAGGCAGCAAGACTGGATGTAATACTCCAGCTAAAGCTGAACTAGTGTCTTAAATCAGATCAACATAATCCCCTTGCTCTTGCCCTCTCTGCCCTTATTAATAAAACCTAGGAGACTGTATGCTTTATTAACAGCTTTCTCAATCAGCCCTGCCACCTTCAATGACTTACGTACATATGCCCCCAGGTCCCTCTGTGCCTGCACTTCCTTTAGCGTTTCACCCTTTATTTTGTATTGCCTCTGCATGTTCTTCCTACCAAAATGTAATATCTTGCATTCCTCCACGTTGAACTAATCTGCCGCTTGGTCACCCACTCCACCAATATTGAATACTTAGAGCTTAGAATCCCTACAGTGCAGATGGAGGCCACTTGACCCATTGAGCCTGCACTGACAACAAACTCACATATTTACTCTACTAATCCTCCTGACCCTAAGGAGCAATTTTTTGTATCATGGCCAATCTACCTACCCTAAGGGCAGCATGGTGGCACAGTGGTTATCTGCTGCCTCACAGCACCAGGGACCCAGGTTCAATTCCAAGTTTGGGTTACTGTCTATGTGGAGTTTACACGTTCTCCCTGTATCTGCGTGGGTTTATTCCAGGTGCTCCGGTTTTCTCCCGCAGTCTGAAAGACATGTTTGTTAGATGCATTGACCCGAACAGGTGCTGGAGTGTGGCAATGAGGGGAATTTCACAGTAACTTCATTGCAATGTTGATATAGGCCTTGTGACTAAAAGATAAATAAACTTCAAACATCTTTGGACTTTGGGAGAAAACCAGACCATCCGTACGAAACAGGGGGAATGTGCAAACTCCACACAAACAGTCACCCCAGACTGGATTCGAATCTAGGTCCCTGGTGCTGTGAGGCAGCAGTGCCAACCACTGTGCCACCATGAAATCCAACTTCTTTATGTCCTTTTCAAGTACCATACCATTCTCCTCACAGTGTACAATGCTTCCAAGTTTCATATCATCTGCAAATTCTGAGTTAAAGAACAGAAGACCTTCAATGTTATTATTCCTGATCTCTTCTGGAAATGCACATTAAGGCAATGACCAGGCTCAACTGGGATGTGGCCCATGGCCAAATGTCCTGTTGACTTTCTGGGATTGATCTTTACTTTTGATACATACGATTCACTGATGGATGTGGATGAAATGCTGATTAGATATCCGGAAATAGAGACAGTCCCATTTGATTACCATATCATTGAAAAAAGTGAGACGGAGGAAATTCTGTCTGCTTATAGGCTATGGTGAAAGTGACGCCCATGTGGTCCTCAGTGTGCTGGACCTCACATGTGGAATGACCACACCAGCACTGTTCCAACTGTAAGGAGGTAATACAATAGGAGAGGAAAAGTGGAGAAAATTCATTGTGAAAAGAAGAAAAGAAAATGTAGAAAATCTTTTCATTCATTTCGTGAGGACAACAATTCCTACTTTTGATGCGAATCCAAAAATTGATCTTCTATTGCCTTTAGATGTCAATTGATAAAGTAAAAATGTTACTTCACATGATGGGTGTAATCCAATCACATTTAATGGTTTGGTCTGAAAGCAAAAATACTATCTCCATTTTTATCACGACAGGCTCAAATATATCTGTTTGAAATCGTTAGAGGCTGCCAAATGTAAATAAAAAGCTTGTCTATAATATGATGGGTCAATGGTTATCATAAAGCTGTTATTGTATCTCAGCTCTAGATTGAGAAATACGAAAAAAATGTCACCAGAATGATTTGTGTAAATATAAACAATCTGTATTAATATTCATTTCTGACTTTCACTGTCTCAATTTCTAGAAACAATAAGCGCATCATGGTTTACCATATTAAGTTGCATAGTCTAAAATAAAGTAAGATGCTGCACTATAAGTCCAAGAAATATTGTTACTTAGAACTCATTTGGTTCTCTAATGCTAATTTATAATATTCAATCTTACAAATTTACAGATCATTTCTGAAGAAGTTAATTATTAGGAACCATATATACTCTGAAAATGCAAAAGAATTTCTGCATTTCAGGTTAATGTATTTATTGTGACATTTTGGATGAAAACTGCTACATATAAATTTAGACACCAGAAAGAATGACACATATATAAACAATTTTACTATCTCTAAATAAATGACAATAAGAGTACAAAGTGACAAATGGAATTTTCTCTAACCTCATACTTCATGGATCAACCATTTCATCTTGAGTTCTTCATGTGAATTTCTTCATGTTCTTTTGGCTATATGACAGGCTTTTAAAATTCCTGCCATCTTGTAGGTATCATTTTCTGTTTAAAGGATATTTGCACACTTGTCCAAAGACCTTAATGGTAGTTATCTAGCCCACAGATTATTACTTTCAGCTGAATATTCATGAAATTAATTTAATGTATTTTTTACCCTTTCAGAACTTTGTTCGGTTAATTCTTCAAAAAAGATCGCAAATAAGATTACAATAACTCAAATCTAACAACCTCTGGACTGAGGCCTTGCTGGATTTGGGATATTGTCAGATTTTGGGTCGGTAGTTCAGCCCAACGGTACTTCAGGTCAAGGGTCACTGAGAGCACAGGTGAGAGTGGCACCTGAAGTGGCAAAGGTGATAACAAGTCTGGAGGTACGCCATGTCAATGCAGTGCCTAGCCAAATTGTCCAGGTAAGTTTCCTTTTAATTTTATTCAATGAAAAATTACTGAAGTGTTCAGTTTTTGGATTTGAGGCACTGTACCTGTATTGATATCTGTCTGAGCAATTTGATGGAAGCAACTTTGAGCAAGTTCTAAAGTTCCTAAACCTTGAATCAGGAAGACTTTTTGACTAGTGTCATTGGGTGGAAACATTGTAGCGGTACCTCTGAAATAGTCAGGTAAAGCTCTTCCTGCTCAGAAGTCAGTTGATGCAATCTTGGAAGTAGCTGACTGACGTAGGGTGTAGAATATTGTTCAGTAAGTCATAATTAAGTTCTCATTGTCTTAAGTATATTAACTGCATTTATTTATTAACTTCAAGAACAATGCAGATAGATACATAAAGGGTTCAAGCTCAGATCTGGTTCCATGCTTGCTTGTGCACACAGCTCTATCCAACACTAGACTAATCCCTAGGTTCTCTTACATCAGTATGTGGACAATATTGTACTCAGTACCGCCTATATATATGTGCCAGATCCTTACGCTTTTCATGTTTTTCTAGTTTACCCCACGTATTTACATCATTATTACTACCTCATCTCCCTACTTCAAATCTCTACGTCCATAGGTTCAATCAGCCTGGAGGCATTATAAGTCTTCCCTATCTCATTCACACTGCTGTCAGAGGATTGATAGGCTCTGCTGGAGCAAGTAAACTCTGTTGATTTAGAGCTTTTTCTGGTATATGCATATCTTCCACAATCTCTCTCCACTGTACTATGGAGCAGGCAGTCTAAGGATGAGAAGATTCTGCATGTTTCTCCTAACTGTATGCACTGAAGTGCCAATGAGGCATGACCAAGATTGATCATCGTCCTTCCTGATGTTCATATTCTTTCTCTCAAAGTTTTTAATGCAAACCTTGTCATCTTTTCATAGTGTGGTAATTGTCTGGTGTGGTACCTTTTGTTATAGACAGAGAGGACTTCTCTCTTGCTTGAATACAATAAGAAGTCTCACAACACCAAGTTAAAGTCCAACAGGTTCATTTGGTAGCAAAAGCCACTCGCTTTCGAAGCGCTACTTCTTCTTCATAGTTAAAACCATTATTTTGTAAATTGAGTTTGTGTCTTTATATGCTATGTTTGTGAACTGAAATCCTGCTCATCTGTTGAAGAAGCAGCAATTCAAAAGCTAATGATGTTTGCTACCAAATAAACCTGTTGGACTTTAACCTGGTGTTGTAAGACTTCTTACTGTGTTTACCCCAATCCAACGCCAGCATCTCCACATCATCTCTTGCTTGAATGCCATAGTAATGTCTTGGGCGGCATAGAACTTTCCGCACACCTGACAAAGGAACAGCGTTTCTGAAAGCTTGATAGGGATTACTATCAAATAAACTGGTTGGAATTTAACCTGGTGTTGTGAGATTTCTTACTGTGTTTACCCCAGTCCAACGCCGGCATCTCCACTTTCCGGCATAGTGGCACAGTGGTTAGCACTGTTATTTCATAACACCAGGAACCTGGTTTCGATTCCCAGCTTGAGTCATTGTATGTGTGAATGCCACATGTTCTCCCCGTGTCGGCATCGGTTTCTTCCAAGTGCTCCAGTTTCCTCCCACAGTCCAAAGATGTTCATTGGTCATGTTAAATTCTCTCTCAGTATACCCGAACAGGCACCAGAGTGTGGCAGCTAGCGGATTTTTACAGTAACTTCCTTACAGTGTGAATGTAAGTCTACTTGTGACTAATAAATAAACTTTATTTTAATTTTTGGTAATCTCTGGGATTAGTTTTTCGGTGGGTTTGGAAGTTGTGTGTGGAGATTCCTCCTCATACTGAGCATGCATTTGTTCCTGGTGAATCTGTTGGGGATTTCTTGCTCACTTCTGGCTACCAGTGGGATCATCCAGGTCCATCGATGCCTATGGGATTTTGCATAGCTTGTCTGTCCCGCCACCAGGGAACCCACCGTGTAGGGTCACCTTCAGTGAATATCAAGCCCATAGTCTGAAAGCCTTTCACATGTCTACATGACTGTGAGGGCTTCCTTTTCAATGATGGCATACCTAATCTCTCTGGCTAAGTGCTCTCTGAAAGCATAATGCACCAGTCGCTGATTTATGTTCAGTTGTTCCTGGAATAGGACTATTCCAATGCCTGTGAACAAGACATTTAATAGAAACTCTACAGTGCAGAAGGAAGACACTTGGTCCATCAAGTCTCCATTGACTTACCAGGAACAACTAATGATCATGTAACACAGGAATTAAATTGGTGTTTTGGAGAACTCACATTTTTCATTCAGCATCAGCACTACTTCTTGCAGGTGTTCTGAGACTGAAAATTTCTAGCAGCAAAGCAATTCCAAGTAGCAGATAGTCAAAGCAGCATCTTCCGAAGGCATTCATGAATGTGGTCAGCAGCCTGGACACTTTGCCAAGGAGGAATTGCCAAAATCTGCTGTTGGCATCCAGCTTTGAAAATAACATGTTCTTTAAGAGTTTAGTCAGACTTCCATCCACTGTGGACATGGGATATACTTCTCTGGCTATGAACATACAAACAAGGAGTAAAAGTAGGCCATTCAGTTCCTTGAGCCTGTTCTGCCAGTTAGTAAAATCATGGCTGACCTGACTGTAACCTCAAATCTGCATCCTGCCCACCCCCTGATAATCTATCACCTCATCGCTTACCAAGAATCTATCTCACTTTGCTTTAGAATATTCAAAGACTCTGCTTGCACTGCCTTCCCAGGAAGAAAGGTCCAAAGACTGATGTGAAATATCTGTTTAGTTCGTCTGCCATGTCCATTATCAATTCTCCAGATTCACCTTCTATAGGACCAACACTCACTTCGCTCAGTCTTTACTTTTTTAAATATTTCTAAAAACTCTGTTTCTATATTTCTGGCTATCTTTCTGTTGTATTCTAGTTTTTCCCTCCTTATTAATCTTTTAGCCATCCTTTGTTGTATCTTATATTTTATCCACTCTTCTGATCTTCCAACTACCTTTGTACGATTATGTGTTTTTTCTTTAAGTTTGATACCACCTTTAACCTTCCTAGTTAACCATGGATGGTAGCTCTACCCCTTGGACTTCTTCTTACTCATTGGAATGTATCTATTCTGTGCATTACGAAATATCCCCTGAATTGTTTACCATTCCATCTCTCTTGACTTATTCCTTAACCTAATTTGTCAATCCACTTTAGCCAGCTCTGTCTTCATAATTGCCTTTATTTCAGTTTAAAGAAATATTCTCAGACCTACTCCTCATACCTCAAACAGAAAGCAAAATTCAATCATATTAAGATCACTGTTATCTTGGTGGGGTGGCGGGGGGGGAGGGGGGGGGGGGTTCTTCTTATGAGGTCATCAAAAACTCCATTCTTGTTGTATAATACCAGGTCGAGTACAACCTGCTCTTTGGTTGGCTCCAGAGTATGCTGTTCTGAGAAATTATCCCTGAAAAATTCTATGAACTCCTCATTAGGGGCTACCATTGTCCATTTAGTTTTCCAGTCCATGTGGAGATTAAAATATCCCATGTTTGTCACTATGCCTTTCTGACAATCTCCAATTATTTCTTCCTTTATGCTTCACTCTACTATGTTAGGGGGTTACAAATGACTCCCACAAGTAACTTCTTCCCGAAAGACCCCCCCCCCCACCCCCACAAGTAACTTCTTGCCTTTACCATTTCTTCACCCAAACTGTTTACACATCCTGGTTTCCTGAACTTAGGTTGTCCCTCTATACTGTGCGAATACCATCATTAGCTAAGAGAGCCGGGTTGAGGTTGTCCCCCTGGTCTCACTATTGATTTACTGTTAGAGTTGTACTTTTTATCCCTTCCTGTCATGGTCTGTTTCTTCATTTTCTGTAATAATATCTTTTCCCTTTGCCTTGTCTCTGCTTTTTGGTTTCCTAATTTGACCTCTTGCTGCCACTATTTATTTTAAACACTCTCTGTTTCCCTAGTTATGCAGCTCACAAGAACACCTGTACCAACACGGTCCACGTGTAGACCATCCCAATGGTCTGGATCTCACTTTCCCAGTGCTCATGAACCGAAACCCACTCTACCTACAACATTTTGAGCCACATATTCATTTCTCTAATCTGATTTGTCCAAAACCAATTTGCACATGGTTTGAGTAATAATCCAGTGTCCTTTGAGGTTCAGCTTCTTAATTTGATGTCTAGATCTTCATACTGATGACACAGAACTTCCATCTTTGTCCTGCCTATGCGGTGGGTACCTACATGGACCATGATGACTGGGTCTTTCCTCTCCATCTGAAAGTTACTCTCCAACCCCAGGCAGATGTTGTGAATCCTGGCACCGGGCAGTGTCCACTCCTAGGTGAGACTCCCCAAAAGATGTTGATCCAGGCAAGACCTCTCGATTTGGCACCGTCCAGCTGGAATACTCCTAAATTGTCAGAAACTGAGTGAGGAAGGATTATTGGCTCCATGTCTTTAGTCAACCCACTTTCTGCTGATAGCAACAAGATTTAATTTAACAAGGTTACGTTTCTCTCAAATACCCTTCCTAGGCCCAGTAATTATGTTTAAATTGGAGCCAATTTAACCAGGCTTTCTTGAGTTAAGATGGAGTAAATTTATGAACTACTAAAAAGGTCAGGAGAAATGGTAAAACACATATTTACATTCATATGGATTAGAAATAAGAATTGACTCCAATAGTAAATGAATATAAATAAAAAGTTATACAGAATAGTCTATGGCAAGTAGCTGATGAAGCATTCAGCCATTATGAATCGATTCCAGTACAGTAAACTTTTGCAGGCAAGTAGTTGATTCTTTGATTGGTTTTCTGTGGTTTGATAGTGTTTTTTCCAACTGTCAAACTTTTTGATGGCTGGTTGACTTCCACAGTCAGAGAGACAGTTTTTAGATATTCCTGCAAAAGATGGCTATTTCTTTTTTGCAGGGGCACTGCTTCTGCTATTGCATTACACACCTCCAGTGTGGAAAATATCTAGCTGCTTTAAATCACAGCACAAGCACAGACCGACAGACACAGGAGGATTCTGGGCAGCTCTGTCAGCGAGATTTTAAATCCTCTACTTTGTATTTTCTAAGAGGAAACTAGAATACACTAGTCATTCTAGGCAAGAATGCTCATGAGCTTCAAGATGGAATGGCAACTATGTTCCTTTGTCTTTATCGGGGAAGGTAATCAATCTTTGGATTCCTTTGGAAATACCTTGTCTCGAAGCACAGGGAAGGATTCCATTCTCCCTCAGAGAAGCACTAATGGCCATTCCTGCCAGTGGCTAACTGTACACGCTCAGCCATCTTCTGGGTTTGCATCCATTTTAAAATGTAAAACTCAGGGCTTCTTTAAAGTCCAATATTTCTGTGCACTATTTCATTGTTTTTTTCTCCATCATCATAAGACAGGCAACACAGCTGTCTGGATCATGCTCTTTGTTGCAGAGAACAGTGTCAGTCCCTCTGATTATACTGTCTCTTACTACAGCTAAATTCCTTTCTTCAATCCCAACTTGAAAGGCTTCCTGCATCATAGTGCCCTGCTGGTTAGTTCATCCATCCTACATCTCCCGCTCCCATTCAAGCAAGCTGAAAAAAAATCTCAAATCTATTGGACAATTGTAAATACTCAGGCTCCAGAACTCCTGCCCTCTGAGTCCCCTTACCTGCCTCATTTGCAGTTTGACTCTCCTGCCCCTAACCACTAACCAGATCAGAGGATCTTGTCCTAAGAGATGTAACTGTCTCCTGGAACAAAGGATGCAGGTAACGCTCCCCCTCCCTGACGAGTTACAGTTTCTGTAGTTCAGCCTCCAGCTTATCAATTCTGAGCCAAAGCTGTTCGAAACTCAAATACTGCCTGCAGATATGTTTGCTCTGAATCAGACTAGCACCCAGGAGCTCCCACATGCTGGCCACCTCCACTTCTGATGTGTGTCCTAGAACACACCCAAACATAATGGAAGGGCTCACAAGGTGAAGGATATTTACAGTCACAGAGTGGGCATAGGTGAAGGAAGGCTTGAGTAGTTAGGTTCAAAATAATTTGTTAGAACCTCAACTCCCTTCAATAAAAGCTATTGTTGTTCACAACCTTAATGCCTCATTGTCGTCTGCTTTCACTGGGATAGGTCGCCACCGAATCTGGACACTGCTTTTCACATAGGCCCTCAATGCAAGGCGAACAGTGAGGCCCACTAAAACCAACAGCAACAAATATCCTGGATGGACTCTGCCTTTATTCAGTGAACCCTAGACCTGGCCCTTTTTCTCCCTCTGGAGCAACAGAACAAAGGGTTGTGGCCCTGATCATCACTCAAACATAAGCCGGGGAATCAGTGTGCAGCCAACAAACATCAGGAATCAGACATAAACAAAACCCGAGAAGCATCAGCGCTTTCCTCACTTTGAGTCTCATCACCTTTCGACATTGACAGGCTGAACATGTACATGGATAACCCAGGCTCTGCACCCTAATGAGATGTTTATGATGCAGTAAGCCTCCCGACACTGCTGCAGGAAACTGGGTATAGAATGTGGAAACATTTTGAATATTTTTTGCAGGCTAATAGAATAGTGTGGGAGGATAAGGAGGAAGTTATATTACTCACCAAATGTAGGGCCTAAATGTATCACTTGATCTGACGTTTAACATCCCTTGATGCTCTTGACATAAAGACAGTTGCAGAGTTCATTGAGATAGCAACATCAAGCCTTGGTAACACTGCAAAGATATAAGTTTAACTTCACGGGAAGACCATTGCAGCCTTTGTAACAAGGGTAAAGCAAATCGTGAAGCATTGCAATATGCAATGGGAATTCCTATTGACAGTGGTAGGAACATAAGAACATGAGAACATAAGAAATAGGAGCAGGAGTAGGCCATCTAGCCCTTCGAGCCTGCCCCGCCATTCAATAAGATCATGGCTGATCTGTCTTGGCTCAGTTCCACATTCCCGCCCTCTCCCCATAACCCTTAATCCCCTCTCTTATCAAAAACCCATCAACCCGCTTCTTAAAAATATTTAGCGAGGTAGCCTCCACCACTTCAACGGGCAGAGAATTCCAGAGATTCACCACCCTTTGAGTGAAGAAGTTCCTCCTCAACTCCGTTCTAAACCGCCCCCCTTTATCTTGAGGCTGTGCCCCCTAGTTCTACTATCCTTTCTGAGCGGGAAGAGTCTCTCCACCTCTATCCTATCCATCCCATTCATCATCTTATGCGTCTCAATGAGATCTCCCCTCATTCTTCTAAACTCTAACGAGTACAAGCCTAACTTATTCAGCCTCTCCTCATAGTTCAACCCCCTCAACTCTGGCATCATCCTAGTAAACCTCCTCTGCACTCCCTCCAAGGCCAAAATATCCTTGCGTAAGTACGGCGCCCAAAACTGCACACAGTACTCCAGCTGTGGCCTCACCAATGCCCTATACAGCCGCAGCAAGACCTCCCTACTTTTATATTCAATCCCCCTCGCGATGAAGGCCAGCATCCCATTCGCCTTCCTGACCACCTGCTGCACCTGCAAGCTGGGTTTTTGCGACTCATGCACAAGGACCCCGAGGTCCCGCTGCAGATAATCCCAACGCGAGCAAACAACTCACCACCTCCCGCCAACAGATATGTGGTTGGGAGGTCAGAGAATCTTGTCTCTGGTTTCTCCAACAGAATTTTTAAATGGCAATTTTTTTCCAATGAGCAATTTAAAAATGGACTTTCCCAGGACTTGCTTTATCCGGGAATTTAAAAGTGTTAGTTCACTCCTGCCAAGTCTGCTGACCCTGCACTCTGGAAATTGAAACTGGATTTTCAAGGAATCCTATGGAGCCATCTGCTATAGTGAGGAATTTTATATCTCTGCGTTCAGTTTCCAGGCTTTAGCTTTTAGAATAGAAACTCACAGTGCTGAAGGAAGCCATTTGGCCCATCGAGCCTGCACCAACAACAATCCCACCCAGATCCTATCCCCATAACTCCATGTATTTATCCTGCTAGTTCCCCTGACACTAAGGAGCAAGTTTTGTTTAACCATGGCCAATCAACCTAACCTGCACATCTTTGGAGTTTGGGAGGGAACCAGAGCATCCAGTGGAAACCTATACAAACACAGGAAGAACATGCATACTCCACACAGACAGTAACTCAAGGTCAGAATTGAAACTGCATCCCTGGCGCTGAGAGGCAGCAGTGCTAAGCGCTATGAGGCAGCAATGCTAACCACTGTGCCACCTTGCTGCCCCTGCTGGTGATTTTCCTTGCATATCTGTTTCTTGTGTTTTTTTGTTGGAAAATAATGCTTCTTTGAATTTTTCTTTTGTCTTGCTCGATTTTAGTTCATCTGTGCATTTTTTGCAAGGGTTTTCCATTTATTGCTGCCATGTGCTATTGCATTGGGGACTGGTTGGCAAGTCTTAATGAAGTCCTCAAAGACTTAAGTGTATTTATTACCTACAGATTATGTACTTATGTACAGTACAGGGTTCAAGCTAAGAGCTGTCTCTGTGGTTGCTTGTGCATGTGCTTCTGTCTGTATGGATCTTGTTTGGAGGTTGAAGAAGAATTATGCGGACTTGAAATGTTAGCTCTGGGTGGGATTCTCTGGCCATTCATGCCAGCAGAAGCCACCAGTCCCACTGGAATGGAGATTTGGCAGAGCACCATGTTTTCCCTTCTCTCTGGCAGTCGGGCAGGGCATGAACAGCCAGAGAATTCCAGCCTCTGTTTCTCTCTCCAGACATGAGGACATGCTGAGGTTTCCCAGACATGGAAAGACATGCTGAGTTTTCTCAGCATTTTCTGTTCTTATTTCAAATTTCCAGTTTCCGTAGTATTTTGCTTTTCTTATAATGGTTCTGTCACATGTTTGTTTGTAATTAACTTTGCTTAGGGCTAGAAACTGAGTCATCTACTTTAACATGCATTGCATATGTAATCTTGAAGATCACATTATCTATAGCTTTCTTTGAAGACTGGAGAGCATGAGAGAAACTTTGAGGTAGGTTTGCAACTTCCTACTTGTGTGTCAAAGTGGCTCTATGAAGCCAGCTAGTTCATTTTAATTCACATTGCAATCAAAGTGAATGTTAGTGAGGGATATCCACAGCCAGTGGCTATAATGCCAGTTTTTACACATGAGTAGCAAAGTGGAAATTTGACCCTTTGATCCATTTTTGAATGTTGTTAGCGTAAACTTAGCCCCAATAATTCAAATGTTTTAACATTGCTTTTTCCTCCTATTTCTCTGTTAGATGATCCAGTTTATTGTCAGTTACATATTAACTTGCGTTATGATAATGCTTAGCAAATCTTTTCTCAATCTGGAAGTTTGTAAATCTGAAAGTAACATTATCTCATTATTATAAACTGAGAGAAATGTACAGAGAAAGTATACTCCTACATATGTGGAACTTTACCACATGTACTTTAATTTGTTTCCTCGTTTTGGGGTTTTAGTTAACCTTCTGCTTTGTTCATTTTTGGTATTCTGCACAGAGAGCACATGTAGGCTCCTCTTATTGCTAAATGAGCTGCACTGGATAAATATATTAATCAAACTGAAATATAAAAATATTATCTATCTGCTGGCACTGAGAACTGTACACAAACATAAAGTATTTACTGGATGGGCTTTAATATAATACCATTCATCATATACTTGGATACTGACACTGCTTAAATGCAAGGTAGTATCAGCTTGTATAAATCCCTTTACTTGTTTGACTGACTGCTACCAATTATTGCTATTTTTAAAAAAAAAATCTTTAGTTTCCAGTTACCACTGGTGTGGATTTGTATTTGAATTTCAATTCTTGTTATTTTCATTGATGACTTTTTATTAAATAGCCTAATTATTACAGGTCATGAGTCTTAAATACCTGTAATAGCACAAATTGTAATTATCCCGGAAGTGCCTAATAGTAACATAATATGATAATTACAACAGATGTGCCCACAGTATTAGATATCAGTGAAAGCAATAATTCATAAAGCACTACTCATCATGAACTGATTGAGGAACTATAAAACATTCCTCTCTCCCAAAAACACTCTCTCCCAATCAATGGAAAAATGTTTTTCCTGCAATTCGAACATTTTGAATTGTAACTTAAACCAAAATAATAGACGAAAATTATCCATGTTCTATTTGCATTTCCTCACGTTTGGCTCAACTGTGGCTCCAAACTTACATGAAAGAAATAGCAAAAAGCATCTCTGTCACCGCTACTCGGTTTCCTTTCTACTACAGCATTTGTCATTGCCAAAACAGCAGCGTTTAATTAAGTGTTGTGAGCAGCCCAGTGAGAAACACACTTTAAATTAAACCTCTGAACATGTTGCTATTGGTTCTTTACCTCCTGAACAATCAGCGGGGTGTTTGGCATAAATTCAGCATCTCAAGGGAAAACCAGCTCCACATACCTCTAGCAATTCATAAATGGCCTTCCTCTCTCTCGGCACAATATCTTATTAAAGCGCATTTAATTATTTGGTAGTTTTAAACAGTTTCGGATGAAAGTGATAATTAATGTGCCTCACGCTAAACATTTTATTTACTCTTGATATATTAATAGTACTATCGCGAAAGTACGCCGCCGTCTTCAGGTTTTAATAACATAACATGGTAAATTATCTTTTAATGCATCAAGCAACTGTAAATGCAACAGAATAAATTGCATCAGCACAACAGGAATAATGGATGATTTTGAGTTTTGGGAAACAATTCAGAATTACAATACATTTCTAATTACTTGATACAGAGGACCTGAAATTAATCAGTCCAGCAAGGGTTAAGCATTTTAAAATACAATTAAAAAGGGCAATGAAAAGGTAACTCGCACAATCTTAATTTGCGTCCCTTGGGAGAGCGCACATTTCAGCTTAATATGCTTTATCAGAGCGGCACTATTTGCACGATAATAAATGAGAAGATGTGCATTGTTGTTAAATAATGCACAATAGAAGTTATTCAAATTCATTAGGAAGCATTATAAATTTAAATTTACATATTAAATAAAACATAAAAATTATCGTTCGGCGGCGAGGGAGGGGACGGGGGCTTCCATGAAGCTTGTAGAACGCAGGCAGAATCGTTGTACCAAACCCAACAACATTTGTAAATGGCAAATCCCAACAGACACTGATGTCTGCAAATCAGGTATTCAACAGAACTGTCAAAACTTTTAATATTGTAAACTAAGTGATGGGGTCAGAGAAGCAAGAGGTGCCACGCTGAATTATTCAGGCTATTTACATGGAATGGTAAATTAACATTTTATCTGTTGAAATGCCCATTGCGGATAAGCACTGACAAGCCATTTGATACAGCACTTATTCCATGAGCGGGACAGTCCTGAGAATTTCAGGAGTGCTTCTCTGTAGAGTTATGAGAATCTGGCTCCTGCGTGGGCTACATCCTGTAGTCAATGGGTTATCACATATTCTCTCACATTACAAGTGTGACATGAGATCAATTTACATTTTGATATTTATTTTAAGCTATTTTTTTTATGGCCGGTTGTCAGTGGGGGTCAGAGAGGTTTATGATAGAGAGATTATCACGTTTAGTGAGATATGTGTGAAAAGGCGGCCGTGTTTGTGAATTGACGGCCGGCTGTGGGGATCGAGAAAACTTGTCTGTGTTTGGCAGCAAAATTACCCGTTGGGTGGAGGATCAGCAGCACGCTGATAGAGGACAAGCGCTCCTTGACAAGAATACATATATCATGTCTTAGATATGTGGGATAGCATAAGTGATCAAACTTGTAAATCCCCTGGTATCACAACAGAATTTAAGTTTCGTTGGGTTAAAAATCCTAACCTCACTTTGAATGAATGGCTGGGACTTTTTTAGGGTTAAAATTGATCTTGAATAATAAAAAGTTTAATTTATTAGTCACAAGTAAGGCTTACATTAACACCGCAGTGAAGTTACTGTGAAATTCCCTTTGTCACTCCGGTGCCTGTTCAGGTCAATGCACCTAACCAACACATCTTTCATACCATTGGAGGAAACCCATGCAGACACAGGGAGAATATGCAAACTCTGCACAGGCAGCGACTGTAGTTGAGAATCGAACCCGGGTCCCTGGCGCTGTGAAGAGCAGTGCTAACCACTGTGATTTTTTAAAAATCTAATAGTGTCACAACTAGGCTTACATTAACACTGAAATGAAGTTACTGTGAAAATCCCCTAGTTGCCACACTCTTGGTGCCTGTTCAGGTACACTGAGGGAGAATACACCTAACCAGCACATCTTTCAGATTTGACTGTGGGAGGAAACTGGAGCACTCGGATTAAATGTTATTTGGCTGGGGGAGGGGGGGGGGCAGATTTTCCAACTTCATCATGCCTGGCACAGATCATACTGATCCCAGAAAATGGCATAGGGGCCTAAATAACGGTTTCGCAGCCAGTGCTGAACATTTTGCTATCATTCCAGTCCCTTTCCAATGATGCAAAATGGATTGCACCCAGGAAGAGTGCAAAGCCGATTCACATATTTAAAGTAAAATTTATATAAGCAGGGCCCATTCGACTCCTAGCTCACAGAATCTTCCGATCTTTGGGTGCAGCATGAAAAAGGCGAGAACCAGTACTAGTGGAGTCCAGGTGCAATGGCCATGCTGCAGTGCTCAGAAGCCAGTGAATCCCTTCAGTGGTTGGGCAGTGTCCATCAGGCAGTGGCCACCTGGCACACGATAGAGCCCACTAGGCACCCTGGCACTGCCAGTTCTGAACTGCTTGTGTGTCATGGGGCACATGAGATGGGGCCTGAGTAGGGGCTATATCAGGGGGCTCTGATAGGAGGAATTGTGCAGGGGCATCATGTACAGGTGGATCATGAAGGGCGTCATGATGGTGAGGCATGTCGGGGGTCATGATGGGGGCATTGTCAGGGTCATGATGGGGGGGCATGTCAACGGTTATGCAATGGATGTGATGCTGGCAACCTATGTCGGGGAAGGGGTGGAGGAACATTTTGCCAATGACTATGGGTGGGCCCGATGTCTGTTGGAGGAGGGAGGGTGTCTCCAAGTGCATTGTGAGATTGGAACATCCTTGCAAAATGGCACCCAAGTACTTGAAGCTGGGCTCACAGGTGAGTTTAGGCCCTGCACACCCAATATCAGCATGTCAACTCACCACTCTCCCAAAATGTGACTGAGTGTGGGATAGTTATGGTGTGGAGCACGCCTGCGAGACCATTTTTCTCATCAGTATAACAAAATTCCACCTTTGGTCTGGAGTTTGTGGTCAGGGTAAACAATCTTGATCATAAACATTTTATGGGTTTTTGTACAGGAAATTCATGTCAGCCAAGCATCAAAATAGGACAATGCCCTCTTTGGTGCACCTACTCCTTTTTGAACAGGGCAAAAACTGCATGCATCTCCTTAATCAATTAGATTGAAGTTCTTCTGTTAGAACTGTCCATTAGAATAGGTAATTTAATGTCAAATCAGGCTCAGAGAGTGAACGAAAGGGAGGGAAAAAATGTGTTACACTAGCAAGGGAAAGAAAGTGTTTAAATAATACTTCCTAATTTAAGCCTCCAATACTAATAAAAACCTAAAGGAATGAGAGTCCATATTTGTTAAAATTAATTTTCAATACCAGAGATGTTGGGAGGAAGTTTAACTTTATCAATTTACCAGAAACACACAGGACATACAGAGTCTGAAAAACCAAAGGTCAGGATTTCAGCACAGCACACACTTTGGAGTTGTATTCCTCATACATGTCAAGGAGGATTGATCAGACAGAAACACTGGCTGCAGCAGGGAAGTTGAAAAATATTTATCTCCTTATCCAGCAGTCTCTCACCTCAGTTTAGTTGGCAATAGTATCCAGAAAACAAAGACAGCCAGAGTTAAGTTTCAAAAGATGAAAAAGAAATGATGGGCACACCCATATTACAATATTTAAATTATCAACCTATTGGTGGGAGCAGGTTGATTGCCCACTTCTGTCGAAACTAAAAGTTGGAGTTGGAAGAGGATGGGTGGCATGGTGGCATAATGGTTAACATTGTTGCCTCACAGCTCGAGGGACCTGGGTTTGATTCCCAGCTTAGTTCGCTGTCTGTGAGGAGTTTGCACATTCTCCCTGTGTCTGTGTGGGTTTCCTCCGGGTGCTCTGGTTTCCTCCCACAGTCCAAAGATGTGTGGGTATGGTACATTGGCCATGCTAATTTGCCCTTAGTGTCCTGGGATGTGTAGGTTAGAGGGAATAGCAGGGTAAATATGTGGGGTTACAGGGTAGGACCTAGATAGGATTGTTGTTGGTGCAGACTTGATGGGCTGAATGGCCTCTTTCTGCACTGTAGGGATTCCGTTATTAGCATCAGACTGGGGTCAGGATTCAACCTTTTTGTGGTTTTCCCTGTACCTGTCCCAAACCCATCTGTGTTTTGGGGTTAGCATTCTCCACTTTACTTGAAAGTAATGAAGACTTAACAGGACCAACTTCTGGTGAGTTTAGTGGGTATATTTCATGCAAGTGCAGCAATTTCACACATTTCAATGATGAGATACGATTATTGCATAACTTCTGAAGAAGTGGGGCAACTCAAAAAACACCTTCCAGATGTTCACAATTATCTGGGCATGAGCAGTCAGTGGAGGTTGCTGCCAATTTGTAATTTATTACTAATGAGAGCTGTTAGTCTCACCATTATTCCTGCTGCAAAATCCAACCCAAAATAAAATTCTAGGACAAAGTGTAATTCGTTAAGACGTTGATTTACTTCCAAATTTTTCAGACACAGAGTTGTCGAGGATATTAGAATAAAATTAGGATTAGATTGCAATTGTTCAAATACACCTAAATCTCCACACAAATTATGAATTGATATCAGAAAACAAAATGGGACCTTTGTTTCTCTTGCGATTACCCATAACAGTCCATCTTTTACACTAATTCCCATTGAAAATAAAGGCTATGCCCTCCTCCACAACACAAATATTGTCATTGAAAATGTCAGATATCCTTGATTATCTGTATTGAGTGATGTGGTTTTTTAAAATTTGATTAAAAAAATGTTCAGACAAAAATTTAGGTTGGTTGCCTGGTTTGCAACTAACCTTGTAAATGTTCCATACAAGCAGAATAAAGATGATTCTGACATTTGTTTTGTTTAGAGCAACGAGCTTTGGATTTTCTTAGGTTCTGGTGTCAAATAAATGAGACTTAGAATTGTAAAACAGATAAAAGTATATATTTATAGGTATTCTGAATTCTATCAGGATAAGCTGCCGGAGCGACAAAACTCAACTTTATTTATTCCAGGAATAAGAAGTAGTAACTTGACAAAGCAATACAACTTTTGGTCCAGTCAAACAACTCGCAATGGGAGCGAATATTTTGGAAGAATCGGCGGATGTTTGAACTAATATTAGACTTCTGCCTTTATTCTATGGATTAGTAAAATTGGCATCATGATGTGCCTTAAAATGAGAGTAAAGAATTTGAGACAGACAAAGCAAAGGACTATGTCCAAGTTTTAATTTGTCAAGTGCTTCATGTAGATCTTTGAGCAGCATTATTTGCACATGGCAGACACCAGAGATTGGCAAGTAATCATCCCAGGGCACTCAGTTATCAAGCTTGGTTGCCAAGGAACAAAACACCGGGGATGTAATAAATTATCCAGGCCACCAGTGTGCTTCACTTGCTCTTTTCACTACAAATTATTTTTAGGGACATAGTACATTGTTTTAGAGACAAATTTGTATTTTTCATTTTGAAAAATGCTTCATTCTTGACCCTGCCTAAGTACCATCACTACACTATCCTCCCCAAATATTCCAGAAAAAATTGGGATTTTCTTTGGGAATCTAACAGTGACAATTACAAAAATGTGCTTTGCTGAATTCAAATCAGTAATATTTACATGAAACGCTTCCAAGATTAGGCGCACAACTTATTCACTTGAGACATTGAAGAGATTCCTTTGTGCTTATTTATTTCAAGATCAATTAGGAACTAATATATCAAAATTCATGAACAAAAGTTTACAGTAATTTATTCATTATGTAGGTGCTTAAAATAGAATGTAGAATGTTCATTGTACTTCTGTTTAAGGAAACTATAAAGAAGTGTGCTTTGAAGGTTCTGTTAATGGGAATCTGACTAAAAGACAAATATTTTGAGTTTTCCTGTTCACACAAAGATGCAATTTCATTTTCCATCACTTGCATAAATATCTTAATATCTAATCCTCCTGAGTAACAAAGTAACAATAAACAAGCACAAACCTGAAAATGTTTCTGCAATGAAAAAAAATCAGCATTTTTATGAAATGTCAGTAAATCTGACAAAATAAAAAAAGTCCTGAAACACACACCTCTGTTGAGAAGTATGTTGAAAGCGGTGAAAATGTTAGCCATTTGTGGAATTGCTTTGATATCTTAAAAGATATTTTGAACATTCATGCAGATGAATAGTTGTGAGATCAAATACATATTGCAATATAAGTGACAACTAACGTTTTTATAAATAGGATGTGAAAGTACAATCTGTATGGAATGTGATAAGGAACACGGTTCTGATTTTTATATCGCAAACTAAGTTGTTACTCCAAATAGATCAGCATATTTAACTAAATCTATCTGTACTTAGATAATTATTTTCTTCTCTACATTTCTTTAATAATGTCTTGACAGCAAGGGGCTAACGGTGTCAACAAGATCAGATCTTCTGATTTAGAAAGGTCCCAGGAAAACCTATGCAGACATTATGGCTAGGCTACCATGGCAACTGTGTTCTGATCTTCTATTCCTTTGATTTGAAGGAGGAACTGGAAGTGAGTTAATGCTGGAAGTTGTTCGGAGGTTAGATTGGAACTGGTGACTATAGAAGTCAGTCTTGAAGAGAGTCGAAGACATAGTGAGGATTGGATAATGGCTTGATGTAGGGGGTAGAAAGTTTTCATTTTTTTAAAAAAATACAGACTGTAGAATTTTGCCTTCAGGCTGGAGATCTTTTTATAAAATGTGCTTGACATTTATTCATATTTCAAAGAATCATTCTGTTTTTTAATCTACCCAGGACCAAATACGATGTTTTGCTGAATCTGTGATACAGTTACTGAAGAGAGCAAACCCATATGTATGAATGTCCACTGAATAAGATACATTATTGGAATTGTACCCTAAGTTATAGTGCTTTCTTGGAACTTAATCTTGACAGAGACCACATTAAAAACATCAGGGAAAGACTTTGGTAGGAAGAATGGTAGGAAGGACTATTACTTACGTGGCGAAAAACTGCAGCAGGCGACGGTGCAGAGGGACCTCGGGGTCCTTGTGCATGAGTCGCAAAAACCCAGCTTGCAGGTGCAGCAGGTGGTCAGGAAGGCGAATGGGATGCTGGCCTTCATAGCGAGGGGGATTGAATATAAAAGTAGGGAGGTCTTGCTGCAGCTGTATAGGGCATTGGTGAGGCCGCAGCTGGAGTACTGTGCGCAGTTTTGGGCGCCGGACCTGCGCAAAGATATTTTGGCCCTGGAGGGAGTGCAGAGGAGGTTTACTAGGCTGATACCGGAGTTGAGGGGGTTGAGCTATGAGGAGAGGCTGAATAAACTAGGCTTGTACTCGCTAGAGTTTAGAAGAATGAGGGGAGATCTCATTGAGACGTATAAGATGATGAATGGGATGGATAGGATAGAGGTGGAGAGACTCTTCCCGCTCAAAAAAGACAGTAGGACTAGGGGGCACAGCCTCAAGATAAAGGGGAGGCGGTTTAGAACGGAGTTGAGGAGGAACTTCTTCACTCAAAGGGTGGTGAATCTCTGGAATTCTCTGCCCGTTGAAGTGGTGGAGGCTGCCTCGCTAAATATTTTTAAGAAGCGGGTTGATGGGTTTTTGATAAGCGAGGGGATTAAGGGTTATGGGGAGAGGGCGGGAAAGTGGAACTGAGCCACAACAGATCAGCCATGATCTTATTGAATGGTGGGGCAGGCTCGAAGGGCTAGATGGCCTACTCCTGCTCCTATTTCTTATGTTCTTATGTTCTTATAAATAAGTAAGAAAACAATCAAGTGGCGGCACCAGCAAAAAAAAATCATGTGCATTGTGATCTCAGTAGAAAAAGTGGAGAAGACTTGGATTACACATATTCTTATATTGAGAGAAAGAATGAGAATATATTTTAAAATTATTCTATTTACATAATTTTCTTCTTGTTTTTGGCTTTGAACCTCATCATAGCTTAGAAAACAATGATGTGAATCACACAGATATCTATATATGTAAAGGTAAACATGCTCTTTACTGTTTCTACAGAAAAACTACCAATTGCTGCAGGGCTTTTGTCAATAAAAAGCAACTAGCTATTAGAAGGCAAGAACAATTGGAGTGTTACATCATTCCCTCTATTTTCCCTCCATTCAGGAAGACCACTAGCTTAGCACCATCTCATTAGAAAAATGGCAGTGATCAGGAATGAGCCAGCACCCTGAGCTCTGTGACAAAGAACATTGGTCACTTTCAAGATCTATTTAGAGTAGGAGTTGGTGGTGGAATTGGAGAATAATCGGGGATCTAATTTCTTAGTGAAGAAAGAATGACTTTCAACATTAAATTCTCACTTGTTTGGCTGAGGGATCTTTAATATTAGCAGAAAGATTGGGTTCAAGCCACAATCAGCTAATTAACCTTCTGCCCAGGAAGGTACTACTAAATTCAGCAATTAGTGAGAGTCCCTTAGTCTGATGCCACAGCTTAAAATAGACAAGGGGTAAGATTGGTATGTGCCAGCATTGCAAAACATGTTCATGGTGAATTGGCAGCTGATTTTCCACTGGCCCAGTCTTTACTTTTCATTCCCTTGGAAGATGTTTTAATTTCCAACCAGGCAAAATTGACATTGAGGAAAGTAGTCCTTAGAAAGAGTTTGAACTACCTTTGTGTGAACTTCAGTGGAAATAAGGTAGGGTGCATTGAAAAATTGACTGAGATTATGCTGCGCTGTTTGCATAGACAAATCTAAACATCATATGATGAGCTTCTTGAATCTGACCAACATTTAGAGGAGTTTGCACTGAAAAGATTTCATATTCTTCACAAATTTATCTCAGTTTTCATAGCTGTATGTTCTGAAGATTTATACAGGAATGTAATTTTTTCCATACAATTAATTTTCTTCCAAAAGCAGGAGTTGACAAAACACATTAGGCCGGATTCTCCAACCTTGCGTGCATGGGATTCTCCACTCCCGCTGCAGTGAATGGAAATTTGGCTGGTGTCAAATTTTCCATTCTTGCTGGCAGTGGCAATGGGGCATGACTGGCCAGAGAACTGTTTGATAGAGAAGCACACAAAAGAAGAGGTTGAGAATCCCTGGCCTTTGCGCCATGTGTTTCTCCTGGTGGGTGACGGCATGCCATTCGCTGGCGCTAGGATTCTCTAGTCATGTCACTAGCAAATGGCTGGAAAATCCCACTTGAATGGAAAAATCTCAGAATACCATCCAGACTAGCAGAATATATTGTGGGATTTGATCTAAATTTGTTATGATTTTGTAGTTAGCACAGATTTCAGTAAATGAATAGCTCTGTCCAGTCACTGATGAAAGTGTTGTGCGAACAAGCATCAGGATGAAGTGGGAGAGTTGTAATTTCTGAGCAGGTACAGTTACTAATCAGTCCTGACTTCAATCAAGGAGAAATTGAGCAAACTCCATCACTATCTTTCAACATTATTCTCCTTCCTACATCATTTTATGTATTAGGAAAATCTCCACATTCTGTGGTGAGCTTAAAGCACATCGGTAGTACACTCCATTTTTTCTCCTACAGGTTACTTTATATGACACTAATCTCTTACGTCATCATAAAATTCTTGCATGTTCATTATGGAATCATAGGATCCCATCGAGACTGTACCAACCACAATCCCACCCAGGCCCTACTCCCGTAATCCCATGTATTTACCCTGCTAATCCCCCTGACACTAGGGTCAATTTAGTATGGCCAATCAACCTAACTCGCACATACATACGAATCCACACACCAGTGATCTGAGGTCAGAATTGAACCTGGGACCCTGATGCTGTGAGGCAGCGGTGCTAACCACTGTGCCTCTGTGCTGCCCTAGGTTGACTCAGGTTGACTCAGGTTACAGGCTCAGTCAAATGTTTTTGGTTATGCCTTCACTGAACCTTGTCAAATCTATTCCAAGGAGAAGTAAGTACCTGAAAAAGGGATGGCTCAGCAACTCAAAATCCACATATCTTTTTCCTGTATCTGCTGAACTGGAAACTCTAACAGCAGTAACCACACTTACTGGTATCAGCAAAGCCATATTAACTTTCAACTCTGAATCCATCTGAAAGTTGCAACAAAATCAGCTGTGGCTTCTTTCGTCAGCCTAACTCTGCAAGAAAATGGATTCACTGTGTGAGACTCGAAGATATAATAACCTGACTAATACACCTACACATGACAAATTGGCTGTTACAAGATTACCTGCAGGAGTCTAAGAAAAGTCAGCAGCAATAGGCTGATATACACATAGTAAAGGACATGTCCTCCTCCTCTGTCTTCTTTCTTTGACAGGACCTGCCACATGCATGACCACATATTTCTCAGCCATCTTCGATAATAATTATGTGTCTGCTTGGCTTTATGCTATTTGGCATAATTAAAAAAAAAGTTTTTCTTAAGGCTCAACAACACAAGCAGCAGAAATAAAACTCAATCCTTCCCTAATTAATGTATTACTGATGCTAAATTCACTAAATGTTAATTACCAGCAGCAATGAGAAAAAGGACTGGAAATATCTGCAACAACACATGCCATGGAAATTGCAAGTTACTCCAAAAAGCAACAGTGGAAAATCAATTTATGCTGAGATTTGTGTCATGGACAGAATTGTGGGTTCACGTTCATCAGGTAAACAACTCCGCCTACAAATGCCTATCACTTAAAATTATAACACAATATCACAAAGGGCAGCATAGTGGTACAGTGGTTATCACTACTGCCTCACACCGCCAGGCCCTGGGTTCAGTTCTGGCCCCGGGTCACTGTCTATGTGGAGTTTGCACATTCTCCCCATGTCTGCATGCGTTTCCTCCAGGTGTTCTGGTTTCCTCCCACACTCTAAAGATGTGCAAGTTAGGTTGATTGGCCATGATAAGTTGTGTCAGGGTGATGAGCAGGGCAAATATGTGGGTTTACAAATCCTTGTCAGTTTCAAATTGCAGATAAATATTATTTAGAAATGTTTACTCTATTCTTTAAGTTACAAAACCAATGCTCAGAGTGGACTGGGCAGACCTGAATCCATCTTTTTGCTTGTTCCAAAACAAAAATTCAAATTGAATCCAATTCATGGTCCCACAAGGAAGACAAACAAGATCCAACTGACAAGACAAGGCATTGCACCACATCTTGGGCATGAGCTGAAGCTTGTTCAGGCATTACAGGAACTAACTCATTCAAATATAAAAGGCAGAAGGTTGTTAGCCTCTCCCATGTCGGCAAGGTTAGGAAAACATTCTTTGCAAAGAGTATGGTTAGAATGTGGTTCACTGTGCCACAAAGCCCCAGTTGGATTCCATTATTGGGGTGGCACGGCAGCACAGTTGTTAGTACTGCTGCCTCACAGCACCAGAGGCTCAGGTTCAATTCTGCACTTGGGTGACTGTGTGGAGTTTGCACATTCTCCCTGTGTCTGCATAGATTTCTTCTAGGTGCTCCAGTTTCCATCCACAGCCTGAAAATGTGCAGATTAGTGGATTGGCCATGGTAAAATTGCTCCTTAATGTCCCAAGATGTGGAGGTTAGATGGATTAGCCATCTAATATATGGGGTTATGGGATATTTTGGCCTACAAAATATGACATCACACGATGCACTTTTCATGTGCAGTTTAGAAATCCCAAAAGGCACATGACTGACCCAAAGGGTGCTTTCCCTCTCCTAAAGGGAGCCTTGTTTTTCCTAAAGCTGTTCTGGGACTAAATCTTGAAATTGGTGCTTTGGCTACCCAAATAAATCCACAAGGTTCAGTCCTGCTCCAACCAGGTCTAATCTGTACACTTCAGGTCTCAGGCATCTATCTCAGGCAGTTACCTCATCAAAATCACTCATGAATAGAGATAGCTGTAGGTTTATATCACCATTGTCTTCAGGAACCATAGAGGTGTATAGAAGACAGTGTGTCAAAGATGACCTTGACAAGATATCCAAATATGATCTACAGAGATCCATCAAAGATGCCAAGGGACGGTATCTAACCAAGCTAGAGTCCCAGGCTAGCCACGCAGACCTGACCATCTATGGCAACATCTGCAAGACATAACAGGCTACAAACTGAAGGTATGTAAAATCGCCAGCACCAATGCACCCCTCCCTGATGACCTCAATGCATTCTATGCCTGTTTCGAGCAAGAGGTCAGGAGGTCGCCTCGGAAGCCTCAGCAGAACCATATCTGAAGTCACCATTGCAGACATCAGAGCAGCTTCTCAAAAGTTAACCAACAGAAAGAAGCTGACCCAGATCGGGGTAACCTGATGAGAAGTCAAATCCTGCACAGACCAGCTGGCAAGGGTATTCGCAGACATCTTTAATCTCTTTTTATGCCAATACCCTATCTACACTGAATTCCTTATCTGCTTCAAGAAGATGATGATCAACCTAGTACCAATGAAAAGCCAGGGAGCGTGCCTTAATGACTGACATCCATCATTATGGAGTGCCTCAAAAGATTAGTCATGGCACAAATCAATTCTTGCCTCCCAGATTGCCTAGATCCACTGCAGTTCACCTATCGCCACAACAGGTTAACAGTAGACGTCATCTCCTGGTCCTCTTCTTAACCCTGGAACACCTGGATAACAAAGACACCTGTGTCACACTCCTATTTATTGACTACAGCTCAGCCTTCAACACCATTATTCCCAAGAGTATCATCTCCAAACTCCATGGCCTGGGGCTCAGCTCTTCCATCTGTGACTGGATTCTAAACTTCCAAAACCACAGATTTAAGGATAGGCAACAACACCTCCATCATGATCATCCTCAATACCAATGCCCCACAAGGCTGTGTCCTCAGCCCCCTACTATATTCCTTATATACCTATGACTGTGTGGCCAAATGCCATTCCAACTCGATTTTCAAGTTTGCTGATGACAACACTGTAATGGGTCACATCTCAAACAATGATGATCGGAGTACAGGAAAGAGATAGAAAATCTGGTAAACTGATGCAACCACAATAATCTCTCCCTCAATCTCAACAAAATGAAGCAGATAGCCATCAACTTCAGGAAGCAAAGTGGAAGATATGCCCCTTCTACATCAACAGGGGCAAAGTAGAAATGGTCGAGAGCTTCAAGTTTCCAGTTATCCCAGATCACCAACAACCGGTCCTGGTCTCTCCATGCTGATGGTATAGTTAAGAAAACACACCAACACCTCTATTTTCTCAGGAGGCTAAGTAAATTTGACATGTCCACTATGATTTTCATCAACTTTTACAGATGCAGCATAGAAAGCATTCTTTCTGGTTGTATCACAGCCTGGCATGGCTCCTGCTCTGTCCAAGACCGCAAGAAACTACAAACGGTCATGAACGAAGCTCAGTCCATCACTCAAACCAGCCTCTCATCCATTGACTCTGACTACACCTCCCACTGTCTCAGAAAAGCAGCCAGCATAATCAAGAACCCCACACACTCTGGACATACTCTTTCCAACTTCTTCTGCAGGAAAATGATACAAAAGTCTGAGAACACGTATCAAGCAACTCAAGAACAGCTTCTTCCCTGTTGCCATCAGACTTTTGAACCGACCTACTTCATATTAAGTGGACCTTTCTCAATATCCTAGCTATGACTGTAACACTACATTCTGCACTCTTCCTTTTCTTCTCTATGCTTTGTCTGTACAGCACACAAGAAATAATACTTTTCACTGTATACTAATACATGTGACAATAACAAATCAAATCAAATCAAAAGGGTGTGATTTATAAGCTGTCCCCATTCAACTCTCTGCTGCGAAAATGATGGAAGTTGATTCATAGAATCAAATCATAGAACCACAGAAAGAGGCCATTTGGCCTATTGAGCCTGCACTGACAACAATCCCATCCAGGCTCTTTCCCCATGACTTCCTTATTTACTGATCGCCCTAACACTAAGGGGAAATTGAGTGTGGCCAATCAACCTAACCCAACATTTTTTGAGTGTTAGAGCATCCAGCGGAAATCCACACAGCCATAGGGAGAACATACAAACCCCACACAGACGGTCACCCGAGGCAGGTATTGAACCCAGGTCCCTGCTACTTTGAGGCAGCAGCACTAACCATTGTGCCACCATAAAGATCAGGGGTGGAGCTTCCAATTCAGGTCTCTGCCAGCATTTCTGTGAAGTTGGAGAGGCTCTCTAGTTGTGTGAAAATTCAGGTCTTAGTATCAAATAGAACTACACATGCTAAATAATACATAGTGAGAGCTCTGTATTATAGATATCATTTTGATTTGTTTTTCTTTAAATGGGGAAATGATCTGCAACGGTATTTCTGTTTCTTTGTGCTGAAGCAATATTAAATTCAGCCTGGATGTTCACCCTTATTTGCAATGTAAAAATAATGTACTGTCTGCAATGTTCATGAGCTGCTAAAGTAAAATGTAAAGGCAGACTGAAATAGTTTACCATTGTCTGCATGAGATTAAAAGGCTAGTTCTTCTGAGGGAATTTCCCAAAGATTAATTGGAAGTATAGATACCTCCAAACTTTGCAACCTGAACAATCTGAAAAGAATCACCTGGGATTCGACATAAAGTACATCATCACCGCAGTCTTCATCCTGAATGACAAATCCAGACCATAAATGAACTCACCTTTCTATCCCTTGTAACACATTTTGCCGTCACTGCGGTCTCCACTAATGAGCTGCTAAAGGCACACATTGTCATGCTACGTGTCTAAACAAGAGCAGATCCCAAGACACAGTCTTTAACAGAATACACTAGATTAGCCATCAGTCCTTTTCCCAGTGCAAGAGCTTCCTATTGTATCTTCATGTATACACACAGAAGGTAGCTACATTGAAATTCTTACATGAAAATACAAACATTGAGGAGCAGTTGTGTGCAAGAAACATCATTAGATGAATCTGATTAGTATAATTAATAAATATTATTCTTCATGCAAAATTTTATTTTACAAATAATTTGCATTTTCTTCCTGTCATATCACTGCAGGTTCAATATTATGTATTGAAGGATTATCTGCGGCATTCATGCATATTTGCCACATCAATTTAATATATGCTACCTGTGAAAAAGCTGAGAAAAATTCCTATTAGTGTACAGTAATTATTAGAAGTGTAGAATTAGCAAACATTCATATTAATAATCATAATATTAAAATTCATAATGTGCTTTTGCATATTTCTTACAGTATATAGCATTTATGTATTGCTTATTAGAAGTGGGTGATATGGTAGATCCCAATGTTTCAATATAGAATTCAGCAGGTCCTGGCGAAGAATGAACTCTGAAAGACATAAAAAGAGAGAGTAAAGGATTGGAGAGGGCGAATTCATGTAATAAAGAGGTAGATAGGGAAAACTCTTGTTATAAAGATCTAAATGTTAAATTGGTCCTTAAGTGGCACTACCAGGGCTGGAGAGCTGCCAGCCATCTCACTGGCCCAGCAATTCTTTAAGTCAAGATTTCCTCCCTGATCAGGGCAGAAGTCTTGATCTGAGCTCATTAATAGGCTGATGGCTGTAAAATCAGATGGGGCTTTCCGGCTATGTGGAGATAAGTTTATCCCTGGTTTTTAAACCAGTTGGGAAGGTATGGGCCACTGCCTCTGGGTAAAATTCCAGCCCTAGTCTAACAGATCAAACTTTCCACTGGTGCCCAACCATTCAGTGAAACCTGGACCCCGGGTTCAAAGGAGGAAAGTCAGAGGTTAGAGGCAATGCACACTTCATTTCCCATATACAGGAGTTTTAATTGTGAAATGAGGAATCCACACACACGAGACTCAGTCAAACAAATCAAGATCAGCTGTGTAAGCAGGTCAGGATTCTAGGCGTTAAGATTCTAGCAGGATTTGGTTTGCCTATCTAACGTAACCATTTTTTAGAGGCTATATGCTGCAACAGGCTAACATGGCCAAGACACCATTTTGTGCTAATACCTTATTTAAAATAAACCATTTTGTGCTTTGAACACTAGCTACCAAATGATGCACTATTTTTATATACTAACCACTGATATTGTATAGCAACCAACTAACAACAGATGATTATTGGAAGAAGTACCTCAATTATGCCGTCATTGAAGACTAAGTAATTAATAATTTTTTTAATGAAAGTCATAGATCATAAAATTTACAATGCAGAAGGAGGCCATTCAGCCCATCTGTACTGACAACAATACTATCCAGGTCCCATACCCGTAGAGTCATAGAGGTTTACAGCAGGAAACAGACCCTTCAGCCCAACTTGTCCATGCTGCCATTTTTTAAAACACCTAAGCAAATCTCGATTGCCTGCATTTGGCACATATCCCTCTATATCCAGCGTACCCATGTAACTATCTGAATGCTTTTTAAAAGATAAAATTGTACCCACCTCTACTACTACCACTGGCAGCTTGTTCTAGACACTCACCATGCTCTGTGTGAAAAAAATTGCCCCTCTGGATGCATTTGTAACTCTCCTCTCTCATCTTAAATCTATTCCCTCTAGTTTTAGACTTCCCTTCTTTGGGAAAAGATATTGACTATCTAGCCGATCTATGCCACTCATTATTTTATAGATCTGTATAAGATCACCCCTCAGCCTCCTACGCTCCAGAGAAAAAATTCCCAGTCTATTAAGCCTCTCCTTATAACTCAATCCATCAAGTCCTGGTAGCATCCTAGTAAATCTTTTCTGCATTCTTTGTAGTTTAATAATAGCCTTTCTATAATCGGGTGACCAGAATTGCACACAGTATTCCAAGTGTGGCCTTACCAATGTGTCTTGTATAACTTTAACAAGACATTCCAACTGCTGGATTCAATGTTTTGACTGATGAAACCAAGCATGCCGAATGCCTTCTTCACCACTCTGTCCACCTGTGATTCCACTTTCAAGGAGCTATGAACGTGTATCCCTAGATCTCTTTGTTCTCTCCCCAGTGCCGTACCATTAATTTACCAGGAGTAAGTCCTGCCCTGGTTCAATCTACCAAAACGCATCACCTCACATTAGTCTAAATTAAACTCCATCTGCCATTCATCAGCCCAGTGACTCAATTGATCAAGATCCCGTTGCAATTGGAGATAACTTTCTTCACTGTCCACTACATCACCAATCTTAATGTCATCTACAAATTTATTAACCATGTCTCCTATATTCTCATCCAAATCATTAATATAAATGACAAATAACAGTGGCGTCAGCACTGATCCCTGAGGCCCCCAGTTTGAAAAACAACTCTCTGCAACCACCCTCTGGTTTCTGTCAAGAAGCCAATTTTGTATCCATTTAGATACTCACCCTGGATCCTATGAGATTTAACTTTATGCAACAACCTACCATGCAATACCTTGTCAAAGGCCTTGCTAAAGTCCATGTAGACAACATCAGCTGCATTGCCCTTATCTACTTTCTTGGTTATCCCTTCAAAAAACTGAATCAGATTTGTGAGACATGATTTTCCAGTCACAAAGCCATGCTGACTGTCCTTAATCAGTACTTGTGTCTCTAAATGCCTGTAGATCCTGTCTTCAAAATACCTTCCAAAAGCTACCCACCACAGATGTGAGGCTCACTGGCCTGTAGTTCCCAGGCTTTTCCCTGCAGTCCTTTTTAAACAAAAGCACACCAATTGCCACTCCCCAATCTTCAGGCACCTCACCGTGACTATTGATGATTCAAATACCTTGGCTAGGGAACCCACAATTTCCTCCCTAGCCTCCCACAATGTCCTGGGATACGCTTCATCAGGTCCTGGGGATTTATCTACCTTGATGCTCTTTAAGACTTCCAGCACCTCCTTCTCTGTAATATGTACACTCCCCATGCATCACTATTTATTTCCCCAAGTTCCCTAATGTCCATGCTTTTCTCAACAGTAAATACTGATGAGAAATATTCATTTAGGATCTCACCCATCTCTGGTGGATCCGCACATAGATGACCTTGTTGATTCTTAGGAGGTCCTACACCCTCCCTTGTTAATATGTAATCCTTCATATTTACCCTCTTAACCCTCCCAACACTAAGGGGCAACCTATTACGGCCAATCAAATGGACTGTGAGAGGAAACCGAAGCACTCGGAGGCAACCCATGCAGACACAGGGAGAATGTGCAAGCTCTATACAGATAGTTACATGAGGCTGGAATTGAACTCGGGTCCCTGGCGCTGTGAGGCAGAAGTGCTAACCACTGTGTCACCATGCCACCCTGATAGTTGAATTCTATCTATTTCTCCATTTTTCTACTAACATTCCTATGTTGAAATTGAAGTCTGAGGTTTAAACGTGCTGTGGCAGCATGTGGTGTGAAAAAGAAACCAAACACCATAAGTGGAGGCCCCTCTCAAAACAAACTGTTCTTGACTAGTTTGGTACTGGACCTAATGAATAGGACACTTGTGCAGTATTAAGATAATGAATATATCTTGAAATCCATTACCTGAGGTTGAGGGAAATGTGCACTGATGAACAATGCCAATGAAATTAATCCTTACAACGTTATTGAGTAATTGGCTGTTAAGGTGAAGGGATCAAGGAGGAGTGATACCAGAATTGGGTAGAAAAAAGGGTTTCTGGAACCATCTTGTCTGTGCATGCCAAGTGAATGGACACCAGCTGTATTGTGTTTCCTCAGGGATAGAGGTAGAATTCTTATTTATAGAATCATGGAATCTGTACAGTACAGAAGGAGGCCATTTGACTCATTGTGTCTGCACCGACTCTCCAACAGAGCACCTTACCCAGATCCTATCCCCGTAACCCCACATGCTTACCCCGCTAATTCCCCCAACCTACTCATCCTGGGATATAAGGGGCAATTTAGCATGGCCAATCCACCTAACCTGCACATCTTTGGACTGTGGGGGGAAACTGGAGCACCTGGAGGAAACTCACACAAACACGGGGAGAACTTGCAAACTCCACACAGACAGTCATCCAAGGCTGGATTTGAACCTTGGTCCCTGGCACTGTGAGGTAACAGGGCTAACCACTGTGCCATATAATGGTGCAATCATTTGCTGAGGTCATGTGCCACTTCTTCTGTATTGGCCATCCATCTGAAGTCACAAAGTCTGTGGTGTATTATTGAAAAATATATCTTTTTGTTTTTTTTTCTCTCTATTAGTTTTTTAATAAATATCTACAAATATTTAAGAAAAGCTTTGACAAAGATGAAATCTTGCCAACTCCACAGATGCTGTCAGACCTGCTGAGATTTTCCAACATTCTCTGTTTATGTTATTCTAATAAATATATTTTTGTTTTAGTTTACCTTTTATTATTTGCTGGTCTTTATCTGATGGTTATATCTCTCAAACTAAAATAGTTTAAAGGGTTAATTTCATCCAGCAATTAGACCATGTACTTTTAAATTAAATCAAGTCTAAATGTATAAATACAACCCTTTTTAAACTTCCATCTGGGTCAGTTGAATGGCATGTCTATGTGGAAAATTAAAAAAGCTGTATCTGTCCATCTTATTCTCCACCACCCCTAAGGAGTGCCCGAATAATTTAATGTTAATCAAAGCTATTTTTCAGTAAATTAGAAGTGCCAATATATAGAGTGCTTTCCTTGTATTTATTGCAACTTAATAGTCCTGGGCTTGTTATGCACTAGAGTTAAACAAGATTAGATCAATCACATTGAGTTTCAACATTACACAACGTAGATATGCAGCAGTTTAGACAGAGATACTGTATTTAATCCAACATGTATGAGTGTGCATACACAATGTATTCAGATTGGTACAGCAACAGCATTAGAAGATATGCTGCGCAGTTTGTAGAGGTTGATTAGTCATTCCCCACAAACCTAACTTTCAGCTGGAAATGAACATCATAACCACAAAATCTGAGATAAACGGTTTGAAATTTGTAAAATAAAGTGTAAGGGTAATTGAACAATATGCAACCATTTATAAGATTACCAGTCAAAAGAATGGGAGGGAGGGAGGGACAGGGGACGGGGAGAGGAGGGAATTCTCTGGGCCCGCTCGCTCCAATCGTGATGGCCCAGAGAATTGGAAGTCGGCGGAAAAGTAGGCTTTGCATCAGTATCCACCCCACACATGTTCAAAACCACAAATTTAAATATAATCATCAGGCTTGCAGCCCTTGCTGCAAATAGCTCTCGCTATTCACCCGCCTGCCCAGCGGGATCTGCAGTGGGCATGCTTTAATACAGGTCATCACAAGCAAGGACGTGCCATTTTTGCCCCTGAGGGTCGTGGAAGCATCACCAACCCTTCAGCAGTGAGAAGCACCTTCCCCTACCCCCTCTCACACCACACTATCTTTATTTCCCACGCCCCCCCCCCCATTGCTATCATGTTGGTCCATCATTATTTTCCCCTCCTCCCCACCAACCCCCCATTCCTTCCACATAGAGACACACTTGCAGCTGAGGTGATGCAGGCTGCTTTTACGTTACATGTATGCCTCTCCATTTTCTAATTACCTGTCTCTACAATTTATGATTGGGCTCAGATTGGGATGCCTTTAGTGACTTCCACCCTACCTCACTTCCTGCAGCTCAATGGCTCGATCAGAATGCATTTATTAGCATAAGATAACTCATGAATATATAAAGTTGTCTTTGAGACTTAAGAATATTCCAACTTCTTCAGTAAGAGGTTGAGAATTTGTTTTAAAAATCCACAATAATTCCCAGAACATTAAGTTTAAATTCGCAGTAAATGAACAAGAAAATAAATGAGCATAATTAATTTGAAACTTCAAAATTATAAAAAATCTGTTATCTTCAATGTAATAATTTAAATGTTTTTGCATTCTTAAAATTATCTGAATTTTTATAATTCGCTATGACATTATCTTTCAGAGAGAACTCATTGCATTATTATTGACACAATACTGAAAATTACAAGGAACTCTGCAAATCTGGCAGGCATCTTCTTGTGATTATAAATCAGGATGTGTGACTAGCTTATCAGGTTAATGCATTCCCAGTTAAGAAGCACCTAATATAATTTATATAGCACACCCAGGAGCAAACGCAGAGGGAAAATGAAGTCAATTTGTTAACATTTACAAAAGTCAGGTGAAACATATCACAAATTATCTGTTGAATGGTGGTACTTACTTATTCAATGCTGTTTACTTTTTTTATTGTTCTCCTTACTGATTATAATGGTCAGTGTTCAGACTTATGTTGTAAAGCTGGTTTGGAATTTATAGTCTATTCTGGAACTCTTCACCTCGTCACTACAATCACCAGGGAATAGGTTAAAATACTTTATAAATATATAATACAAAGCAAAACAACGGCTGACAACTTGTGGGTCATAGCTTTATAATAGATTTCTTCTTTCTGTTCCCATTTGTGGCAGACACACAATATGGTTTAAAATTCTAAACATGGTTTAGCAAGGTGACCATCAAGGGAGAAGTCTATTCTGACAAGACTGAGGAAGTCATGAACATTTATCATTGAACTGCTTTTCTTCTTCATCCGTGTCAAATCTCAACTGACACAAAAGATATTGTCACCAGAAACAAGGCAAAACAAGGGAACAATGGTGTCACATCTGAAGATTTCCATCATATTTGTCAAAGCAGATGTACCTAAGTAAACTGTAACAGAGAAGCAATCTGCAACTGAGTGCCATGCAGTGTGAAGCACAGACCCATGTGCGTGAAATCCTAGGGTTAAAGAAAATCTCAGTCATCTGTCTGAGCCTTAAACCAAACTTTCGCTGTACAGCATTTGAGTCAATCGTCATTTTTCATTCAGTTTCACCACTTGTATCCAAGTGTTCAGGCAGCCTCTACATGCAGCATACCCACCAGGGTTATTATCTAGACCAAAGGCACAAAGCTCATTGTAGCAGGCATGTAATTCTTTACAATGTATGCTGCATTAAATGTGTAGGGTTATCTATTCAACAGCTGACTGAGTCTGACTCTCTAGCTCTTCTCAACAACCGTGTAAGAGGCAATGACAATTGTACTACTTCATAACAGGCGCATGGAACTCTGACATACACTTCACAGCAACCAGTCATCTATATAAACCAATTTCAAGAGTAAAATTGCATGGTGCCTCCACTCAGTTATAAACACAATGATATCCACTCCAAACTGATAAATGTATTGTATTTCTCCAGAGCTTTAAAGAACAGGTTTTCTACATGTCAGCGGTCTGTTCCGCAAATTAGAGTTCTTGATGAACTGGACAGCAAATCTGAGTTTAAGCAAGAGCCAGAAAGGATCTGCTTCTGTTAATACCTTAAATAATGGGAACCAAATGATTAACACAGTTGTGTCTAGAGGCAATGCAAAGAACTGTTTTGTGCTTAATGCTACTTCTTTCTCCACAGATACGCACCAATGATGGCTGAAAGCAAAAACTGGTGCCGGGGAATAATAGAGCACTGAGAAACTACTTGACACCTCCTTAGCAATTAGCAAATTAATTACAGGATTGTCTCAGGGGATTTGACAAGGTTTTGTACATTTAAAACAAAACATAAGCTTCTATCACAAAATAACTTATTTTACATTAGCAACAGCAAAGCCATTAGTAACATGAAATACAATACAAATTGACATCTCCACTTTTAATTGAAAAATTTGCTTAAAAAATCAATTGAACACAGTGGCGATGATGGCTGAACAAAGAAAGGCAGGTGTAAAACTCATTATACTTATGCTTTCCACAAAATGGTAAGGACAGGAGTTACTCTATGCAAAAGCATATCTTATATCTGATATGATAAAGCCTATGAAGGTCACTGAACTGCTGATGATTTGCTCTGAAGGCAGGTTTTTGAATTCAATGGCTTCAGCCTACCTACTTTATCCACAGTTTTGAAGTCAAAACATCCTAACTATCAGAGTCAGATGAAAATTGGCATTGTTAATAGCTTATGGGGCAATACAACAGGAAACTTATTTCCTAACCTCTTTTCATTTTAGCCTGCATTTACAAAAATCTTGCATAGAATCCCATGAGTTAACTTATACTTCACGCCATCTGCTGAGTAGTTACATTGTATTATTTAGCACTTCAGAATTGTATCACTTTCCCAGCAGGAAACATCTAAAGTAAATTGTAATAAAATGTCTAACCAAATAGGTATTTTATTCTATTGCATTTTACATCAATTCTCACATATTAATAATGAGTTTTTGTGATATTTTTGTTGGTTCTCTCAAGTGTTAGGCTTGTAACTAGCATTTATTTTCCTCCATTATTCATTTAAGAATCTATATTTTATTACCATTTTCACAAATTCCCAAAGAAATCAAGCTGGAATTCTCCAGCCATTCATGCTGCTGGGATTCTTTGGTCCCTCCAGTGGCATACCCCCTGCCATGGGCTTCATGGGGGAATTCCCCTTGACAGCACAGGACCAAAGATCCCACACCAGCAAATGGCACGCTGCCTCCCGCTACCAAGAAAAATGCTGAAGGGAGGCCAGAAAATTTTGGCCAATAAATAAAAGTGGATTTCGAAATCAGAATTCAAAACGTTGGGATTGCACAAAGATATCGCACTAAAGGAGAGGGGGGAAAGAATGTGGCAAATAAATTAGAGGCGAGAGAGAGCGTGAGCCAAACAGTTAAAATAAATGGACGAAACAACATTAAACTTGCAACTAGCAACTATACAGAGTGTAAACTGCAGGAGGCAGCTAAATGTCACATTAGACATCAAAAACAATCAACTTAGATCACTGCATTTCTCAAAACTATTCTTCCTTCATTAGATAATGCATATTAAAAATTAATCATAATTGCAAGGCATTGTCTGATTGCACTAGAGGAAAGTGCCACAATTGTCATTAACTACCAGCCAATAAGCAGAGACATAACCCAAATTTAAGACTATTGCATTCCACTCTGAATAACCAAGTTGTGGTTTTACTGTTAATTGCGACAGCAATTGATAGAGAGCTAAGAACTCAATATGCTATAATTAAAGAACTAATTATGGCAGAGGAACTATCAACACTTATCAAGTTTTCAGTGGGCAAGTAACAATGTGATTTAGAAACTCACTCACTGCTCTAGAAATTAGACCTGTGGTCGTTTATCTCTTAGGCCTCATTTAAATTCTTCATGCTGATTTTCTGGCCATTCAAGACCAGAAATCAGCAGAATTTGCCAAAAGTCATACAGCTCAGAGATGGCAACTGAGACCAAGCTCATGGCCAGATCAATTGTTAGAAAGATGCAATTAATGTTTCGAGAGGGAACAGGAGGCAGCAAGTCCTCTGCAGAAGTCAAAACTTCTCTTGTGGACTCAGATAAGCAATCATGTCCTAACAAGATAAACAAACAAGAAGTTTAAATGCATAGTTTTGGGTGATTTTTCTCACCCTTGTCCAGGGAAACTTATTGCAGTTTTCTGTTTGAGACACCATGTTAACATTGTAGACTAATGTTGGCTGACATTATTGGGACCCAAATTCATATGTGAAAAGGATCCCACTGTCTTTGCCATCTCGTCAGTTGAGCAGGACATAATTCCAACTGGTCAGCTTCTGGAGGCTCCAGGGCAGGTAAGTAACCAAAGTACTTTCAACAACCAATGCCCAATTTTCACCAAAATGGTGGGGTTAAAATCATCCCCAAAGATTTCTTTTGATTCCTAATTCAAGAATGTTTTTACTTTAAGATCAAGTGCCGCTATATTTTTGCTGCAAGGCAATAAAAAACAATCCATGAAATAAATCTTTGAAGCTTTGTGTCCCAGTGCAATAACATGAAGAGACAAATTGATAAAATGGTCCTATTCCTCTTAGATTATTTGACACTAGTTAATGAATTACTGATAACACATTGGCATTGTTTGTGTTCTTGAAACTAATTATGAAAGCTCACTAGACAATTAATTACAAGGACAACTGATCATCACTTTTTTTTGAATAATGAAGTGTGCTTTATCTTAAAACGTACTTCATTAGTTTGACCAGTTGAGACAATGTATTTTATGAACGTGTAACAAATATTTAAAGAATCTATTGGGAAATTTGACATGTATTCACTTTTAAAACAGGAAATAATTTAAAATTGGAAACCAAAATAATGTCATGCAAGCAATGTTGCTACGTACAAAAGTAGAAATGTATTAATTTTTGAAATCTTTTGGTCTTTAATATTTTACACGCACATAAAAAAAATTATGATCTATAATGTACATTTGCAACATGAATGATTATATAGATAGCTTTATTGAACTATAATGGCAAGCAAATGGAAAAGATAATTCATCAAAAACATTATCTTCCCACGCTCAACATTTTTTAAACTTTACAAGTAGATAATCATGAACAAAACAATCATTTTCAATTGAAAATCTATCATTATTTACCTTCAGTAGCATGTTCTAAATGTTCTACTGGAAAAATACCTCACTTGCTTTTCTCTTGTCATCTTCCATATAGATGTGTTTTTTCCCCAAGGGGGCAAATAATCTTTATTTGACTTTTAGTAACTTGATTGTTTGTATTCATAACTCCACAATGAGATCCATGCAACTGTCTTCATAGAAAAATACACCATTTCAGTCTCTAAATGACGCAGTTAATTTTTTTTTCTTTACCTGGTCAATTCATTGGCATTGATAGAGGTTAATGATTTATATTTCATTCTTGGGTGAATTTATGTATGTTTTATTTCTTAATGAAAACTACGCAAAGTCTGTCAAAATATTGATGTCTCAGGAGAGCCACCCTTCCCAGATCAGAGTTTTATGGTGGCATAACTGCAAAGTCAATATATAATAAATGTAGGCTAGAGGGTACTGCTATTTGATCTGTACTAATGTTATAATAACAAGTGCAAGAAACAAGACACATGCAATAGCTCATCAGGCAATCTGAAAAGATCCATTTCCTTAAGCTGCAAAGCCTGTGCTCCTCTCTCTCAGATGTATAATAACAGCCTTTCAAACCTGCCAGAATCCATACTTCACTCTTCATTCCACGAGGTAAGATACCAAAACTATTCCTGCTGTGAAACAGTATTCCTGCTCCATATTAAAGTAAGTTTTTAAAAAAGAGAAAACATATCTGTTCATTTGAGGTCTTTAGTGATCATTTTAAAGATTGCCAGTTTGGTCACAGTATACCCAGAGAACTTGAATGGAAACTGGACAGAGCAGGAACCATTTTATTCCCCCCGCGCATACATTACAGGCACATTTGAAGTCTGGCACATGTAAAGTAGGTTAGTGATTTTTTGTCATCCATCCTGCACTACCATCGAAGGCTAATTTCACCCTCCATGGATTCATACATATCTCTATGAATTGAGGCCTGTGTTTGCCCAACTGCAGGTTGTACAATCTCAGCAGCTGAGGGGACATCTTGGCAACGCACTGTTTCTTCTACATCTGCAATCATTGTGGAGAAGAAAGATGTGACTATGTTATCATTCTGAGCAACAGCAACACCATCAGTCCTCACTCCGTACCTGCCTTACCATTGGGAAATTCTCATCATTCCCACGGATTTACAAGATAGAACCTAATGGCACAGCTGAAATTATTGAAGCCTCTATCTCCAACTCTTCTGATGCAATGGCCAAACTTCTCCAGCCAGGAGAAAGCAACCTGTTCCTCAGTAAAGCCCAAGCAGGCAAGAGTTGGGATTCTCTTGTAGTGTTCTCTCCCTTGTAATGCACAGTCTTCTCCAAAATAGGGTAAAGACTTGCACAGATTGGCAGATAGACAAATAGGGATAACTACACATCAGCAATAAGCTGAAAGTGTGATTACATGAACATGAAGCAAGTAGTTTCAGTAGATGAAAGGATCAAAATCATTTGTAGCACGTATGTTTCCACCCAGTAGTGGGCATGAAGAAAGACTTCCATTCATTTGGGACCTTACACAACACCAGGATATCCCAAAGTGCCTTACAGCCAATGAAGTGGTCAGTGTAGTACCAAATGTGTTGTGATGTTCCTAGCCTGCCACGCTGGTCCCAGAGTGGGCAGGAATCCACTACTTATTCAAAAGGCCTTTTTTAAATGTCATTAGTGGGCTTGAAGCCCAATTCAAATCCCTCCCGCCAATCACCCATCTCCACAGTGGGATCTGCACTGGATGGGCTTTGGTGCTGGTCCTGACAATCATGGACCTGGCGTGTTGGACCCTGAGGGGGGATCAAGGAGGCAAGTGCAGTGCCCATGTGGCCCCTGCAGCTGTCAGGTTTGCCAGGGTGAGAAGGGGCAGTCTAGCTACTGGACTCCCATCCTGGGGAAGAGTGACGAGGTCAATCCCTTGACCCTAGCCCAAGCACACACAACCCTTCATCAGGCAGTCACTCTTGGGGGACCCTTCTTCTGTGGCCCAGCAATGGCAGAGGGCAGATGGGTCCTGCATCAACGTCCTTGAACCCCTCAGGATCCAATGAATTTTTTATTGTTTATGTCTCTAATTCAATCCAATCAAAGTCCAATTCAGAGTCTCAGCAAGTGAGACATTCCCAAGCTAAGCTGACAAGACAGGGTCCTCACCTCTTGCCTTGGACTTGGTCTACATGATTCAAGCTGATTGGAGCAGGCATTGCACCTCCTCCAGGGCTTGATCTCATTTGCATCTTAGTCAAAAGGCTGAGATGCCACTTTTAAAAATTGCTTCAAATAAAGCTGAAATGTAACCTAATAACTTCAACCAAGCACAGCATGTCGATACTACACCTGTTCCTAGCTAAACACTGAGAAGAGCTCCACTCAAACAGATTATGGATGAAATTGTGAGAAAGAAAATCCATAATTTTAGATCCTCAAGAAGTTGACAATATATTAGGCTCAGATTATTTTCCTCATATGTAGGGGACGATTTTCCCAAAAGTGCTGAATTGGCAGGAAAACTGTTCTAGAACATGACCATTTTTTCAGTGCAACTTCAGACCTGAATCTCCGCACTCTGTGCAATGCAGAGGTCCCAATCGTGAATATTATTAAAAACCCAGGGGGACGGGGCCTATTTACGTCAGAGTCTGACAGTTCTGGAACTGGCAGTGTCCCCGATCTGCCAGTTTCCCCATTTGTTGGTCAGCTTGATCTCTGGTCAGCCCGGAACCCCCGCAGTGCTGCCCCTCTAGCACCTCCCTTACAGCCCGATCGTGGTCCCCACAACAATTCCCAGGCCAGCCCTGACCCCACCCCGCCCTGCCTTGGAGCGCCCCAATGTCCAGCCCAACCACCGCCCAGTAGTGTCAATCCCCCCATCCTCCCTCACCCCACCCCTCGTTGCCACTCCTCCCAGGTCAGACCTGCACCTCCTCCCCTCCTCCCCCCTCAGCCTGCCCCAAAAGCTAGCCTCCCTCCAACCCAGACCAATCACAATGCAGAGTGGCAGCAGGACCCTCAACCCCACCAATCACTCCTAGGCCCCACCCACAATAGGCCCTGCCCCGTTGGCACTGCCTGATGCCTGCTGAGCAGTGTCAAGGTGCCCCCTGGGTATGGGCACTTTGCCCCTTGGGTAGTGCCGGGAACACAGGTTGGCACTGCCAGGATGCCCATGACCGGGGGCATCATCCTGTCCTGCCAACCCCCTGGAGGAGCCCCAATTGCCCTCTCCTCATTCCAGCAGGGTCTCACGCTGGTTCCCCGAACATGAGGAGCTACTCTAAACCCTGCCGGAATGAAGTACTCCTGGCAGGATGGGAGGTGCTATTGATCCCAGCAAGTTCTGCGCCAGGCCCGATAATCACATTTAAAATATATGTAAGGCATATTCAAATGACTTATCTCACTTCCCGCCAGACTTCTGTGCTTTCCCAGCGGCATCATGTTCTTCCAGTTAGGAGATGCACACAGGTTGTAAAAGCTCGTGGGGAACTCGCAAAATGGCCAATACGTGTATCTCCCAACCCAACCCGCCAGAAAGATTGCGGGTCGCAATGGAAGAATGGGGCCCCTAATGTTTTTCACATTTTAACAGAAACCAGCCTCTGGTGGAATATTTGAAATCTTCCATGTAGTTTATAGTACAATCTGATACAGAAATATGATTCTGCCACCAGTATACAAAATTAATTCCCGATGATAAAAACTGCAGATCCATGATTCTCATTCAGATTCACTTGAAGGATAAAATATAATCAGTGGATTAAACTCATAGAATCCCTATAGTACAGAAGGAGACCATTTGGCCTATTGTGTCTGTACCAAGCACAACCCCACCCAGGCCGACTCTCATAACCCCACACATTTACCTTGCTAATGCTAGGGTCAATTTAGCATGGCTAATCAACCTAACCCGCACAACTTTAGATTGTGGGAGGAAAATGGAGCATCCGGAGGTAATGCATGCCGACATGGGGAGAAAGTGCAAACTCCAAACAGGTAGTGACCCGAAGCCAGAATTGAACATGGGACTCTGGCATTATGAAGCAGCAGTGCTAACCACTGTGTCACCGTGCCGCCCAAATCTGCACTAATTCTTTGGGTATAATACTTGAAGAAGGAGCTCCTTACTTTAGGAATGCCATCTCGTTTTTCAAATCCTTCTGAATGTTTTTTATTCACAAAACTGATTCAGGTTCTAAGCAAAATACTTAGAATAATGGAGCCAATGTGTATTTCTTTACATGATCCAGGTATGGAATGGATGATATTTTTATTTTGCTTGTGAGTAAACAATTAGTCATTGTCCAGTGCACACACTTGACAGATAACGAAGACCTGGATCATGAAAGCATATTTTATCATTCTTTGTATTTCCTTTCTCACAATTCTGGTACTTGATATTAACTCTCAATTTACAGTAACCGCCACGATTTGCAAATGCTAGAGTTACTCCAGTAGCTATGAAATTGTTTCATTTTCATTGTGACAGCATCAGCTGATACTTTCAGTGCAAAGTTCTTTCACCCTGTTCTTTAGGTCTGAGGGCCACAGTTTGCAGTATACCTTATTGCAAACCAGGTGGGTAAGAAATACATGTCCCCCCACCTCATTTTCACAAATGTGTTTTGAAAGTTTAAAGTTTATTTATTAGTGTCACAAGTAGGCTTACATTAACACTGCAATGAAGTTACTATGAAAATCCCCTAGTCGCCACACTCTGGCACCTGTTGAGGGATACACTGAGGGAGAATTTAGCATGGCCAATGGACCTAACCAGCATGTCTTTCGGACTGTGGGAGGAAACTGGAACACCCAAAGGAAAGTCACATAGACGCAGGGAAAATGTGTAGACTCCGCTCAGACAGTGACCCAAGCCAGGAATTAAAGCAGGTCCCTGGCAATGTGAGGCAGCATTGCTAACCATGTCACCCATGTTAACAGCATTCTCCTTCAACCACTTTGTTCTTGTATTAACAGTTTGAGTGCCATGCTAGGCTACTTCAGAGAATATTTGAGAATGATCGCATTGGTGGAGTCACATTGAGATTGAACTAGATAGGTAAGGTCTTCCTTCTGTAAAAGACATTAATGAATCAGTTGCGATTTTACATTCATCTGATAGCATCACGGGGCAGTTCAGGATGGGGGTCTCAGCAAAGTGGGTGAGTGGGTATGGGAGTGGAGGCAGGGAGAGAGTTCAAGATGAGAGAATGACCTTTCGTGGAAGTGCCTCTGATTGGCTCAGATTGCCTACAAAGGATATCCCCCTTTGCCTGACAGCTGCTTGCACAGTAAAGGCTGCTGGTCCGCATAAGAACATAAGAACCAGGAGCAGGAATAGGCCATCTCGGCCCCTCGAGTCTGATCTGCCATTCAATAAGATCATGGCTGATCTTTTCATGGACTCAGCTCCGTTTACCTGATTGTTCACCATAATCCTTAATTCCTTTATTGTTTAAAAATCTATCTCATTGAATGAGGTTGCCTTAACTGCTTCACTGGGCAGGAAATGCCACAGATTCACAACCCTTTGGGTGAAGAAGTTCCTCCTCAACTCAGTCCTAAGTCTGCTCCCCTTATTATGAGACTACGCCCCTAGTTCTAGTTTCACCCCACCCCCCCCCGCCACCCCACAGTGGAAAAAACCTCTCTGCTTCTACCTTTATATTTTCCCTTCAAAATTTTGTGTTTCTAGAAGATTCCCCCCTCACTCTTCTAAATTCCAATGCGTATAGTCCCAGTCTACTCAATCTCTACTCGTAAACCAACCCTCTCAACTCCAGAATTAATCTAGTGAATCTTCTCTGCATCCCCTCCTGTGCCAGGACATCCTTTCCCAAGAAAGGAGAACAAAACTGTACATAGCTCTCCAGGTGTTGCTTCACCAGCACCTTATAAAGCTATGTGTGGGTTATGTGTAGGTATTTGGCCAGAGCAATAAAAGCGACATGTCATGTTAATGCCCAGACTACCACCCTTGATTTCCCAGCCTTCCATGAGCAGTGTTGGGAATGTGACAGGGTGACGAGTGTCAGGGATTGTAAGGTGTGGTGAGCATTGTCATCAGGGAGAGTAAGAGGGAGTTCAGCATTGTTAGAGGCTGGAGGTGTTGGTGGGGGGGGTGGCGGAGAGTATTGTTGGAGGGTGTGGGACGTGGTGAGCATTGTTGGAGGGTGTGGGAGGGGTGAGCATTGTTGGAGGGTGTAGGAGGGATGAGCATTGTTGGAGGGTGAGGGGGGTTCGCATTGTTGGAGTGTGGGGAGGTGAGTGAATATTGTTGGAGGGTGAGAGGAGTGTGATTATTGTTGGAGTGTCGGAGGGAGTGAGGATTGTTGGATGGTGAGGGGGTGTGAGCATTATTGGAGGGTGAAGGGGATGAGTGAGTATTGTTGGAGGGTGAGAGGGGTGAGAATTGTTGAAGGGTGAGGGGGCATGAGCATTGTTGAAGGGTGAAGGAGGTGAGTGAGTATTGTTGGCGGGTGAGAGGGGTGAGCATTGTTGGAGGGTGAGAGGGTATGAGTATTGTTGGAGGGTGAGGGGGTTGTGTGAATATTGTTGGAGGGTGAGAGGAGTGAGCATTTTTGGAGGGTGGGGGGGTGAGTGAGTATTATTGGAGGGTGAGAGGGGTGAGCATTGTTGGAGGGTGAGTGAGTGTGAGCTTTGTTGGTGGGTGAGGGGGGTGTGAGCAATGTTGGAGGGTGAGAGGGGTGAGCAATTGTTAGAGGGTGAGGGGGGGTGAGCATTGTTGGAGGGTGAGAGGGGTGAGCAATTGCTGGAGAGTGCTGGAGGGTGAGCATTGTCAGTGGGTATGGGAGGGGGTCAGCATTGTCATTGAATGTGGGAGGGGTGAGCATTGTCTGAGTGCGGGAGAGGGATCATTGTCAACGAGTTCAGGGGAGGGGATGAGCATTGTCAGTGAGGGTGGGGCTGGTGAGCATTGTCAGTGAGGGTGGGGGGGTGAGCATTGTCAGTGAGTGTGGGGGGGGTGAGCATTGTCAGTGAGTGTGGGGGGGGTGAGCATTGTCAGTGAGTGTGGGGGGGGGTGAGCATTGTCAGTGAGTGTGGGGGGGGGGTGAGCATTGTCAGTGAGTGTGGGGGGGGGTGTGAGCATTGTCAGTGAGTTTGGGGGTGAACATTGTCAGTGAGTGTGGGGGGGGTGAGCATTGTCAGTGAGTGTGGGGGGTGTGAGCATTGTCAGTGAGTGTGGGGGGGGTGAGCATTGTCAGTGAGTGTGGGGGGGGGTGAGCATTGTCAGTGAGTGTGGGGGGGGGTGAGCATTGTCAGTGAGTGTGGGGGGGGGTGAGCATTGTCAGTGAGTGTGGGGGGGGGTGAGCATTGTCAGTGAGTGTGGGGGGGGGTGAGCATTGTCAGTGAGTGTGGGGGGTGTGAGCATTGTCAGTGAGTGCAGGGGGTGTGAGCATTTTCATTGTTTGTGTGGGGGGTAAATTCTCAGTGAGTGTGGGGGCGGTGATCATTGTCAGTGAGTGCGGGAGGGGTGAGCTTTGTCAGTGAGTGTGGAGGGGTGTGAGCATTGTCAGTGAGTGTGGGGGGGGGTTAGCATTGTCAGTGAGTGTGGGGGGTGTGAGCATTGTCAGTGAGTGTGGGGGGTGTGAGCATTGTCAGTGAGTGTGGGGGGGGGGTGAGCATTGTCAGTGAGTGTGGGGGGGGTGAGCATTGTCAGTGAGTGTGGGGGGTGTGAGCATTGTCAGTGAGTGTGGGGGGTGTGAGCATTGTCAGTGAGTGTGGGGGGTGTGAGCATTGTCAGTGAGTGTGGGGGGGTGTGAGCATTGTCAGTGAGTGTGGGGGGTGTGAGCATTGTCAGTGAGTGTGGGGGGTGTGAGCATTGTCAGTGAGTGTGGGGGGGGGTGAGCATTGTCAGTGAGTGTGGGGGTATTGAGCATTGTCAGTGAGTGTGGGGGTGGGGTGAGCATTGTCAGTGAGTGCAGGGGGTGTGAGCATTTTCATTGTTTGTGTGGGGGGTAAATTCTCAGTGAGTGTGGGGGCGGTGATCATTGTCAGTGAGTGCGGGAGGGGTGAGCTTTGTCAGTGAGTGTGGAGGGGTGTGAGCATTGTCAGTGAGTGTAGGGGGGTGTTAGCATTGTCAGTGTTTGTGGGGGGGTATGCATTGTCAGTGATTGGAAGTGGGGTGAGCATTGTCAGTGAATGTGGGGGATGAGCATTGTCAGTGAGTGTGGGGGGTGGGGGGGTGGCACTGTCGGTGACTGTGGGGATGGGTTAACATTGTAGGTGAGTGTGGGTGGGGTGAGCATTGTCAGTGAGTCTGGGAGAGAGGTATTGTCAGTGAGTGTGAGTGGGGGTGGCATTGTCAGTGAATGTGGGGGGGCGGTGGTGAGCATTCTCAGTGAGTGTGAGTGGGGGTGGCATTGTCAGTGAGGGTGGGGGTGGTGAGCATTGTCAGTGAGTGTGGGTGGGGGTGGCTTTGTCAGTGAATGTGGGGGGGCGGTGGTGAGCATTCTCAGTGAGTGTGGGGTGGTGAGCATTGTCTGTGTGTGTGGGGGGTGAACATTGTCAGTGAATGTGGGGGGGTGTGAGCATTGTCAGTGAGTGTGGAGGGGTGTGAGTTTTGTAAGTGAGTGTGGGGGTAAGCATTGTCAGTGAGTGTGGAGGGGTGTGAGTTTTGTAAGTGAGTGTGGGGGTAAGCGTTGTCAGTGAGTGTGGAGGGGTGTGAGTTTTGTAAGTGACTGTGGGGGTAAGCATTGTCAGTGAGTGTGGGGTTGAGCGTTTTCTGTGAGTGTGAGGGGGTGAGCATTGTCAGTGAGAGCGGGAGGTTGAGCATTGTCAGACAATGTGGGAGGAGGGGGGAGCATTGTCAGAGAGTGTGGAGGGGTGTGAGTTTTGTAAGTGACTGTGGGGGTAAGCATTGTCAGTGAGTGTGGGGGTTGAGCGTTTTCTGTGAGTGTGAGGGGGTGAGCATTGTCAGTGAGAGCGGGAGGTTGAGCATTGTCAGACAATGTGGGAGGAGGGGTGAGCATTGTCAGAGAGTGTGGGGGCACTGAGCATTGTCAGTGAGTGTGGGGGAGGTTGAGCATTGTCAGAGAGTGTGAGGGGCACTGAGCATTGTCAGTGAGTGTGGGGGAGGTTGAGCATTGTCAGAGAGTGTGGGGGGCACTGAGCATTGTCAGAGAGTGTGGGGGGCACTGAGCATTGTCAGAGAGTGTGGGGGGCACTGAGCATTGTCAGTGAGTGTGGGAGAGGTTGAGCATTGTCAGAGTGTGGGAGAGGTTGAGCATTGTCAGAGAGTCTGGGGGGTGCTGAGCATTGTCAGTGAGTGTGGGAGATGAGCATTGTCAGTGAGTGGGGGGGAGGTTGAGCAGTCAGTGAGCATAGTGGGTGGGTTAGCATTGTCAGTGACAATGTGGGGTAGTGGACCACTGTCAGTGAATCTGGGGGATTAACATTGTCAGTGAGTGTGAGAGATGAGCATTGTCAGTGAGTGTGGGGGTGGGGGGGTTTGAATATTGTCTGTGAGCGGGGGGCGGGTGAGCATTGTCAGACAATGTTTGGGGGAGAGGTGAGCATTGTCAGTGAGTGTGGGAGTGTGCTGAGCATTGTCAGTGAGCGTGGGGGGTGAGCATTGTTAGTGTAGGGGGGTGAGGATTGTCAGTGAGTGTGGGGGGGGTGGGCATTGTTAGTGTAGGGGGGTGAGGATTATCAGTGAGTGTGGGGGAGTGGGCATTGTTAGTGTAGGGGGGTGAGGATTATCAGTGAGTGTGGGGGGTGAGCATTGTTAGTGTAGGGGGGTGAGGATTATCAGTGAGTGTGGGGGGTGGGCATTGTTAGTGTAGGGGGGTGAGGATTATCAGTGAGTGTGGGGGGGTGAGCATTGTTAGTGTAGGGGGGTGAGGATTATCAGTGAGTGTGGGGGGTGGGCATTGTTAGTGTAGGGGGGTGAGGATTATCAGTGAGTGTGGGGGGGTGAGCATTGTTAGTGTAGGGGGGTGAGGATTATCAGTGAGTGTGGGGGGTGAGCATTGTTAGTGTAGGGGGGTGAGGATTGTCAGTGAGTGTGGGGGGGTGGGCATTGTTAGTGTAGGGGGGTGAGGATTATCAGTGAGTGTGGGGGGGTGGGCATTGTTAGTGTAGGGGGGTAAGGATTAGAACATAGAACATAGAACATTACAGCGCAGAACAGGCCCTTCGGCCCACGATGTTGCGCCGACCAATTAAAAAAGCAATGACCCTCTAACCTAAACCAATCCCTTTCCATCCATAAACCTATCCACGGACCTCTTAAACGCCCCCAAACTAGGCACATCTACAACTGCAGCAGGCAGGGCATTCCAATCCCTCACCACCCTCTGGGTAAAGAACCTACCTCTGACATCCGTCCTATAACTACCACCCCTTAATTTAAAGCTATGCCCCCTCGTGCTAGCTTTCTCCATCCGAGGAAAAAGGCTATCACTGTCCACCCTATCTAAACCTCTAATCATCTTATATGTTTCAATAAGGTCCCCTCTTAGCCGCCTTCTTTCTAACGAAAACAACCCCAAATCCCTCAGTCTCTCCTCATAGGACCTCCCCTCCATACCAGGCAACATCCTGGTAAACCTCCTCTGCACCCTCTCCAATGCCTCCACATCCTTCCTGTAATGTGGGGACCAGAACTGCACACAGTACTCCAAGTGCGGACGCACCAGAGTTTTGTACAGTTGCAAGGGGGGAGGGGTGAGCATTGTCAGTGAGGGTGGGTGGGGGGAGACTTGTCAGTGAGTGTGGGGGGTGTGAGCATTGTTAGTGTAGGGGGGTGAGGATTGTCAGTGGGTGTGGGGGGGTGAGCATTGTTAGTGTAGGGGTGTGAGGATTGTCAGTGAGTGTGGGAGGGTGAGTATTGTCAGTGAGGGTGGGGGTGAGCATTGTCAGTGGGGGTGGGGGGGTGGTGAGCATTGTCAATGAGGATGGGAGGGGTGAGCATTGTCAGTGAGGGTGGGTGGGGGGAGACTTGTCAGTGAGTGTGGGGGGTGGGTGGTATTGTCAGTGGGTTCAGGGGTGAGCATTGTTAGTGAGTGTGGGGGGGGTAAACATTGTCAGTGAGTTGGGGAGGGAAGCATTGTCGCTGAGTGTGGGGGAGTGAGCATTTTCAGTGAGTGTGGGGAGGGTGAGCAGTATAACACAGTGCCCAGTGTGAGCACACTGGGGCATTTTCAGTGAGAGTGGGGGTGCAGGCGGCGGGGGGGGGGGGCGGTAATATTGTCAGTGAGTGTTTGGGATGTAAGCATTGTCTGTGCTTTTGGGGAGTTGGTGAGCATTGACAGTGAGTGCAGGGTGTGAGCAGTGTGAGTGAGTAGGGGTGGGTGAATATTGTCAGTGAGTGTGGGGGGAGCATTGTCAGTGAGAGTAGGGGAGTAAGCCTTGTCAGTGAGCATGAGGGGTTGCGGGTGGCAATATCAGTGACTGTGGGAATGGGGTAGCATTGCCAGTGTGTGTGAGGGGAATGTGCATTGTCAGTGAGTGTGGGGGATGAGTATTGTCAATGAGTGTGGAGGGGTAAGCATTGTCAGTGAGTTTGGGGGTGTGAGCATTGTCAGTGAGTTGGGGGGGGGTTAGCATTGTCAGTGTGTGTGGGGGGGGTATTAGCATTGTCAGTGTGTGTGGGGGGGGTTAGCATTGTCAGTGTGTGTTGAGGGATGTGCATTGTCAGTGATTGCGTATGGGGTGAGCATTGTCATTGTGTGGGGCGGGTGAGCATTGTCATTGTGTAGGGACGTGGTGAGCATTGTCAGTGAGTGTGGGGGAATGAGCATTGTCAGTGAGTGTGGGGGAATGAGCATTGTCAGTGAGTGTGGGGGTGGTGACACTGTCAGTAACTGTGGGGATGGGTTAGCATTGTCAATGTTTGTGGGGAGATGAGCATTTCAGTGAATATAGGTGGTGAGCATTGTCAGTGAGTGTGGGGGGTGAGCATTATCAGTGAGGGTTGGGGGGGTGAGTATTGTTAGTGAGCATGGGCAGGGTGAGCCTTGTCAGTGAGCTTGTGTGGGGGTGGCATTGTCAGTGAGTGTGGGGGGTGAACATTGTCAGTGAATATGGGGGTGTGAACATTGTCAGTGAATGTGTGGGGGGGGGGTGTTAGCATTGTTGGTGTGTATGGGGGGATGTGCATTGTCAGTGATTGCAGGTGGGGTGAGCATTGTCATTGTGTGGGACGGGTGAGCATTGTCATTGTGTGGGGATGTGGTGAGCATTGTCAGTGAGTATGTGTTGGGGGGTAGTATTGTCAGTGAGTGTGGGGAGACTGAGCATTATAAGTGAGTGTGCGGGTGGGGCATTTTCAGTGAGAGTCGGGGGGAACATTGTCAGTGATTGTGAGGGGTGCTGAGCATTGTGAGTGAGTGGGGGTCGGGTGAGCATTGTCAGTGAGTGTGGGGGGGGTTGGTGTGACACTGTCAGTGACTGTGGGGACGAGTTAGCATTGTCAATGTCTGTGGGAGGATGAGCATTTCAGTGAGTATGGGAGGTGATCATTGTCAGTGAGGGTGGAGGGGGTGAGCATTGTCAGTGAGGGTGGAGGGGTGTGAGCATTATCAGTGAGGGTTGGGGGGGGTGAGTATTGTCAGTGAGGGTGGAGGGGTGTGAGCATTGTCAGTGAGGGTTGGGGGGGTGAGTATTGTCAGTGAGGGTGGAGGGTGTGAGCATTGTCAGTGAGGGTGGAGGGGTGTGAGCATTATCAGTGAGGGTTGGGGGGGTGAGTATTGTCAGTGAGCATGGGCAGGGTGAACCTTGTCAGTGAGCATGTGTGGGGATGGCATTGTCAGTGAGTGTGGGGGGTGGTGAGCATTGTCAGTGAGTGTGGGGGGTGGTGAGCATTGTCAGTGAGTGTGGGGATGAGCATTGTCAGTGAGTGTGGGGATGAGCATTGTCAGTGAGTGCAGGGGATGGGGATCATTGTCAGTGAGTGTGAGGGGTTGAGCATTGTCAGTGAGTGTGGGGGGAGTGAGCACTGTCAGTGAGTGTGTGGGGGGGGGCATGAGAGCACTGTCAGTGAGTGTGGGAGGGTAAATATTGTCAGTGAGCGCATGGGGGGTTAGCATTGTCAGTGAGTGTGGGTGGGATGGACCACTGTCAGTGAGTGTGGGGATTAACATTGTCAGTGAGCGTGGGGGGGGGGGGAGTGGGGATGAGCATTATCAGTGAGTGTGGGGAGGGTGAGCATTATCAGTGAGTGTGAGTGTGGGGTTTGAGCATTGTCTGTGAGTGTTGGGGGGGTGAGCATTGTCTGTGAGGGTGGGGGGGGTGAGCATTGCCTGTGGGTATGGGGGTGGGGTGAGCATTGCCTGTGAGTGTTGGGGGGGTGAGCATTGTCTGTGAGGGTGGGGGGGTGAGCATTGTCTGTGAGGGTGGGGGGGTGAGCATTGCCTGTGAGTATGGGGGTGGGGTGAGCATTGTCTGTGAGTGTGGGGGGGTGAGCATTGTCTGTGGGTATGGGGGGGTGAGCATTGTCTGTGAGTATGGGGGGGTGAGCATTGTCTGTGAGTGTGGGGGGGTGAGCATTGTCTGTGAGTATGGGGGGGGTGAGCATTGTCTGTGAGTGTGGGGGGGTGAGCATTATCAATGAGTGTGTGGGGGGGGTGAGCATTGTCTGTGAGTGTGGGGGGGTGAGCATTATCAATGAGTGTGTGGGGGGGTGAGCATTGTCTGTGAGTGTGGGGGGTGAGCATTATCAATGAGTGTGTGGGGGGGGTGAGCATTGTCTGTGAGTGTGGGGGTTTGAGCATTGTCAGTGAGTGTGGGAGGGGTGAACATTGTCAGTGAGTGTGGGGGTTTGAGCATTGTCAGTGAGTGTGGGAGGGGTGAACATTGTCAGTGAGTGTGGGGGTTTGAGCATTGTCAGTGAGTGTGTGGGGGGGGGTGAGCATTGTCAATGAGTGTGGGGGGTGGTGTTTGAGCATTCTCAGTAAGTATGGGGGCATTGAGCATTGTTAGTGAGAGTGGGAGGAGGGCATTGTCAGTGAGTGTGGGGGGGTGGTGTTTGAGCATTGTCAGTGAGTCTGGGGGGGGTGAGCATTGTTAGTGAGAGTGGGAGGAGGGCATTGTCAGTGAGTCTGGGGGGGTGAGCATTGTCAGTGAGTGTGTTGGGGGGTTGAGCACTGTCAGTGAGTGTGTTGGGGGGGGTGAGCATTGTCAGTGGGTGTGTGGGGGGTGAGCATTGTCAGTGGCTGTGGGGGGGTGGACCACGGTCAGTGAATCTGAGGGATTAACATTATCAGTGAGTGCGAGGTGGGGTGAGCATTGTCAGTGGGCGCAGGGGCTGATGGGGTGAGCATTGTTAGTGAGTGTGAGGCATTAGCATTGTCAGTGAGTGTATGGGGGGGTGAGCATAGTAAAAAGTCTGACAACACCAGGTTTTAGTCCAACCGATTTATTTGATAATAGACTCACAAGCTTTCGGGGTTAGCCCCTTCGTCAGGTGAAGCATTGTCAGAGAGTTTGTGGGGGTGAGCATTGTCAGTGAGTGTGGGGGGGTGAGCATTGTCAGTGCACACGGGGTGGGTTGAGCATTAGAACATATAACATAGAAAAACTACAGCACAAACAGGCCCTTCGGCCCACAAGTTGCGCTGATCATATCCCTACCTACTAGGCTTACCTATAACCCTCAATCCTATTAGATCCCATGTACTCATCCAGAAGTCTTTTAAAAGACCCCAATGAGTTTGCCTCCACCACCACCGATGGCAGCCGATTCCACTCACCCACCACCCTCTGAGTGAAAAACTTACGCCTGACCTCCTCTAATCCTCATTGTCAGTGATTGTGGGGGTGGGGAGAATGAGTATTGTCAATGAGTGCCAAGGGAGTGAGCATTGCCTGTGAGTGTGGAGGGGTGAACATTGTCAGTGAGTGTGGCAGGGGAGCATTGTCAGTGACTGTGTGGGGGAGACAGTATTGTCAGTGAGTATCCAGGTGGGGGCGGGGGGTGTGGGGGGGGTGGGGGTTTGGTAAGGAGGGCAGGGTGAGGTGAGCATTGTGATTGAGTATCGGGTGGATTGGGGGTGAGCATTGTTAGTGAGTTTGGGGGGGAGTGGCGGGGAGCTCTGTCAGTGAGTGCTGTGGTGGGGGTTTGAGCATTGTCATTACGTGTGGGCGGTTGGTGACCATTGTCAGTGAACCTTTGCCAGTTAGCATCCTCAATTATTTGAGGGTTGGACAAGGAGCGAAACCCCTATTCTTCTTCAATCAGCGCAGGTTTCAATCCCTGGTTAGTTTTATCCTGAACCATATTTTAGCCATCCAACCAACTGTGATAACTGGACCCCACTTTCGTTGAGATCTTTCAAATAAGGGGATAAATCTTACCAGCGCTGAGATCTTTCATCGGTACACAAATGTTTCTGAGAGCAGTTGAATCTGAGACCAAGAGGACCAGAACTCAATCTCCAGCCAGTGCTGTGTTAACGGATCTCAGCACGGTTGACAGAAGGGTGACTTCACCAAACATGTCATGATATTGTCAGACTACTGAGGTATTATTTTCCTGGTTGGCCCTTGATGGAAGTATGCATACACACATGGGAGGTGAAGGCAAGATCGGACCTGCCCGTGATGCCCCAGCAGTCAAACAGTTTAGCATGATTTTCTGTTAAAGAATCATTCCCTTAGCAGAAGAGAGAAAAGAATGAGAACAAATAGATGAGAGCAAAAGAAAACCTTGACTATTCCTATTTTTAAAAGAACAAAATGGTTAAACTTTTGCCAATGCACACTAGATTTGATCTGCCTTGCACTGGAAGATCACAGCTCTGTTTCTTCAAACCTGCGCGTGTGCTGGACTGTATCAAATTAGAATTTGATGCATGTGCTGTGCTTTACAGCTGGACAGGACCATTTACAATAGCCTGATTCCAATCCATTTATTTTAGAGGCAGATTTAAGCTGGAGGTGGGAGTTTTACTGGATGCTAAACATCAGAATAAATAAATTCAAAACATCTGTGCACCTGAACCTATAACTGATGCGTAAAAGGCTACAGTATATTTACTGAACCATTTTTGTCATGGATTATTAAGATTTTCAGTTATAATTATATTTTATCTCCCATTCACAAAGCTTTCTTCGAAATCTAGCGTTCTTGTTTCCTGCTAAACAAAGATACTGAAAATTAATTCTATTTGTTTTAGTTTTAATATCTGCAACAATTAAGCCAATGAAAATGTATTGCTCTAGTCATGTAATGAAAAAAGCATGATGAGTTGAAACTGAGGGTAAGAATTAAGCCAATCAATTTGCAAAGAGGATGCATTTATTTCATACATTTTGTACATTGCAATTAGATAACCACATTTATGATTAAATTATACCTTCGTGTAAATCCTAAGCAGCACAATCTTTCTAACACGCTGCTAGTCATTCAGTGAGAAAGGTAAAAATAACAGCTGAGTTATAAACTAGTGGTCTGTAGTGATGACATCATAAATTATTTAAAAAGGGCATATTCAGTATGACCATAAAGCCATCAATCATAACAGATGCTGATGACAAAAAACAGCTTCAGTCACTTCCTATCAACACTGAGAACAATTCTATCTTGCAGGTGGCTGTGAAGTGCCAGGGTGACCCAATGTCACTTGCATTGTGTCTCTACCCTTTGAACACTGAGACTAGTCCTTCTCAATCTTAGAATCGAATGAGTAAATAAATTCTCAGCTCACCCACATATTCTTTCAGAGTACACACTTCAATTTCTCTAACAATGGGAAAAACAGAAAAGCAAAAAAATCCCTTTAAGAGTATGGATGAATTTTTTATAGAATGCGAGGATTGAGCTACAAAAAGTTTTTTTTTGTGCCTGTGTTTGTAATGGTCAGAGTCACAGCACTCAGAGGGATCTCTAGGGATTTGGTGTTTTTAAATACAATTTGTTAACCTCCAGATGTTCAGTCTATAAGTCACATTATTCCTTTTATTGGAAAAAACATAAATACTCTCATGTATTCAAGAATCAGTATGTGATCTACTGAATTGACTCAAAATGTTGTGTTTTTTTGTGTATTTTGACCTTATTTCCAAATATAATGACAATCAATTTTAGTTAAAATGTACACTTATCACCAAGGTATGTCACAAAGGTCTGTGGGAATTATGAGTCTGGATCATTTAGATAGCAGAACATTGAGCTTATCAACATTGAGAATGCTCATCATTATTCACGCTTTTGTTTTAACAAATCAGGGGATTCAGAATGAAATAGTTTGCCAGCAGATAACCATAATTTACAGAAATATAGAAAACGAAAGGATGATAAGACACATTTTTTAAAATTTCTGATTTATTACCAAAGCAGTGCTATCTTGAAAAAAACTGTCACTTAGTAAATGATTCAAGTCAGTAATTTAAAGTTTATTGTCTTAATTACCTAGAAAGTGATCAACGAGGCACGTGGGTGTAACTCGGATAGTCAGCTCCTGTCAGGCAGCAACCTGTAGTCTTCATCATTCTCATGGGGTTCACTAAAGATTCAAAACAGAGGGAAAAAACTTACTGTACTTCAGCATTTAAAAGGATTTGGCAGGAATTCCATCTCACTTAGCATTATTTTGAGAATATTTCTGAATTAATGTCCGAAAATTGGGACTGAAACTTTCAGGTCATAGCAGCCCATTATCACCACATATACTTTGGAGCAAATACGATTATGTTCTATCTGTAATGCTCACCTCATTCCTACCCAAGTAATGCTTTACAGCATGAATACCCGTAGGAATTAACTGAAGAATAACCTGAGCCCACTGGATTTGGTTTCTCTCACTTCTTGCTGAAAAGCACAATTTCTGATAACAATAAAAAAATGAACAAATTAAAAGAACTCTCATTCACTCATTGAAATTAAAAATTGAGGTGTTTCCAAAATAACAATGCAGCAGCAAATTAAACAATCAATGAAATGCAAAATCTAACCAGACCATTTTGGTAATTTCCAACTGAAATTATTTTGAGAATGATGTGCACCTTTTAACAGGAGATCAACTATTCCGTACCCTTGCGACATTGTCCATATCAGCTGCTTTCTTTTAGAAATCAGCCTTTCCCCCCCAAAAAAAATGATAAAAGGCCATTTTGTATGGCAGGATATAATCAAAGACATACTAAGAAGTTATTGGTTGGCAGAGAGTTGCAGAATTGGAAATGTGTTCATTTATAGTACAATTACACTGGAAACATTACCATGGGGGTCAGCTATGTCAACTGTTTTCAGTGGTGCAGTTACCATCTTTAAAAAAAAAGCAGTTTCAGATTAAAACATATGTGCTGTCTTACCCAAAATTCATTGCTGCTAATTAGTAGCAGTTGGGACTTTTCTACCAGTCATTATTTCTACACAGAGCTGCCAAATGTTACCAACTGCTACAGATTCACCAAGCGCAAAGTATCCAGCTGCCCACCACCCGCCATAACAGCATGTCTGTTTGCTGCTTCCTGTCATCTTTAAACACCTGTGAAGAAAAACATCCACTGGGCAAATACATCTTTCTCCTCTCAGTCCCTAATTATGCAGAAGTACCTGCTGCAGATAGTATTGCGGCAGGCTCTCTCATTCAATTCTACCACCACAGGCAAAATTTGTAATAAATCATTTTCACTGTTACCTCCCAGTCGAAATCAATGTATGCATTATAGATTTTGTAGTTCCGAGTGCGCTTTATGAGTAACAGGTCAGAAATAATAACACAATCCAGGATGTCAATAAAGATGTCTGTTTAAAATAAGAGGGAAGGAAAAGTGTCTTTGAGATTCAGCAAAAAATATGAGAAGAATGCCACAACTTTGATTAATAATTGATTAAATAAACTGTTCAACATCAAAGACAGGAAGAAGAGCTGCTTGGCTGAAAGGCTAGGCTGTTAAATGGCACTTTGTTGTCTTAAATGTTTCTCAGATCAGTAGCTTTACATAGTGAGTCCTGCATTAATGCTAGAGTTTGTAAGGAATGGACAGCAAGTATAAACATTTATATATATATAAATATATTAACAGCAAACAAAATAAACCTTTGTCAGGATAAGCATGGGTTCTAGGTAGTTTTTACATCAAAATAAATGGGGTATGAGAAATGTATTTGATCATTCTTGCACAGATAATGACAAAGTTAAAGGAAAATATGTTCATAAGGTATGACACATCTGACTCATAAATATGTTCAAGAATGCTACAAAATATGACTCACCAAATTTACATGTTAAGTCACTCCCTCGCCCTGTAAACTGAGATTTGAGCTATATTCCATTCATTCTGTTGTTATACAGCAGATACTGGTTTAATGTGCTTTAGTTACCATTTCCAAATTGTGTGAGGCAGCAATAAGGAGTAACATTGCTGATATTAAAGCATCAAAGCCAAACCACAACAACATTTGTAATTATAAAAATTATATTTAAAATATGTCTCCATGTTGATTTCTGCTATACGACAGCTCGAGGGAAGTACAAAATGAATCCCTAAGATGGCGTTGTGCCCGACCAAAAAAACTCTAACCAATTTGGACCTTATATTAACATCACTATTTTGGGTGAGCTACCAGTGCCTGTCATACCTGCATCAGGCAGCTTGGTCACACTTGGTAGATGAGCTCAGGCTGTTTGCATCAACCACAACAACCTGCAAAGAAGTCCCAAGATGGGGAGTGGAGCAACAATGTGGGTGGGAAGTTGAAAGGTATTATGGAGTCAGTGAAGCTATCCTCCTCAGGGTTATGAATTTAATAAGTATCAAATCCAATCTCTTTTTGTCTGCACAACCTGGGCCGTGACAATTATTGAAACGGCCTGAGCAAAATACTCCCAAATCCTTCTCCACACTGCAATGTCGAGTTTGATACAAGGAACATTAGGATCCTGATGTAAATAGGTAAGAGGCTAATTGCCTGAGTGAGGTGGAATGCCCATGATGCCTGAACAATAGTGCAACCCAATATTGGACACGAGTCTCTGAAATATGCTCATGTTTGTACCTGTGCTGCCATTTCTACACCCCCCCCCCACCCGATTTACTTCAGATATGCAGGACTGAAATCATGCTGAATTATTATAAGATTATGAATCTTATCAGAAGGAACCTTCAGATGTATTTGTCATTGGTTCCAATGCTGCTGATCAGGCAGCAAGGTTAATAGGATGAAGAAATCTGAAAATAAATATTACTACATGTGTAACGATCTGAAATTGGTGATCAAATTGGGCTGGCCATACAGGCAAACTTTTCAAATATTTTTGCAGGAGGTTAACACAACATATATCTTATAAATACATCACACATTTTCATTACATAGTACTTGCGGACTGAGAACATAATAGATGAAAGTTTCTTAGGGCAGGGATTAAGGCTCTTTCCACTGGCGAAATTGTCCAGTCACTGTGACCCCCCACAATGGGTTCTCCAGTGATGCAGCTGGTAAATCATGCAAAATGTTAGGGGCCTCAGCGGGACTGGAAAATCCTGCCAGTGGCTAATGGTGATCTATAAGAGGGCCAGAAAATCCTGGCATTAGTTTCTTCAGTTTGGTGTAGAGGCCGCAATGTGCAGTTTTCAGTTGAAACAATGTGCTTTTCTTAGTATTTGGAATTCAGCTAAGTCAGTGGCAGGAGTCTTTTCTTCTAGTGTTTTCCTTCGTTACTCCCCATAATATTGATTGTTAGTCTTTTTTTCCATCTGGTAGTTGCTGTAAGTTTAGTGGTGGTGAGTGAGGGCTTTGAATACATCAAACTGCCCAGACTGTTTTCCAATAGTTTTTAGTTGTCCGGTGCTTTTACAGTTTAAATAGGTGCAAAACCTTATTTCTTCAGATTAGGATCTATCCCAGATGCGATTCTGCAAAATGTTTGATGTGTGAGCAGAGTGCGTGAGTTTAAAATTTCTTACAATTAGGAACAATTAATGCCAATGATGCCGGAGATGTGTGAGGAAGATTAAAATAAAAATGCTTATTCAGGACCTCTGAAAAATGAATAAACTTCATGAATATGAATTTGAAGGGAATCAATCAAATAGTTCAGATGATCAGAAGATTTTCCTGTGATCAGATTTTCCTCATTGTTGAATTTCTCACTAAAACTGGAATAGGCTGAGGTTTCTGCAGATGTTGTTTGAGGGAGCTGCTGGGAAGTCTTGTCCATCAATCATAGTGCCTGTGAGAGCCCAAAGTCGCCTCTTTTCAGGGTGGCCCCACCATATTAAGTACCAGTCAGGCACATGACTGGTTGGAGGCAGCGAGCCAGGAGCAGCCAGCCAATAAGAGATTGGTAACTCTATTGAATGCCATTGCTACCAGCGAGGCAGTAACTGCTGCTGGTTTGACATCCATTGGAGGCATAGTATTGTTGCTGGCTCCCGGACTACAAGTGAGTGATGGTGGGGGCGGGAGGGGGGGGGGATCACATGGGTGGATGATCAGTGGCAAAAGTTCGCAGTGGGCCCCTTTCAACTCCCCCCCCCACCTCCCCCCAACCCCCACCACCTGCCAAGTTCCCAATGATGGATCACTCAAATCAGGCCTTTGAACGTGGGACTCCCCCTGAGCAAGGGGAGTTTGAAATATTTTTTCCCCATCTGGAGAACATTGAGAACCTTAAGTGGCCGTCCACTTTGGTAGGAATAATGGTAGGAAGGATTATTACTTACGTGGCGAAAAACTGCAGCAGGCGACGGTGCAGAGGGACCTCGGGGTCCTTGTGCATGAGTCGCAAAAACCCAGCTTGCAGGTGCAGCAGGTGGTCAGGAAGGCAAATGGGATGCTGGCCTTCATAGCGAGGGGGATTGAATATAAAAGTAGGGAGGTCTTGCTGCAGCTGTTTAGGGCATTGGTGAGGCTGCAGCTGGAGTACTGTGTGCAGTTTTGGGCGCCGTACTTACGCAAGGATATTTCGGCTTTGGAGGGAGTGCAGAGGAGGTTTACTAGGCTGATGCCGGAGTTGAGGGGGTTGAGCTATGAGGAGAGGCTGAATAAATTAGGCTTGTACTCGTTAGAGTTTAGAAGAATGAGGGGAGATCTCATTGAGACGTATAAGATGATGAATGGGATGGATAGGATAGAGGTGGAGAGACTCTTCCTGCTCAGAAAGGATAGTAGGACTAGGGGGCACAGCCTCAAGATAAAGGGGGGGCGGTTTAGAACGGAGTTGAGGAGGAACTTCTTCACTCAAAGGGTGGTGAATCTCTGGAATTCTCTGCCCGTTGAAGTGGTGGAGGCTGCCTCGCTAAATATTTTTAAGACGCGGGTTGATGGATTTTTGATAAGAGAGGGGATTAAGGGTTATGGGGAGAGGACGGGAATGTGGAACTGAGCCACGACAGTTCAGCCATGATCTTATTGAATGGCGGGGCAGGCTCGAAGGGCTAGATGGCCTACTCCTGCTCCTATTTCTTATGTTCTTATGTTCTTAAGGCCTTCATTTCATCACAACTGGCATTCTACAATTTACAGATGGAGCCCTATTCCACATGGGAAAGTTGCTCCAAAAAAACTAGCACACATCCCATCTCCTAGGAGGGTTGTCCTGAATGGGCACCCTCTAACCCCTGAGGGGCCCCTCAGCAACAAGAGCTGCTCCCAATGGAAGTCTCCCCAGCCCTGTGTGATAAATAGCACATAAGCGTGATCAACCTACTTTTATACCAGGGCCTCAACCATTATGGCTACTCCAAGGCCTGTTTGCACTCCCAGTAGTGGCCACCACTTTCAGTGATGCTGCGGGGACTGAAGTGCTGCTGCACCACTAATTGGCCAGAGGCCCTTGAAAGTGGGACCTCCATTCTTAAGGCACATAAGCCCCAGTGACAGGCATTTAATTGCCTGACATTGAATTCCATTAGGGCTTCAAAGAAACAGTCTTCTCTCTGGTCTTCACACCAGTAGACATGGGGACAACTATTAAATTCAGCCTGTAGTCTGTATTTCACTTATTTGGCATGTCTACAAATCACACTTTGGGAATGTTAATGGAGTTATATTTGAAAGGATAGCATTAACTAAGATATGACCTTGCCCACTTTGATAGGAAGAATGGAAAAGCATGATATAATTTAAATGTAGCGAGATTCCAGGATTCTGAGGTACAGAGGAATCTGGGTCCCCTGGTATATGAATCAGAAAATGTAAGCATGCAGATACAACAAGTCATTAGGAAGGCAAGTGGACTTTTAATAGCATACTTAGTCATAACTCTTGCTACTAAAGAACAACTCACACTGCAAAACCAATTTTATCTTTGTGTAATGTCAAATTTTACCATTATGATGGTAATACTGTTTTTAATTATACTATAAATTATTTTGTTTAACACTTACTAGGCCATTTCAACTTCTAAAGTATGTGTTTCAATCTTTATATTTTTTAATTTTTAAGAAGTACTGTGCTTTTTACTTTCTGGTTTGCTGTCTGTGGGAATTCTTCAATGTGAGTGGCTGCTTAGTCTGAACGATAACATTGCTGCTGCTGGTCAGTGGAGGTCTCCTTGAATTGGCACCAGATCTGTGCTTGGAAAAGAGAAATCCAAGCCAGAGAGATCATTTCAGGGAGACCTTTGTGGTCAGCCACAATATCTGGGGCATTTTGTGCTGGTCATTAAACTTTTGAGTAGAACATTTTTCCTTTTTCCATCTCAGGTGGCACAGGTCAAATGAAAGCCAAGGTTTCCATACAAACTGATAAACTGTCCAATGACAACCTCAGAAAAACAGCCCAACTCCACCAGCATAATCAATCCATTTCCCACAGTATTTGTTAGTTCAGACTCTCTGGAGGCCATTGCCTAGTCACAAATGTAAACTCTTCCACTTAAAACACGAGCAATCAGCTGGATTTGAAGAAAGTACCATCAGCAAATGAACAAAGTGTTAGTCCCTGCTTAAACCATTTTCTAGTCACCTATTAGATTCCATTTTATGTTTAACTCAAAGTTAGAAAACGTCCTGAGGTCAGATATTTAATGACTTGTCTTCCTTTCCCAAATTTTGGATCAAAAAATATAACTTGAGTTTTTGTTTTTATTATTCTGTTAATGTAGTCTTGTATGAGTGATGAATGCAGTATAGACTTCTATCTATCATAGGAAGTGTCATAAAAAATACCCTTCATATCCACTCACATGAGGTGAAATTGCATCTGCTATAGAGTTCAGAAATTGAGACAAACTACAAATATTGCAATCACAATCACAAGAGCGGTCTTGCACAATTGGACACTAAATATGAAGAAAAGCTTGATAAACGTGGTCACTGGTACTTCAAACATTGGGCTAAATCTAAACAAAAAATGGCAGAGTGTTGTTTCCGGCAAGAAAATTGGTGTGTTTCTCTGCAGAGAGACAGGCCGGTCTTCTCTCCAGATCTGATGACACTCTATCAAAAAAAATCAAGAGGGTGTGTTTCACACTGTCATACAGGGGGATGCAGCCTCAACATGTTGGCAAAACCCAGCTGCATCGAAACCGATGTGCCATCTTTAAAGATCATAAGCTGGGTAAACCATCCCCTTCCTGACCCAGCCCAGCACATCATGGAAGTCTCAGGGGCTCCCTTCCCCACACCTGATTGGAATCAGCACATATCTCCACCACCTCCCCCCATGAACATTGTCTCCTCCCCCTAATCATCAGCACCTTCTTCCCCCAAGCCCCGTACAGTCTGAGCTAGCATCCATCTCCATCCCTCACCCTCTCCAATGGCCATTACTGGCATCTGCAACTCTTCCCTCTGCTTCTCGCCACCATTTAAATGAACCCTCCCGTTGGGGCTCACCCCTTGGCACAGGTTGGCACTGCCAGGTTGGAACTGCCAGGTTGGCACTGCTAGGTTGGCATGGTATGGTGCTAACTTGGCAGTGCTCGGGGGAATCGCCAGGGCACTATCCGGCCATGTCCCTCAAGCCCGGGTGTTAAATTATCTAGGGAGACCCTCATGACAGGTTTATGTCTGTGCGAACTTGTTGTAAACCGCACTGACATCAGCACGGTGTCAATATACGGTGGGAAGGTCAATATCCAGCGAGGGGATGGGTTAATATCATTTAAATCTGTTCAAATCCATGTAAAGCATTTTCGTGCCCATTGTGGGCATGAACCTAATGATGATGCCAGTGAGGGGCAGAGAAGATCCAACATTGCATTCTCACCGTATCTTGAGCCTCCACCAGCCTTCACAGGCATGGTGAACCCAGGCTCAAGATCAACCCTCCCCCCCAAATAACGCTACATGAAAACATTTCAATTGCAACAATGTTTGATAATCCATTACCACATTGGTGGAGCTAGTTAAAAATTATTTGAAAAGCAGCAATAGCATAATCTTGGCATATTAATGTGTGGAACAAACACATTTAGAAATGGTTTCTTTTATTTTCTTCCATGCAGCAGGGAAATGGCGCTAACATGTTCACTAGCGCAGCTCCTGATAGTATTTGTTTCAGGATTGTGTAACTACTTAACTTTCACAGGTAATGGTTTGTTAGTTAGTTAGTTAAGTGCACATAATGAATCATGTAAAAGTGAATAACTGGGAAGTGACAACCAGCAATTTTGAAATTTCACAATATCCTGTCTCAGATTGTTTTCCTGCGGTTGATTTCTTAGAGATGATTTAATTGATCAATTTTTCAAGTTTATTATGCCATGTTACACTTGCAGCTCTCTTCAGCATATTTATTTATGTTTCAGTGCCACTTGATAGACGTGAAATTATGATTTGGATTAGATCAATCTGTGTCTGTGACTGATAAGATGCTGCAGTAATTCAGAAATCTCTATTCTTCCTCCAGCACTATTTCTCATTGAAGTTCTCAGATCAATTTTGAAATGTATATGCAAAAGAAAACAGTTCTTTAAATATTAAATGGATGGATGAGCCAAGAGAGAAAATAATTTCACATTCAGTAGCCCTGGATAATTAATGTTGACATTTGCAGTGAGCTAGATGCCACAGTGTTTGCTAGACCATTGTCATTTAACTTTGCATAGCTTTATTTGATTTTAAGTGTAGGAAAGTGGCTTCTATTCTCTGATAACCATTAAGGGCCCTAAGTAAGTGAGTCGGTTTCATTTTCAAGGAACACAATTCTTGAACATAAAAATGACCTGAAATCTTTCACCCATTTACATTAATTTAATAATTTTGTCAAGGATTAAGTATGGACAGTGAATGTTTAAAAAAAACTATTTCTCAACCTTTAATCCATCGCCTCACACTTGAGCAGCAGCTGTTTGATGCTGCAATAGGTTTTGAGATGGAACAGTCAGGTCTCTCAGAACCATACATGTACAGTAAATGCATGAAACCTTTCTTCGTATATGATGCTGATTATAATTTTAAATGCCAATTCCCACTAACACTGATATTATATCTATAACCATTCCTTTTCTAAATCTTAAAAAAAAACACAAGGCATTTTTGTTAATTGAAAAAGTAAAAACTTTTTGAACTGTCTTCTCAATTGTTAATCATTGTTTTCTTTCACTGCATGAATTTTTTTTTTCATTCTTTCCTTGCAGTTTTTACTTAATTCTTTCCTTTCTCCAGGTTTGTTTAATCATTCCTTTATGACAATATTTTTTGTCCCTGCTGTTTAGCTGTTGAACACAATTAGTCAGACCAGTCTTCAACACACATCTATCTAACCTTCATGGTGACAATTGCAGCATTTATTTGTTTCTGTCCATGCAGAGATAAGAATTTGAAACTTTACACACTCTGTGGACAGCACAGTGACACCCTGGCTAGAAGTGCTGCCTCAAGGTGTCAGGGACCCAGATTTGATTCTGACCTTAGGTGACTGTTTGGGGTTTGCACATTCTCCCCAACATGTGTGTAGGGTTTGCACATTCTCCCCATGTTTGTGGGTTTCCTCTCACACTCAAAGACGTGTAGGTTAGGGGAATTAACAGCGGCAAATGTGTAATGTTATGGAGACAGGGCAGAAGGAAGAGTGTGGCTGGGATACTCCTTCAGAGAGTTGGTGCATACTTGATGGGCCGAGTAGCCTCTTTCTGCACTGTCGGGATTCTATGGTTCTATGATATACCTAATACTGGCACTGCAAATTGTAATTGAGCATTGAATAACAATGGATAATTACACTAAATTATAATTCCTGGTCTTACATACAAGGGAACATATATAACAATAAGCATGTCTTAAAACCATCTACGTAACTTAGCATTCTGTCAATTTATTTTGTCTATACGTTGAAAGCAGTCTTTTGCAGGCACCTTAACCAAATTCACAGATTTTAGCTATTTGGCCAGATACCATTGCATTTTCCTCATGATTAACAGGGACAAAATAACATAAATAATATACTATAATAATAACATATGATCTTTCAATAAATTCACATACAAACTGAGTTAATGAATTTATACATTTACAATAAAAAAGCTAATTAACTTATGTAAGTTAGACTCATGTTACCAAATACTCTCAACAGGGTAATCAATACATGTTTGAAGTTACTACACTAAGTGCTCAATAATGCATTACTGCATCTCATCTAGTATATTTACATTCAATAATACATTGAATATATCTGTAGCAAAATCTGAAGAATCATTATTAATGAATGTGATTCAATTTAATATTTTTAATATTAAAATTTTAATATTTTTAATATAATATTTAATATATCAACTCTGTAGTACAAGATAAAGGACACAAAAAAACAATTTTCAGAAACAGGAAAACATAATTAGGACCAAGGAACTCATCCTGTTTTGACAGGAGTTGGATCAAATGTTTAAAAGTATTATGAGAAAAAGCTTTTACATCAAAAATGTTTCACCATGTCTCTTTCACGCTAATCCTCTATGATTTTCTAAAGCTTAAATAATATAGAGTAAAAATATCAATGATAAATACATGAAATATTCCAATAAACTATTTATGAAGAATACTAAGATTACTTTTTGATGAGAAAATGGGGGTAAATTTTTACCTTCATTGCCGGGGTAGTAGTTGACATCATCAAATTTTCCCGTTCTGCCGCCACGGGAATCGTAGTGGACAAGAGATGGACCATGGAAATGTCCATTGACCTCAGGTAGGATTTTCCAGCTTTGAGGCGAGCGCCAAAAATCCTGCCGCACGTCCCTGGTCCATTTTAGAATTCACCCAATTAAATCAATAATATAAAAATTAGATCTGTAGTGCAATAGGTGAATAATTAATCCCACCAGGAAAAAATAGACTCCCAAACTTTCTAGACAAAAATACTGCTGCCAGCAGAAATATGAAATATAATAATGTCATAGATTAAAACAAAGGTTTCTACCAGTGAAAAGTCCACCTCCCTATATAAGGCTTGCTTTTGCCATATATGCCCAGATAGGGTTATCCCATTGTCCAGGAGATTCCTGGATTTTGAGGATGGATCTCCAAGGCATTGCTATGTGCAATCGAGAGGTAAATAGGAATTAAGAGTTAGCAGGGTCAGTATTATCAATGAGAGGAGGTAGTTGTATAGATCAATAAGCATGTGGGGAGATCTGTTCCCATTCGCAGGTTTTTAAGTTCCGCTCCAGACCTTCTTCATTCATCCCCTCCATTCCTGCTTCATTCATCCCCTCCAGACTCATTTCACTTATCCTCTCCAGACCTTCTTCATTCATCTTCTCCAGACTTGCTTCACTCATTCTCTCCAAATCCACTTAAGTCATCCCCTCCAGACCCACTTCTTTCATCCTCTCCAGGCTCACTTCATTCATCCTCCCCACACCTGCTTCATTCATCCCCTCCAGGCCTGCTTCATTCATCTTCTCCAGAGCTGATTCAGAATTTGAATCATACCATGATTCACCACAAACCAAAGTGCAGGTATTTTCCGTTTGGTGGGTATGTGCTCGTGAACAGATTTGTGGTCACAACTAGGTGGCAACACCGCACATTGGCTGAGTAGCTGTAGGATAACTTGAAAGCCAAGGTCACTGACACTCAGAGGAACATGTGAGGCCAGGTCCATGCTGAGCCCTGGCACATGGCGTACCTCTGGAGTCACTAATAAGGTGCAGATGCTGGAGGCTCAGTTGAGGTGCATGAAGATTTGGCAGAGTTTGCAAAGTGTATGCTCATTCTGATTTGGACGGTGGAGGATTCATTCCATCAATGCAATGAGTACCACTATTTCCTTCTTGTCTGTGCATATGGTCCCTTCCATTGATAGACAGGGGGACATTGGAGATATAGAAATCGCCTCCTTGGCCTCTGTGCCAGTGGTACCATGCCTCAAGTTGTTGCAGCAACAGAGGAGGCTCCTATACCTGTGCAGGGTCCTCTCAGCATGTTAGGGCCCACCAGGCCTCAGAAAGCCTGCAGGTTGGCACCAAGTTCATTGCAGCCTCTGAGTTAACAAGATCATCAGCCTGCCTCAACCACAACCAGCATCAAAGTGGAAACACCTACGTGGGAACAAATGTGAAAGAATTAAGAAAACACCTTGGAAGCACTTGGGCTTCATGAATGAATAGATAGTTAAGAGGCATTGCTTGTGTGTGCCAATATTTGTAATGAAGGTGCAATGTGATTTCTTGATATTGTCAGTTTTTGGTGTGAGCCCTCTGGATTTCAGGAGTTTCAGGGTTCACCCCTGAGGTTCTTCAGGATGGACCAGGGCATTTATGGTAGTCTTTTTGACCAGAGTGCTGGGGGCAATTGTCAAGTTGTTTGCTAACAAACTGACAGCAACAGTGCATGTTGATGGTGGACCTTTGTTTGGCTGGAAGAATAAGGTAGGAGTAAGCATCATCTGATTCATGTCTATATAAGTGCCTCCTGTGCTTCTCTTGCATTTAAGTCATCGCAACCTCCATGAGGTTTCTCGTGTCTTTCTAATCTGTGACTATTAGCTTCCTCATCTTCCTCCTCGTCAGAGGATGCCTCACTCCCCATTAGATTTGCACTGCCCAGGGCCTCCTTTGTCTGCAGCTAGGCTGAGTTAAGTGCAGCAGATCAACACGATCAGGAGACCCTTGCTGGGCATTTTAAAGTGCCCCACTGGAACAATCCAGGCACCTGCATCTCATCTTTAGGAGACTTTGATCCACTCGATGGTGGCTCAGGTAACCACATGGCTGATGTTGTATTTCTCCTCTTCTTATTATCTAGGGTTTCTGCCTGGAGTCAGGATCCATCTCTTTAATGGGTAGCCCTTGTCACTAAAAAGCCAACCTTGGCTTCACTGCCAATCCAACACCTGGAAGTAGCTCATCCTCTGTCTGTACACACTTGCTGTAAGGTACTGTCATCCACATGCTCATAATCCATGCTCTGGCCTCCTGCTGCTTCCTCAATCCTATACTGACCCCGCAGATGGCCATGCTGTCCAGGTCCCTGTGTCCAGACCTCCTTCACTTTCCCTGAAGAACCTGCTGCCTGAATGGAGAACAAGTGTTCCCTCTAAACACTCCATCCCATTAGCTCTTAGCTCCCACGCAATGCACCCACATACCAGCAGCCAGATGACACAATGGAGGCTCAACCTCAAAGATCTGGCACCTGAACTCCACTTTGGGCCATGCCACCCAGCCTTCTTAAGAAGTCACTCTGCTGTGTGTAGCAATAACCTCAGTTGCCATCCTGTTATCATCCTGAGATAGCCACCAAAACTCCAGAGTTCACTGGTACTCATGCATTTTCTACACAGTTCAAACAAGCCAGTAAAAGGCCATTCAATTAGATGTTTAATTACCTTAATTAGCTCTCAGTTGCCTTTTGTGATGGGAGCTCTGCCAGGTGGAGGGTTTCTCTGTGGAGTTCCTTGAGGGGCTTCCCCAGTGTCTATGGGGAAATGGAGTCCTCCCTCCATATTGGGGGGGGGGGTTTGTTCCCTGTTTCCATGGGGTGGGGAGCTTGCCCCATTGCATGTGATGGGCTTTCCATGTGCATGCCGGGTGGGGGGAGCAGCTCTTGTTTTTTAACCAGAGATCACCGTGTGTATGACACACTTTAACAATCAGGTTTGACATCGACATGATTTCCCACTGGCATAACGCAAGATTGGAAAGCCTGATGGATAGTACCAGGCAGCAGTTTTAATGAGCAATAAAGAGATGCAAATGCATGCAAATGGAGTCTGTGCCACCTGCCATGGGATGTCCAACCCACCATTGGGAGAATTGCAATGTAATTTTAAACTGGTGGGTTTAAACCTTTTGGCTGTCACCACATTCTCCACAACCATCTGCCACCAAGGCTTGGGAGAATTCCATCCAATGGCTTCCAGATCATGGGCAGAATCTTACCAAATTTTTTCAAAGCCTCAGGCTCAGATGGAAAAGTGGCGTGAAGTTCTCCAGCTGCAGAGATCTGTTTTCCCTTCCAACTTTGAGCCTCTCAAAATAAAAGAAAAATGAGTGGGTGGGGTTTACATTATCTCCCTGGTGGACCAGGGCTTGATAGAGCTGGCTAGACTGACTCCATAGAGATTGCAGCAACATCTTTAAAGGGTACCCCAATCAGAACAAAAAATAAACTCTCCCCGGCCACCACGCAGGTATTGGGGGCTCCCCAAATCCCGAACATCATCCACTCCCAGTCTCCCCCCCTTATATAAATGAACTTCTCTCCCCCATGTGGCTCACTCTAGGGCCTGCCTCTGGCACTACCTCTAGCACAGGTTAACATTGCCAGGTTGGCAAACTCAACCTGGCAGTGCCAACCTGTTCTGGGGTAACGGCACTGCCCAGGCATGTCTCTATCCCCTCAAAGGGCTATACTTACCTCTGTGCACCACCAGAGGGATCCCGTTGACTGCTTTTCATTTGACCAAATTTATTGCTTCTTTCAGTTCAGTGTCACAAGTAGGCTTAATTCACACTGTGATGAAGTTACCATGAAAACCCTTTAGTCATTACACTATGGTGCCTGTTTGGATACACTGAGGGAGAATTTAGCATGGCCAAAGCACCTAACAGCACTTCTTTTGGACTGTGGGAGGAAATTGGAGCACCTGGAGGAAACCCATGCAGACATGGGAAGATGTGCAGACTCCACACAGACAGTGACCCAAGCCGGGAATCCAACCTGAGTCCCTGGCGCTGTGAGGCAGCAATGCTAACCACTATGCCACCATATAGCCCCAAACTGGCATAAAAATATTTAATGCAGAGGGATCATACACCCATTAATAATACTTTATTTCATTGAAATCCATCTACATGAGATTCTTGTCCTTTGTGGGTGTGACGTCACTGGCAGAGGGGCATAGAAAATCAGGAAATGTGATCTCCCCAGAGAATCGCATTTCCCTAGTATTTCCATTTTTTTGCCCTTGCTGGCGATCTCTGATGGCAAACACAAGCTGAAAATCCCACCTCCCCCACCCCATGTTTATTGTCTTCTCTCTCCAGCCCCTATTTCACTTGCAGCCTATGTGTGCTGTTATTTTGTCTTCTTTTCCAGCAGCATTTTTGCGGATTCAAATCTGTATATCTGAGTTTTCAAGGTCTTCTCTGCATCATTTCCAGGATTCAAAAGTCTATATTGTTTTTTGCTCCTGTACATCATATTTCACATATGGGAAACTGCAGAGCTTCATTAATGTCTTGTTTCAATAAGAGCCTCTCTTCAGCTAATCAGAAATGGCAGCCCACACAGACAGTGCCTCATGGCAGAGTCACATGACTATAGCAAGCCATGTTGTCACAGAGTACATCAGCAATTTTGCATTTCCAAAACCAGAGGCCCTTAATTAGCCACTTAAACAGCTCAGTTGTGCTCTGTGTCTACAACAGAACAGCCAGATTTCCCACTGGCATGACAGCGGCCTGATTATAGCCATGCCCGGGTTTCTTCCTGAACCACCTTGTCTGCCTTCCCAACCTCTCAGCCGATCGCCAAAAAACTGGTGAAGTTCCGTCCAAAGAGTCAACACAAGAAAGGAAGAAGGAAAAGTGGTCAGAAAATTAAAAATAACACTCGATAACATATTGACATTAGACTTCAACATACTATGAAATGACACATCATAGGAACATTTATGTCAGAATTCAGTGATTTTGTTTACCTAATTCAAAGCAGGAAATGCATTGATGATAGTATGTGGGAAAAGCTGATAAATAATTTAAATAAACACCAACACACAAAAAAACTCACAAATATTCCAGTCAGCAAATATTGTTCTGGTTATTCTAAGAGAATCCTTTGATGTCGCAATCAGCATGTGGAGAAAATGTTTTGACAGTTGCTGTGTCATTTTGTTTTTGTAGCTATTTTAATTACCATCTGTAACTTATTTTGTTTTTGGTGTTTATTTGATTGAGATTTAGATTCAAATTCGGAAATGTTTTAACTTTTACTGGAGAATTTGGATTATTGCAGCAACCATTTCAAAAGATATGGGCCCAAAAAGTCTGCCAAAGCACAATGGTGTCAGTCCCATCCCAGTGCTGAACTCTTGTCACTGATCATGCTAATGTTCGTGTGATTATAAGGCATGATCTCTCGAGCAGACCCGTGGAAGTGTGAGGAGCAAATCTGGAGCCACTCCCATGGAAGACACCAGAAACATTGGTGGAATCTTGCTGGCACCGTGTAGATGCTAACTTCCTCCCCCCTTTCAAAAGATGATCGCATGTCAGGGTTCACTTCTGTCAGTTTGCACTGTATTGCTGTTGAGGCCAGGCACATCTGCCAGTGCGATGCCAGAACCTAACTGAAGGCCAAGTTGTGGGAGTTTCTAACTTAGGGAGTTCCCTCCATGGCATAATCTTATTCATTATTAGTCTCTTAGGGGATGCACACACAGCTGCAACCCCAGGAGACAATCCCAAAGCTCAGGCCAATAGCCAGGACCTGGGGTATCCAAGTTCTAGACAAGCTTGTAGCGGTTGCAGTGGATCTCTTCCATAACATCAGAATAGCCAAGAAATTCTGGGGCCGCTGTCTAGTTCTGCTGTTTTAGAGTCATGGAGGTTTATAGCATGGAAACAGGCCCTTCGGCCTAACTTGTCCATTATATACAAACAAATTGGGTGCATTAAGTGGAAGCACGTTCTTCAGTCAGCACCTACAATTTAGTAAGAGTCTTTAACGCAATTTGGCAGACTGTCGTGCCGCACGCATTGTCCCTTCACTAAGTTGACAAAGTCACTGCATTAAATTAGGAAGATGATCTGATGTGATACCATGATCTGGTTATCTTCCATGTCCAGTTTTTACCATTAAGCTAATCCCGATCGCTTGCATTTGGCCCATATCCTTCCATACCCATTTTACCCATGTAACTGTTCAAATGCTTTTTAAAAGACAAAATTGTACCCGCCTCTATTACTGCCTCTGGCAGCTTGTTCCAGATACTCACTATCCTTTGAGTGAAAAAATTGCCCTCTGGATGGTTTTAGCTTAGTTGACATTATGGTCTGTTCCATTATTATGACAACTTGTTGTGAAAAATAAAAATATGCTTGCAATGTAGCATCTTTAAACATTATGCATAATAAACTGGTAGATTATGCTGTATGGTTTATGCATCATACAATACAGTAATAGATAGTCACTAAATATAACAAAAAATATAATACTGATGTAAACCATATGGAAATACCATTCACAAAATCTATAATCAGTAAAATAAATAGAGAAATTGAGAAAGCAGATGTAGTACCCACAACTGAAAACATTACAGGTAACTAACAAATTCTGGGAATGGAAAATTTAAATAATATAACTCACAAATACTAATTGACATAATGTAGCTTTATATTCACTATCATCATAAAACAGGACTTCAGCCTTTCATATTGTTATCTCCATGCATTATATTTCAGATTCAGATCAATCTTATCTAATTTCTGACAAGCACGTGTGACTCTAATCTCCTTTGTGCTGATTCACATTCACGTTTTGGCCGCTGCTCTAGACCTGTGCCCAATATTTCCCTCTCCATTTTTCATTGGCAACTTCTTCCCTCTTTCCTGCCCTTTTTTGTCACCTAGTCATACTATCATTTATTTCTTGTCTCTCAGGCAGTCTGTCAACATTTGGACTTCCTGGGACTAGAATAGAAGAAATTAAGACTATCTGACTAACCGTTTGCTCTCTCGAAGCTTTCAGGGAATGACATTGCGAGGACAAATGATCTTCAACTCCAGCCAGGGAAGACTGTCACTGCCATATCACTCACTGCTGCTTCAAAAATTGAAAATGTATTCAAGATCTGAGATATTAATTAAACTGCATAGCGAAGAAAAAGTGACAAAGTCTCTGTAAGCCTTCCAGAAAAAGAAGAGATGATTTTCTAGTGAGATTTTGGATGGATTGTTTACTTTAAGTTGGCAGTGATAAGAGATCCCCCCCTTCTCTGTGTGAAGCTGCTCCGCTCTGGACAATGGAAGAGTTGCTCGGGATATGGAGACAAGACAGCATCATCTTTTGCAGTAGGATGAATTTGAACACTAAAATGAAGACAAATGTCTTGTAGATGACTAACTTGGAGACAGGATAGCTGTACAGGATTCTACAGCTTTAGAAGTGCTAAAGATTCACTGCAGCTTCTGCGCTGACATTCGAGAAGATGATTTTTAGCTGGAACTTAAGTATAGGCTTCAATTGACTTTCACCCCAGAAGCTATCAGCTCTTTAGCTACCAGCTCCATGGGCTCTGGCATGGAATTAGGCAAGGCATTCTCTCAAGAAGATTCTAGATAACCTAGGTAATACACTGGTAGATTCAGTGGAACAAAGTTCTGAATGCTGCTCAGCTGCTAAAAATACAGCCGATTTCTCAAAAAAATAATCAATGACTTCTGTCGATTGGAAAGATGGATCAACATCTAGCACCTCATCCTCCAGCAGGTCACTCAGTACTGCAAAAGCTTCTTCGACATCACTTCCTTCTACAAGGAGCCAACTCAAGTCCAGCAGCTTATCATACAATCGTTGTTGATAATGTTATCTGTATCTGCCCCCTCTCCCTAACTGTATGAAGAACTGAGAGATTCGTAACTCCTTGAAAGTGGAGTCACACGCGGACAGAATGGTGAAGAAGACATTCAGCATGCTTGGATTCATTGGTCAGAACACTGAATACAGGAGTTGGGAGGTTTTGTTGAAGTTGTACAAGACATTAGTCACACTTGGAATACTGTGGTCATCCAATTATAGAAATGATATTATTAAACTAGAAAGAGTGCTGAAAATATTTACTCAGATGCTACCGGAACTTCATGGTTTGAGATATAAGGAAAGACTGGGTAACACTGGGACTTTTTTCTCTGGATGGTAGGAGGCTTAGGCGTTATCTCATAGAGGTCTATAAAATAATGAGGGGCATAGATCAGCTGGATAGTCAATATCTTTTTCCCAAAAGTAGGGGAGTCTAATATTAGAGGGCATAGGTTTAAGGTGAGAGGGGAGAGACATAAAATGGTTCAGCAGGTCAACTTTTTTCACACAGAGGGGGTGAGTGCCGGGAACAAGCTGCCAGAGTAGAAGTAGAGGTGGTAACAATTTTGTCTTTTATAAAGCGTTTAGACAGTTACATGGGTAAGATGCATATAGAGGGATATCTGCCAAACGCAGGCAACTGGAATTAGATTAGGGGTGTAAAAAAGAGTCGGCATGGGCAAGATTGGCCAAAGGGCCTCTTTACATAAATCTATGATTCTATCACAAACTGTTGGAGAGAAATCAAATGGGTGACGGCCAAACGAGGGGATCTGCATGTAAGAGGCAGTTGCAACGTGTCGTTCTCCTGACAGTTGAAAAGATTGAGAGAATGGATAGAGGTGTTCAAAATCATGAGGGGTTGGAACAGAATATAAAGAGAGAAACCGTTGTCATTGGCAGAAGAGTCTAGAACCGGAGCACACCAAATTAAGGTGAGTGGCAAAACAACCAATGGCATCATGAGGAAAAACTTGTTTACACAGCAAGCAGATAGGATCTGGAATGCACTGCCTGAAAGGTTGATGGAGGCAAATAAAATTGTGGCAATCAAAAAAGAATTGTTCTTTTCGAAGGAAAGCAATTTACTGGACTGGGGCAGAGAGAAGGGGGTGAGACTAGCTGAGTTGCTCTTAGAGACCCAGTATGGATACAAAGGCTGACTGGCCTCCTTGTGTGGTACAATGCTTTCATGATTCTGTTTCAATGAATTGGCATAGTTTATACAAGCAGAGAAAGTTCATTTTGAACTTGCACAACAGTGTAAAATGGATATTAGTGAAACAGTGGCCTGTTTTACACCTCCCTTGATTTTTAATTCAATCAAGTGAGATGGGAAATGGGCTGACATGCCCTCCTTTAGCATCTTGACTGCCAGTTGTTCTGTCTTATGGTCTAGGTAGATAACATGACATGACTCAGTCAAAACAAGCTTTTATTGCAGAACTGGCTTATTCTGGCACAACATTGGCCAGGCATTAAAATGCACCAGAGACTAACCACCTGGAACTGAATGAGAATTAAAATATCATTTGCAGTATAAATAAACATGGGAGAAAAGAAAGCCAATGATCCTCACAAGTACTAAGAAATGAACCGTGGAGTTAATATGCGAGAGTCTGCAAACAGAGATAAACAAGATATAGCTGAAGGATGTTTCATTGTGTAGCTGACGTCTAGAGGACTTTGAATCATAGAATCCCTACAGTGCAGAAAAAGGCCATTCAGCCCATCGAGCCTGCACTGACATCAATCCCACCCAGACCCTATCCCCATTTAGTTAATCCCTGCTAATCCCTCTAACCTATCCCAAACTGGGACACTAAGGGTGAAGTTAGCATGTCCAATCAACCTAATCTACACGTCTTTGGATTGTGGGAGGAAATTGGAGCACTCAGAGGAAACCCACACAGACATGGGGAGAACATGCAGACTCCACACAGGCAGTGGCCCAAGCTGGGAATCAGGAATTTCTTTTCTCCCTAAGTTTACTTCTCGACTATTGTTTCTTAAAACCATTACTCTTTACTTAACAGCAAGTATTTATACATTTGGATCTCTACTCAAGGCTACTCATCCTTTCAGATCTTTCTCACTTCTCATTCATGTGGTCTGACGTCACTATTGTGCCAGCAATTGTAAGCCTCTTTACTCTACAGATGTACTTCATTCTTTTTTTTGTTTACCTGTATAGTTTAAAAATGCAAACAAATTCCAACATAATCTATTCCTGATTACCATTCGCAATTGCAGCATTGGGAGTAGTACAGAAACCCGGTACCCTTGCGAGTAAAAGCCATCATATTCCTGAACTGCTTAAATAGAGCTGGATCTTTGGATCTGTCAGGGTCTGGAACCCCATGTAGGCTAGAGCTTAAATTAGGCCCAACGTGCCAGTTCCCCAGGCCCATTCCTCCTCCTGGCTGTTTTGAAGGAGGGGGATCATAGCTATGGCAGCTGGCCAATCAGACTCATTAAGAGGGTAATTGAGGCTAATTGAAGGAGGCCAAAAGGAATTTTTCAGTCACCCTCGAGGTACCTGCAGGCATACGGGATCAACTGAGGTGCCTGAAGGTGGGCACTTGGCTACAGGCCAAAGTGCCAGCACTCCAGGCAGACGTGCCTGGAGGAAAAAACATAGGCCACCCTGTAGAAGGGCTCTCCCAACCTTTACAGTTTTGGCCTGAAGTTTAATTAAAGATTTAAAAAAGAATCTGAAAAGGAGAAAGCACTTTTCACGATCATCAGATGTTCCAAAGTGCTTTGCTGCCAAGAAAGTGCAGCCACTGTTGTATTACAGGAAAAATGGCAGCTGCACTGTACACAGCAAACTCCTAAAAAGAAGAATATGCAAATGGACAGATTATCTATTTTTGTGATGTTCATTCAGGGATAAATATTGACCAGAACATTGGAGGTAACTTCTCTGTTCTTCTTCAACTAGCACCACGGGATTTTTGTACATCCAACCAAGCAGGCAGATCCGGCCTCAGTTTAACACTGCACCTAAAGGACAGCACCTCCAAGAGCACATACACCCTCAGCACTGGAGTGTTGGCCTTCAGCTTGTCCTCTAACTCTGGAGTAATGCTTGGACTGTGGGGAGGTAATAGCATTGCAGTATTTTCATTGGACTTCTAATCCAGAGACCCAGAGTCTCTAGCGACCTGAATTCAAATCCCACCATGGCAATAAAAAAAACTAGACTGAAAGATTTAATGATGACCGTGAAACAATTGTTAACTATCCTTAACGTCCTTCAGAGAAGGAAATCTGCCATGTGACTCCAGATCCACAGAGTGCCCTCTGAAATGCCACTCTGAGACAGTCAGGGATGGGCAAGAAATGCCAGCCCAACCAGCAATGCACACAAAAATTAAGTACCTTGTGTCTCAGATCAGAGGCAAGCATGCTAGATACACAACCCCCAACATGATGCACCTCTGACTTGCCTTCCATTGCTACCTATGGCAGGGGTTGAGTGAGGAGGGGGTGTGGGGGGCGGTAGTGGGGGTAGCGGTGGGGGAGGGGGAGGTTTGGGGCCCAGAAAGAGCCCAGAAATAAAATCTTCAATTCCACAGTCCTGTCCATTAATAGAGTGAGGCTCTGGAATTCATGTATAGACAGCCCTGAGTTGGGAGGACACACTTTGTTTTAATTTAGTTTGTTGTTTTGGCTTGTAATTCTATTCTCTTCTATTTTATTATAAGCTGAAGATCTTGTCCAGTTTCCTGTGTGAACCCCACATCAAAAAACAACATATTTATGTGCTTGTATCACAATATAATGCTTTTTGTGCTGCAAAAGGCGTGAGTTCTTAAATAGACTGTGAAGGTATTGTGCGCTTTTCAATACCCTTTGAGCTTTTTTTTTGTTCAGCGTGTTTCCATACTTCTGAAAGTTTTATTAAGATATTAAGTTTTAAAGAAATGAATCTTTTATAAATCTTGGCACATTTACAGGCCAATGACCCAGGATAACTCTCTCAGTTTGTTACATGCCAGCAAGTCAAAACTTTGCCATCCTCAACAAGGCTACTGGGAACAAACTTACAACACAGAAGTAGCAGTGCTGGTGGTTAGCGTGAAACCCAGCTTTCAAAGCAATACCAACTCTGTAAGGTTCAAAAAAGTGAGAGATACCTTAGGCACTGTAGCCAATACCAGTTGAATACCGTGATACAGATCTCAATACATTTCCCAGTGTGCAAGGGACCATTGACAATTCTAATGTACCAAAACCTAAGCTCTTGAAAGATGTACTGGGCAAAACTTTCAACTCTACATTTCAGTTTTGTGAGTCTCTTTGAGCTACAGCTCCACTTAAAGTGAAGCATAAGCATACAATCCTAAACAGGATGCAGGAGCAGAGGAGCTTGGTTAAATATGGACATATATTTACCATTGACTGACAAAGCACCTAATGAAGTATACAGTATTCTGGGCTTTATCAATAACGACAAAGGATACAAAAACAAGAAAGATACAGCAAACTTTGAATCAAGCATTGGTGTATTGAGGCAATTTCTTAGGAAAGATGTGAAGACATCAGAGAAAGGCAGAAGAAATTTGCAAGCATGGTTCCAGCCATGAGGAACGTTGGTTAGGTAGCTAGATTGGGACTGTTTACTTTGGAGATGGTTGAGAGTTCTGTAAGATTAGCTAGTGAGCAACTGTTCCCATTGTGGAAGGATTGAGAATCAGAACATGCAAATTTAAAGTAATTGGCAAATGAAGCAATAGTGACATGCAGAAAAACAATTTTCATGCAGTGAGTGGTTGGGATCTGGAATGTACTGCCTTAGAATGTGATGGAGGCAGGGTCAGTTAAGGCATTCAAGAGGAAATCGGATTATTATCTGAAAAGGCAGAATGTGCTGAAGGTGGGGGATTGTGCACTAGATGAATTATTCTTTCCTTCTGTGCTGTAATCATTCTAAGATTCAATGATTCTATGTATTCCATCCGGACCCAGTGACTTATTCACATTAAGTACACTCAATTTCCTTTTCATCTCTTTTTTAGCCCATCCGCTATTCTAACCACCCCCATTTTTACTGTAATAGTACCTTCTGCCTTGGTAAAGACAAATGCAAAGTTCTCATTTAATACTTTAGCTACAATCTCTGCTTCTATGGGTAGGTCTTCTCTTGTGCCACTGATCAACCCCACCCTTTCTCTTACTACCCATCTACTCTTTACATGCCTACTAAAGGATTTCATCACATATTATCTGGTTTTCTATTCTCATTCTCTCACTTTACCTACCCTTTTTCCCTTCTCATTTCCCGTCTTAATCTATCCACATTCAGTCTAGTTCTTGCTTGTATTTTCAACCCAATATCTGTCAGATGCTCTTGTTTCTTGTTTCACCTTACCCTTGATCTCATTTGTCATCCATGGAATTCCGATGTCAGTTGCACTAGCTTCCCACCTCATGAGAATGTATGTAAACTGTACTTGACCCATCTTCTCTTCAAAGCCTGTCTTTTGTCTAATGGCTGTTTTGCCTGCCCATATCTGATTCCACTTTGTTTGAAACAAATCTATTCTCAACCCACTGGAACTTGCCCTCCTTCAATTAACCATTTTTACTATGGATTCATCCTAACCTTTTCAATAGCTAACCTGAATCTAATGATACTTATGATATTATAATCACCATTCCCTCAATGTTCCCCTACTGACTCTTAATTTATTGGACCCACTTCATTCCCCCAGAAACAGATCCAACAATGCCTCCTTGATGGGCCAGGAACCCATCAATCAAGAAAGTTATCCTGAACCCAATCAGAAATTCTTTGCCCTCTCTGCCAATGTCATGCCAAGTACAAGTATGGAGATATTACATATTTCAAAGTAATATTAGACCAAAAGACCAGAAGACCAGAAGACATAGGAGCAGAATTAGGCAACTTGGCTATCAAGTCTGCTCCACCATTCAATCATGGCTGATATTTTTCTCATCTCCATTCTCTTGCCATTTCCCCATAACCCCTGACTCACTTATCAATCAAGAACCTATCTGTTGCTTCTTAAAGACACTCAGTGACCTGGTATCCAAAGCCTTTTGCGGCAAAGAGTTCTATAGATTCATCACTCTCCAGCTGAAGAAATTCCTCCTCTTCTATACTTTAAAGGATTGTCCCTTTAGCCTGAGGTTGTGCCCTCTAGTTCTAGTTTTTCCCACCAGTGGAAACATCTTTTCCACATCCACTCTATCCAAGCCTAGCAGTCCCCTGTAAGTTCCAATAAGATCCTTCTAAACTCCAACGAGTACTGACCCAGAGTCCTCAAGTGTTCCTCATACGACAAGCTCTTCATTCACATTGTCCAAAGTGGACATCAAAAGTCGTCTAAGAAAGCTGTAGCATGCCATGTGCCTTGGCAGTATTTAGGATTCAGGATATTTAGAAGTCAAACATTTCTTTGAAAAATGACCTTCGACTTGTCATAGGTGTCATGGTGGTGTGACTTGTGCATGAGTGATATCAGCCTGTTATTTAACCAGCTGATCAAACATAAATTGGACTGTCTAAAAAGAACTTTTTAAAAGCAAGTAAAAGACTTACTTAAAGATGGCTGCAACAAGTCACCTGATTACAATTTGAGCAATTTTTGGAAAGTTCCAATATGAATTACAATTCAGACATGCCCAGGGTGCCCTCATTGAATTTCACCCTACTAAAAGTGACAAACTGCTTCCAAAGGATTTACTGAAAATTACTGGACCGTATATTTGCATTTCTATAAGATTACCTCTCTAGGTAGCTACTAGGACAAGAAATATACTGAAATATGTTTTCAGATTAGATAGGATATAAGACAGATAAAGACTCATTAAAAGAACTAATGGTTGAGACATTATAAGCCATGAAACAATAGCTGGTTCACATATCAACCAAAGTAATACATTATGAAATCATGTGGGGAGAGTAACATTATATGACTGAAGTGACAATTTTTGAAATTTTTTTATATAAAATTGCTAAGTAGGAGTCTGGCAAAAACTGCCAGTGATGCAGTAATAACTTTCCACTTCCTTTCTCTCTCAAATCAAATCTCTGGCTGGAATTTTATCACCCTGCCCGCCATGGGAATTGGAGCAGGCGTGAGGCAGAGCGTGGGAAGGTCCATTGACCTGAAGTGGGATTTTCCAGTTTTGGGACGAGCAAGGTGGTAAAATCCCACCCTATGGGCCCTATTTTACCCTTTTGATTCTAAGTGCTGAGCGGACTTGAAACTGAGAGTGTTTCAGATTCAACTTTTAGACCCCTTCTCAGGCCCCCCATATGCGCTCTGCCTGCAATAATATCAGCGATTCTGAATCATGCTGCACAAGCCTGTGGGTGGGGCTTAACATACCCAAAACCCTGCAGCTCTGATTGGAGTCTCCAACATTGCATGCACAAAAAAAAGATAGAGTGTGACTCCTCTGCCACATCACTAATGGGCCGGATAATGCCTCCCACTGACCTCCACAGACATTGTCCCACCCCCATAACATTTCTGACCCATTTATCCCCCCACCCACTCACCACCCAGACCAATCGTAGCCCTCTTCCCCTTCACCCCCCATGGATCACAAGCAGAGTGGCAGCGGACACCCCACCCTTCCCCGTCATTGATCACAGGCAGAGTAGCAGTGGACCCCCTCTCTCCCCAACCGATCTCAAGCAGAGAGCCCTCGGACCCACCTTCCCCTTCCGCCGTGTGCTATTCCACCCACCAGCCCCCCCACCCCCCAAACCAATCTTAAGTAGAGAGCCATTGAACACTTTGCACTTACCTCCTCACTAACTGGAATACCTGAATCAGATTTTGTACAGCATGCTTGTTTCATGCCAAATCTGGATGGACAAATGAGGCGTTAAAGGGTGAACTGCCAGTAAGATTAGGTGTGCAACCCTTGAAGTCAATTTAAATGCATGCAAATACATCTAGCTGGCTGTCGCGCCCATTTCTGGCGTGGTCCCAATCGCAGCCATTTTTGGGTTTTGGTGAAGGGCGAACCAGCGCGGAGGTGGTCATGGGTCATATTACTTACCTCATACCCGACTTCACTAAGTTTTTGTGCCTGAAAATGGGTGCAACTTGACAGCAAAATCGGGTCCTATTTCTCTATTACAGTTTTAAAAATCCAGCACAGACAGAGAAAACTTTTCATTTCAAAGAACCTCAGGTGGAAAAATCATCAACATCTGGAAACAGGAAAAGGTGGGAAATAAGTTGTTTCAGGCCATTGCAGTTATACATAGGATTCAACTCCTGACATCTCAACATCACCATGGATAAAAATCTGCCACAGCCAAGGACTCATAAACAGCGAACTCCCAATGTTTATAAACGTTCAGCATTGAACTTTAAATTGGCTAAGAAAGTCCATGTTATAATGGCCATGAAAGCTCAGGGGATAATCAAAAGATCACTCCTTGGTCTTCATAGGTACAAGCTGCCTTACTGAATGAGTAGGGGCACACCCATTGGGAAGCAGTCAGCGGGGCTTTTAAGCCTGTTACTTTACCCAGACTGGAGGTGAAGACTACCTGACTGTAAGTCTCAGGCATGGTCCTTTGGTGCACAGTAAAGGGTGTTGGTGACAGGATGCTGGCATTTGGCTCCATTATTCCACTATCCTGCAGTATAACTTGTAAATTTTGCGTGCTTTTGTATATGTGAATGTGGGTTGCAAAAGTCGTGACTTGGTTTTATCTTCTTAAATATCTATTATAACTTTGTTTGAGTGTGTTTTAGCTCAATAAAAACCAACCCATTTTGTCTTCAACTCAAGAAGTCCTACCAGACTAATTCTTTATAACATGTGGTTAAAAGGTTAAGCACAGACATTGAGTAAACACCTTCATCTTCTCTGCATTCGCAAAAAAAATGCTGCTGCAGTCAGAGTTGGATTTGTAAAGTAGTGGAGTCATTTTTACCCCTCCTTGCATAGTTGTAAAACAGGTCACATGCATAGGGAAGCCATGTTTCTTACTTTCTTTCAAAATATATCAGAAGCTGTCTGAAATAGATAACATCAGAAACACCACCTGAATTACTGAACCAGCTGTAGGACAACTGCATAGCTAAGATAATAGACAGCTATACATTGAAAGTGAGAGAAGGACCCTGTTCAAACATCAAGTTCAGATGAGAGCTGACCACCTGGCAATTCAACTATAAGAAACTTCACAACTCACTTTGTACAAATCCACTATGTTCACAAGACCTCCATTTCAGCTCAATCATCAATTTATCCAAGAAACTGTAGGCTTGCTATAACAGAGACTGAAATTATTCCAGATTGTCATTGTACTGTTTTTCTTCATCTGTGTCTAATAGTTGTGTGTGAGATTGTTGTCTCATTATAGCTGTTAGTGCATGTGGATATTAGATACTGCATGCTACTCAGATAAGATACTGTAAGGTCCCCGATGTACTATTTATGGGGTTATCTGACCTGAGAGTTGAAAGTCAGATAACACATGTTAGGGAGTTGCCCAGCTTGGCAGATGTTCTTGCAGCTAAATCTGTGACTTCTAATGTTGCTCTTCAGCCTGGGATATGATATTGATGATAAGGATGAATACAGAGATATTTAAGATTGTGCCATGGCATTTGCTGGAGCTGATGTGTCACTACTCTGAGGATTTGAGCTGTTTGATCTGATGGGTAATGTCAATTTGAAATGGAGAGCATGGCTAGAGGAGTTTGAAGCATATGCTGATGTAAGAAAAAGAACATGAGGAAAGGAGAAGGAACAGACCATTGGGCCCCTCAAATCTGCTCGGTACAGTTAACCCTCTGCCTCATTTCCATCTCAAGACCACCCTGCATGTCTCTCAATTCCCAATGAGATCAAAATTCTATCCATCCCAGAATATCAATGCTGGTGTGTCCACAGCACTCTGGTGGACAGGCTTCCAGTGAGTCATAACATTCTTAGCAATTTTTCCACATCCCTTTCCTAAATGAATGACTCCTTATTTTGAGACTGTGGCCCTACATTCTAGTTTCTTCAGCCAGGGTGAACAACTTCTCAGAGTCTACCCTGTCAAGCTCTTTCAGAGTCTTTTATATTACAATGAAATCACTTCTTATTCTTCTAAACGTCAGTGATCATAGGTTCAATTTACTCAGCCTCTCATCACAGGACAAGCCTCTGATCCCAACAATCAGTCCTTCATTCTATCGCTTCCAACTAAATATGTCATTCCTCAGATATAGAGGCAGTTGCAGTCTATGATTGGACTAGGCAATGGTGGTGCAGAAAACATAGTGGTGACCCTTATTATTGTTCAGTGCAGGTACTTCAATGAAGGAGACTATCAACATGTCGTCTGACACAGGGTGTAGGAGGGAATGAATGAACTGTGTCTTCTAAGACCATGTAGAACTTCAACAAAAGGCTTATTCAACATGCACGAAGGAGAGCAGAATTTGTGGCTGTAACTACAGCATGCTTCTGCACTACTCTATTGAGCATTGGTTCTTACAGATTCTTATGCCCCTTTCTTTATATTACCAAGTGTTATATTTATATCAGTTCATCATATTGTTACTTTGAATTGGTGATAGTTCTGTTTTTGATTACATTATACAGCTCCATTGTCTTGTGTGCTTTAGTTTTAATCTCCTGTCTACCTATTTATAATATCAAAGCATTGTGTTTGTCAAACTGATTTCAGTGATATGTTAATTGTCCCATCTCTCTGATATTGATTAGTTTTCCAGAGACACAATGGCTCCTGAAGATTTTTTGGACCCTTGATAAGTGATTTCTCTTCTTGTTGCTGTGTGTTTGTGCCACCTGAAATGTAGTTATTTGTACTTTGCCCTGTCTGCCTGCAGTGAGTGTGGATATTACAGTGCTCTCTGTTTAACCCTTTCCATTCATGCCTCCCCTACTACAGCCCACAATCCCTGGGTTTTGCCCTACTACACAGGAGAGTAGGCAGATTATGAATGTGCAGTGAAAGTTCTGAAGGACTATTATGTGGTGATGTCAAATGTCACATTCCAAAGACATGTTTTTCATCAAATGAGAAAAAAAGAGGGGGAAACAATAATCCAATTAGTGACCCCTACGAGGCAGACATTAGATGGATGTAATTAGATTGTGAGGGATGTGACTTTGATGCCAAACATTGTGGGCAGAATTTTCCTGTCCCGCCCACCATGGGAATTGTAGTGGGAGGGGGTGAAACATGCAAAAGTCTGTTAACCTCAAGTGGGAATATTTGGCCTCGGGGTGAGCATAGCCAGAAAATTCCTGCATGTTTTCAAGAAGCAGCTAGGTATAGCTCTTGAGACTAAAGGGGTCAAAAGATATGGGGGAAAAGTGGGAATAGTTCACTGAGTTGGGTGATCAGTCATGATCATAACGAATGGTAGGGCAGGCTCAAAGAGACAAATGGCCCGCGCCTGCTCCCATTTCCTTTCTTTCTATGTTTTCTATGATCTGAATAACTAAATAATGGATCAGGCGGCAGGTCGGAAAAGTTAAAGTGTAGGCTGTTGGCAAGAAGAGGTGACTTAACACTGAATGATTCCATGAAAATAGCAACTGCATTGGAAGTAGTGGATGGGCAAGTTAACATAAGAACATAAGAACACAAGAAATAGGAGCAGGAGTAGGCCATCTGGCCCTTCGAGCCTGCCCCGCCATTCAATAAGATCATGGCTGATCTGTCGTGGCTCAGTTCCACATTCCCGCTCTCTCCCCATAACCCTTAATCCCCTCTCTTATCAAAAATCCATCAACCCGCGTCTTAAAAATATTTAGCGAGGCAGCCTCCACCACTTCAACGGGCAGAGAATTCCAGAGATTCACCACCCTTTGAGTGAAGAAATTCCTCCTCAACTCCGTTCTAAACCGCCCCCCCTTTATCTTGAGGCTGTGCCCCCTAGTCCTACTGTCCTTTCTGAGCGGCAAGAGTCTCTCCACCTCTATCCTATCCATCCCATTCATCATTTTATACGTCTCAATGAGATCTCCCCTCATTCTTCTAAACTCTAATGAGTACAAGCCTAGTTTATTCAGCCTCTCCTCATAGCTCAACCCCCTCAACTCTGGCATCAGCCTAGTAAACCTCCTCTGCACTCCCTCCAAGGCCAAAATATCTTTGCGCAGGTGCGGCACCCAAAACTGCACACAGTACTCCAGCTGCGGCCTCACCAATGCCCTATATAGCCGCAGCAAGACCTCCCTACTTTTATATTCAATCCCCCTCGCTATGAAGGCCAGCATCCCATTCGCCTTCCTGACCACCTGCTGCACCTGCAAGCTGGGTTTTTGCGACTATGCATAAGGACCCCGAGGTCCCTCTGCACCGTCGCCTGCTGCAGTTTTTCTCCACGTAAGTAATAATCCTTCCTACCATTATTCCTACCAAAGTGGACCACCTCGCACTTGCCAACATTAAATTCCATTTGCCAGTTCCTGGCCCATTCGCCCAGCCTATCTAGATCCTTCTGTAGACTCTCCACACCCTCCGCGCCATTTGCCGTTCCACCAATCTTGGTGTCATCAGTAAATTTCGACACCATACACTCGGTTCCCTCCTCCAGATCATCTATATACATGGTAAATAGCTGAGACCCCAGCACCGACCCCTGGGGCACTTCACTAGTCACCAACTGCCAATCCGAATAGCACCCATTGACCCCCACTCTCTGCCTCCTATTTGACAACCAGTCCTCTATCCACGCTAACACCCTACCCCCAACTCCATGGGGCTTGCTCGAGGCTTATACGATCCCACCCCTGAGGCCAACGGAAAATGCCATTCTGCGACTCTCACATGCTCCCAGTGTCAGGATAGACGTGCCGGTAAAATTCTGGCCTTGATCCCACCTCTGACATAGACTTGACAAAATTTCTGGTCAACCGAGTGGCTTAGTGGACTCCAGGTGTGTGTAAATATATACAGCAAATATCTGACAGACCTTGTTTCAGATGTGGCAACTAAAATCAGGGGAAAAAGACTATTTTGCTGAGAGCAGAACAGAGAGGGAAACCTGGCAAACCATGTAAAGGAAATAAAGTAACACAACTGCTAGACAAGTTGAAGGAAATGGCAGAGAGTGAAAGCATGAGGAGAAATCATGGATAGATGTTTTCTATCAACAGGAGCAACCACCAGAAAGTTTCAATGATTGTTGGTATTGTTGAAGCGAACATTATTCAGATTCAGAAATATAATCGGCAGAACACGCTGGGAGAAATTGAAGGCAAAGAGAATCAAGTGCAAGTCTCAAAAATGTGTCAGAAAACTCTATCTCCGCACATCTAAAACTTCGCTTCAAACTGTTAGATGCTTCATTGTGGGATTTGATATCTGGGGATCAGAATGTAGAGTCAATAATCAGTAAGAACTGAAGGGACAATGAGCCTCTTCTGAACAGGGAAAATGCCCACACCTTGTGGGTGCCATGCATTAGATTGAAAGTGAATTCTGTGAAATCCCATGTAGAGAGGAGCTCAGACCAGGGATTGAAGGAATTGTGAAATTACAGTACTGCCAATGGAGAACATGATGATTGTAGCTCAGCCTATACACAGAACACCTTTTGCTCTGAGAAGAAAGTTGAAGCAAAGCTCTGGAGTTGATTGACCAAGGGTCAGAGAGCCAGATGAAAGAATTAACACTGTGGGTAAACACTGTTGTGGTCATATCTAAACCAAATGATGACATCAGATTCTGTGTTAGTATGTGGAGTGACAGAACATCAACCAATTCCCACTGTGGATGAATCCTTTCATGAGTTGTCTACAAGCAAGGTGTTTTCCAAATGAGACTTAAAGCTCAGATACTATCAGCTGGAACTTCACCCTGATTCAAGGAAGGTAATAACTTGTGTCGCCCATTGTGGACTTTTCTAGTACAAGAGATTACTATCTGGCATCAACACAACAGCAGAGATTTATCAACACAAAATCCATAAGGTGATACAAGGGACCTCAAGGACAATGAAACATCTCAGATCACATAATTATTCATAAGGCCAATAAAGATGAACATTTGTGATAAGAGGCTTCACTATCTAGCTGATCCAATGAGAAAGTTGACCAGAAAGAATGAAAGGTTCAGATTTGATGAAGAACAGGACTCTGCCTTCCAAGCTTTGAAGGATAGTACTTGAGCTCCTGGGACAGTATGATCCAAACGCATCAATGAAATTCATAGTAGATGCTACCAGTAAGATTAAGAGCTGTGCTGATGTTGAAAGGTTGTCTAAGAAAGCAGATCTCTGATAGGTGTGGAGTGGAGATATTCTCAGATGGAAGAAGTGGCCCTAGGATTGGCATGGGCGTGTGAAAGATTCCATATATATTTGTTACAAATTGAGTTTAAATAGTGATGGATCGCAAGCCATTAGAGATGATTTCATCTCCCAGACCCAAACTATGGTCTAGAATCAAAAGATGGGTTTTAAGACTCCAGTAGTATAAACACATGATGGTTCACATTGCTGAAAAGATGGTAATTACTGACCCACTGTCACAGCTACTGAGGGAAAATTAAACACAAATCTCACTATAGAAGGAAGCTGAACTGTTCTTGCAGTTTGTGGCAGTTCTCACTATATACAGAGCAATAACAACTAGAGGGATTGAAAAAGTTAGACAAGGATAGAGAATTGGATAACATCAGGTGAGAATTCAAGTTGGAAACTGGGAGAATTGCCCCATCTCGCTACAAGTTGAACTGTATACACTTAGGAAGCATTCCCAGAGGTAACACACTTGCAGTGCCATAAAAACTTAGGCCTAGACTTGTGAGGTTAGCTCATGAAAGTCACTTGAGAGTGGTTGAGACCAAGCAAAGCTTACAAACCAAAGTATGGTGGCTATGGATGGAGAAAGATGTGAAGAAATTTGGCAAAACATGTCATGAATGTCAACTTGCCAGCAAGCCCAATCTACCAGAACCAGTACACAGCACTGGTTCCTACTGGACCATGGGAGGACATAGCAGTTGACTTATTCGGCCCATTTCTATCAGGAGAGTCCACACCAGTGATGAATAACTACTACTGCCATTACTATGACTATGCTGTGTTGAACAGCAAAGAAAATGGTGTCAGCATTGAGTGAAACATTTGTAAGGCGCAGTCGGCCAGTCAGCCTGCTTTCAGATAATGCGCCGCAGTTGACAGACTTTGGCAGATTATATGCAAGTCATAGGCATTCACCACTACAGAGTAACTTTCAAATAATCACAGACAAATGAGTAAGTGGAATGACAAAACCAATTCATAGAGAAATGGATGGGGTTTAAGGCAAAGATTGGAAAGAGGCATTATTATCATATGTGGCAATGTTTACAGCAACTCTACACACTACAATGGGAAAAGACCTAGTCAAGCTTCTGGATGCAAAAAACACTATTTGGACACAAGATGCTGGAGCAGGGGTGCATCAGTGTTGATCAGGAGATTCACGATCATGATGCTAAGAAAGGAGAGTGCCTTAAAGTCTTACGTATACCTCAGAAAGTGAACTAGACTGTGATGCCAGGTGACGAGTGACTGCTGAGATATGAGAGCTCAAACGAGATGGATGCACCATTGTACCCCATAAGCCTGTCATCAGCAGGAGGGAAAATAGAGTGTGCAGTTGCCAGAAGGAGTACTGTACGACGGAAATAATTCTTGTGTCAAGAAAGTGCCATGCTAACAAAGACACAGCAGCAAATGAATGAGATGCAGGAACTGAGGTGAATCCAACATCCAGCAATCCAGATGTGCAAGCCAATGGGCAGATAGCAGGTAAATAGTTTGCTATCCAGAGGAAAAAATATCAGGACAGTAGGCAGACCATGACATGAGTGGAGATCACCAAAGCAATGTAAAGATGTGTGAGTTAGCAACACATGATGAAAGTGGAAATCAGTTTGGAGCAATGATTTGTGATTTAAAACAAGATGATTTTAAGTTGAAAAACAGCAAATCCTGACAGAGAGCTTATGCCTAGATGTGAAGTTTTGTATGATGTGATTATGTTCAATGCAAGAGTCTCTGTCAACACTGCCCTTGTGATTTTGAAGTTCCTGTCTGTGATGTTTGCAAATACATAGGAAACAATTGGAGTGCATCAGTGAGGAGCAACAAACTACATACGGACGATTTTCACAAGAGATACCACAGATAAATAGTGAAAAGGAAGTCAAAATCCAGCTTGTGCTATGTAAGTATCTCCAGAAAGTGAAATACTGAACAAAGCAACAGAACTATGTTGGACTGTGACACATTGAGCTTAGCTGATATTCAGAACTGAAGAAATTAATTTACTCAATGAGTTCGGAAAATAATGATTTGTTAAGTTTGTTTGCAAAATGTATGGCAGTATGTTTATTAAGGGCTGGAGCTTAAGCTACACCAAACAGAAAAACATGGACTGACCTGTTTTTAGTCTAATAAAGCATGATAATATATGGTACCCGGATGAAATACTGTAAAGTACACTGTGTGCTATTTATTGGGTCACCTGGCTTCGATGTTGAAGTTCAGATAGAAAATATTGGGGTGATGCAAGCACATAATATATGTAGAGATTGTTACGACTGGACAATTGCATCCCTCAACACAAATTATGTGAAGAATTCAAACACTAACACCTCTAAATCACTTTTTTAGTGTAAGGAGCAGCAGCATAGTTTTAATTCAAAACTTGCAATTAGTACATATTTAATTATATCCCTGATCTAACCAATAATTTTTAATCTACTGCCTCTGATACCATCAGTCAAGAGACTTTGATGTATAATATTTTCACTCAATAGCTTTAGTTCAATGTTGTAATATATTCAGAGCAGTTGATCCTCATGTATTGATACCAGTCGGAATTCAAAACTCAAAACTTCAAAAACTGCAGATAAAAATTAACTAACGTAACTGCAGGTCCTGCCAAATAATGAGACCACCCTTCAGGTCAAATGTTATAATATTCTCTTTCTTACACCGCTTTGCCATAAGCATTCCATTTCAATGTGCATCAATACACAAGGTGGACAGCACAGTGGGTGCTTTTTGTTAACACAGCAGGCTTGTGTATTTTTAGGAATGCAATCCTTAAACTTGGTATATACTATACAAAGTAATACATTTGGGAAGAGATAAGGCTGTGATTCAATGGTTGGATTCAGACAATCTTTGTTCAAGGTTTACTCTCATTGTTTAATGAGCTGATAATAATCTTTCAGTTCAATTACAGCCCTCTAATTTGCCGGCAGTTAGTTATTATTCCACGTGTAGCACATGGCTGCTTTCAACAAATCAAAGCTTTACAGCCAGCATTTTATTCTAACTTGGGTATCCATACAAGTCATTTATTTTATAACATTCCTGTCCACAAGATTAATATCTTACATGTGGAAATCAAACAGCGGTCCATTTGTGTAAAGCAACATTTGGAGACAATTGTCACCTTACGTTCAATCACAGCGTGGCTACACACAGGCAATATTTCAATCATGTTAATTTTAACAAATAAACAAACACAAATTTGTCAACCATGATCCTATTGAATGGTGGAGCAGACTCGAGGGATTGAATGGCCTACTCCTGTTCCTATTTCTTATGGTCTTAAAGAGAAAGTTAGTAGGCAGTAAAAAAGATATCCACAAGTGTCTCCCTGGTTAATGTTTTCACTACCATCATCCAAAGAGAGGTGCAAAGACATTTTTACATGAGCCAGGTGTCTCAAGTGTTCCACATCTTCCACCTAAATCTAGCTCAGTGTAATCTAAAGCAGATCCAATAGCAACTATGTCATAAATTTTGGTCTACCTAAACCCATGATTACAATGTTTCTCAACAGCAAGGTTCATTATTATCCCCAAATAAATTTCTAGATCACTGTACTTCAAAACTATTTAGCTTAAGTTTTGAAGTTTATTCATTTGTGTCACAAGTAGGCTTACATTAACACTTCAATGAAGTTATTGTGAAAATCCCCTAGTTGTCACATTCCAGTGCCTGTTCAGGACACTGAGGGAGAGTTGACTTAATGCACTTAACCACTTTCAGACTTGTGGGAGGAAACCAGTGAATCTGGACGAAACCCATGCAGACATAGGGACAACGTGCAAACTCCACACAGACAGTGACCCAAGCCAAGAAACAAACCTGGGTCCCTGGCACTGAAAGGCAACAGTGCTAACCACTGTGCCACCGTGTGCTTATGAAGATATTTCCCTAAATGCGTGATGAGATTCTTAAAAATTTGTAATCCTGATAGGAAAATGGCAACCCCATGGCAGTGTCAGAGTGTATTGACGACTCAGAATTGATTTCTTAAAGATTATTATGTGAATTAAAAGCATCAAGCAGGATCTGGTCATCAACCAAGTCAAGTTTTTGTTACTTCAGTTGTGATATATAAAACTGGTAGTGACAGCAAATATTCGTCCAAATAATTAGTGCTTTCATATCATCTCCTTTCTTCTTTCATGTTAACTGATGCTTTAACCAATTCAAAATAAAACATGACATACATTTGTATGATAATATTGCTAAAAGTAATTTCCAGTCTATAACTTCTTTCTTTATGCAATCAGCATTATCTAGATCCAAACAGGAAAATGTAATTTAAAGGCAGGTTCCATGTATTGTTATTTGAATGGGAAAAGTGGGAGAAACAACCAGTTACTGTGAAATACACATATTGCTGCCACTCTTCCTGCACAGAAATAACTAAATGTGCACAGTGCTAACTCACATAATACACTACTAACTCCCATTTTCCATGTATATTTGGATTCTTAAATTGGGGAGTGGCACAAGTTGAATTAATTTGCTATAGTCTATTAGTCGGACAGTAGGCAATACTCTTTGGCGACAACACCAGAGATGCTGACTATACAAAATGCACACCACAGCTTCTCCAAATGTTTGAAACTGAATTCCAGTGCAAAATAAAATAGCTCAAAAATATAATAAAACAAAGATTGGTTGTAGTTATAAATGATAAGCTGTAACTCCTCTGGTTAAAGAAGCACAGCAAATGTGCAATAAATAATCAGATGCACTTAATTATTTCAGTAACACTAGGTAGTACATCACTGACATGTATGGCACTCAATTTCACTCAGTACTCCTTTTATACAAGTATGCAATCTCTAGCAAGAAACTCCATATATGCCCTTGTCCACCGCATAATCATGCCTTTATTTGTGTTTTATATGCAGTTTAGGTAATTGTCTTTGCTTCTTCTTTTTAAAAATTATCTGTATTGTGTGAATGTGAGTAACTATACAGATAAGACCAGTGGATGTGTAACATCATTTCAACATTACGGTAATCACCGCAGATCCTTGCTGCCGAGCTACAAAACTTCCAACAAATTGTTTACACCTCTTAAACAACAATATCTGTATTTTAAGAATGAAATTTTCAAAATATATGACAGCCTGTATTCACAGCTCAGATATCACATGAGCCTTGAAAAAATTGTCAAATCCTGTCACTGCAATTAGTTCACTGTCAACATGTCTAGCTCAGATTAGCAAAAACCCTGCAGTTCAGAGTCTAACGTTTAAGAGTATATGAAAAATAATTTGTTCTTCTATTGAATTTTCAGCATTTATCACACTGGATGTGGTAATTGCAAATTGCTAATTCCATTAGAGTATATCAGTACATTCGTGCATAAAGGCAATGCAACAGTTGGATATGCTGTCAATCACTCGTACAGGGATGCAAACAATTGAATCAATAAGCTGTTATATACAAAAAAGCTTGCACTATTTATCATGTTTTTTTCCAGGTTTTGTGTGAGAAGATACAATGGATATATTTCTTTAAAAATTACATCGGTAAAGAACTAATAATTTTTCTGAAGCAAAAGTAAATCATTCTCAATACAATGAAAACTCTTAAAGAGATATATATTTAGCTAAGTGTTTCTAGTTTGATTTAACCCCTACTGAGAACTGCCATCTTCTAGAATGCTGTTGACTGACAGCCATGGCCCTCGGAGTGGACCTCTGACACCTCCCCCAGCAGGATCGCTGCACTACTGGGCCTCCTGCCATGCAGGCCTGACTTGTGGCTTCCCTCCCTCCCATGACCCTGACATGCAGAGTTGGCGCTAACTCAAATGAAGAGAATAATGGTTAGGATACTTTCTAATTGAGGCATTTGGTCGTAATTGAAGTGGCAGGAACGTCACTGTCAATCTATAGCATTCTGTCTACTTCGCAGCAAGCCTAATACAGATAACTCAGAAATAATCATACTGAAGCAGCATACTGTTGCAGGTCAATTAGATCTCAGTCTCTGCGCTTCATTTCTATATATTTGTAAATAATCTCAAGTAGACACACATGACACATGTACTTATCTACTCCAACACATTCAAACTGATTTTGCTGTACTATCTCACTGCAGTATCATAGAAATTATGACCTACATTGCAGCTGCCTCTCCTTGGCAGACAAGAAGTGATACAGTATGGAGGAAAGGATAAGCTGAGGTGCCAGCATTAAATATTTGATTACCGTTATCTTTAATCACATGCATGCTTAAGCCAGTAGAAATAGCAAATATACTTGTAACATCAGCTTCAACCTACTCTAACAGACATTTAAACACGAATATCTCAGCTAAGCATCGCAAAAATTATGCTAACCAACAGCGGCACAGAAACATAATTTTAAAAAATAATTACTACTTCTCGCATTACTATCCTCATCATTTTCAGTGCAAAATGGAGGGCATGGTAGATTAACAATGAATGGATGGGCAGTGTGCACTCCACTAGACTGTTTTTCTTATACTCACCGCATGTTGGAGAAAATAAGGAAATGATGCAAACATTTGACTGTTCAGTTTTTTAAAGTAATTAATATGATGTAAATATGATTCACATCCAATTAAATAAACTATTCAAACGGCTTTATCTGCCACTGCTCGCACAACTTGTGATCAGATGTAAGACTGTGGCATTTTAGTGAGTCTTTCTGCAGATGTATTGATAAACCAATAAAATCAGCTGTCCTCCTAAACCTGTCAATCTGTATTAATATTTAAGGAGACACCTAATTGTTTTGTCTCTGACCATTCCTATTACAGCTTTTACTTGAAAACCAATTTACAAAATGCAATTACAAATCTTAAGTATTTGTTTAAAACCATTTTAACATTTTACTGAAAAACAATTAAGGAAAATAAAGTTAAGCACAAATTTTTTGCAGAGCGTTTTATTTCACAGACATTGTGCACCATTGTATTAAATGGCTAACAGTAAAACTGAATTGCAGTATGTGTTAGTTAAATCACATTTAGAATCATCATCTGGCATACGTTTAAGTTTTATCTTTTAGGGACAATGGAGATTCTTATTGTAAATAGATCTGATATCATTAAAGCTTTGTAAATGCTAGTACTGCCAATTCTTATTGTGCCCCAGCTGTACACTATTTCTACTAGAAGAACATCAAACTACTCAATCAGAACTTATGATACGGTAAAAATTACACTGTGCTTAAAGCCATGAACAAAGGAGCAAAGCAATTACAGAGCAAAACAGCGTACAAAGAAGACCCAATAAATGAAATAGGCAGGAAAATTTGGTGAAAACTCTTAGGGGGCCTAACCACATTTAATTTAGGTCTGCACAATGATTAATATTCTGATTCTAATTCAAAAGATTTAAATGAACCACAAAGGTACATCTTTGAGGTAATTTTAATAACCATTGTACATCCATTTGTGCATTAACAGCTGGTTTGACTGGTATTTTATTTCTCTGTTTGCTTAATCAAAGGAAGCAGTCTTTATTGGCATAATCTTCAAATTAGCATTAACCAAACATGCGAGGTATTTTGTAGAATAGCACTCCTTGTGGTGTACTGATGCAGCACAGGGTTTTGTGCACTGCATAACAGAACAAAGGATCCCATTTTTACCTACTTGCTGAAGCTTCCACATTTGTGCTTGTATTGTTCTACTCACTTGTCTATTTTATGTATCTTCATTCACTAAGAACAAGTATATATTAAAGTTCCAGGAAACATGGCTTAATATTGGTTTGAACCGTTATTATCATTCACATTGCATTTTGATGTGAAAGAAACTATGAATTTAAAAAAAGAGATCAACCTTTTTGTAACATTGGAAAATTCAGAACATTGTTAGCTCCTCATATTGAATTGCAAGATATAGGATCATATGTCAGTTATGACAAAAGATATACTTTAAAAATCCAATGCTGTGGATTCTATAAGCTTCACAGTTTTTTCCAGATATTACCTCTACTTTTATTCTGAGGGATAAAGAGTTGTCATGTCTTAGTTCTTTCATGATTGGGGAAACTCTGTTGCATGCAATGTCTAGAACTACGGTTGATGAGATGCTTCATCCATGAAAATGCAACATCCTGATTCTCGGCAGAACTTTAAGCAATTTCTTTAAATGAATTCTGATGTTAAAAAACTGCAAACTACTCCTGATCATTAAGTGTTAATGAGAATGCTATGGAAATAGCGCCACAAATTATACTCAGAAAAAAAATTCAATGTCTCAAACTTAATGAGAAGATTGTCAAAGTTGTGAAAAGACTTAGCATATTCATCTTGCTAGTTTTGTTGTTCCTGCAATAGATACTGTGTTGAAATCACTTTAAATTGATTACATAGCTCTAGAACAAAGGTGTTTTATAATAAAGAACTGAAGCAGAATTAGTTTTCAGAAGCCATTGAAGATTATTAAGTTCCAATTAACAGTGTGAATCTTTGTGTAACATAATTATTGTGTTTTTGAATAAATAAATACATCATTTTGAAGTTATCTGATATAATAGCGGACTAAAATTATAGTGCTTCTTCAGCCAAGAAGAAAAGCATCAGCCTTCTGACATTCATTTTATTTAACCTTACTTATGTAGTACATTAAACAAAATCTCAAAATGTCTTTGTTTGGAATTGCAAAGCAAATCTCTTTTTGCATGCAATATTTATTCATTTGAAACGTAATGGTGCTAGAAAAGATACAATTCTTTGTTTGCTTGCATGAAATCCAGTGTTGGATTAAACAGTCCTGGTTTCAGTTTAATAGAGCTCCAGATCTGCACCTAGATTCCAGCCTCAGAAGAGTATTTTCTATTGCATTAGTACCTTCACAATCCCTATTAATGTCTCCCTTTACAATAAAATGACTGGATTAGTAATTGCTGTGGTCTTGGAGTTTAGACTCATGTCCAGCGAGAATTAGATTAAAACTGTCAGGAATTTTCACTCTAAAATCTTTAACAAAAGGCGTTAGACCACAAGGATGTTGCTGAGCATGAAGCTTTATACTCAGTTTGTGTGACTGCTGACGTGAATGATGTGACTAATGATTTTCTTGCCTCTGCAACCGAAGTCACAAAACAACTACAGTTAAAACGTACTAGCCACTCATTTCACTCGGCAGAGCTCTGTTAAGGTAATTGCTAAGGGAAACCGAGCTTTTACATGAAAGCAGAGAGCATTTAAAATAATACTTGAAGCCTCTCTGGAATAATCGAGAATTGCTCGAAAGGTAGATTTGTAAATGTAGTACATTGTGAAGCTGAAAGTCATCAGAGAGATGAAACAGGATCGATGCTTTGCATTTATCTGCAGTGCTTGCAATTACACAAAAATGATCTAAAATTATTTTTCTGTTGGCGAAAGTTGGCCATCAGTCATGGTTGAAAGGTTTCTTCTGGGCAAGTGCCAATGGCTGACGTGTATGGTTCATTTCAACAAGTCAGTGAGGCATTCCCCAGCCCTGGAGAGAGTTGGCATATGATCCAACAAGCAGTATCTCAAGGCATTTGGAAAAGCTGATAGAGTATACTCCCCAAATAATGAACTTTAATGATAAAAATGTGAGCATTTATAAATCCATGGGTTAAACAAGGGCAGCCAACACAGATTTGTTAAAGGAAATTGTTTTTGAGTTTTTTGAAGAGGTGGTTGATTGCATACATAAAGAGAATGCGGCAGATATAATGTGTATGGGTTTTCAGAAGGCATTCAATATTATGCCTCAAAGGTAGTTTGTTGGAAAGGATCAGGTGTACCATATCAGAAGAAATGTAGTAAAATAGAAGGCAAGATTTCTGTTTATATAGCTGGCTTAACAACATCAGGATGTCACAAAGTGCCTTCCAGCCAATGAAACACGTTAAAGTGTAACCTCTGTTGTAAAGCAAGGCATACAACAGCCAATTTCGGCATAACAAGATCCCACTAACAGCAACGAGCTAATGGGAGCGATCGTCCAGCTCTTCATGCTGGCGGCATCTTATGGTCCCACCAATGGTGCACCCCTGCCGTGTGTTCCCTGGTGGCATGAGGTGGATCCAATGGGAATGTCCATTGACAGTGGCAGGACCAGAAGATCGGGGCGGCACGATAGCTCACAGCGTAAGGGACTCAAGTTCAACTCAGGCCTCAGGTGACTGTTTGTGTGGAGTTTGCACATTCTCCCCCTGTCTGTCTGGGTTTCCTTCGGATGCTCCGGTTTCCTCCCAGAATCCAAAGATGGGCAAATTAGGTGGAGTGGCTGTGCTAAATTGCCCCTTAGTATCAAAAAATTAGAAGGGTAAATACATGTGGTTACGGGGAAAATGCCTGGGTGGGATTATGGTTGGTGCAGACTTGTTGGGCTGAATGGCCTTTTTGTGCACTGTAGGGATTCTATGATTCTGCTGCAAGCTAAAGGCATGGTGTCTCCTGCCGCTAATAAAAACATAGCAGGGAGGCCAGAGATTCCTGGTGAATGTGGTGTGTCGTGATGTTGGTTAAGAGATAAATGTGAATCAGAATATCAGAAAACTTCTGAGGAAGAGAGCCATGGACGCCTGTATATTCACCTGGAAATACAGACAGCACCTTCATTTAAACTTCATAGGCTGAACAAAGGGAAACAAAGAGTTTGGGGAAATTACTATTTATTAGGTGTTGCCCACATTTCATTGACCCACCTCTACCTCATTGCTCCCTCTCTTGAATCCTGCACTGTTGCTAAATTTTCACAATGCTTATCAAAAACATCCAGTACCAAAATTTCCTCCAGTTAACTATTGGGAAGACTAGAACTATTTTTTTCAGTTCTCACACCCAACTTTGTTTCCAGCTATCGGCTCCATCCCTCTCCACGGCAACAGTCTGTTCATAACATTGGTGCCACATACATTCGTACAAAGGTACAAATTAGGAAGAGGAGTAAGCTATTCAAGCCCCCCTCAAGCCTATTTCAGAATTCGGTATAATGATGGCTGATCTGAATGTGGTCTCAACTCCACTTTCCTCGTTGTCCCTCAAAACTCTTGACTCCTTTGCCCATCACAAATCTTCTAACTCAGAACTGAATATATTCAAACAACCACCCTCTACGACACTCCAAAGAATTCCACAGACTAATGACCCTCAGAAAAGAAAATTCTCTTCCTTTCTGTCTTAAATGGGAGACCTCTTATTTTTAAACTATGATTCTTAGTTCTTGTCTTGTCAGGAGTGGAAACATCTTCCCAGCATTCATAATGTCATGCCCCTTCACATTCTTATAGATTTCAATAAGATCACATCTTATTTTTCCAAATTCCAATGAACGTAAAGCTAAACTGTGCATCCTTTCCTATAAGTTAACCCCTTCATCCCAGGAATCAGTCAAGGTGATCATTCTCTGAACTGCTTAGAAAGCAATTATTTCACTTCTTAAGTAAGGAGATCAAAATTGCAGAGAGTACTCCAAATATGTTCTCACTAAACTAACGAGCTACAAAATGAAGGCAAGTAAAATCGTGGGTACCAATACACCCCTCCCCAATGAGCTCAAAACATTACATATCCACTTTGACCAAGAGGTCAGCAAGTTCAGGTCTATAGAATATTCTTACTATTGTAGGGTGGTTGCACTCTGTTTAGTCAGTCTTAATGAAGTCTTTGTAGTCTTAGACAGCCATTTAGGTGCTTATTAACTCAAAGAACAGTTCCCTGATTGGGTCACTGTTTGTGTGGAGTCTGCACGTTTTCCTCTGGATGCTCCGGTTTTCCCCCACCATCCAAAAGACATGCTGGTTAGATGCATTGGCCTTACTAAATTCTCCCTCAGTGTACCTGAACAGGCTTCAGAGTGTGGCAACTAAAGGATTTTCACAGTAACTTCATTGCAGCATTAATGTAAGCCTACTTGTGACAATAATAAATAAATAAATAAGGGTGACTTGAAGGGGAACTTGCAGTTAGTGATGTTCTCAGGCTAGGAAGCTTGTTTAATCTGTGTAGGAACATTCAATCAAATGAAGCAAAATAATAACCAAACCAAGAATTCCTTCCTGTGGAGGGCACACTGAAACGGAGTTGGTGATCATCACTATGGAAGATGTAGAGAAGTTTAAACTTTCAGATAATAATTGTCAATATCGGTAGTTGATACAAACAAAAAGACTCTTTATTTGAAGAAATGATCCAAGTTTCCAATTTCGTCTACCCAAACAATATTGTTCAGGTCATGGTTGTATCAAAAGGTCAGGCCTGTGAAAACACAAGTGAAAATGTCCAAAGATAAAATGGATGCAGCACCAGTCATTGTAACCGAGTTGGAGAAGCTGCTTTCAGTATCCCAGCTGTCTCCCAAAGGCCAATCATTTCTATCGGTACTGGAGAACACATCGATGATTCTGAACCATTCAAATCACAGCTCTTTATTCACAAACTTATTGGTATGGATGATATTAAAGGGTTAATGGACCCAGTGAAGGGGCAGAGGTTGCATGACAATAAAGATTGAATGGACCAACTTACATTTAAACTATTCACATTCCTGAGATCTATATAAACTGCTTAAAACATGATGGAGATGGGGCCTACCAGTCAGATAATGAGTATCATCCCTGTTTTTGGAACTGATTTCGAGGGCAAAGAAAATGAAGGAGAACCAATAGCGAAGCTACTGACCAGAATGGACAGTTTGAATGACCAAGAACTGGACAGTAAAGATGGGGTTAAAGTGTCGACAGCCAGGAAGAATCCAATGAGTGGCTCAAGAATTGGGTGTTACAGTCAGAATCACCCAGGGTTTGTTCAAATAGTGATTAAAACTGGGAGGGGTCAAAGCTCTTCCCAAGTGTGGTGGCATTCCCAAATATCATGTCAGCTCATCTGAGATGTTCAAACTCCTCCAGCAGACAGTGAAAATGGTGGACTGGTTTATCTGTGTGCCCACCAGCTGTCGTTCTCATTCTGTGATCCCCACCCTCTTCCCAGTTTAGATGTTGTCCTATTCCTGAAGTTAATACTTGAGGACATTCTCACTCTATGAACAAGGCCAACAATGTGAGATTTGGATTTTTTTTTTTCTGTTCAGGGTTCAGGCTTCATGTCCAGATTGTAAACTGGAGAAATATTTTTCTGAAAAGTGCTGTTTGAATGAATTGGATTCTCCTCCTGATTGTTCAATGTTTAAATTCCCAAATCTCATCAACTTGGAAATAAGGAGTATGGAGTGTGTGTGACTGAGTGATCAGAATGCTCTGTGTACTGTGATGAAGCTGTACCTTTAAGAAATATATTTTAACCAGGTTTCTCTGCGGGATGTTCCAAGTAGGCCCTGGCTTTTTATTGGTGTTGCCTGTAACCAGAGTTGTTTATCACTGCTGAGGCAGTATAAATGAGGTAGTGTTTATCTTTAATCTGGACTAATGCAGGGTCCTTTGCTTTTAGTGTCCCTCAGGATTACAGGGTGGAGCTAGTTTGAGATTGATATTCAGGTCATGTCATGTGGTTAATGACAGCTATGCTTCAGAGAAAAGATCACTTTCATTTCTCTATTGCTGGTGGAAGAAAACAGTGTCTTTCTGTCTCTCTCTATCTCTCCAAAGGCTTTTTGAAAGTTCCAGGACTGGGAAGAGCCCAATTCACACAGGTATTGAAAAGCTGTAAATCCAGCATCATGTCAGCATACTTGTTTCAGTGCCAAGTCTAAAGAAGAGTGTATGTCTGTGGGATGGTTTTTAATTTGGAATAACAGAGGTAACTAGCTGTTAGGAGTTGTACTGTGTCATGTTTAAATCTTGTAATTACTAAAAGTTATGCTAATTTTTTTTGTTATATTCTATCTGTGTTCTTAAATAAACTTTGTTCAATCAGAGCTTCCTAGTGGGTCACTTGAATCCTACCTGGATTGAAACACCTTACGCTCACCCATGCGACAATCAAATGATAAACTTAGGGCCTAGGCTAACTTCATAAAAAACTTTGGAGTTCCTAGCCTGGTCCTTAACAGTACTACCTGATCGACAGTGATGCCTCAGGGCTGCTTTCCCATATCATCCGAGAGACATTGGACCTGATGGGAGCACATTCCCAGCGTGGCCAAGTTGTCTGTCACTGCAAAACTCACACTGTTCTTTGTCTCACTCTGCTGCTACATAGAGATAAAACACAAAATTGCGAAATCTCCATTCCCTCCCACCTCCCCCCCTCCTTGCAGGGTCAGTCAAATGCTGTTCCCAGAATTTGAATGATGACACTTCTGCTGCTCACTTCCATCCACCCCTGCTTGGATTGATGGATCAGCCTCTTTCTCTCATCTTTGTTGAATATCTGCTCGGTGCAGCACGGTGGCATAGTAGTTAGAACTGCCGCCTCACAGCGCCAGGGACCTAGGTTCAATTCAAGCCTCGGGTCACTGCCTGTGTGGAGTTTGCACATTATCCTCGTGTCTGAGTGGGTTTCTTCCAGGTTCTCTGATTTCCTCCCACTGTCCAAAGATGTGCACGTTAGGTTGATTGCCCATGCTAAATTGACCCTAATGTCAGGAAATTAGTAGGACTTACAGGAATACAGCCTGGGTGGGATTGTGATCAGTGCAGATTTGATGGGCCAAATGGCCTCCTTCTGCACTATAGGGATTCTATGATATTATGAACCATGTACATATATGCAGTAAAGGGGTCAAGCTTGGAGATGTCGCTATGCTTGCACATGCACACAGCTCTGTCCAACACTAGATTGATTCATAGGTACGGTCATGTGTTTCTTATATCAATGTGTAACATTCTTTCTGAAAGAACTTTTCAAACATAGGTAATAAAAACATAACAAAACTTATAAAGAAACATCATTATTGCACACTTGAGGCCTCACCCTGGACCATTCCAAGCTCACCACAATTCCCACTGACTTTTAGTTTATACTGAGTCACCTGGTCAGCTGATCATCACACCATTCTGTCATTGGTTACATGGTTTACTGAGTCAGCTGACTCTTGCAGCTTGATACCATTGGTCACATTACAAATCCATTGTTATCACGGGTTACATTCTAACATGCAGGCAGTACTTTATACATCCCATGTTAACCTTTGTCTTGCACCTTCCCCAAGTCTTTATCCAATATTTCAAGTTATTCTAGTTTACCCCATGTATTTATATTGGTACAGCTACCCCATTTCCCTATTACAAGTCTCTGAGTCCCTAGATTCAGGCAGTCTGGGAGCCTTATGGCTCTTCTACAACTCATTCGACTCTCGCTATGGGCGAGGTCAGAGAATTTCAGCCAAGATATACAAGGTTTGAAAGAAAGGTGTCATAGGGAAGGTGGATAAAGTGATTTTACTTTCAAAAGCTAAAATCAAGAGTTAATTAAATGTGGGAGAAGGCAGTTCAAAAAAAATTAGGTAAGAAAAGGGAGAGATCAAAGGGAAAAGACGTATTTCTGGGGATACTGAAAAACACGAAGAGAACTGCTTTAGTTTCCACCAACTGCAGGAATAACTAGTTAACACCCAGCAAAGCAGTCTGAAGGAAGCCGGATTTGTAAAAAAACAAACTGCAGGGTGACCTCAAAAGGAACTGTGTGGTAAAAGTTACTGGATTTTAAATATCTTATTATGGAACAGATTGTTAAGAGGAACAGGAAATGTAGGAATGCAGAGTTCCCCCAGAGTTATTTATTCATGGGACATGGGCATCACTGGATGACCAGCATTTATTGCCCATCACTAGATGTTGTTGGAGGTCAGTTCAGAGTCAATCACTTTGTTGTTGCTCTGGAGTTACATGTAGGTCAAACCAGGTAAGGATGGCAGATTCCCTTCCCTGAAGGACATTAATGAACCAGATGAGTTTTTAACAACAATCAACAAAAGTTTCATTGTCATCAGTGGATTCTTAAATCCAGATTTCTTTATTGAATTGAACCCAGGTCTCCAGAAGATTAGCTGAGTTCCTAAATTAATAGCGATAATACCACTAGGCCATCACCTCCCCCACTTGTACTTTAGCTTTTGTGGGCAATACTTGACCTTGTCTCACGAAATGCTCCAAATAAGTGACTTTAGCTTTGGGCAATTCACTTTTCATCACTAAATTAACTTTTTGCAATCTGTCAAATGGTGCACTCAGATTCTCCACATACTTTTCCCATGTTTTACTGTAGATACCCAAATCATCAGTACACAGTTTTACAATCCTCCAATGACTTTGTTCAGTAATTTTTGAAATACATTTGGTGCCTTCCTCATTCCAAACAGCATAATTTTACATTGATACAATCCATCAGGGGTTATCAGTGCAGATATTTCCTTCACTTGATCTGTTAACAGAACCTGCCAATAAGTCTTTAGCAAGTCAATTTTACTCACAAAATCTACATTTCTAGTTTTATCAATGCAATCCTCTAACTGTTGAATTCGATATGCATCTGTTTTAGTCACATCATTCACTTTCCTATAGTCAATATAAAATCATTCTGATCTGTGTGATTTTGGCACCATCATGTTCAGTTACTGACTTGGTTCAGTGATATCATTCCCCAACAAAAATGCAATCCTCATCTTACTTGAGCCAGTTACTTTGGGTTAAGTCTGTCGGATGTTGTTTGAAAGTTAGACCATTTCCTACATCAATATTAAGTATAGCTAAAGAAGCTTTATAGAAGCATAGAAGGTAGGAGCAGGAGGAGGCCATTTGGTCCTTCAGGCTACTCCGCCATTCATCAAGATGATGATTCAATAGTGAAAACTTGTTTCTTCCCCATAATCTTTCATCCCATTCGCCCCAAGTGCTATATCCAGCCACCTCCTAAATACATTCAATATTTTGACATCAACTACATCCTGTGGTAATGAATTCCACAGGCTCACCACAGTTTGGTGAAGAAATGTCTCCTCACCTCCGTGCTAAATGGACTACTCTGAATCCTCAGACAGTGATCCCTCATTCTGAACTCCCCTACCATTGGGAACATCCTCCCTGCATCTACTCTGCCTATTCCTATTAGAATTTTATGTCTCTATGAGATCCCCCTCGCTCCCCATTCACCTGAAAACAATCCTAATTTAGTCAGTTTTTCCTCATACATCAGTCCCGCCATCCCCAGAATCAGCTTGTAAACATTCACTGCACTCCCTTGAGACCACGAACATCCTTCCTTGGAAAAGGAGACCAAAACTGCACACAATGCTCTAGATTAGCCTCGTCAAGACCCTGTATAATTGCAACAACATGTCCCTGCTTCTGTACTCGAAACCTCTCGCAATGAAGGCCAACATACCATTTGCCTTCTTTACCGCCTGCTGCACTTGCATGCTAACCTTCAGTGACTGGTGCACAAGGACACCCAGGTCCCGCTGCACACTCCCCCTCCCAATTTACAGCCACTCAGATAGTAATCTGCCTTCTTGTTTTTGCTTCCAAAGTGAATAACCTCACATTTATTCAAAATGTGCTGCATCTGCCATTGATTTGCCCATTCCTCCCCCCAGTTTATCCATACATAATGACTTATTTGCTTTCAATAGTTTGAATATGTGTCCCTAACATTTCCAGGTGTATCTTATCCAAATTTTTCAACACCTCTATATTATCCAATCTGTTTACAGGGTATCAACTTTAGGATTTTCAACTTCTGATTCCTCATTGGAATTCCCTGATGCACTCACCGCACTCTTTACCCTCCTACTACTGTGGGTATATTTTCTCCCCATCAGCCTCTCTATCATTATATTGTTTCAGCATAGTAACTTTGATTTTTTTTCATGTACAAATGACCTGCGAATGGAATTTCATGTGCAACTCGTAAACTCTTCCTATGATAACCATGATGGACCAAGATCTGAAGGATGATTGTCCACTCCTCATTTGCTGCTGGTCTCCATTTCCTCATCAATATATCATCCTTTAAACTTGAACACCTAGGAACCTCATGCGATTCTGCCTTAGAATATGCTATCCAAGACAACTCCCGCAAACCAGCATCTGCCTCTTAGGCTTTAGTTAAAGATGAGGAACAAACATGTCAGGACCATCATTTTCAATATCTGTCTCCTTACTCCTTCAAGAATAGTCAAAGATAACTGGACCCGTAAATCATTCTCCTTCTCCAAGAATTCCTCTTCTTCTTACCTATCCTTATTAGCCTGAGACCTGGTTCTCACACAGTCTGGAAACAATCCAGGATGTTCTTCTATACTTTCACTTGCAACACTCTCAGAGAGGCCACATTCTTGAACCTTCCAGATCATTTACTGGTATACAATCTATGGGCAAACCGAGAATCATTCCAACAATAAAATCCTCGTCTGACGGAGGGTCATCCAGACTCGAAACATTGGCCCTATTCTCTCTCCACAGATGCTGTCAGATCTGCTGAGATTTTCCAGCATTTTCTGTTTTTATCACTATTCATGAAATGGCTCCTTAGCTTGGTGAAATGGAACAGATACATAACTCCCTTGAATATCCCCAATTAAAATGTTCTCTTTTATCAGCCCAGCTGGAAAACAAATTGTAATTGTAATTGTAGCGACCATCAATAATTGCAATAGTGAATCCCTTAATATTTTAATTTGCTTGCCTATTTTACTGGAAGAAATCCTAAATAACAAAGACTGCAATTCAGCAAAACATAAATGGACTTTTGGTGGGATTATGGATAATCCCAGCCAAATCATTATAACCTTCTGTAAATGTAACCAGCATCTGTATTCAGTGAAGAATCCACCTGACAATTTTCAAGTGTCTCTCGCTTACTGCTTTGGTAGGTTCGGAGAGCTCACTTTGCTCTTGTACTATTACCACTGGGTGGAATTTTATTATTTTTTGACTAAGGCTGAGACTTTCCCAATTCTCTGATCCTACTGGCGGCGTATCCTCACTGTTGGTTTCCCAGCGGCATGGGGAGGAATTGATGGGAAATCCCATTGACAGTGGCGGAACCAGCAGATCTCACTGCCAGACAACAGCACAACACCTCCCACTGTGAGAAAGTTGCCACAGAGATGCCAGAGAATTTCACCCTAAATGTGACGCTAGTGTATTTTTAAGATTTTTTAAAAATCGTGTTCTCTGCAACTATCATACCTTCAGTTTCTTTTTCATTATGGCACGGGCTGGCTAACATAAGTCCTTCTATTGTTACTTCAATGGTTTAAATGCGATTTTGTTTATTGTTACTCTGGAATCTTTTATGACTTTGCATTGTGAGGGGGAAGATTGATTGACTAGTAAAAGTGAGGTGGTTCCTCCCCAGGGAAAAAATCTAAGGATTCCTTTTCAGTTATAGTTTAGAAGGGAGTGGACACCAGACTGAAAGCACTCTCTCTCTCCCCCCTTGCACCTCCCCCACCCCGCTCCCCCCACCACCCCCAGATATTGAAAATTCTGCTGGTTAGCTGAAAGCAGGGCAGTTTACCTTTCTGGAGTAGAAAATCTGCTGTTGATGGTTGGCTTGCCTTGTCTCTCTTGGTGTTCTGGGAAGCTGTTCTGACTTCAAACTTTTCTGGGTGTACCCAGAGGGCTGCTCAAAGTTACAAGGCTGAGAAGTCAGTGATTCAATTCTCTGATCAAAGGACTGAAGCTGCTTTGGCTCTAAGCTTGTCTCAAGAGAATTGCAGCATTCAACTAAAGCACTAAATTCCAGTATCACGTGGGCATTAGTCTTTGCTGTGTTAAAACCTATTGCAAGGATTTTGTTTATGGGATCTGTTTCGGGGAATGGTGTTTAGCTGTTAAAATTGATACTATATCATGATTGTTTTTCTTCTTGTTTGTAATTGGTAAAAGGTATTGCTAATTTTCTTTCCATACATGTTAACTGTATTCTTAAATAAATGTTGTTTGATAAAAGCTCCCTAATGGTACATTTGAATCACACCTGAAATAAAATAGCTCTTGGTCACCCTCGCCAAATTCAAAATGCAAAACTTATGATCCAGCCAGACTTCATGAAACACTTTAAAGTTTCTGACCTGAATATCACAAAAGTATCAACTCAAGTAGGAAAAATTGTATGCAGCCCATCGGCTAACCAGTCAGCCACGGAAAGTATGAGGTTATGCACGTTGGTAGGATGAATAGAGGAAGTAGACTATTTTCTTAATGGCGACAGAATTCTGAAATCGCAAGCGCAAAGGAATTTAGGATTTCTAGTTCAGGATTCTCTGAAGGTTAACTTGCAAGTTGAGTTGATGGTTAGGAAGGCAAATGCAACGTTAGCATTCATTTTGAGAGGGCTAGAATACAAAAGCAGGGATGTACTGCTGAGGCTTTATATGGCTCTGGTCAGACCACATTTGAACATTGTGAGCAATTTTGGGCCCTGTATCTAAGGAAGGGTGTGCTAGCCTTGGAAGGATCCAGTAGAGATGCACAAAAATGATCCCGGGAATGAAAAGTTTGACCTGTGAGGACTGTTTGTGGCCTTTGGGCCTGTATTCAATGGAGTTGAGAAGGATGAGGAGGGATCTTATTGAAACTTACAGAGTACTGAAAGGTCTGGATAGATTGGACATGAAGAAGATGTTTCTATTAGTAGGAGAGACTGGAATCTGAGGGCACAGTGTCAGAGTAAAGGGATGGCTCTTTACAAATGAGATGAGGAGGAATTTCTTCAGCTAGAGAGTGGTGAATTTATGGAATTCATTGCCACAGAAGGTTGTGGAGACCTGGTTATTGACTATATTTAAGACAGAGATAGATAGGTTTTTGTTTGGTAATGGGATCAAATATTCAAGGGAAAGGGGGGAGAATAGGGCTCAGAAATATATCAATCATGATTGAATGGCGAAGAAGACTTGATGGGCCAAATAGCTGAGTTCTGTTCCTCTATCTTATGGTCCTTTCTCTGTAGCCATTAGGATACTAGTATGCAGGCCACGAGGTCTTGGGAATTTGTCAGCCTTTGGTCTGAATTCCTTCCCCACTACAAATACCCTGAACATTATGATTACTTTAAGTTCCACCTTTCTTTCCTTGTTTATCAAATATCTTTGGGACATTTTTGTGTCTTGCACAGTTATAACTGACATGATATTTCCATCATTTCATTGTTACCCATTATTATTTCTTTGGATTCACAGTCTAGAGAACTACACTCATTTGAGGTTACACTTTTTATTTTTAAATATTTGTGCAGAAACTCTTACTGTCTGTTTTTATATTTCTAGCTAGTTTTTCCTCGTACTCTCTGAATGCTGGAACATCGGACTTGGAGCAGGACAGGCCATTTAGCCCTTTGAGCCTGCTCCAATTTCAATTAGATCATAGCCGATCTGGTTGCAGTCACAACTCCACTTCCCTGTCTGCCTCCATAGCCCTTAAATCCCTTGTCTATCAAAAATCTATCAAAATCAATCTCACATAAATTGAATGACGCAGCCTTCACTCCTTTCTGGGAAAGAGAATTCCACGTTCTAACAACATACAGAGAAAAAAAAGTCTACATTTCCATCCTAAAAGGGAGACCTCCAATTTCCTTTCATATTATCTTAATCATTGTTTGCTGTTTTTAAAAATCTATCCAATCTTCTGACTACCACTAATTTTTGCAGAATTGTACGGTTTTTATTTCAATTTAATACTTTCCTTGACTTCCTTTGTTGACCAAAGTTTTCTCTTTTCCTAGAGTTTTTTTCTTGTTAAAATGCATCTTGTTGAGAATGACAAAATATCTCCCTAAATGTCTAATACTACTTTTGGACTGTCCTATATTTTGACATAATTTCCAATTCATTTTGGTAAACCCTGTTTTCATTACCTTCTAATTGTCTTTATTTACGTTTGAAACACTAATCTTAGAACCAGTCTTTTCACCTTCAAACTGATGAACTTCTGACCTCATATTATGCCATTGCTAAGACAGCTGATTTCCACCTCTGTAATAATGCCCAACTCCACCCTTGTCTCAGTTTACTGCTGAAACCCTCATTCATGCATTTGTTACCCTCAAACTCAACCGTTCCAAAGCATTGCTGGCTGGTTTCCTTTATATAGATTCCACTTTGTATAAATATGAGCTCATCCAAATCTCTGCTGCCTGTATCTTAACACAGTAAAAAGTCTGACAACACCAGGTTTTAGTCCAACCTATTTATTTGATAATATACTCGCAAGCTTTCGGGTTAGCCCCTTCGTCAGGAAAACTTGCGAGTATATTATCAAATAAATAGGTTGGACTAAAACCTGGTGTTGTCAGACTTTTTACTGTGTTTACACCAGTCCAACGCTGGCATACCCACATCATGTATCTTGACATGCAGAAAGTTCCATTCTCCATCCAGCATAATCCATCCAGGATTACAGGTATCTCTAGGACATACAACATTCCTTGGACTGCTATTCTTACCATATCTGAGATCCAGACTCAGTCCCAAGCGCCATTGTATGCACACAGTTGATATCACTCTTCAGCAGCACTGACTCACCCTATCTCAAAGCTCCCCTTATCTCCAGTTTAATTGAATTCTTTATCTCATCCGATGCTTTAACAAGAAACTATTTTTCTTCCTTTCAGGTGTTAAGATGTAAGGTCCAACACTCATCAGGGCCATCCTCCTCGTTCCATTCCTCAGACCCCATCCCTTCTAACCCCAGCCCTTGCTTAGTGAATACTATCTCCTCTGGCCTTCCTCTCTCTGAGGCTGTGCTCAGCAAAGGACTCAGTCTACGTCCCAGCTCAATGTATTTTGGGCTCAATTCAATTCTTCTCTGCCAGCTTCGTCTCCACGCTCACTTCTTTGGATAGGAGTCCTTCTCCTGCTCAACAGATCCTTTCACCTGCCTCCAGTAATCTTTCAGCACCTGGACCCTTCCCTCTGGCCTCTTACCTGCTCTTGATCTTTTCATTGAGAACTGTTGGCGTGATGTTAGCCATCTAAACTTCTCACCCACCTCAATCTGTCTTCTTCTGTCCACTCTCTCAGGTCCAACACTGACTTTGTCATCAAACCTATTGACAAGGATGGGGCTGTTCTTGTCTAGTGTACTGACCTCTATCCCACAGAGACTGACAGCCAACTCTTGGACATTTCTTCCTGCCTCTCCCTGGACCATGATCCCACCAACGAGTATCAAGTCATTGAATCCAGGACTCTCACTGATTTCATCTCCATAGCTGGAGATCTTCCCTCCACAGCTTCTAAGCTCAGATAGTCCACTCGACCTCCCTTCCAAAATCCACAAACACAACTGCCCCGGTCAGCCCATCGTGACAGCCTCTTTCTGCCCCATTGAACTCATTTATTCCTATCCTGACTCCATCCACTCTCCTCTGGTCCAGTCTCCTCCCACCTATATTGACAATTCCTATGCTAGAGCAACACCTTCCAGTTCCCTGGTCCAAAGCACTTCCTCTTTACTGTGGATGTCCAATGCCTCCACAATGCCTCCCTACCAGGATGGTTTGAGGGCTCTCCACTTCTTCCTTGAACAGGGGTCTGAACAATCCCCTTCCACTGCCACTTTAATCTATCTGGTTGAACTTGTCCTCTCACTGAACAATTTCTCTTTGAACTTACTTCACTTCCTCCAAATAAAGGGTGTGAAGATGGGTACTCACATGTGTTTTAGTTCTGCCTGTTTCTTTATAGGGTATGTGGAATATTCCTTGCTCCGGTTCTACTCCGGCCCCCTCTCACAACTCTTTCATTGTACCTTGATGATTGTTTCAGTGCTGCTTCATACTTTTGCCTGGACCTGGTTGCACACTCTGACCACAGACAGCAGGGAACTGCAGTAAGGAAGGCAATAACTGTAAGAGGCCTAGAGACGACTCTCAGGAATGGAGATTTGGAGGCCCTCATTTAAGCCGTGACAGGAGGAGCAAGATCCACTCTGGACAACTGCGCTATCAGTGGGAAGTGGTCTGAGGTTGTTTATTCCAGGAGCTCAGCTCCCAAGGCATATCAGTAAGAGTGAAAGGAATTCAATGACTTCACTAATGTTGTCAAGGTAATTGACAATTTGCACACAGCCAGGTCCCACAAACTATATTAAATTGTTGACTATCAATGACCCCAAGGATTAGGATGATGGGAGCAAAACAATCAGTGGGTAAATTGTTAGTCTGTGTTGGTAAAATACAGTTTAGCAGGATAAACGACAACAATACTTCTGCGGACACTTGGGGATATCCAAACTTTAACCCCTATTAACTTCCAGCTAAATTTTCTGGATTTAGATAAACGAGGAGTCTCCATATGAGAAGAGAATGTGCACTTTATATCAGGCAAACAGAAGGCCTACTTAAGTGGATTTCTCAGCAGTTTGATTTGGAGGCTCTTAAGCATGGCAATAGATTTCAACATGTAACACAAGCCCAGCTGACCAAACGAACAAATCTTTAACAAATTGACAGAAAATGGAGATTTTCAACATATCTACTTTAGATTGGATTCAAATTCAGGACTCAGGAGTTGAACAGGCGTTATTCCAGCATTTAATCTAATCAATATGTAACAGATTGATTTTCATTTTTAACTGCCGTGGCGATCTCAACTATTCTGTCTATGTTGTAACAACCCAAAAGAAATTGTGAAAAGATTGCACATTTTATATCTGATTAGAATGTTTAATAATTCAAGAATATCATTTTTAATGGTAGATTTTAGTAATTACACATAATTTTGATTGTTAAATATTATACATGACAAAACCTTGCGTGATTAGAGGCATGTTCAGGTCAGCTGAGTGCAACGTGTCAGGGCAAGTCCCATCTTCAATATCTGGCTGCACCGTAGCACAAACTGAACTTGTTAACTATTCGAGGCCTGGTCACCATTTCAGCTATTGCAATGCATATCTTTTTCTCTCCTGTATCGCTACAAAATTGCTTTAGATTTTTAATGAACAGAATGATAAAATGGAATTATAGAAATCATCTAAGATGCAGAATAGTTTGTTGTTTCATGTTCTTTTCTGAGGACATTTAGAGGAAACATTTTTGATTTTGTCGAAACATAGTAAATAGAAGCAGGAGAAGGCCATTCAGCCCTATGAGCCTGCTCCACATTCATTTTGATCAAGGACAATCATCAAATTCAATATCCTGATCACACCTTCCCCCATTCCCCTTGATTCCTTTAGCCCTGAGAGATATATCTAATTTCTTCTTGTAATTGAAATTCTATTATGGTCATCAAAGGGTTAAAGTTCCAAATCTGTTCCCTATGATTTGATTTGCTAACTGATTGAATCGCAGGAATAGTCACTTATTTAACCTCGTAAAGTGTCGAGTAAATATAATTTCTACAGCTGGCATGGAGAGATCCTCAGTCCAGATAAATCAATGTTATTACATTGCAGCAAGATACAAAACATATCTAACTGCAGCATGATTGCACTTTGTCTGTAGCTGCATTTCTTACTCAGGGCAAAAGAGAAAGAAAGGTAGTAGCATGGAACCACAGGTTATCACGTCTGCCAGTGGCACACATCATTTACCTTGGTACTACATCCTCAAACCAAACTCACAATAAAATTAATCACACGCTGAAATAATTTCTGACACTTTGACAAACAATTATTTTGGGCAGTGCATATAATTATGAAATGATTCTGGATCGAAAAACTAAGCAAAAAATATTTGATCTACCAGGAGAAATTGTGGTCAGCAGAAATACAATGCAGTATGCGCAACTCACAATGTGCAAGAAAGACTATGAAATATCAAAATAACATTCTACTTTCATTTATAAACATACAAGTCAGAAAAGCTGTATAAAATCATATATGAAGCAGACCACAGATCTTGCCACAATGTGAAATTTGCTTTCCTTGAGTGATAAATATTGCCTGCAATGCCCTCTGCGAACTTGGAGCCAGACTTGGCCATGCTCCTTGATAGTGACAGGAGGTTGTCTGGCAGACCAGCCAATACAGCTTGGTCTACATCCTCATCAATATTCTCCTGTATGACACCCCATTGAAGCCATCCTCTGAGCCCCCTGTGGGTCTGCAACCTTACTCTCTAGTAAAGCTGGCACAAAAACTGTCCTTTCCCTCTAGCCTGGCTGTAGCTCACTCATGCCCAGTGGCTTATCATATACAGATCTCAACTCCATACCTGCACATACCTAGGTATGTGCAGTGCCAGTATCTGAGCAGGTGACTGTGAGGATCAACATAGGTGCCGCAGTATTGCCCTCCCTCTTGGTCCTGGATATGCTGCACATGCAGGTAGCACTTTTTGGGTATATGAATGCAGTAGATCAGAAAAGGGAAGATTGGTGTGAGGGAAGATAGATGGGGGTGATTCTCTGATCTCGCCGCAACTGTAGCAGATCGCGCTGATCCCAGGGAATAGCGTGTGGGCTTGAAAAGCAGTTTTGCACCTGGCACCAAACAATTTGTGATTCTCCTGGCCCCTTTCCAATGGTGTGAACCGGATCACACCCAGAAAGGACGCCAGGGTGATCTGCATATTTAAAGTAGTATTTAAATATACATATCCCCTTCAAATCCCTATGTACGGAATTCTCTGGCCTTTGGATGCAGCACAATTCACTACAGATCTGCACTAGTGGAGAGCTGGGGTGGGAGACACACTGGGAGGCTTGGGGCATGGCTGGGCAATGTCCACTTGGCACATGACAGTGCCCAACTGGCACACCAGCAGAGCCCAGCAGTGGCCATCAGACAGCCATTTGGGCATCACCAGTGTGCCAGGGGCTGTGCCAAGGGGTGGGCTTTAGTGGGGGCCATGGCAGGAGAGCTGTTTGTGGAGGGGGGCCTGACGAGGGGGGTTACGCTGGGGATGTTGCGCGGGCTCGATCATGATGAGAGTGCATGTCGGGGGCTTTGATGGGGGGGTCATGTCAGGAGTCAGGCAAGGGGACCCATCGGGAGGACCCCAATACCCTGGGGGGTGGTTGGGGGGCATACCACCAATGAGGTGGTTACGGAGGCTCCCAATGTCTGTGGGTGGAAGGAGGGGTCTCCAAGCGCTCTGTGAAATTGGAGTGCTCTTGTGAAATGACACCTCAGCGCTCTGTAGCCTGGCTCACCAGTATGTTTAGACCCCACCCCACCAGCACAATTCCAAACTCAGCAAACAAAGTGATTGAGTCTGGGAAGATTATGGTATGGAGTGTACCTGAGACTGATGCAGATCACTCCTGTTCGCTTGCCGTTATGACTCTTTGGACGGGATATTCCAGCTGCCCAAAAACTGTAAAATCCTGCCAGAAGTCAACAGATCTTTGCATTGTCTGTTCCCTGCCCGCTACAATGCCCACAGTGGGTGGGACAGGAAAACTCTCCCCTTTGAAATGTTTTGGGAGAATTCAGTCCATGGTGTGGAAAATGAATGGTCCATGGTCAGCTGCTTTCACATCATGCCTGATAGCTGGGAACTGAGAAAAGATATAAGGAGGAACATCCTGTCATCCCCAATGTTCTCACCAATCTCTGAAAGCACAAAGTGGCACCACGGTGGCACAGTGGTTAACACTGCTGCCTCACAGAGCCAGGGACCTGGGTTCAATTCCCAGCTTGGTTCACTGTCTGTATGGCATTTGCACATTCTCCCCCTGTCTGCGTGGGTTTCCTCCGGGTGATTCCATTTCCTCCCACAGTCCAAAGATGTGCAGGTTAGGTGGATTGGCCATGCTAAATTGCCCCTTCATGTCAGGGGGACTAGCTAGGGTAAATGCATGGGGTATGGGAATAGGACCTGCGTGAGATTGTGGTTGGTACAGATTCGAAGGGTCGAAAGGCTCCCTGCTGCACAGTACGATTCTATGATTCTAGAACAATCTTAGTTACTGCTGTCCCCATAATGTAGACAACCGTCTTCTCTGTAAGGTTCAGGAGATGCAAGTGATTTTGTCCCCTGCTAGTTCTATATTGCTCTGAACAGTTACTAGTGACCTTGTCCTGTGAAGGAGAGAGCAGATTGTCAGTAATTGAACTGCATTGTGTCAGGGTAATGTGTTTTCCACAACTGAATAATTGGAAATATTTGGAAGCAGCAGGAGGTGGGCATGCGGCTGGCATCACTGACATCTGTGTGAGGCTGTGCTGAAATATCTGGATGTTAGACATGAGTCTGGAGTGCCTGGGCTGCTGATGGCTGAGTTATGGTGATGTGTTAAGCAGTGTGAGATTTGATAGAACAGTGGGTATGAGATATCATGTGAAGATTCACTAACTGATCTTGACCGGCTGCATCAGCTCATTAAACTCCTTGTGGGACTGCTACCAGGTCAACTATGCTCCCTGTCCCTTTGGAGGGCGGTCTTTCAGGGCCTCGTTCTATCCCCATGGAAATAGGAAATCTCTCTGCTTATCCACCTCTAGTAAGGCATCTATAACCTCAGAGCTCTCACTCATCTCTCTCTATTTGTGCAGCTCTTATATTTAGTTAGTTTCAGTATGGGCTGTCGGCAGCAACTCCCTTAGACTTAGTGCAGCTCCTCTTTCAGAAGCTGTAGCTGCACTACATGAGATTAGTGCACACTGCTTGACACTCTACTGAGTGTTCAGGTCATTCCATAGCAGCTGGTGGAATTTAAATTCAGTGAATAAAATATAGAATTGAAAATGTGTCAGAAAAACCAATCTGGTTCACTAATTATCAGGAAGGAAATCTGCCACCCTTCCCTGGTCTGGCCTACATGTGACTCCAGATCCACAGCAAAGTGGGGCTGAATAAAATGCTGTGAAAATGAGAATGCTATATATGCATGCTGACATATTTATGGGTGCAATGATGCTTGGTCACATTCCCAATATCATCATGCCCAATTTGGATATTATGTCAGGTGGGTGGGGGATGAGATCAGGAGCCTGCCCATCTTATTTAAATTTTATTAAATGGAATCATTAATCACCCAATTGACAGCAATAATATGCAGTGTGAACAATAAAACATTTGCAGCGTGTTTCTCACACCAGGTGGGTTTCTCAGTTTTTTTTATCAGGCTGCTTGTGAGGGCAGGTTTAAATTCTCCAGCTCTGAATTTTAACTAGCTGCACATGCAATTGTGAAGGGCTCTCACCAGATATTGTCTACCTTTCTGCTTTAAGCACCAGTCTCTGCACTGGTGCTTAAAGCAGAAAGAGGCCATGATAGTGTTTTTTCCAAGATTCCTTCCTTATCCTTGGAGGGAAATAATAGGTTGGCATCTATATTTTGATCTATGGAAGAGACTTCTCCTGTATAAAAGAGAGAAGAGGGTGTCTTACTTGGCTTTCCAAACTCTTCAACGGCTCTGCAAGATCACAATGCACAGTGCCATTGTAGGCATGTGGAATATGAGTTACGGCACAATGCAAACACTGTACAAACCTGCAGCAACATCATGAACTTTCCACTCGGGAGCTTCCATGGCTTTTAGTGGCACTGTGAGAATTTTAACATTCACTCAATCATGCCAAGCATTGACCCACATTCCACCTGCCCTATCCCCTTTTGTCCCAGTTTGAGCCATTTGCTCTCTCACTAGACCCTTGCTTCAATCTCACTTCTACCAATTGACCAACAGAATTCAAGTGAGGAGAGCAGGAAAACAACCTCCTCTTGTGGCATTAGGTTTGCAAGCTCAGGGATACCACCTCCGGTCAGCATCTCTCCCTGGCATTGCGGACATGCTTCTCCTGAAAGTAGCTGTAACATTGCAATGACTAATACTATTAGGTTAATTGATGCCATCCTGCCTATGCATGATCAGCACAATGCTTATCAGACAAGAAACTGACCACCTTCATCATCAGTCCTTGCTGCCCATCCTAAAGTTGGAGGAGTTGTAGACAGTGAGGATGGATGTTACAGTTTGCTGAGGGACATAGATAAGCTGCAGAGCTGGGCTGAGAGGTGGCAAATGGAATTTAACGCAGAAAAGTGTGAGGTGATTCACTTTGGTAAGAGTAACAGGAGTACAGAATATAGGGCTAATGGAAGGACTCTTAGTAGTGTTGACGAGCAGAGAGATCTCGGTGTACATGTGCATAGATCCCTGAAAGTTGGCACCCAGGTTGATAAGGTTGTTAAGAAGGCATACGGTGTGTTAGCTTTTATTGGTAGAGGGATTGAATTTCGGAGCCGTGAGGTCATGTTGCAACTGTACAAAACTCTGATGAGGCCACACTTGGACTATTGCGTATAGTTCTGGTTGCCGAATTATAAGAAAGATGTGGAGGCATTATAAAAGTTGCAGAGGAGGTTTACCAGGATATTGCCTGGTATGGTGGGAAGGTCTTATGAGGAAAGGCTGAGGGATTTGAGGTTATTTTCGTTAGAGAGAAGAAGGTTAAGAGGTGACCTAATTGAGGCATACAAGATGATCAGAGGGTTAGATAGGGCGGACAGTGAGAGCCTTTTTCCTCGGATGGTGATGGCTAACATGAGGGGACATAGCTTTAAATTGAGGGGTGGTAATTATAGGACGGATGTCAGAGGTAGGTTCTTTACTCAGAGGGTAGTAAAGGCATGGAATGCCCTGCCTGCAGCAGTTGTGGACTCGCCAACTTTAAGGGTGTTCAAATGGTCAGTGGATAGGCATATGGATAACATTGGAATAGTTTAGGTTAGAGGGTCATTAGATTGGTTCCACTGGTTGGCGCAACATCAAGGGCTGAAGGGCCTGTACTGCGCTGTAATGTTCTATGTTCTACTGACCCAAAGTGAAAAGTGCACAGTGTCACGATGGCAGAAAATAGCTACTGAGTGAGATCTACTTATAACTTCACCAGCTAACCAGAAAACATATCAAACTGCTCAAAGAAGGCCTGTTATTTTTTAAATACAAAAAAAGACTTTGACCAAAAATCTCTGCCATGGATCACTTGATGTCTGATATTGTAAGCTTACCATTTTTCTGGAAATTTCCTTCATGGGATTGCACAGTCAACCTATTGCATGGAATTGCACACCTCAGAGTGTCAAAGTCCACTTTAAAAAGAATCCTCTTGAAAAGAAGGCACTCAAAATGCAATGGGCTGAACATTAATCAACTGTAATTCTGTAACTCAAGACAATTGGAATGTTAACCAGCCAGATACCCAACACACCTTGAAGACTCCCTGTGGAGGTTGAAATAACCCCATCTCTTATTAGTCTCTGCTAACTTGAAATGTGTCAAATGATTCTGAGATCAAAATGTGATTAGTTATTTGACAACAATGAATGCAAGACATGTTAATAAAATTCCTTTGACAGAAAACTTAGGAATTGGTTGTGCCTAGCCATAAACAAAGAGAAAAGTTTAAAGTTTATTTATTAGTGTCATAAATAGGCTTACATTTACAATACTATGAAGTTACTCCCCTAATTACCATAGTCCAGTGCCTGTTTGGGTACACTGAGGGAGAATTTAATGTGGTCAATACACCTAACTGGTGCATTTTTCAGACTGAGGGAGGAAACCGGAGCACCCGATAGAAACCATGCAGACTCAGGGAGAATATGCAGACTCTGCACAAGTGACCCAAGCTGGGAATCGAACTTGGGTCCCTGGCACTGTGAGGCAGCAGTGCTAACCACAGTCCAACCCACAAAATCAGGGTAATCTGGAAACACAGATGAAGGGAGCTTTGTGAAATTTCTCTCTCCCTCTGAAGTTAAGATTGATTCTAGTATCATGCTGCCTCAGACTTCTGAATACGTACGAACGTTGCAGCATTCTCAAGGCTATCCTGTAGTTCCCGGGTCCAAGAATACACATTGTGAGGACTTACTCATCCTAGCCAGCCTAGGAGATTATTGAGCCTCTCCTGGCATTGCTTCTTAGCAGCCTTGTGCCACTGACCTCCACTTAAACCTCCTCCCAGACTGCACATTTGACTGAAGGAACTCTCCCCTTCTTGTCAACTGGCATTAACTGCTCACATCTTGTAGATACAGCCTAGAGGAGGATGCAGAGAAAATCATCATCAATTTTCAGAGCTGCTTTTGTCCTTTTTCCCTGTCATTCTTCTGGCTCCCTTGCCTCAGACATCAATGGAGGGAAACATGCTATAACTAGACAGCTCCTCTGTGATAAGATCTTGAAAATATGTTCAAATTGAACCCACCTGTGCTCAGTGGCAAGAAACAAGTTAGACTCTCACAATTTCAGAGAAATATTTAAAACATTTACACTTACCTTAAACCAGACTTAATATTATATCCTTTTAAATAATGTGTACAATGCACGTATTTTCAGAGTAACCTGACATTGCCCCATGCCAGGTGACCCTTTAAATGACTGGCCATGACCCCTTCCAGGTCATGGCAACAACCCTGGACACCAGAAACCCACCCTCCAGGCCAAATTTGTATAATTGCTGTTTTATATGACATTCACAAATGGTGGGGGTGGGAGTTGGAAGGTCATCCACTCCTGGGTGTGGGTCTAACCCATCACACCTGACCATATGATTCATCCTGTAGTTGACTTTCAACTGCCCTCTGAAATGGCTGAGCAAGCCAATTTCAAGGGCAATTTAAGAATGAGTAACCAATGCTGGCCTTGCCAGCGATGCCCACATCTCATGAAAGAATAAATTTTAAAAAATCATCTTCAGCTAAAAAATACTTTGCACATTAAATTGTTGGAAGTATGAGTTTATAATGGAGCACCTTAGTGAGTGATGGAGCTTATCTGCTCGGCTAAAGAGGTTTAAGAATGGAGAGGAGCGACAGGAAAGGAATTAGGGTGAATTATTATCAGATTAGGTGCAGGAAGAGCACTAAAGGGGGAGAAAGTGAGATTGGATTTAAGGAGATAGAGAAAAGTATAAGAAAAAGAAAACTTAAGAAAAAGCTAAAAAATATTATGTTAGTTTCAAAACGTTTAAATATTTCTCTAAGAACAAGTTACCGCCTGCAGGAATGAGACGAAACACTTCTGTAATCATGTGTAGGTAGGCATCACTGGTTTGGCCAGCATTCGAATTGCCCTTAAGAAGATGTAGTAAGCCACCTTCTTGATCCATTGCAATCCATTGTCCTCTTTTTGGGCCAGAGAGCTTGAACAGCATTGCAGGAACTTGGATATTATCAGTAAAATGGTCCTCTACCAGCCCTGAGCTTCTGAAGCAAGGTTAATCTGTTTTAACTGCACAATGCAACAATTTCTTGAAGCTCATGGGGAAGTTGTCAACAGGCTCCCATTATCACGGGCTAATGATGATGCTGTGAAAATCATCCAGCAATATATAGTGAATCACACCTCATGGTGTTTCACTTTCTTGTCACAAACTGCTGACTTATTTATGCACTCCTAATAGCATGCACATTAAACTCGCAGTTATTTCTCCAGCACATTCTGGCCCAATATGTTACAAGTTTAGACTCAGGCCAAAGGTTAAATCAGCTTGACTAATATTTATAATTTAGATAAGCAGGGTGACATGTGGATTAGTGTTAATATTTACAGCACATAGGTACATGTCTTTGTAACGCCTTTTGATCAATAAATATTTCATGACACAGAAATGATGTAAATAGTGTCAAATGACCCCCGTTTACCCCAAAATTTTATTTCATTAATTCTAAGTTGTGTCGCATTAACATTGCCTTGGATTGAAAGATAACAAATATAACCTTGTTATTCAAGCAAGTGGGGAGAGAGAAAGCAGGGAACTATACCTGTGGTTGGGAAATGCTAAAATCTATCATTAGGGATATGATAACAGAGCACTTAGAAAATCATAGTATGAATTAACAAAGTCAGCAAGAATTTATATAAAGGAAACCATGTTTGACAAATCTATTAGGGTTTTTTGAAGTTGTAATAAATAGTGTAGTTAAGAGGGAATCAATGGATGTCATGCATATGGATTTTCAATAAGATGCCTCAATCAAGGTTATCACTCAAAATTATGACTCTTGGGTTTTGGGGTAATATCTTCACATGGATTGTGGATTGGTTAACAGCGAGTAAAACTGAGAGTAAGGACAAAGGGTTGGCTTTTAGGATGGCAACCTGCAAGTTGTGGTGTCCCACAAGGATCAGTGCTTAGACCTCAGCTGTTTACAAACTATATCAATGGCTTAGATGAGGGAATCATCTTTGCTAACAATGCAAAGTTAGGAGGGGAATTTAGTACAAGGAGAATATAAGGAGATTGCAAAAGGATTTAGATAGTTTAAGTAAGTGGGCAAGAATGTGGCAGATATAATGTAACGTGAAGAAATATGAAGTTATCTACTTGGCTAGGAAATTTGAAAATTTGAAAGATTTTTGAATAGTGAGAAATTGGTACCTGTTGATATTCAATGGGACCTGGGTGTCCTTGTACACAAATCTCAAAAAATTAACATTTCGATACCGCAATCAATTAGGAAAGCAAATAGTACGTTAGTGTTTGTAACGGAGGGATCAAAGTCCAAGAATATAGAAGTCATACTGCAATTAATAAGACATTGTTGAGACTATAGTCCTAGCCTACTTGACTAAGGAAGAATGGATTCTCCTTGGAAGAAATGCTATGAAACTTCATTAAACTGATTATCACACACCAACATACAAATTTGGAGCTGGAGTAGGCCACTCGGCCACCATTCAATAATTCAATGGCTGATTTGCTTGTAATTTTAATCCTAACATTCCTGCCTGCTGATAGCTTGTTAATCAAGGATCTACCTAGCTGCGCCTCAAACATATTCAAAGATTCTGCTTCCACTGCCTTATGACAAAAAGAGCCCCAGAGACTCATCAACCTCCAAGAGGAAAAAATTCTCCTCATACATGTCTCACATGGGAAACCCCTTATTTTTAAACCGTTACCCCTAGTTCTAGATTCTTTGATAAAATTAAATATCGTATCCACATCCAACCTGTCAATACTATCTCAGAATCTTAACATTTTTGATCAGAGCACCTCTTACTCTTCTAAACTCTGGTGGATACAAACCTATGGGGTGATTCTCCCCCAAAAATTCTAACTGTTGAATTTGTGAGAAAACTGAAGTAATTCACGTTGTTTTTATCAGTGAGAGTTCACACTAAAATATCCGACACTCTGTGCAGCACAGAGGTCACTAGCGTGAAGATAATTAAACCTGAGGGAACGGGGCCTATTCCCACCCAGGAGGCTGAAACAGCGGGCCTCTGAGCATGCACAGTGGCCCCAAAGTGTCACTCTCTTATTTGCTGGCCAGCAATTGAGCTGGCCAGCCTGCACCTCCTCTGGCACATCTCCACAAACCCCCTGGCTGACCACTCCCCCAGCCCTCCCTTATTGCTGGCCCCCTCCAGCCCCGACGAGATCCCAATGCAGAGTGGCAGAGGACCCCCACTTCCATCAATCACCCTCTAGGCCCCACCCGTAGGAACTGCATGATGCCTGGTGGGCACTGACAAGGCGCTGCCTGGGCAGGGGCATGTGGCCTCTTTGGTAGTGCCAGGGGGCCCAAGCTGGCACTGCCAGGGTGTCCATGCCCAGGGGTCTCTCCGACTGATTTCCCCCCTTCACTCCAGCAGGGTGGTCTTGCTAGTTGCCTGGAAGTAATCCCCACTGGCGTGAAGCATTCACGTAGGGTGAGAGATGCTAATGGGCCTGGAGAATTCAGTCCCGGGCACTCTAAAAGCATTTAAATAATACATAAAATACCATTTAAATGCTAGCCCCATCTCCCACCAATTTCCGGTGCGTCATAGACACCGCCAGAATTCTGGCCTGAGGAATGAAAATGTGGCGCAAACGTTTGCAGGATGATGCCCTATTCTCCCGACCAGCAGGTTGAGAGAATGACCCCCAGTCGCTTCAACCTTTTTTAGGAAGACAACCTGTGCAACCCTAGAATCAACCTAATAAACCTTCTCTGAACTGCTTCCCAAGCAATGGGATGAGGGGAATTTCCTATGAAGAAACATTCAGTATATTAGGCCTTTGTGGAGTTTAGAAGAATGGGAGATGATCTCATTGAAACATGTAACATTCTTAAAGGGCTTGACAGATTAGATGCTGAGAGAATGTTTCCCCTCTCTCGGGTCTAGTGCTCAAAAGCAGAATTTCAAAAAGGGGTCAGCCATTTTGGATTAAGATGAGGAGAAGTTCTTCACTCAAAGGCTTGTGAAAATTTGAACTCTGCATCAGAGGATGCATGTTTGTTCAGTTTACTCAAGTCAGAAATCAATAAAATTTGATGCTAGAGACAACAAAGAATTGAGGAATGGGGTAGTTGAGGTTGAACTTCAACTTACTGAATGGCAGAGCAGGCTTGAAGGTCCAAATTATTGACTCCTTCTATTTATTATGTTCTTACCTGATGAAAATAAAATAATTGGTAGCCATTAGTTATTCAAATTAATCACACTTAAGACAGTATTGCATCATTGACTTAATTTTGCAGAGATCTTTGATTTTTCCTGTTATTCCATCATCATGGCTAAATAGTTCTCTTGTCACGATAATAACATAGTAGATTGATATCAAGTAACCCATCTGGCACCCCAAATAAGCAAAATAATCTGATGTTGTAAAACCCAATTGAACTTTTGCAATGCTCCTTTCTTAGAGGCATGTTAACTATGTGCTATGCTCTAGTTAATTTAAGGCTTCTGGGTTTTAACTAAGAGCAAAGATATGGTTTGCACACATGCAACTTGATTGTCTCATTCAAAACCACTAATTTTTTGGCGAGTCAAGTTGGGAGATGTGCGCGTGCGTTGATTCCCGGATTTGCATATGCGTCAAGAGCACGTGCGCATCTCCCACCGCCAGAAATCCAACATGGTCGGGACCACGCAGGACATTGGCGGAAAAAACAGATAAGTGATTTTAATCTATTTTTAATGTTATTTGAATGTCATTATTGGATCCAGGACTGACTTCTCTGGGCCTGATAACTGGCGGGAGAACCCACTGGAATGAAGGGGAGCAACTGAGGCCCTCCAGGGTGGCAGGGGTGATGCCCCCTGGGCATGGGCACCACGGCAGTGCCAGCCTGTGCCCTCAGCACTGACCAAGGGGCAAAGTGCCATGCCCAAGGGGTGCCTTGGTACTGCCCACCGGGCATAGGGCAGTGCCAAGGGTGTGGGGCATAGAGGGTGGGGCCTGATGGGGCAGAGCCTACGTGGCGATCGGTAGGGGGTGGTGTTTCTGTTGCCACTCTGTGAACAGGATTGGTCAGGGCTGGAAGGAGGCCAGCATTCATGGTGGGCTGGGGAGGGTCTGCATCCCGTGGTGTGGGAGGTCTGGCTGGGTGGAGGGGGTAGGGCGGCATCATCACTGCTGGGGAGGGGCGACTGAAGATCGGAGCACTCTGGAATGGAGGGCATTGGGGTTGGCCCAGGAATGCTTGTCGGAGCTGCTACCAGGCCATGATTGAGCTGGCTAGCAAACCAGAGGCTGACAGATCAGAGCCACTGCACATGCGCAGACATCCAGAACTATCAGACCCCAGCGTGAATAGGCCCTACCCGCTAAGCTTTAAATGATATTCATGATTGTGACCTCTACATTGCACAGAGCGTGGGTGATTCAGGTCATAGGTTGCACTGAAAAGACTAGTGTGATTTACACCACTTTTCCTGCACATTCAGCACTAGAATTTTTTTGGGAAAATTGCCCTCAATAGCTTCAAGCTGTCAACAACAGACTTATCATAGGAGCTCTTGTCTGTATGGAATACTAAACTAAAAGTAAAACAGCGGCTTCTGCAACACCCTAATGACATCACCATCAAATCATGTGATCACCTCTTAAAGCAACTGTGCAACCATTTAAACATATAACACTATGAACATTTATAGCAAGGTGCTTTAACCAAATACTTCTCAGTATCCAGCCTTTTCAATTGTTTTTATGTATTGTTCATCCCCATTTATTGTTTAATAGGATTTAATACATTATTGAATAGGAAAACAATTATGTTTCCCACAACAGGAAATGTGCAACAAACGATCAGCAAATGCAATTTATGCTGTGTTTTGTGATTGTTCAGAAAATTGTTTTCTCTTGTCGTTCCCAGAGGTTCAAAATAACCACACTTTTAAACTCAAATGCTGTAGCCTCATCAGATATATTCCCCACATGTTATCTTGTGCTACGGACTGACATTTTTTTTGTCTGATAACTGTAGTAATGAGGCATATTAATGTATACATACACATGCACATAAAGGTACAATCCCCCCCCCAGGAGATTTTGAGGCAGAGGGGAGAACATGAGACTGCATTGATGGAATTCCCTCTGGGATATTGCCCACCTGAACTCGTACAGGGTTTTATGGCGTGATGGACAGGGCTTAGGATGGGAAGCATGTCCATGCCCCACTTAATGGCCACTTAAGGGCCTTTTATCACCCAACCTAGTTTTAAGGCTGGTGGGTGCCAGGTGACAGAAAACAAAAAAGATTCTCCCTCTTGAATTTGGATGGGAAAGGGCAAGGCAGCGTCTGTCGGAAGGCCCCTTCAGATTGTGGGCACTCTCAGCTTATAGACAGGAGACCTCCGGCCTTCCTTCCTGCTCCACACTGACCTATCTTTCCCAACATCCCCCCCCCCTCCCCCTGCACCCCTGATCCCTTGAGGGAATCCTTTAAAATCCCCTCCCTGGGACCTCTGGTACTTCCAGCGCTGCATTTCCTGTCTCAGGCATGGAGCTGCAGTACCTCTTCAGCCCATTACGGTGCTGTGTCGAGATGGGCTGGAGTGCTGCGATCAATCAGGTTGACCGGAGGTTCTCCAAGGTGGAACTTCCGTCCAAGTGGAGATCGAAGTCCTGCTCGCTGCCAATCAGCTTTCAGTTGAGCATTAAATGGTGGGCCTGTCAGCATTGGCAGCATTCATTCCCCACCAGCTATTTGGATGACGGACAGCGAGTGCTCAGCATCTTGAAAATTTAGGCCATAGTCCCGAAATCAGTTGTGCGCTGTCCGGGGGCAACATATGGCCTGTTAGGACTCTGAGTATGGTCCATTAGACTTTGTTTTGACTGTTACCCACATGCAGAGTTGCCACGTTCCACTGGTTTCCATCCAAATAGCTTTTTTCCTCCTCATATGACTGAAGTGATATGCACGTAAAGCAAAGGCATGTGAAGCAATGATTGTTGATTGCACACAACATTGACTGTGAGAGCCATGCACTCCCTCTGCGTCCAATCAACATAAATACTTATTTTGTCTCGATCACAAAATTGATAAAGGTTCCATTAATACATGAATAATTAAACATTTTCTAAAAATTGTTGTGAAATATTCAACATGCACTAACTATATTCAATCTTATTCAATGATCGTAGTGAACATGCCCGATTTCAATCTTGCAGCCCATTGAGATGAAGGAGGGTCCCTCATGTGGTCCATTCACTAGTCCAGATTGCTCATCACTATTCTATACCATATTGGAGTAATATAATAATAGAATAAAGGTTTACTAAAACACAGCCGTGAGTTGCTACATTTGTTTGAAACCTATCCAATTTAGCACTGTGGCAGTGCCACACAACATGATTGAGGGTATTCTCAATGTGAAGACAGGATTTCATCTCCACAAAAATTGTGCAGTGGTCACTCCTACCATTGCTGTCCTGAATAGATTGGTGAGGATGAGGTCAAGTATATTTCCCTCTTGTTGGTTCCCTCATGTCTTGCTGTATACCCCATCTAGCAGCTATGTCCTTTAAGATTTGGTCAGCTCGGTCAATAGTGTTGCTACCGAGCTACTCTTGGTGATGGTGAGGCCGCAGCTGGAGTACTGTGTGCAGTTTTGGTTGCCGCACTTGCGCAAGGATATATTGGCCTTGGAGGGAGTCAGAGGAGGTTGACTAGGCTGATACCAGAGATGAGGGGGTTGGACTATAAAGAGAGACTAAATAGACTGGTTCTGTACTCGTTGGAATTTAGAAGGATGAGGGGGGATAATGAAGAGGATGGATAGGGTCAAGGTAGAGAAATTCTTCCTGCTTAGAAAAGATAGCAGGACTAGAGGACACAGCCTCAAGATAAGGCGGGGGAGCAGTTTAGATCAGAGTTGAGGAGGAACTTCTTCACTCAAAGGGTGGTGAATCTCTGGAATTCTCTGCCCGTTGAAGTGGTGGAGGCTATCTCGCTCAATATATTTAAGTCACAGGTAGATAGGTTTTTGATAGACAGGGGAATTAAGGGTTATGGGGAGAAAGCGGGAAAGTGGAACTGATCCACTTCAGATCAGCCATGATCTTATTGAATGGCGGGGCAGGCTCGAAGGGCTAGCTGGCCTACTCCTGCTCCTATTTCTTATGTTCTTATGACATTGAATGCCCCCCCCCCCCCCCCCCCCCCCAGAGCATGTGCTGCATCTTTGCCACCTTCAATGCTTCTTTCAAATTGTGTTAAACATGGAGGGGTACTGATTCATCAGTCAAAAGTGGTTAGGATGATCGGGTAGAGGAGGGGAATGGGGGAAGGTCAGTATGTGGTATCAGCAGGATGTTTCCTTGTCTATGTTTGACCTGATGTCATGAGACTTCATGGAGTGCACTAGTCTGTGGGACAGCTTTCCTGATTTTGGAAAACATGCCCTGAAATTCATAAGAAGGTCTTTTGAGGGTCAATAGGACCAGGTTTGCTGATGCCACTTCCATTCTCAAAATTGATGCTGGGTGGTCCATCCGGTTTCATTTTTCATAGTAGTTTGGTACAACTGAGTGGCTTGCTGGACCATTTTAAAGGGCAATTAAGAGTCAATCACATTGCTGTGCGATTGGAGTCACATGTCAACCAGACCAGGTAACGATGGCAGATTTCCCTGCCTAAAGAACATGTACACTTTTATAGAGTGTGTTAGGTTTCCAGTAATAGAATTATAATTCAGAGAATCCTAGGAGTGATAATTTTACAGCTTAAGGAATTGCAGGACTTTCTCTTCCATCTGCCAAACCAACTGGCATCTAATACTGACACATTCTACCTCGAGGATAAAAGTCCTTACTATAGTTTCAAATCACATCTATGCTGAGATGCTGGTTGGAGCCAGACAATACAAGTTTACAGAAAGGAGCAGTAGCCAGGATTTAATGGAGTCTTCAGCAATGAGCTAGGTGGCAGGCAGGCCCACATAATTTTAGGGGAGATCACATAGTCCACCAGCAGGAAAACTGATCCCCATTGAGCAAATAGATGGAATGGATTGAAGCTCATCTGCTGGTTTCATGACATCAGATCAAATATAGACAAGGAAACATCGGGCTCATTATTGAGCCACCTAAAGGCCATCATTCATGTGGCATTTCAGGATTCTCTCGAACTTGATTTGTGTTTGCCTTTGGCTCTCCGGGAGTCCCTCTTTCAAAGGCACTTAGTGCCTGACTCAGGGGCACAGCATCAGTAAGTCCCATTGGTAGCCACCTCGCTGCCCTTGCATCCGACCACTCCTGCCTTCCACTCCCTCATTGAAGTATGGGCAGTAACCACTGTTTTAACCATAATAACTATCTTCACCATGCAGCCCAAGTACCATTACAGAGCACAATAATTCTCCAGTTCATCCTGGGGTAATCCTATGAGGAGGTCTTGTGATTTAGGATTAATTCCGCTACGTTCAGTAAAATAGACTAACTCTGTTATCTCATAGACAACAGATTGCCTAAACTATTAAATAAAAAAGTCAATGCTATGTGTTTCATATCTTGTATAGGTATAAATATAAATTTTAACATCTAATAAAATAAAATCTCTTCAATAATTTTTTATTAAGAATATAGTTCAGAATTTTATCTTATGAAGTTTTACAATAGCTTTGCTTCACCACTTGTGAGCTCACATTAAACTTTCTCTGGCTGGTTAGGATTATATTCTTATAAAATTATGAAATTTAAAATTATAAACTTATAAAATTCTAACAGGGTTAGACAGGGTACATTCAGAAAGAATGTTCCCAATAGTGGAGAAGTTCAGAACTAAGGGTCATAGTTTGAGGATAATGGGCAAATCTTTTAGAACTGAGGCAAAGAGAAATTTCTTCAGCCAGAGGATGGTGAATGTGTGGAATTCACTACTACAGAATGTAGTTGAGGCCAAAATGTTGTCTGATTTCAAGAAGAAATTAGATATAGCTCTTGGAGCTAAAGGGGTCAAGAGATATGAGGGGAAGGGGGATCAGGATATTGAATTTGATGATCAGCCATGATCAAAATAAATGGCAGAGCAGACTCAAAAGGCTGAATGGCCTACTCTTGCTTCTAGTTTAGACGTTTCTATGACCAATACACTTTTAAAAATGGCAGAGAAGAAATAATCCAAAATTATATACTTTATCAGGTACCATAACTCACAAAATGCTACATGTATGTTCTCAAGAGCATTAGTCAAAAGACTAAACCAAACGTGCCTTTGTGGAAAGAGCGTTTTGCTGGTCCTTTTTTCTGCTAATCCTTTTGAAACTTGACATGAAAAGAATAACCCCTGGAGACCATTTGATGGGAAGCAATAAATTAGGAGAGTCAGCAATGGGCCAGTACAACATTTCTTCTTGATCAATCTGCCAACTTGAGAGTGAAGCTAGGGTAGTTAAATAAGCGGATACATAACCTTACTTTCAAGATTCAGAATGGTTTTAGGAGGCTGACATAAAAGTTGAGAGGAGGCTGGAGGGAAGCTTTCTTTACAACTGAACGTAGCTGCAAGAAACAAACCTTTTTTATAAGTAATTACTTCTTACTAATTTCAGTGATTTAAGAAGGGACATTGCACAGATGTATTGGAAACAACAATTCTATGACAAAGCAGTAACAGAGCAGTGGAGAACATTCAGGGAGGAGGCAGGGCAACACAGAGCACACTCCATTGAAGGGAAATGGAAGAACATCAAAAGCTAATGCAACTTGGATGGCCAAAGGAAACAAAAGTTAAACTAAAACAAGGAAGGAGGCTTATGACAAATAAAAGGGGCATGATTCAGTTAACCAAGAAAATTACAGAAAGTGCAAAGAGAATTGAGAAAGTTAATACAGAAACAAAGAGAGGTTATGAGAAAGGATGAGTAGACATCATCAAATTAAACCCCAAAACATTTCATAAACATGCAACAGTTTATTAGAGAAAGGTTTCATCTGTTAAAGAACTGAAGAGAAATTTTTATGTCAAGGACATGGCAAAATTATTGAACAATTACTTTGAGCTGTCTTCACAAAGTAAGCAGATGATGTGAAGGCTACATTAAAAGAGGGGAGAGGAAGTGATGGATAGGAGAATGATCGATAGGGAATAAGTACCAGAAAGATTATTACTGCAAGTGGGAATGTCACCTGATCAAGATGAACTGAGTGTTCAGTTGTTAAAAAGAGAAAAGGTGGGAATAGCAGAAGTATTAGTCACAATGTTCATTCCTCATTTGATACAGAGGTAGTGGTAAACTGGCAGAGCAGATTGTGAAATTAGAGGAAGCCACTGTCAATCTTCACTGATTCTGGCATAATATCTACTGATGTAGCTTTTCTGGAAAAGCTAGCCTTCAGTGCAAAAGGGTGGCAAGAACAATATGATAAAAAAAACTGTGACAAAGCACAAACAAAGGACAATAGTTTCTATCGACTTATAGGCTGTCCTTCTCGATTAGGTGGGGAGGCAAACAGACAGGCCAAAATTCATTCAAAGTTCTGAGTTGCATAATTAACGTTTTCCACGCTCTCAAATTGAGTATAATAATTCTGTAGTTCATTATATCCAAAGGCAATAATGAATTAGAGAAGACGAGTTATTCACTCGTAGCGTATTTCTGCATTTTCCCTGATTAATAGTGCAGAAATCAGTGAGCAGCAGTGAAAATCAAAACCTCAGCAGTCACATTCACTGCCAGCCAGTAGTCAATGAAGGACACTAAGGTACATTAAGTATTGTGAGCAAAATGGTGAGGAAGGAGTAGAAGATGTGGAAGCTGAAGAAGACTCAGCCAGAGCTGGAGGGAAGTGCACTGAACTCCCTATTCCTGTAGAAAGACCTTGAGGTCATTCTCTGTCTAGTGTTTCATCAGATCTATAAACACATGGACCTTACATTGACCTCTATTGAGTCCACCGTTGTACTCTGTGAAAGAATGGATGGACAGCTTGTACTGCTGCTAAGGGACTGGCGTGGCAAGTAAATTGGCAAGAAGAAAGGTCACCTCAATGCCTTTTAGCAAAAGATTAACTGCTCAATGATTTCAGTGATCTGTTCATTTCCCTGCCTTGAAAACCAACACAGAATGCCTCCACATTAGCAGTCCTCATTACATCCTTCACAATTCCCTGTGTTAAAGAACATTAAACCATTCAAATTGCATCTATATCAATGACATACTGACAGTGCAGACACAGAAGCTGCTGTCAAATCACATTGCAGATCAAAGTGCCAAATATGATAAAGCAATGAATTAATTTCCAATGCAGTAATTACCTTCCATTCATTCCTCACCCAAATGTCAATCGGTGGTGCTTTCCTTATAACTACTATTCCGACAAAGTGTTCCTTAATGGTGATGTCTGCTTTTCTTCATGTTGGTACCCTTGAGAATCTTATTCTGGCAATTAACATACGGGTGCTTGAGTCTGTGAGGAATTCACTGCAAACAACTTCAACTGAGCTGCTACCAATTCAAGCGGACCTGCTGACTTCCTGTCAACGTGATAGTTATTGGGAATCATCTCTGTCCTGTTCAGTAAAAGGTAGTGGAGACCTAGGCTGTGCCTGCCACCAATATCTGCAGCTGCTCAAATGCAGTCTTGCTGTATAGAGAGAGATGTTACAGTTTGTCCTTGTGATTGTATGCAGAAAGATGTGATGGAGGGGAGGGAATTGTTGAGAGTGGTAGGCAGACTGAGAAGAAACCATTTTTGAGATCAGTAGAACAGAGCTGTACTCACCATGTTACTCCTGGAAGATTACTGCACCTCCTCCTTACATTGACACCAGGAAATAGTGATTATGTTGCTGGCATTGACTCTGTTTGCCACCTCTGAACAGGCTCATAGAGAACACTACCTCCCTACTTACTTTGATATACCATCCACCAGAAGAAGCAGATAACTTGGGGCTCATTTCTGATGCCAGTAATGTTTCTTGTTCAAGTGATGTTCAAAGGAAGGAATACAACCTCACTGTAAAGAGGTTCAGTTCTGCTTTAAATACTCATTCGCTGGAAATTGTGCCTGGCAGCCCCTCATGTCTCTCATACCCAGATGTACCCACACAATATGCAGACCTTCGTGCTTGTGTTTGACCTGACCAGTAGATCCGTAGATCACGAGATTACATATGAGTCATGCCTATTTACATTTCTATAATTCCTGAGGTTATTGTCAGACTGCTACCTTAACTGAAAAGGGAAATATTAAGCTCCAATTTTAACTTGGTCTACAAATTGGGCAGGTGAGCACTGGAACCCTGTTGAAATTAGGCCCAGGGGTTAAAATTCTCAGTATGTCATGCTCACAACTTCATAGGGTCTACCCCTCGTTCCACACCTCACCTGCCCAATTTGTAGTCCAAGTTAAAATTAGAGCTTAATATTCACTGATAATAACCTCAGGAATTATAGAAATGTAAAAATGCACGACTCATAAATAATCTTATAAACACTATACAGATCTACTGATCAGGTCAAAGCATATGTACTAAAGGCCTGCATATTGTGGGGGTAGATCTGGACATTAGAGACAAGAAATGCGGTCTGGAACTTGTACCACTCAACCTAGGCAATGGCCTGTCAGGCCCCTGAAATGCTAGAGATATGGAAGCTCTGTGTTTCCCACGCCGCTCCTTCATTTTTGATCTTGTTTGGGGAAGTTAGGGTCTCCACTGTCACAAGGCCTCACAGTATGGCTAATGTAAGTTCACGATACGGAGATCTCCGATCTCCTTCCTGGTTTATGGACTCACCGTGAAGCCTCCAACTTCTTCATAATGAGGCCTCTAACCTCTTCTGAAGCCTCTGATCAATCCTTTGTTAACCAACCGCTGAACTCTCAAGCCACTGAATTCTCAAGTTCAGGCCTTCGATCTCTAACCCTGATCCTATCCACCCGCTCCCCCCCGACCTCCCCCCCCCAACCTCCTCAAACACCACCTGGATCTGACTCCACCACACACTGTCCTTCACTCCTCCCAGGATTATACCCTCCCACTCCAGGATTGGTCCACCCTCACTGCATCCGGCCTACTCCTTCTGCGGTCAGGCATTGGAACCCAACACCAATATCTTTGTGAAGTGGAGGCTTGGATCTACATGATTTCTGCAACCTCAGCTACAGTGCTTCCTGTCTAGCTGCAAATACAGCCTATCGTGTGTGCTGTGGAGTTAAACCCACTGAATGAAAGGAAGCCCGGGGGTATTGTGCACTACCCTGAACCCTTCCTCCACATAACCCTGATAGATCAAAATGTGAAAACTACCCCAATGCGTCTGAACCAAAAAGGCTGCAGACTTTCAGCCCCTGTTTGCAGAGAATACACTCAGAGCAGATGATACACATCGAAGATCAATAAAAATCATCACTTTCAGTCTAAGTTATATTCTGTCATTTTATTCAAAAGAAAATTGAATCTAAAGCAATACCTGTAAAGGCTAAACAAACATGCATCTCCCAGAACAAAGGGGTAAATAGGTCGATATCTTTCTCTCTGATGCAAGTATGAGCAAAATAGCTATTTCAATCATGTTCAGTTCCTTGAAAGGAAGCTGACGGTGCAATCTCCCACATTTTGCTCACAGCCTGCAAAGCCTGTCTTCCACTGCAAACACATTGATGCTTTCCCCTTCCACCTGTTCTGCTCTTCGCTTTCTTTCATTTCACTTCATGCAACTCGAATGTAATTCCATTTAATGACAGTGTTGTACAGTATGCTGAACACTATAGCAGGCTCGCCGTGCCTGCGGTAAAATCCTTTCCTGCCTTCCTTGACTCCAGCAGCAGCCAGCAAATCTTCTACACATCAGAAGTTGTCTTCATGCATACCCTAGTATTAAGTAAAGATGTTACCAATTTCGGGGACAGTTCATTCCTTGTCTCACAAGGCTGCCTTCCATCCTACCTTCCCTTTGAAATAATAAGGCTGTAATGGATTTCCATAATATAGAAGAATCATATTCACTATTTGGGTTTCCAAGTTCAATTTGTTGCTGTGGGTCATTAAGGAATGAGGCAGTAGAAGTCCTTCAGTTTATGTATAGCCCAGCATTAATAGCAAGGACCACTTGACTTGACTGCGGACCTCATTCCAGCCTTAGTTCAAAACGGGATAAGTGATCTGAATTTCAGAGCTGAGGTGAGAGTGACTGCCTTTGACGTCAAGGCAACATTTGACTAAATGTGGCACCATGTAGCCTTGAGAAAATTGAAGCCAATGGGAATTGAGGAAAACTCTCTACTGATAGGAGTCATTCTAAGCAAAAAGAAGATGGTTTGGTTGTTTGAGCAAACCTCATCAGCCATGGACATCACTGCAGGACTTCATCAGGGTAGTGTTCATGGCCCAACTATATGTAACATCTTCACTGATGACCTTCCATCCATCATATGATCAAAAGAAGGGATGTTCACTGATGATTGCAAAATGTTCAATACCATTTACAACTCCTCAGATAACTAAGCAATCTTTACCACACATGCAACAAGACCTGAACAACATTCACGCCACAAGTGCCAGACAATGACAATCTCCCATTAACCATTTAATTATACTTAGTTTTCCATTGTCAATTTCCTGGGGGTGACCATTGGTAAGCCAAAACCTGGACACTCTACAGTATGTAACTCGCCTCCTGAATCTGCAAAGCCAATCTAATATCACAAGTAAGAAGGCTAATGGAATACTTCACTTGCCTGGATGAATGCAGCTCTAAGAAAACTCAGGAAGCTTAATGCCATCCAGGACAAAGCAGCCCGCTTGATTGACATCCTATTCATCACTTTAATTATTGACACTCTCCAACACAGATGTACAATAGCAGCTCCATGTACCATTTACAAGAGGTGTTGCAACAATTCACCAAGATTCCTTCAACAGCACCTTCCAAGGATCTCTAGTGGGAACACCACCACCTGCAGGTACCCCTCCAAGCCACTCAACATGTTAACTAGGAAATATATCACAGTTCCTTCACTGTCACTGGGCCAAAACCCTGGAACTCCCTCCCTATCAGCACTGTGGGTGCATCTACACCACATGAACTGCAGTGGTTCAAGAAAGCAGTTCATCACCATCTTCTCAAGGGCAATTAGGAATGTGCATTGAATTCATGAAAGAAATTGAGTATTTAATTCTTTGTCATGCAATCTGTGAATGACCTTTTTCGCCACTATGGTAACTACTCCAAAGTTGTGCAATATACCAAATATCCTATTACCAACAAGTAAAAAAGAAGTATGTCTTGAATATTTAATGGTTTATTTCATGAACTCAATGCTCAATTAGTAAGGATTCATTCATTTGGATATTTGATTCACGAATTGCCCCTTGTAAGTTCAATTTGTCTCTTCAGTTAGACAACAAAGCATGTTTCATAGCTAGGTTTAGATTTTATATTGTATTTAAGGCTGTTTTCTATTACGAATAGTATGAGCATAAATCAAACACAAACAATGATAATATTACATATCATGATATTAAAGTATGGGCTTTACCTAAGTCAAAGTCTCTGCACAATATGCTGTGGAAGCAGGCAAAGTAGGTGATCTAGGCTGTTTATGCTCCTTGCAGAAGTTTATCACATATTAGATTTATTACTTTGAAAGTTGATTTTGGGCAAACAACAAAAGTGACAGTAGGAATTTAAAAGTACAGATTAATTTTGCACTAAGGGGCACAACTGACAATAAGAGCCACATGCAAGAACCATGACAGGGCTACCCTGATCCAACTAAAAACAATAGTATTGTTCCTGACAATGTGCATCACAAATTGTTCCCAGTCTGTAAACTAACTGCAAGCCAAACTGATTTCAGCAAGCAGGGTTAAGACATGCAAGAAACAAATAAAAAACCTTTTTTGGGCATTACAGGATGTAACTCACCTCCTGAGTCTGCAAAGCCTATCCAATATCACAAGTAAGGAGTGTGACAGAATACTCTTCTTGTCTGGATGGGTGCAGCTCCAACAAAATTTTCATTTCAGTACTTTGTGAAAGGGAGTAAACCAGTTAGAGGGTGAGAATATTGCATTTATTAGTGGAGACTAGAAGTATTCTCATCGGTTCATATAGTTCCTTATTGCAGCTTTTTACATGTTAAGGAAAATATACGGCAATTCCTTTTCAATGAATGACTGCTAAGTAATTTTGCATGATTATTAGACAAGTTTTACATAGATGTGTTCATAAATAAACAATAGTCAAGTAATTTAAACCATTCAGCAGAGTGAATCTTCATTATGTAGGCGATTTTCAGTTGAAGTGTTAAACAGGCAGGGAGTGTGTATTGATTGTGCAACGTACACGCCTGAAGGAAATAGTTTGAGGCTGAAGCTACTATCATGTTTCGGCCTAATTTACATTTATCTGCTGAGCGAACAGCATGAAATGTGGTCTCTGTAAGCAATTTGCTTTTTAGGAAGGTGAAAAATCGATGGAATGGCCACTACTAAAAAACCCACAGTAGACCAATAAAGGGAAGGTGCTTTTATCATGAGGTGTGGTGGGCAGCATGATCCTGTAACACTAGGAGCATGGTTTCGAATAGGACACCCATGTTTTCTGAAGTTGGTTGAACAAGGGGTTGCCAAGACAAATTAGTCAACAAAAATGGAGACAGGTTACAAAAACTATCAATGAGCCTTGTCCCCAGGACATGCCCGCAGACAGATCATTACACTGGTGTGAAGGTAATGCTTTGCTTCACAACTATGGTACTCTCTGAACAGCACTGCACAGTCCTTTATTATCCCTAGCACTGTCAATCTTCTCTTTCTCTCTTCCACTGATTCCCTTCAAATTAGCAAGGAACACTTCACCTCCTCTCTGCTTCCACTCACACCCTCAAAACCTGCTGCTACTCTCACAACTACATCTCCCTCTTGCTGCTTCATCATGCACATTATGGTAAATTGCTTCATGCAACGTGAAAATCCTTGCTGATGGTATATGTCCACTTCCAGCTTTATTGCTGGTAAATCTGGCACACGACATAAGGGAGAACATCAGAACAGAAGGAAGTCCTTTCACTCTCCTGACACTGACACCAATGGAAGAGATTGGCATCAGTTATTGGCAGAGAGAGGGAACATAACATTATAGATGGCCGGGCTGGAGGCCAAACACAGCAGGGTGTTTGGGCATCATCCGTACCTTTTTCCTTTCTACTTAACTCTATTGATTGCACACTCCCACAGTCAAGCAGCATGACAACTCAATGCATTGTGCTGCAACTGCAATGCTTACTCCTCATTCGTTTCCTAGGTTCATTAGACGCCTTGGACATTGCAGTCACACAGGTTGAGGAGGAAAATCTTCCTGGAGACAAATCTCACATGTTCTTACCTTACTCAGAACCATCATAGCATAGCGTGGAGAGAGTTAGAGGGGTCTGTGCTTGTTCACTGAGCACAAGTGAACAAAGGCAGGTGAAAAAGAAACAGATTATCAGCGAGTAAGTTCACCAAGAAGTGCTAACTATAACGATTCAGTCTTTAAATGAATACTGCTTTCTGTGCATCAGCAATTGCTGAATGTATTGAGCTGCTTGAGAAAGAACTTCCAAAATATATTGGAGTGCAGAAGCCTAGCAGCAACTTGTATGCTGCACTGACACATGGCATTGATGTTCTCCAGTGAACCACAGAGTGTATAGTTACTCAATAAAATATGTAGCTGGATCCTTCCTTCAGGAAACCAAGGCATCAGTAATAATAACATCTCCAAGGGAGGCTTATACTCGGACAATACAGGCTGTGGGTTCCACCATCTCCGAGGCCTTAGATGGAGACCAAATTGATTTAAGCTACAATTGGACCACGGGTGTCCTACAATCTGCTTTCCCACAGAGCAGTGGGAGTGCTGAGCCACAGAAAGAAAGTAGGGATAGTCATGCATTTGGAAAAGGACATGTTACCATCTCTCAAGAGTGACTGAGTGTCTGGGGCACACTGGCAACCCGTCAGCCTAAAACCCACTTTCAAGCCAGTTGTCTGGGGTACACTGGCAACCCCTCAGCCTAAAACCCACTTTCAAGCCAGTTGTCTGGGGTACACTGGCAACCCCTCAGCCTAAAACCCACTTTCAAGCCAGTTGTCTGGGGTACACTGGCAACCCCTCAGCCTAAAACCCACTTTCAAGCCAGTTGTCTGGGGTACACTGGCAACCCCTCAGTCTAAAACCCACTTTCAAGCCTGTTGGGTCAGATTGCTGTTGCAAATGTTATCTGCAGCCAAATCTTCTCATGCCTAAGCTCCTACTGATTGTTGACCAGAGGCAACTCATGAGCTCTTGGTGGCCTCCTGCCTTCCATGCATGTAACAATCCTTAGGGAAGAACATCGTAGAAGAATTTGAATTGTAAAAGAGCATAAAAATCAGGCATTGCATGTCCACGGTCAAGTGATAATGAGCATAGGTATCTCTGTAAGCACGTAAAATAGTAAGTCCTTTTGAAATCTTTGTCTGCCATTAACACCTGATGCCCCAGCAAAGTCTTAAAAGCTGAAAGGGCAAAAAGACGAATATTACAGTTGTGAAGAATCTCTTGTAGGTTTGCATTCATTTACAATGGTCTACAGATTCCCCTGGCCACTTTGTGTAGTGACAATATAAATATTTTCATGCAGGTTTCTATTAACATTGTAAACATATTCTGCATTTTAATAATTTTTGCAGGAACTATCAAAGGACATTTTTTTCAAATGCACTGGTGATGTGATTGAATAGAATGAAAAATTTGAGGAAGGATTTAATTCCCTAACACTGTGACCACACACCTTAATGAGCAGAACAGTTAGCAAAAAATAGAACAATTTTTACTTAATTGTACATTATCAACCTTTTCATGAAGTACACCAGTGGATGCTGAGTGATGAAGAGAAAACAGAGTGACTGAAGGAATCACAACATAATTATGAGAAAAGATTAAAGTTCAAGTATTTATATCACAAGTAAGCTTACATTAACATTGCAATTAAGTTGCTGTGAAAATCGCCTAGTCACCACACTCCAGTGTTTGTTCGGGTACACAGAGGGAGAAGTTAGCATGGTCAATGCACCTAACACATCTTTTGGACTGTGGGAGGAAACCAGAGCACCTTGAGCAAACCCATGCAGCTACACGGAGAACATGTAGACTCCACACAGACAGTGACCCAAGCTGGGAATTGAACCCAGGTCCCTGGCGCTGTGTGGCAACAGAGTTAACCACTGTGCCATCGCACCACCTTAAGAGGAAAAAGGTGATGAGAAAATAGAGCATATCTGAAGGAATACTGAGTGATTGGGTTTTTGCTAAGTTGAGACAGATAGAAATGGATAAATATTTGAAAACAAAAAATAGAAAAATATACAGGGGACAAAGCAGAAAAATGGTGCAGGAGGAGAATTACCATTAGAAAGATGACATGTCTAAGGAATGATGGGCGCTATGGCACTCTTCTGTACTTGATTTTTATAATATTGTTAGTGAGTATCACAAGTACACTTTCTGATTGGCAAGTGCGATATACAAAGCCAGCTGGAGGCTTTAGTGTTTTTGATCATCGTCACGAAATTCATTGTCGCTAATCAAAAAATACATTTATACACATTAAAGACATTAAGGAACTGAATTTCTTAAGGGACAATTTCTGTCCAGGCTTATTTTTAATGCAGTCATTAGCCCATTTCCTTTACACAACTTTACCTGAAGAAGGGTTAACAGAAATTTAATGCATATATGTATTAAGCAGCGGAATTTAAATTATTTTGAAGGAGTCATCGGCTTCGCATTTAAAGTTTTTTTCTTTCTTAATTTAAACAGCTTTCAAACTTTAGCGACATTTCTTCAAACTACTGCCAGTAAATACATCTGTTCATTGATGTTAGTAAAAATATTAAGGTAAGCATAAAGTAAGATATAATTTACAGATTAACATTTTCACTAACATCAATAACAAGAGGAACTTCCACAGCCAACATCCTGCCTTATAGAAACAAAATAAATTTGAAGTGTTTTTCATAGAACTCATAGAATCCCTTCAGTACAGAAGGAGGCCATTCAGCCCATTGAGCCTCCACCGACAACAATCCCACTCAGGCCCTATTCCCGTTAATCCCCCCTGTCACTAAGGGGCAATTTAGCCCAATCAATCAAACTAACCTGCACATCTTTGGAGCGTGGAAGGAAACTGGAACACCCAGAGGAAACCTACACAGACACAGGATAACGCGTAATCTCCACATAGACAGTCATCTGAGGCTAGAATTGAATCTGGATCTCTGGCACTGTGAGGCAGCAGTGCTGACCACTGTGCCTTTGTGACATCTTTGGTACCTGAATCTTAAAATAACCCAGAGGAAATAAAATCTGACACACACAAAATGACTAAATATTAACACTTTCATTATTCTGATTTTATATAAAATTCTATCACAAAATGTTTAAATCAATAAATTAGTGTTATGCTATTCAATTTCACACCCTTTAACTAAAATGTCAATGACAATAAAATGCAGAATCTTTAACATAATCTCAAGCAGTATAAAGCACTAGTATCGACATAAGACTATGTGAGGGAAGAATACAATTACAATACACAGTTGTATAGATTTTCGGACTGAACTAACACAAAATAAAGCACTAAGAAATAAATATGGTCAATGGTCGGGGGTGTCAGGTAATGCCAAAGTAACATTTTATTTTATGTAAACAAAAATCAGGACTGTGGTAACAGAAACAGAAAATGCCGGAAAATTTTAGCAGGTCTGGCAGCATCTGTGGAGAAAGAATAGAGCCGAACGCTTTGAGACTTATTCAAGGGTTATCTAAATTTGAAACGTTGGCTCTGTTCTCTCTCCACGGATGCTGACAGACCTACTGAGATTTTCCAGCATTTTCTGCTTTTGTTTCGATTCCAGCATCCACAGTATTTTGCTTTTATCAGTTCTGTGGTAGTTTGCCTTCCTGCAGCAATGACTAGCTTAAGTAACCTTGTTCATGGAAATATCAATGACTACAGCTGAGCAATATAACAAAACAAACAGGACTTCCAATTTTTTAACCTGGATTTTGACTATACTAAGCTGAGATGATGGGACTGTTCGCAGGAAGATTTGAATGGAAGAGTGTTAATTGGCAGAGATCTGCAGAAACTATCACAAGGAAAAACATGACCATGCCTTTGCATAGCTAAGATGAACAATCTAGTAATGAAGGCTGCCTGAGTTTAGGGCTATGATTTTCCTTGGTGATGCCTATAACCCACACCATGAGTTCACAGGAATTGTGATGGAAACTCCATTTATGCCAGAGTTGAAATTTTCCAGCTAATGCCAACCTGCGATGGCAGAATGGGAGCAGTTCTAAGGAATGTTCCAATATCGGTGCTGAGCTTAGCTTCGTAACACCCAACTGCCCTGTGTCACCTACAATGTTCCCTTGAAGCTCTATGGGCCTGCAGCCTGGCAACAATTCAGAATGTTGACAACAGGCTGAACACACGTTCAGTTTCTCTCTCCACAGATGCTGTCAGAAATGCTGAGTTTATCCATCATTTTCTGTTTTTATTAGCGTTCCTTTTAAGATGTGTCCAGGGACGGTTGTGGAATAATATTAAGAGGATCAAATACAGCAAACAGAAATTAAAGAGAACATTGATCCCCAAGTAGTTTCATGCTGTTGTCAAGAATGGTAAGTGTGTAAAAAAGTGTTACAAAATGTCATTGATGTATTTTGCTTTTGATAGCATTTCTCCAAAGCAGGGAGAAATCCAGAACAAAGCAATCCACTTGATTGGCACTCCTTCCATAAACATCCAATCCTTCCACCATCAACAAACAGTAGCAGCAGCATAATAGATGCACCAAGGCTCCCTACTGCTATCACCTAGAAAGACAAGGGCAGCTGATACCTGGGACTACCACCACCTGAAGGTTCCTAGACAAGTCACTCAACATTCTGACTTGGAAATATATCATTATTCCTTCATTGTCACTGCGTGAACATCCTCAAACTCAGGGTGGGCATGCCTGCTCCTCAGGGACTGCAGTGGCTCAAGAACATAAGAACATAAGAACATAAGAAATAGGAGCAGGAGTAGGCCATCCAGCCCTTCGAGCCTGCCCCGCCATTCAATAAGATCATGGCTGATCTGTCGCTGCTCAGTTCCACTTTCCCGCCCTCTCCCCATAACCCTTAATCCATACAGTACTCCAGTTGCGGCCTCACCAAGAAGAAGACAGCTCACCACCACCTTCTCAATGGTAACTAGGATATGTAACTAGGGATAGGCAATAAATGCTGACTTAGCCAGCAATGTCCATGTCCAGTAAATGAATTTTAAAAAACCTATTAGGACACAATTCTTCATGGTTCCATCCAATCCACTGCCATAGTTTTTCCCGTATAAGTGGGCCAATGGTTTTTAAGCACTGCAGAAAAAAACTTTGCACATTCAATGTCCCCCATTTGCTATTCTCAGTGTGTCTACAATTTAACAAATTACTTCATTGCAGTTCTAATATTAACATGAAAGTATCTAACCTGACCATATCCTGGCACACCCCAATGATTCAAAGAAACTTGTGTTAGGTTTTTTCTGATATTCAATACTAATTTCAGATTAATTTCATCAAATTGCCTCAGCCATTTAACTAAAATAAATCATTAGTATTCAAAGTAATTGTGCATTAATTGTCATATGAGTGATAACAAAGCACAGCAAATATGAAGGGTAAAAGCTCACAGTGGTCTCTTGTAAAGCAAGAGAAGTCCTGATACCTTTCTAATACGTTTTGATAAGAAGTAGTTGGGCTCTGTTATACATTGATTTTAGATTCATGATTATACTTTCACTGTTTTTATTGACAATTATTAAATCATAAACGATAACCATATTTTTAATTCAAATATTATAGTACTATGTTTTCCTTTCTTCAAAAATGTTACCAGCCAGTGCCATGATATTAGCATCTTTGGAGCTATTATTGGTGTTTACCAGGCAATTTTTTTGTTTGGATGATTTTTTAATGTAGCTAATGTGCTGAAAAATGATCACACATCACCAACACATGGGATTCACATGCAGATTGCAGCCATCTAAGCCACTCTGTCCCAAATGCTATAGCTGAAGGGAATACAGGAAAGATGTCCCTAGGCGGCCAAAATGTGTGCGAAACTTACAACTAAAAATCCCATGTGATTTCACCCTTTTGCACAGCATAATTTGCATGGCATGTGCATTGGGGTTGGAGACAAAATCCAGAAAAGCAAGGGAGAAATTGAATTTCTGTAGCCCTTATGTGATTTCCACTTTTACATGTTATAATGATGGAGAAAAAAAACATGGAATTATACAAGAAATATTGGGCTTTAAAAAGACATGAGTTTTATATTTTAAAATAGACACAAACCCGAAGTTGGCTGAGAGTGTACAGTTAGCCACCGACAGGGAGGGCTGCAGAGTGTTCCCTCAGTGACAATGGAATGCCTTCCAGACAAGGTACTGCTAAAAGAATCCAGACTGATAACCTTCCCTGGTGAAGACAAAGGAACATAATTGCCATCCCATCTTCAAGACCCTTGTGTAATCGCCTACACTGACTAGTGCATTCCAGTTTCCTTTTGGATTATGCAAAAAAGGGAGGTTAAACATACGGCTGAAAGCCTTCCTGCCTGTGTCTTTCTGTCGGTGTGTGTGTGTGTGTGTGTGTGTGTGTGTGTGTGTGTGTGTGTGTGTGTGTGTGTGTGTGTGTGTGTGTGTGTGTGTGTGTGTGTGTGTGTGTGTGTGGAAAAACAGTGGAAGTTTTCCACACTGAAGGTGTGATACAGAAATGGAATCAGTGCCCCGAGAGAAAGAAAAATAAGCATCTTTTGCAGAAATACTTAAAACTCTTTCTCTGACTGTGGAAGTCAAAAAATATAGCAGCTGGGAAAAAAGAACTGAAATATCAAGGGTAGCACAGTGGCACAATGGTTAGCACTGCTGCCTCACAGCTCCAAGGTCCCAGGTTCAATTGCGGCCTTGGGTGACTATCGTATGAAACTTTTATATTCTCCCCGTATCTGCATGTGTTTCATCTGGGTGCTTTGGTTTCCTCCCACAATTCGAAGATACGCAGGTTATGTGGATTGGCCATGCTAAATTGCCCCTTAGTGTTCCAGGATGTGTAGGTTAGGAGGATTAATGGGTAAATACATGGAGTTACATGGATAGGCCCTGGGTGGAATCCTCTGTCGATGAGTTGATGCCAACTTGATGGGTTGGATGGCCTCCTTCCGTACTGTAGAGATTCTATGATCTCTACTGAACAACAGAATACCTGAGCTGAAGTATCAATTATTCGCTAGCAGAAGTCAACTAAGTCATTTTGTCCTTAAAATAGGTTTGTTATGCTGCAGTGGTGGTGGTTCATTGACAATACCTGAAAGCTTGTGTATTTAATCATTAAAAAATGTTTTATTTATTTATGGATGTGGACATTGCTGGCTCGGCCAGCATTTATTGTCCATCTCCAGTAACCCTTGAGAAGGTGGGGTGGTGAGCTGACTTCTTTAACTGCTGCAGTCCCTGATGTGCTGTTAGGGAAGGAATTCCAGGATTTTGAGCCAGTGACAGTATAAAGATCTAGGTCGACGCTGGGTGGCTCGTTCAATTCATTCCTTTTGTTTTCTTTGTAGTGGTTGAATACAACTGACTGGCTTGTTAGGCCTTAATTGGTGGGCTTTAACTAATTACAGTCCCAAGTATGATCTTGCACGATGTTGCTCACTCTGTAGACTAGCTGCTCACAGTGTTCTTTTCTAGACTGTTCTCTAATGATGTGACTACATACATCACACTGTGTGTGGTGCCATTCTCCAGTCCCACATTAACCCTTGTTCTGCCAAACACCTTACATTATAATGCATGCAGGCACTTTTTATCACAAATGAGACTGGAATCAATTTGTTATGGTTGCAACACTTCATCACCTACTCTTCACAGTCAAGGCCTCTTCCAGAAAACTTTTTATTTATATTTACTTACTATTGGTGTCAATTCTTACTTCTAAGTTGTATGAATGTAGATGAATTTTTTTAATCATTTTTCCTTACTTTTTTGGGAGTCAATAAACTTACTCTATCTTAACTCAAGAAAGTCGGGTTAAATTGGTTCCTTTTTAACCATAACTGTTGAGTCTGAAAAAGGTATTCAAGGAAAGAGAACCTCGTTAGATTAAATTTTTGTTGTTACCAGCAAGAGTGCTCGCCCCAAGGCCGGGAATTCCTCCCCGAGGTCAACGGACCTTTGCGGGATCTGCCGAATATTCTGTCCCACCCACAATGATTCCCTGTGGTGGATGGAATGGGAAAACAATGCCCCGAATCTCTCAAAATCCCAGAAAGGTGTTCTAGGTGTTGGGTTGACAATAGTTGTGCAGCAAATGGTCCATTTACTTCTAAGATGAAAGAATTGGGATCAAAGATAACTAATTAACATTTCTGCCCAGATAAAGTGTTTCATACTGCCATGGGGGAGAGAGTAGAGGAAGTCATTTTTGAGAACGGGTTGAAGGTTTCCCTACAAATCAGTGACTATCACAGCTGGAAAGCAGTTGTCTTGGTGTGAACTGCAGTCACCTCAAGGACAAAGATCAAATGGTAAAGGCACCCAGCTCTGCACCTAAAACAGAGAAAATGCTGACTCTAATGTTCACGAAGAACACAGGTGGGAGCTTGTGCTCAGATTTAAAAAACTGTGTTCATGAGGACTCAAAGGGTGCTGGAAATTTGTCTGTCTTCAGCTTGGGAAAAAGAGTCTTTAGTGTAACCCTCACAATGAAAGTCATTTCTGGAATCAGATGCTACTCAGATGGGAAGTAAAAAGACGGGAACCTAGAATAAGTTCTGAATGGTTCCTGGAAAACAAAATGTCCAGTTAAGGAACAGTGTAAAGTAGAACCATAGCAGGAGATTTTTCATCATGTTGAAAGTGAAAAGTATCTTCTCTGTAGTTTAAGATATAAATTGCCCAGATAAAGAAAAATAATGTTTGGTCATTTGTTGCTTTTTCAATTATTTGTTAAAGTCGAAGGTTTGAAATATGAAATCTTGACTGGTTATTCTTTCAGCTAATAACTGAGTGTTCAGATGTCTTTTTGAAAAGTTATCTATTGCTACAGAAATTATAACAAAGCTCTGCAGAGTGATGTATCTGCCTTGCAGCAGATATCCCTCAGGATAAGTGCTATCAGCAACACTTGGGGTACCACTTGGCTGAAAATACTGAAGAAGGTGGTTGGCCTGAGGAAAGCTACCAAAGTTGAGACAACCCAAGTAATGATGCCAAGAATGCATATCACAGTGTTTTCGCTTAATCTGTGACTCTTTTACTGCTGACTAATCCAACGTATTCACACAACCTCACAGCTTTTTGAATGCATACCAGGCATGGCTATGTCTCACTATCACGGAAATAGAAGCTGCAGCTTACGACCAAAGCTGTTGGCACACTCAAATTGTAATGGGGTTGACACATTGATGCCATTAATGGTTCCCTGGAGTTTGGTAAATTCACAAGTGCTGTGAAATTGAGCAGCCCTGTTATGCTGTTATGACGGTTTAGTGAGAAAGCAGTTGGCCCTGCTCAACAATATCATCTGTTTGGCACAGCATAGACAGCAAGTGTGCTGATAGTACGGAAGTTCCTTACACTAGTCCACAAGGAGCCTATGGCAAAATGGTTTCAGGCCATACTCACTTTGACATTGGCATCACCATGTCTGTGGTGGAAATTGGCTGCGTGCCTCATTGAGCACTCTGTAATTGCCGCCACCTGCTGAACTGGAGAGGCAGTGCTTCTTTGTCCTTGATTGGTAGCTAATAGTAGATTTAACTGGTGCCAAATTGATAGGTATTGCCAGCCTCCCTGTGGTCGTTATTTGATATCTGAGGTATCCATTCTTCCTTCTTCTTCAACAAGATCACAACAATTCCACACAATTCAGGAAAACCATTGAAATCTGCTTTGCAATGAATCTAAATGTTTGTCAATCTTTGTACGTTCTGGACAGAAAATTAATATAAAGTACAAAATCTCCACATCTGTAATGGAAACATGAATAAAAAAAATCAAGCTGGCAAAGAATGATAAGAAAGTATTTGTTGATTCATGTACCTCCCATTGCAGAACCTGGTGATTTTGCCATAGTTTATTATAGCTCGACATTTAATGCTTCCTGCTATTACTTTGACTTGCTCTGCTTGTTAAGGTTTTAAACAGGGCAGGTTGCAAAACGGGTGAACTGATAACAGCGGAGGAAGAGAAAGAGAACATCTGGAATCTGAACAAACCACGCAAGCAAGCGAGAATAGTCTAAACTAACCAGATTAAAGCATTGCGAAATTAAAGGTGCAAGGACTGAAATTTGATTTGGGTGAATTCAATGTCAAATCAAGAAAAGAAAAATAAATTGAAGGAAAGAAAAAAATGAGAGGGAGAGAAAAGTGACTATAAGGGAAAGCAAATAATATATTTGAATGTAGCAAAATCTCCAACAAAAATTAATACCCAAATGAATGAAATTCCACACTTTTAATAAGAACAGAAAATGATGGAAACATTTCAGAGTCATTGTGACTTGAAACATTAACTCTGTTTCTCTCTCCGTGGATGCTACCAGACAAGCTTTTTTTTTCAAAATTTTCTGCTTAATTTCAGATTTCCAGCAAAGACAGGTATTTTGCTTTTATTACACACTTTTAGTAGTTCATTTTCAGTGCTGGAGAGATTGTGTGGTGGTAATTAACAAACATCGCATTGTCAAAGGGATACCTAGACTTGAAATGGCATGACTTTCTGTAACAAGTTTAGTCTGTATCTACTGCACTAGTACAGCATTGTCCTGCCATTCAATATATGTCACTGGTGAGACAGATGCTGCAAAATGCTGTTTTCACAAAGCTAGCAGTGGGGCAATATGATTGGGACAGTAACTATTGGATATCTGTATTTAACTGCATTTTCGCTTCATTTGAAATTGATTTACTATTTATCCATGGATAACAGTGAGTGACACTAGACTCACAAGCGTTTTGACAGTAAATTGTTGGAAGGTATTTTGAGAGACAGGATCGACAGGCATTTAGAGATGCAAGGACTGATTAGGGATAATTAGCATGCCTTTGTGAGTGAAAACTCATGTCTCACAAATTTAATTGAACTTTTTGAAGGGCTAACCAAAGAAGGTAGTTGAGGGCAGTGCAGTTGATGTTGTCTACATGGACTTTAGCAAGGCCTTTGACAAGGTACCGCATGGCACATTGTTGCATAAAGTTAAATCTCACGGGATCCAGGGTGAGGTAGCTAAATGGATACAAAATTGGCTTCTTGACAAAAGCCAGAAGATGATTGTACAGAGTTGTTTTTCAAACTGGGGCTTGTGACCAGCGGTGTGCCTCAGGAATCAGTGCTGGGCCCACTGTTAATTCTCATTTATATTAATGATTTGGATGAGAATGTAAGGGGCATGGTTAGTAAGTTTGCAGATGACATGGTGGACAGTGAGGAAGATTATCTTCAATTGCAGTGGGATCTTCATCAATTAGGCCAGTGGGCTGACGAATGGCCGATGGAGTTTAATTTAGACAAATGCGAGGTAATGCATTTTGGCAGATTGGACCAAGGCAGGGCTTACTCAGTTAATGGTAAGGCATTGGGGAGAGCTACAGAACAATGAGGTCTAGGGGTACATATTCACAACTCCTTGAATGTGGAATCACAGGTGAACAGAGTGTTGAAGAAGGTATTCAGCATGCTTGGTTTGCATCAATCAGAACATTGAGTACAGGAGTTGGGACATTTTGTTGAAGTTGTACAAGTCATTGTAAGACCACACTTAGAAAACTGTGTGCAGTTCTGGTCACCCCATTATAGAAAAGATATTATTAAACTAGAAAGAGTGCAGAAAAGATTTACTAGAATGCTCCCAGGGCTTGATGGATTGAGTTACAAGGAGAGGCTGAATAGACTGGGACTTTTTTCTCTGGAGCTTAGGAAGCTGATGGGTGACCGTATAGAGGTCTATAAAATAATGATGGGCATAGACAAGGTAGATAGTCAATATCTTTTCCCAACGGAGGGGAGTCTAAAACTACAGGACGTAGGTTTAAGATGAGAGGGGAGAGATACAAAAGTGTCCAGAGGGGCAATTTTTTCACACAGAGGGTGGTGAGTATCTGGAACAAGCTGACACAGGTAGTAGTAGAGGCGGGTACAATTTTATCTTTTAAAAAGTATTTAGATAGTTACATGGGCAAGATGTGTATAGAGGGATATGGGCTAAATGCGGGCAAATTGGGATTAGCTTTGGGGTTTTAAAAAAAAATAAGGGCAGCATGGACAAGTTGGGCTGAAGGGCCTGTTTCCATGCTATTAACGTCTCTGACTCTATGACTCTAAATTCTGGTACATTGTTTAAACATGCATATTTGTGTTTCTTTTGTGCAATAATGTAGATATTTTATAGACTTCCCAAATTAACCACAGCTCTGGATAAACATTTATAGCACGAATACATGTGGATTCAATAACTTTCCCTCTCCATTGAAGAATAATGCTTGAAGGGAGCAAGGCTTGAAATTTGGTGCAACAATGTTTTATTGGTATCCCGGATCTGCATTTTCTTTGAGGGCAACATCCTGGAGTTTGGAGTTTCCAAAATTACCTTAGAAACTCTTAGTAAGATATGTAAATATATAAAGCTGGGCATTTATAATTAATGACATAACATGATGATAACCCTTATAGAATCCAACACAGACTATCTAGATTACACGTTGCAAAATTCAAAGTAATTAGTGTTTTTATAATCGGGAAAATAGAGAAGTTACTTTTACATCTTAGTGACATTGTAATTAATTAGGTCTAATGAGTGATAAGGTCATTATTAAAACTAGATGTTTGATCCCACTAACAAATGCATGAATGCTGACCTCATAGATGAGCTGACGGCTTCAGAAGTTTTTGTTCCTCGACTCAATCTTTCCCTGCCCCCAAGAGAGAACGGCTATAACTTCAGCCTTGATGACAGTCATTTGCGGACAATCTGATACTTACATTCTTTATGATGTGAATGGGTTTGTGAGGATTAGGAAGTAGTGGGTACTGTCCATCATGTGAATGAGCCACAAGAGTTCACATCTGATTCCTACAAGGCAGAAGGAGAATGTCTTTTCGAAAAACAGGACATTTACATTTTCATTGAGCCATTCATCTCAAAGATAGCGAAAGAAAAACTTTACCTATGTTTTATCAGAGCAGCATGAAATATAGCCCCTACTCTTTCATTCATTCCCCTAACTTGTCGAGATGTTGTTGCCTGCATTTAAAGCACTTTAATAAACCATCTAAACTTAAAGCATAATTGGGCATGAAACAGAGAGCTCAAGGCAAAAAATTGAAATGCATGTCTAAGGACAGATAGCTGAGTCTCAGTTGTGTCTCGAGCACAATTTTCATGAGTTGGGATGCCAATTAGATCTTTCCTAAAATCATATGTTTAGATGCCAAGTCAACCTTGAGCAGGTCCTGGAAGGGGGGAGTCAAATGGGTTGTAGTGATGAGTGAAGACCAGAAGTATACTTCAATATTACTGTCAAGTATGATTGTTCCTTGTGAATCCACACTCAAACCTTAACACTTATCACTTCTTCAGGAGCTCCAGTATTCCCTTCAATGTTTGAAGAGGCTGAAAAGAGAACACTCAGTGCAAGCTCCACCTAGTTATTTCCCAATTTAACACCAGGGACCCTTTTCAGGTAAGTACCCTCGAGTACTAAGTTGGCCAATCTGAAATGGTAGCCGTTGAAATTTGCCTGCAGACTGGGTGACCCAAGTGTTCCCCTCTCATGTTGCACCTGGAAAATCAACAAAAGAAAGTTTCTCCCCTTATGTTCCTTATTGCTTACGTTGCCTGAGGATTACAGGTCCAACTACTTTGCATTTCCTTTCTCAGGAATCACTTAACAGCCTCTAAAAAGGAAGAACTCCCAGCATATTCCAATCTGCCAATTTAGTGTTTTCTTTGTGTAATTTATGCCTCAGCAAAACAATTCCCTGCAAGGCTATTCATGATGAGGCCACAGCAGAAATGTGAGCAACCCTGCAAGCTTTGAGCTAGGCTGACAAGTGGAAACTAAGTGCCACTGCCGTCAGAAATATAGTCTTCTTAAAATACTGACACCAACAACATATTCTACCATCAGTTCACTGCCACTGCGTAACCTAGTGTCTCGAAATTTGAGAAGTTCCTTCAGAACTGACAGTTGAACCTGGATAATTAAGCTGTTAACCATGTACTTCAGGGAACAGCGTGGCCACAAATCTGCCTTGCCTTGGTTCTTCCTCTTTGTTTAAACAAATCTCAGGGGAGCTAAATGAATGGCACTTGACACTATCCAGCTCTGCTGATAATGGATTAGATCAACATAGTATTATACATACCTCTTCTGCTGAATGGTCTTACGAAGATTCCTAAACTTTGACAATAAGATACAGTTATTCGCGCCACACGAACATTTCTTATCCCAGATGCAATTTTATCCAAATGTCGAACAGAAAGGGCTCTTTCATAATCCAGCCACAACAAGTTATTGTCATGTCCCAGCAATGGTGATCTGGTACTGATGAGTCTTCCACAGTACTGTATGCAGGAGGGGGGCAATTGTAAGTGTTTCTTTAACTCTTTGACCAATATTGAATTTTCACTATCACATTCCTTGCATTTTTACTAACTTAGAAATCATATTCATACATTTAGATCAATACTGTGTACAACTAGAAAAAACTGATCTTGAAATATTGTATTCAGTGGTGATGTTGACAATAGTATTTTACATATGGGATCAAACATCTAATTTTAATAATGACCAATATCACTCATCAGGCCTAATTAATTACAATGTCACTAAGGTGTAAAAGTAACTTCTGTACTTTCCCTTTTCTAAAAACACTAATGACTTTGCACAAGTTCTTACTTTTGATAAATGGTTGCACAATTTTACTGATGTTTTGAAATGAAGAAGTGGAGAACTCAACAAGTGGATGAATTCCAATACCACACCTCCAGTGTATCACTTGGGCAACATGATTTACATCCATTCATCCTAACTGGTGTCAAGCATTGTCAGGAGGAGGCAGTTAGATTAGGCAGCTCCTCAGAAGCGGAAAGCAAGCATGGACGATGAGTTAAGGACCAATGCTTGCAGTGGTGAAATTATATAGAGGACAATAGGGGAAGCTGGCTTCAAAAGTTCTCAAAAAGACTAAGAAAATTCAATCACAGGGACAGCCAATGAGAAAAAATATGCCCCCATGTGTGGGAGAGACAGATTGGGCAGAATTTTCCCATCCCGCCTGCCATAGAAATTTTAGCAGGCAGAACATGGACCATGCAAAAGTCCTTTGACCTTGGACAGGATTTTCCGGCCTTAGGGCAACGCAGTCAGAAACTCTCGCCCATTGGGTGAGGAACTACTTCCCCAATCATAGGTTCTCTCTCTCCCATGCTCACTGCTCCAGTTCCTCCATTCACAGTTTCCCTCTCTCTTCCAGCCTTGCCACGCCTCGGAACCAGAAAAAGTGATTGTTGGAGCAGCAAAGTCGTGAGAGAGGAATTGCGTAATTGGAGGAGCTGGAGGAGTTATTCAGGACAGTAGTGATGCCGCTATGCTGGAAATGTTTGGATGCACCATCATCAAATGCCTCTTGACAGCCTGCTGGAGACCAAGGGGAAGAAGGAAAAAAATCATGAGAGCATATAAAATAGGGGCAGAATTTGGCCATTCAGTCCCCTGAGCTTGTTCTATCATTCATTAAGAACGTGGTTGCTCTGATTGGAATCTTAACTCCACCGTCATGCCTGTTTCCCATAACCCTTGACATGAAAGCTTCCAAATTGCAAGCAGGAGTAGGCCACAAATGAAAGAAGAGAAGGGAGTCTCCAATGGTGACAAGACAGAAGTAGGCCCAGATAGGCTGTAACTGAACATTACAGAAATGTTGAGTGAACTGAGTGCTTATCGGGGCCGGGCCCACATCTCAGCTGGGGGACAGGGGATGTTAAGCCCGACTCTCAGCAAGGGTGAGTGCTGGGCCTCAGTCTTGGTCAGAAGTCTTTGAGGTGCTTTTGGGCCTGAGTCTCAGCCAGTGTTTTGGGTGCTATCCTGAGTTTCAATTTTGAAGGACGGGGCAGTAGTGGATCTCACGGCTGCCAGGTGAGTTGAGGAGAGGGATTGGGAAGAGGGGAATGTGTGTGTAGTGACACGAGGCTGATTACAATGTTTGGGTGGCTTTGGGTGCTCCGGTTTCCTCCCACAGTCAAAGATGTGCATGTTAGGTGGATTGGCCATGATAAATTGCTCCTTTGTGTCTTAAGATGGGTAGGTTAGATGAATTAACCTTGGTAAATGTGTGGGGTTACATGAATAGAGTGGAAGGGAGAGCCTGGGTGGGATATTCTTTTGGAGAATCATTGGGCTGAATGGCCTCTTTCTGCATTGTAGGGATTCTATGGCTCATTTAAATGTGAAATATATATGAATTAAATCATTTCCTACCTGATGCAGAATTAATTTGTATATATTCCCTTTGTTGGACTGTTGAACCATTAGAAGTTAGTATCCTGACATGTTTATCAGCGCTCACATTAATAAGAAATATTGAGGGGGAAGAAACTTGAAATTAGCAGAACAGAACCAAAGAATGCTGGTGATACTAATTGCCTGCAATTATTTTTTAAAGGGGGATGCAGATGGGAGAATCATTCCCAATAAATTACCTTTTGCCAAGTAGTTAGAACATAAGAACATAAGAAATAGGAGCAGGAGTAGGCCATCTAGCCCTTCGAGCCTGCCCCGCCATTCAATAAGATCATGGCTGATCTGTTGTGGCTCAGTTCCACTTTCCCGCCCTCTCCCCATAACCCTTAATCCCCTCTCTTATCAAGAACCCATCAACCCGCTTCTTAAAAATATTTAGCGAGGCAGCCTCCACCACTTCAACGGGCAGAGAATTCCAGAGATTCACCACCCTTTGAGTGAAGAAGTTCCTCCTCAACTCCGTTCTAAACCGCCTCCCCTTTATCTTGAGGCTGTGCCCCCTAGTCCTACTGTCTTTTTTGAGCGGGAAGAGTCTCTCCACCTCTATCCTATCCATCCCATTCATCATCTTATACGTCTCAATGAGATCTCCCCTCATTCTTCTAAACTCTAACGAGTACAAGCCTAGTTTATTCAGCCTCTCCTCATAGCTCAATCCCCTCAACTCCGGTATCAGCCTAGTAAACCTCCTCTGCACTCCCTCCAGGGCCAAAATATCCTTGCGCAGGTGCGGCGCCCAAAACTGCACACAGTACTCCAGCTGCGGCCTCACACCTTAGGCCAGGATTCTCCCAAAAAATATAAAGCGCCCAACGGGTGGAAAATACTCCAATTTTCCTGCCCATCTTTTGGGCGCACTCACCAGAGTGAATCTCTGACAATTTGAGCACTGCAGAGTGCCCTAGTGTGATTCACTCTGGTAAGTATAGACCCCACCCAGGAGGCCGGCAGCATAATGCTGAGTGGGCCACTGCGCATGCGCCGTTATGTCAGTGCGGAGATCAGTACATGTGCAGTGGCCCACCCCCTATTGCTGGCCTCCCAATCACTGGCCTCTGATCACTGACCAGCCCTATAACCCCCATGATTGCCAGACTTCCAGATCCTCCCACCCCAAATCGCTGATCTGCTGGCCCTTCTTGGGCAGCCTCGATGTCCCCCAGGGGCCAATCTCCCCGCCCCAGCCAGCCCTGACCCTACCCCTCTCCCTCATCCCCACCACCGATGGCCAGCCCCGACTCCACTCCACACTGATGACCAGCTCCAACCCACCCCCATGCTGAAAGCCAGATCCAACCTCCTTCCCAACCTAATGACCAGGCCCAATTGTCCTCCTCCCTCTTGCTCCCAATGCTCCAGGTGCAAAGTGGCAGCAGGCACCCGCCCCTACTCATCACTGCTGATTGACCTCCCAATCTGCCTTGCCACCCCAGTATGTCCCACCCTCTCTGGCTCTGGACCCTTGGCACTGCCAAGTGCCTGGTGGGCAGTGCCCCTTGAACAGTGCCAGTGTGCCAGACTGGCACTGCCTAAGGGGCATGACCTCTTGTTTCTGGAGGTGGGCCTGAATGGCTTCTATCCTCACCAGTTGGGTCATATTTCCTGTTCCGCATTAATGGGGAGGAATCATAAACCCCAAGCAGCACAGGGGGCTGCGAAAATCCCAGCCTTCATTTCAGACATGGAGGCTGAGATTCTCTGGCTTTCCTGCCATGTGTTTCTCATGGTGCATTATTCACCAGTGGCAGCATCTTCTGGTCCCACCACTGTCAATGGGATTTCCCATGAATCCAACTCACACTGTCAGGAAACCTGCAAAGTGGGTGCACTGTTGCGGGATCAGAGGATCTTGTCGGTGTGGACAGTCGGAAAATTCCAACTCCAGTGTGGGAGATGTGCTTATGATAAATTAACAAAATGTCTGAATTACAGATTCCAAATATATATACATATATATATCTTTTTGGTATTTGTGCAACCTTATTTATATAAAGAAAAAAACTCCTTTAAAAATCAACAAATACAGAAGGTAACTTTACTAATTGACTTCATCTCTTAATAAGGAAATTAATGAGAACGTAAAAAGAATGCCTGAAAATCAAAAAGGTAGCACTTGCGAAAATCTTACAAAGAGCTCTCAAAAAAAAGATTTTGACCCCTGCCTGCACTTGTCAAAATTGATTTTAAAATAAATACAAACAAACCTACTTGGGCTCTTCAGCGAACCTGACAGCTGTGCAGTAACCTGCACGAGATTACTCAGGTTCACCAGAAAGAACATTGAAAATTGCAATCCTTAAACAGACAGCCTACTTAACAAACTCCTCAAGGAGCATAAGGAGTCTTAATTGACACCAAGCACATTTCCTAATCCCATTGAAAATTCAAAAGGCGGCTTGGGGATCCTGCGAAGAGCTCTAGAATGGTGATTTTGAAATCCAGCCTGCACTATTACCACATCCCACTGCCTTTGAATACAACGTCAAACGTCTTCCATGGGTTAGATTTTACGATGCCATGCTGATGGTAGAACCTGCAGCTGGATGTCGGCATAATCCCAATTTCTGAGGTCACCGTGCCAGTGCATGTAGTGAACCATTAAATGCCACCAATTAACAGCAAAGGAAGGGCGAGTAACAGACAGTCATTTCACCTAATGCGTTCAGGAGGCTGGGAGTTAGGCTCAGAAGCCCTCTACCGTGATCCAGAACCAAGTCATGACCAGCCCTTTGAACGGCCACCTGTCTGCATTCACCTTCATCTAAACCCTGTAATAATCCTAAAGCAATACCAACTGGTCACCAATGTAGATTACACTGTTTTGCAGAGCGTCAAGGTAAGTCAATGGTAATTATTGTTTATATCTGTCAGCCATCTGCAGCCTCACATTATTTTAATAATTCAACAAGTCTACCTGGACACATTGAGGATATATGCACTTATTTTATCTTTCCATGCACTGATGTCTGCACCCTTGGAGCAAAGCTGCCCCGAGACACTCTTCTATGCAGTGGACTTGATTTGATTTATTATTGCCAGGTATTGGTTCACAGTGAGAAGTGTTGTTTCTTGCACGCTGAACAGACAAAGCATACCGTACATAGAGAAGGAAATGAGACAGTGCAGAATGTAATGTTACAATCATAGCTAGGGTGTAGAGAAAGATCAATTTAATAGAAGGTAGGTCCATTCAAAAGTCTGATGGCAGCAGCGAAGAAGCTGTTCTTGAGTTGGCTGGTACATGATACATGTTGAATAACTTTTTTGTTTCGGTCTTCACGGAGGAGGACGTGAATAATTTGCTGGATGTTAGAGATGGAAAGGTGGTAGGACTGGAGGGTCTCGATGACATTACTGTTACTAGAGAGGTGGTGCTCGACAGACTGGAGGGGCTGATTGTGGACAAGTCCCCAGGACCGGATGGAATGCATCCGAGGGTCCTGAAAGAAATGGCGGAGGTGACAGTGGATGCCTTGGTGATTATTTTCCAGACGTCGCTGGATTCCGGGGAAGTGCTGGAAGATTGGAAAACGGCTAATGTTACGCCGTTGTTTAAGAAGGGTGCCAGGCAAAAGGCGGGGAATTATAGGCCGGTTAGTTTAACGTCTGTTGTAGGTAAAATGTTAGAATCCGTCATCAAGGAGGAAATAGCGAGGCATCTTGAGGGGAATTGCTTGATAGAGCAGACGCAGCACGGTTTCGTTAAAGGGAAGTCGTGTCTGACAAATTTACTGGAGTTCTATGAGGATGTGTCTAGGGCGGTCGATAGAGGAGAGCCGGTGGATGTGGTCTTTCTGGATTTTCAGAAGGCGTTTGACAAGGTACCTCACAAGAGGTTATTACAGAAGGTAAGGGAGCATGGAGTTGGGGGTAGGGTGTTAGCGTGGATAGAGGACTGGTTGTCAAATAGGAGGCAGAGAGTGGGGGTCAATGGGTGCTATTCGGATTGGCGGATGGTGACTAGTGGAGTGCCCCAGGGGTCGGTGCTGGGGCCTCAGCTATTTACCATTTATATAGATGATCTGGAGGAGGGAACCGAGTGTAGGGTGTCAAAATTTGCTGATGACACCAAAATTGGTGGAAAGGCAAATTGTGCGGAGGGTGGTGAGAGTCTACAGAAGGATCTAGATAGTCTGGGCGAATGGGCCAGGAAATGGCAAATGGAATTTAATGTTGGCAAGTGCGAGGTGGTCCACTTTGGTAGGAATAATGGTAGGAAGGATTATTACTTACGTGGAGAAAAACTGCAGCAGGCGACGGTGCAGAGGGACTTCGGGGTCCTTGTGCATGAGTCGCAAAAACCCAGCTTGCAGGTGCAGCAGGTGGTCAGGAAGGCGAATGGGATGCTGGCCTTCATCGCGAGGGGGATTGAATATAAAAGTAGGGAGGTCTTGCTGAGGCTGTATAGGGCATTGGTGAGGCCGCAGCTGGAGTACTGTGTGCAGTTTTGGGCGCCGTACTTACGCAAGGATATTTTGGCCTTGGAGGGAGTGCAGAGGAGGTTTACTAGGCTGATGCCGGAGTTGAGGGGGTTGAGCTATGAGGAGAGGCTGAATAAATTAGGCTTGTACTCGTTAGAGTTTAGAAGAATGAGGGGAGATCTCATTGAGACGTATAAGATGATGAATGGGATGGATAGGATAGAGGTGGAGAGACTCTTCCCGCTCAGAAAGGATAGTAGAACTAGGGGGCACAGCCTCAAGATAAAGGGAGGGTGGTTTAGAACGGAGTTGAGGAGGAACTTCTTCACTCAAAGGGTGGTGAATCTCTGGAATTCTCTGCCCGTTGAAGTGGTGGAGGCTACCTCGCTAAATATTTTTAAGACGTGGGTTGATGGGTTTTTGGTAAGAGAGGGGATTAAGGGTTATGGGGAGAGGGCGGGAATGTGGAACTGAGCCACGACAGATCAGCCATGATCTTATTGAATGGCGGGGCAGGCTCGAAGGGCTAGTTGGCCTACTCCTGCTCCTATTTCTTATGTTCTTATGTTCTTATGACCTCAGACTTTTGTATATTTTTCCCAATGGAAGAAGGTGGAAGAAAATATGTCTAAGGTCCGTGGGCTCCTTGATTATGCTGGCTGTTTTTCCGAGGCAGCAGAAAGTGTAGACAGTGTCAATGAATGGGAGGCTAATTTGAGTGATGGACTGAGTTTCATTCACAATTCTTTATAGTTTGTTGTGGTCTAGGGCAGGAGCCATACCAAGCTGTGAAACAACCAGAAAGAATGCTTTCTATGGTGCATCTCTAGAAATTGGTGAGAGTTGTAGTGGACACGCCAAATTTCCTTGGTGTCCTGAGAAAGTAGAGACATTGGTGGGCTTTCTTAACTATAGTGTCCACATGGAGGGACCATGGCAGGTTGTTGGTGATCTGGACAGTTAAAAACTTGAAACTCTTGATCATTTCTACTTTGTGCCCTTAATGTAGAAGAGGCATTGATATTTATGTTAAAACACTCATGATTTTGTATACTTTTTGATGCACTTATTGAGCAGCATCATGACACAGTGGTTCGCTCTGCTGCTTCGCAGTGCCAGGGACCTAGGTTCAATTCCAGCCTTGGGTGACTGTCTGTGTGGAGTTTGAATGCTCTCCCGTGTCTGTGTGAGTTTCCTCTGGGTGCTCCATTTTCCTCCCACACTCCAAAGATGTGCAAGTTAGGTTGGTTGGCCATGCTCAGTTGTGCTTCCTAAAGTCAATGACTATTTCCTTCATTTTGTTGACATTGAAGGAGGGATTATTGTCATTGCACCAGTTCACCAGATTCTCTATCTCTTTCCAGTACTGTGCCTCGTCATTGTTTGAGATCTGACTCACTATGGTGATATCATCAACAAACTTGGAAATCAAGTTGGAGGGGAATTTGACCAAGCAGTCAAAGGTGTATAAGGAGTGTAGTAAGGGGCTGAGGACACAGCCTTGTGGAGTACCGGTGTTGAGGATAATCGTGGAGGAGGCAATCCTTACTGATTGTGATCTGTGGGTTAGGGAGTCTAAGATCCAGTTACAGAGGGAAGTTAGAAGTGAACATTTCATTCCGAGCGGTAGCAAGAGGAGAGTCAAATCATTTTGCAATTCAAAACTGACAGGCTACTTAGCAAACTCTTTAAGGAGCATTTGGAATCTTTATTGAGATCAAGTGCAATTCCTAATCCCACTGAAAATTCCCCTCTGTCTCTCCTCCTGTATGGGAAGAGGTAGTCGGGGTTATTTTGATTGCTGATGTGGTCAGGGGAAGCTGGACTCAGTGGCAGGAAAGATTCAATGATCTGGTGAGGTTGGCAAGGGTGAAGATGGCTCCAGAATGAGCAAGATGTGTCCAGTGTGGGTCAGGGGTACAAAGTGAATAGAAGTGGTGTACCAAATGATTCACTGATCCACAGTTTCATGTTTGCACAGGTACATACATAGCTGTGCTGAAAGATGCCATGAATCATTCCAACCAATTATTAAGTATGAAGTGGAGGCCCTGTGGCGCAGTGGCAGTGGCTCTACATCTGCAGCCAAAGTTCCATGTTTGGGTCCAACATCAGGATTTGTTGGCCACGGAAGGAGCATCCAGTGCAGTTCAATGGACAGATACTCAGCTCAGAAATCTTCCACCACTTCCCCCATGAGTTAAAAACTGCATGGGAGTGAAGATACACTAACAACACTGTGGAGCAAAAAGGCCACAGAGGCAAGGACGGAATTTTCCCATTCCACCCGCCATGAGAATCGTAGTGGGCAGGACAGGATCATGCATAGGTACGTTAACCTTGGGCGGGACTTTCCAGTCTTGGGGCGAGCACGGTCAGAAAATCCCACCCTGGAAGTCTGAAAAAAAAGCAGAGGAGACTGGTAGAAGTCAACAGGTCCAGCATCACCTGTCAGAGGGAAACAGAGGCACACATTTCCAGTACGGATAACGTTTTCAGACCTCTGAAGAAGAGGCATACATGCTTGAAAGGTTAAAGAAAAGTTTGAGAGGCTTTTCTCTCTACAGGCAATGCCAGACTTGCTGACTTCTACCAGCATGCTCTGTGTTCAGAAACACGGAAACTAGAAGCAGGAATAGGCCAATCAGCCCATTGAATAGTTATCTTGGATGGCGATTGTTTGGCATTCTGACATCTGAGCAGAGGCTTCAGCTGGCCATGTGCTCATGTGCAAATAGTGCTGAGACATGATATGTGACTGCTGTGATGTCAACACCATGCCAATTTTTTTTAGGAGAAGCAAGCCAAGAATGCCTGCAAGAACTTCCACAATGGTGACAGAATTGCAAGGTTAGAAATCTTCACCCCATTTGAGGTATGTGTTGTCCCTCATAGACAAGGAGTATAGGCAGTGGCAATATGAGCACTCCCTGCCACCAGAGGTATCTGAAATGCAAGGCTGAATCTCTGCTCCCAACTGCAGTGTATAAACTCATCCTAACAAGTCTGCCCATAATGGTTCTGACCTTGAAGGTATGTCATTGTCTTCTTAGTGCTGCTACTTGCCTCAACAGACGTTTAAATGAAAACGCAGGTAGATTCAGACCTTTTGATGCCCACACGTTATTAACTGAAATCAGTGTGATGATGTGGCGGTGGCATGGGGATGCAGTGGTTAGCACTGCTGCCTCACAGCGCCAGGGACCGGGGTCGATTCCCATCTTGGGTCACTGACTGGGTACAGTTTGCACGTTCTCCCTGTGTCTGCATGGGTTTCCTCCAGGTGCTCCAGTTTCCTCCCACAGTCGAAAGATGTGCGTGTTAGGTGGATTGGCCTACTAAATTGTTCCTTAGTGTCAGGGGAACTATCTAGGATAAATGCATGGGGTTAAGGGGAAAGGGCCTAGGGTGGAATTGTGATCAGTGCAGACTCAAACAGCCTCCTTCTGTGCTGTAGGATTTTATGATTCTATGATGGTGTTAGGGACGATGCCCGGTAGTATCAGGTTATGTAATATGCTCTGTGGAATGGGAAAGGCTCTTGTTCACGAAAAGTAAAATTCAGGCCCTTAACTCTGCAAACTTTGGCAGTTTTTGTCACATCTATATCCGCATCTTTATCATTTACTTTTTAAAAGATTTTGTGTCTGCTGGAGTATAATTGATATTAAAATAGTAAGTGGGATTTTACGGCCTCGCTTGAGCGGGATCGAAAATTCCTGCCCGAGGTCAACCAAGATTTCTGTTGTCAGATCCTCATCTGCACTGATTCTGTGGTGGGCGAGATGGTAGAGTTCTGGCCAGTGTGTTTTAATTTTTTTAGTGTTGTCCTCAGTATTATATTGTTAAAAATTAAGCACATTTTTCCTTCTGTTTACTGGTGTTTCATGGGTGAGATTTCCCAGCCATTCCCGCCAGCGGGATATTCCAGGCCCATCAATGACTATCCCACCCCCCCTCCACCCCTGCCACAGGCTCCCTGGTGGAGGAGCATGCAAACAATAGGAAAGCCCGTGGCAGGCTACCTACACTACTGCCAAACACAAAATGTGGAGTGGGAATGGAGGAAAATGCAAAGGAATCCAGCTCACAGTTTAAATGTTTTTATTTCTCTTCAAGTAAGGCCCTGATGGGAATCATAGAAACCTTGCGTTGCAGAAAGAGGTCATTCGGCCCATTGAGTCTGCACAGACAATAATCCAACATATCCCCATGACCCCATATATTTAACCTGCTAATCTCCCTGACACTAAGGAGCAATTGAGCATAACCAATCAACCTAACCTGCACATCATTGGAGTATGGGAGGTACCCAGAGGAAATTCATGCAGACACGGGGAGGATATTCAAACTCCACACAGACAGTCTCCTGAGGCCAGAATTGAACCTGGACTCTTTGCACAGTGAAGCAGCAGAGCGAACCTCTGTGCCACCATGCTGCCCAATAAGTGTATCAAGAAGTGTACAAAATCATGAAAGTGAATGAACATGTGTGTTTTAACATAAATATCAAATCATCAATCATGATGACATCCATCACTACACTATTTTCACAAATGCCTATCTAACAAAATCAATTTTGTCACGAATGTTACTCTGACATATAGGATTTCCAAGTTTTCACATATTTCAGTGGTGTATTGGGGATGTACAAGTCTGCAGCACAACTTTAAAGGAGAAAGCTTATATTAAATATGAGAAGGACATTAAATTTAGGCAAACAGACTAATGCAAGACCCAGCTACCTAACAAATGGAAAGGAATAAAATCCATGGCCTTGACAAATGAAATTATTTTAAAAATCCAAAAATCCTTCTGCTTATTTACTGAAATACGCACATCACACTGAATGCACTGTGCTACTCTGTTATTCTTTAATAAATAACCATAGTATTAAAACAAACGTGCAAAAAAAAATCAGACTTTTAATATTCTGATCTTAATCTTTGCAAATTCAGGTAGGGAACCGATGGCAGCATATCCAATGAAAGAATGTCTCACTTTGTAGTTCCAGTAAAAAGAACTTAAAAAGCAAGAATAGCATGACTCACATGCATAAAAATTTTAAAAGATAAATGCAGTTTATTTTTGATGTCTATTATCTCTTTGATGAGTAATATGAAGAAACACTTTCAATTAGATGTGTTTCATGTTATAAATTATAACTTGAAGCGATGTAGATTCCAAGGTTTACAAAAAATCATTTGAAATATTATTGGCTCCCAGATGTATTTTCTTATGCTTTATAAATTACAACATGCTCCTGATCCGTCAGAAGACATTTTCTGGCATGAAGCAGCTGATTAATCAAACCTACGTTGGATGTGCACTCTTTAATAGTCACCCAATAGGTCTAAATTTTGGCACTAAAAATGTGTGAGCAGTCAGCTGGCAACCTTTGGGATAACCTAGTCCACTCCTCCACTATACCCAACACGTCTCCCATCACCCATGACACCTTCCCATGCAATCGTAGAAGGTATAACACCTTCACCTTTACTTATTCCCTGCTTACCATCCAAGCTCTAAAACACTCATTTCAACTTAAGCAGTGTTTTACTTGCACCTCTTTCAATTTGGTCAGCTGCATTTGCTGCTCCCAATGTAGTCTCCTCTATGTCAGAGAGACAAACGTAGACTGGGTGATTGCTTTGCTGAGCAGCTCTGGCCTATATGCAGTCAGGAGCCTGATATTCCTGTTGCTTGCCATTGTAACACATGGTCCTGCTCCGGTGTCCACAGGTCTGTCCTTGGCCTGCTGCAATGTTCCAGTGAAGCTCAACATCTCATCTTCCAATTAGGCACACTGCAGCCTTCCGGTCTCAACATCGAATTCAATAACTTCACATAATTAGCTCTACCTCACCTTGGCCCCTTTGTTTTCATTTAATTTTTAACTGTTCTCTGCCTTTTATTACTTTTTTGACTTTCTTTATTTTTCTTCCCTACCCCCATTCTTCCCCCTTCTTTTGTCCCCTTTCCTTACCTTTTCTCTCCCTTTGCTTTCCCCTTTTTCTCCATTTTATTTCTCTCCCATCCATCCTCCCCCTTTCCCGATATCTTCATCTGTCACAGCTTAACCTTCTAATTTCAACTTCTTAGCCGTTTGGCCACTTACACCTTTTATTCTCTCTATGGACAACCCTTCCCCTTGTTTTTGTGGCTATGACTCATCTTTCATTTCCTCAATCTGCAGTATAAATACCTCCCATTTTCTGTGCCTCCTAGATTTGACAAAGTGTCTCGAAACATCAGCTCTTTTCTCTCCTTACAGATGCTGCCAGAGCTGCTGAGATTTTCCAGCATTTTCTCTTTTGGTTTCAGATTCCAGCATTCGCAGTAATTTGCTTTTAACAGGCAACATTGCTGACTGCACCTTTTTGCGGAGTTCAGGAATGCCTACCAATTTGACTCCCCCTCCCCATTACAGAAGAGATGTCATACTGTTCCATAGGTGCCAGGTTTCATCTGGAATTAAAATGAGCTCACACATTATGGCCTTATTCATAGGAGATGCTATGATTTCAGTGGAGTCCAGTGACTCTTAAAAGGAAATTTGAACTCCCAGTTATCAACTGAAATAATTCTGTACAAGAATTAAACAAAGCAAGTACTATTAAAGTAACAATGTACTTTCAGAAAAACTTATTATTTAAGCCCGAAAGTCTCAACAAGGCACTCCACATTTTACTTTCATTTCCACCTGAGTGTTAGAATCATAGAATCCTACAATTTGGCCCATCGAGTCTGCACTGATAACAATCCCACCCAGGCCATATCCCCATAACCCCATGTATTTACTCGAGCCAGACCCCTAAGTATCTACTCTAGCTGACACTAAGGGGCAATTTAGCATGGTCAATCCACCTAACTCGCACATCTTTGGATTGTGGGAAGAAATCGGAGCACCCAGAAGAAACCCACGCAGACGCAGTGAAAATGTGCAAACTCCACACAGACTGTGACCCAAGCCAGGAATCGAATTCGGGTCCCTGGCACTGTGAGGAAGCAGTGCTAACTACTGTGCCACCATGCTGCTTATTCCCCTATACACTACATGATCTTCAGGGTTCTTCACTTCCACTGGGACGAAAACAAGGTATGCCAGAACTTTCAGGAATTAGCTTTGATTCTCCTCAGTGTCTCTGCTATTCCCAAAGCAATGTGATTTCTTAGGATCCTTCCACTAGCTAATGGCTAAGTGACCCCCTAATTCTCCTTAAGCATGACACAACTATGGACACACCAGCTCAAGCATGGGATTCACTTTATTGTTGCTTAGTAATTCCAAAGCAGATATAGTCCTGAGTTCTGCTATTCCTCTGCTCCTGATCCATATCTTGTTTACAGCTCCGAACCCAGTCTTCAACTGCCTGCTTCTAGAGAATAAAGATACTTATGTCAGACTCCTATTTATTGACTACAGCTCAGCCTTCAACACCATGATTCCTACAAAACTCATCTCTGAACCCCATGGCCTAGGGCTCTGCTCCTCCCTCTGCAACTGGATCCTAAACATCCTAACACACAGACTGCAATCAGTAAAGATAGGCAACAACACTTCCTCTATGATCATCCTCAACACTGGTACCCCATAAGGCTGTATCCTCAGCTTCTTACTATACTCCCTCTGCACTGATGACTATATGGCCAAATTCCCCTCCAACTCGATTTTCAAGTTTGCTGATGATACCACCACAATGGGTTGGATCTCAAGCAATGATCATACAGAGTGCAGAAAAGAGATAGAGAATCTGGTAAGCTGGTGTGACAACAATAGCGTCTCCCTCAATGTCAGAGAAACTCAGGAAATAGTCATTGACATCAGGAAGCGTAGTGAAGGATATGTTCCTGTTTACATCAACAGAGATGAAGTGGAAGTGGTTGAGAACTTCAAGTTTCTAGGTGTCCAGATCACCAACAACCTGTCCTGGTCACTCCATGCCAACACAATAGTTAAGAAAGCCCATCAACACCTCAATTTCTCAGGAGGCTAAGAAAATTTAGCATGACCACCACAGCTCTTACCAACTTTTACAGATGCACCATGGAAAGCATTCTTTCTGGTTAGAACACAGCTTGGTATGTTTCCTGCTCTGTTCAGGACTGCAAGAAACTACAAAAGGTCGTGAATGAAGCCTAGTCCATCACTCAAACCAGCCTACCATCCATTGACTCAGTCTACACTTCCTGCTGCCTTGGAAAAGCAGCCAGCATAATCAAGGACCCCAAGCACCCAGACATTCTCTCTTCCACCTTCCTCTGCCAGAAAAACAGATACAAAAATCTGAGATCACATACCAACAGACTCAAGAACAGCTTCTTCCCTGTTGTCATCAGACTTTTGAATGGACCTACCTCATATTAAGTTGACCTTTCTCTACACCCTCGCTATGACTGTAACACTGCATTCTGCACCCTCTGCTTTCCTTCTCAATGTACAATATGCCTTGTCTGGTTAGTGTGCAAAAAACAAGACTTTTCACTGTGCGCTAATGCATGTGACAATAATAAATCAAATCAAAGTCACATCTGCTCCCAAGCTGACTGCCTGTTTCTGAGAGAAATCACACAGGTAAATGCAAAACAAAAGGTACCTCCCTGCATAACCTATTTCCATTGTAATGTGGCATACCTGGTGTTGTCGTGTGCTAGATACCATTCAGTAGGTTTTAATGAAATCTTTGTAGTTTTAAATATATTCATTGTTTGTATTTATTAATTGCAAGAATTATGTACATGTACACAGAAAATCAAGCTAAGAGCTGTTTCCATGCTTGCTTGTGCACTTAACCAACATTACATCGACCTCCAGGTGCAGATCACGTGTTCTCTTACATCAAAGCATAAGTGGTACTGTGCTGCATCTCATGTTAACTCTATATGTAAGAAGTCTCACGACACCAGGTTAAAGTCCAACAGGTTTATTTGGTAGCAAAAGCCATTAGCTTTCAGAGCGCTGGCTGCCTCTTCGTCAGGTGAGTGGGAGTCTAATCACAAACAGGGCATATAAAGACACAAACTCAATTTACAAAATAATGATTGGAATGCGAGTCTTTACAGGTAATCAAGTTTAAAGGTATAGATAATGTGAGTGGAGAGAGGGTTAAGCACAGGTTAAAGAGATGTGTATTGTCTCCATACTCGACAGTTAGTGAGATTTTGCAAGCCCAGGCAAGCCATGGGGGTTACAGATAGTGCGACATGAACCCAAGATCCTGGTTGAGGCTGTCCTCATGTGTGCGGAACTTGGCTATCAGTTTCTGCTCAGCGACTCTGCGCTGTCGTGTGTCGTGAAGGCCGTCTTGGAGAATGTTTACCCGAAGATCAGAGGCAGAATGCCTGTGACCACTGAAGTGTTCCCCAACAGGAACCTGGTGTTGCGAGGAGCCTGGTATTGAGAGACTTCTTACTGTGTTTACCCCAGTCCAATGTCAGAATCTCCGCATCATCAACTCTATATGTGACAGATACTTACACTACAACTGGGATGTCCAAGGTAGACACCGGAATCCTACCACCGTTCATGCCAACGGGATTTTCCCATCCCACCTCAGTGAATAAAGATTTGGCTGGCCACCAAATTCTCCAACCTCGCTGCAGCGGGAGTGTGGCATGAATGGCAGGTAAGATCGCGCCCGGTGATTTATAATCAAATCAAAACAATCCTTGAATTCTGGGACCCAAATTAATGATTTAAACCCTTAATAGAAACATCTGCAGACACATCATCTCTACCAAGACTTAGATAGAGGCCACCTGTTATTTGGTATTTTTCCATTTCCAAATTTAACTTTATTAAATAAACATAGACCACCCTTTGAATTGCAATTATCCTGGGCTTTGTTTCCAGTTTCTCAAACTAGGAGCTTTCATCTATCTCACATTCAAAAAAAATTCAATCCATAACATAAAATTCCTAAAACATCTGAAGCATGAAATTACTATTCATAACAGTGGTATCCTTACCTGTTTGTTAAATGAGATCCCACAATCTTCAAGGGTTTGGCCTTGATCCCAGTCCTTGGCGCATTGTCTTCTGATGTCACACTGGGTTCCATGTAGACCAAGATTAGAGAACACCAAGCTTTACAATTAGTCCTCTGATGTGCATATCCCAGTAATGTGTGCATAGGAGTTACAAAGTCCCATGCAATCTGTGATAAAACACCAGGTCCCAGCATATACAAATGTCAAAAGGGTTTACAATCTTTCTTCAAGTGTCCCTTTGAAGTTACAAGCTGATGAATGAATATTGCTGAGGAGTGGAGTAGTTGGAAATGGACTAGATTATCGGGTAGGAAAGAAGCATTCTGAGTTCAGAGGTATAATACTTACGTTTATCGCATTTAATAAAAATTCATAGTGGCAGAATGAGATTTGTAACAGGCAGCAACACTAAGCACTAATCAATAACATGAAAATAGTACTGATATGGAAGTGATGAACACCAATAGTGCCTTACACTTTAAGCTTATCGCAACCTCCAAACTCTTTTAAAGGCTGAATCATAACTTGCATAGGATTACAAAGAATGCACAGCAAAATAATTGGCCATCAGGTCCAAATAGTCCACGTTGGTGTTTACACCCCACACAAATCTCCTCCCATTCCATCTTCCCCATCTCAGCGTTTCAGCATCTTTTTTTATTCTCTTTGCTCTGATGTGTTTGTCTAGTTTTGGCTTGGAAGCAGTGAAGCTAATTGCTGCAACAATGTCCGATGGCAGTGAGTGCCACATTCTAACCACTCTGAGTAAAGACATTCCTCCTTACTTCCTACTGGAATTACTAGGAACAAATTTGTTTTGATGGCCCCCTAATTTAGATCCTTTCATAAGTGGAAGCATTCTCTCCACATCTATCATGTGCAATTAATTTCTGATTTTAAACAGCTCCAAATGGTATCTCTAAGTCTCTTTACTAAAGCTAAAAACTTAAATTTATTTGCTCTACACTGATAGATGTAGAGTCAATTTTTTGTCTGGGTGCAGAAGCATGCTTTGGTGCATGAATGGCCAAACTTGTTTTCTTTAGAACAAATCCAATTTTCCTCCATATTCCTGACCCCCTGCCATTTTACCTCGAGTCTTTTTATGAATCAGAAGCGTTTGGTTTGCAGAACGCACACCTGCATCTGCTGAGCTCAGGTTTCCCATTTTAAAACTTGGATATTGTCTCGTTCACCAGGCTGGATGCTCCGATCTCGCCCACACCAAATTGTCCTTTCCCACTGGCAGCAGCGGTGTGGCATAAACAGCCACAATTTCCATCTGGTGATGCAGTGTTTCGGAAGCCCATTAAAAGCATGGCAGATTTGAGATTTAACAAAGTAAACAGAAAGTCCGATAAGGAGTCTGGAACATATAGAAAGGTAAGGATGAAGTTTTTTCACACCTTAAAATATAGATATGTTTTTAATGCAGTTTCATCAAAGGAATCTGTGCCTAAGAGGTTCGTTGACCTTTACATTGATCAGCCTTGTGTATTTATCCACATTCATTATAGTGTTTTCCAATGGAGAAATTATCATAATGCAGTGAAAAATATTAAAAAATGTGTCAGATTTTCCAGTGTGATTTAAATGGTTGTAGCTGATTTTAAAATATCTGTTTTTCCATATTTCAAAAAACACTGCTCTTGAAAAATATGTAACCATCCTATCTGCCCCTTACAATTAAAACAAAATGTTGTGAATGCTGGAAATCTGAAATAAAACAGAAAACGCTGGACAAACATTATAGGTGTAGCAGCATCTGCAGAGAGAGAAACTGAGGTAATGTTTTGACCTCTAAAGAGATCATATAGACTCAAAATATTAACTGTTTCTCTCTCCACAGATGCTGCCTGGAGTTTATGCTCCCTTATAATGACTGAAAGGCACACTGTTATTATAATCTGCAACTTTAGCTCTTTCTTTCCCATAAAGTGGTCAATTATTTGGACAGCTGTATCCATTATCAATGCTTGGGTGAGATTCAAGTGCTAATGGGCTCCAGCAGCATAAATGTTCTATTCATCTGTGGATGAATGATATTTTATAAAAGTCATGATATTGATGTGGTTTCTGGTTTATTGTTAATAGGATTACTAGTATTACAAATTTCCTCCAAATGGCAAAAGTATTTTTCTCAGCATCAATGATATCTAGGCTTTTATTATAGTGTGAGAAGTTTGTTTTTTCCGAAGGAATATTAAATATTTTTGACTGATGATGCATGAAGTCCAAAGACCAAATGCATAGAAGTGGCATAGGGTGACATGGATTATCTGAATAGGTATGGAGGGTCCATGGAAGGGTAGAGTGGGTGGTCTGAGGTTGAATAGAGAATATGTAGGGGCATAAAGGTTGCATGGGGTGGCATGGGACATCTGAGGGGAAATGGGCTGTTATGGGAGGTTGGTAAAAGTGTGAGAGAGGTGAGTGCTAAGGTTTAGGGAACCTATAACACTTTTGGGAGCTGGGGTGCTGTGTTGGGGAACCAAGGTGAATCTTCTAACCAGTCTGCCTCTGCACCTAGACTCCTCACATACTGAACTGCCAACTCAACCCCAATGTGAAGAGAAACAAATGATGCATGAAGTCACATATGGGTCAAGTGTACAGTTTCCAAGCCACGAAAGTATAGGATTTCCCTGAACTCAGGGAAGGATTCAGCCCTTTATCTTTGAATTTTTGTACCTTCCTTGTAAACGTGCACCCATTCTTTATTTTATTCAATAGTCGAGCAACACTTTTGGTAGTAATAGCCACGTCGCCATGCTATGTGTCTCTTCAATTTCACAGTACCATCTGTTGAGTTTACCATTATGCATTGCTAAGTGGCAAACGTATGTACTTGATTTATTTGTCAGTGAGCTGTCTCTGTTGGTGTGTTCCTAAATGAGAGACAGCAGTCAAAGTGAAAGCATTCCTGATGTAAATATTGTTCAGTGTATTTCTACTGCATTTGCCTAATTGTGGGCCTAGAGTTATGTGTAGGCCAGACCAGGTAAGAATAGCAGTTTTCCTTCCCGAAAGGTCATTATTGACAATCTTTTCCTGGTCATCTTTCAAGGACTTCTGTTTAAAACCAGACTTTTATTGAATTCAAATTTCACCATCTGCTGTAGTGGGATTTGAACCAGGTCCTCAGAACATTAGCCTGAGCTTCTGGATTTTTAGTCTAGTGACAATAACACTGTGCCACTGCCTCCTCCACAGTGAGATGTAGGAGAAACAGTTTCCCAGTTAATACAGTAAAAGTCACATTATACAGTAGCAATATATCATGCTGGGAGCATTGTTACAATAAACATGAAGAGGCCTCAATCAAAGTTCAGATTTAGAGTGACCAACTTTTCAGCCAATGTAAGTTTGAGGTTTTGAGACTATACAGCAGAAAAACTATACTAGTGATCAAATCAGGCTGGAAGCAGCCACTGTATGATCTGAAGATTTAAACTAAGTAATTGCATTCCCCTTATGTTGAGTTTTGTGACTTTCTTGAAAAAATGTAATATTTAAATGTTTTGTAGTGTCTTTTCTGGTGATCACTCGCTAACAAATATGATTGTCCACCTAAGAAACTTTGTGTTATTCGTCATGGGTTCTGTGTTTGTAGCGTATTCACATATGCTTAAAAAGAGATTTGAGATGATGGGGGTTGTCAAGCACGGAATGGCTGCTGCATTCAGAGTACATGTCAGATCACACAGACACACTAGAGGTTCAGAATTGGTGTTCCTGATCGATTCAAATAGATGGTTGTCAGTGCTACTCACTTTGTTGATTAGCCTTATGTTCAGCACAACAACATCATGAATTGCTGATCATCATTTAATGGTGGCTTGCATTCTTAAAGAGATGGCGCACTTTGACTGCAAACAACTGGCATTGATGATATCAGTAATGACAGGCAGAGGAAAACCTAAAAGTGCTTCTCATTTTTCTGATGCTACATCAGAAGTATATCCAGGACATTGATGTTAGGGGGACTTGGCAATGGAAAAGTTATAAACTTTCAAGGGAAGGCAGGTCTGTTCTCTCTTGTTGAAGATTATCATCACCTGCCTACTGTGTGGTGAGAATGATAGTTGACAATTATCTATCCAAGCTTGGATATTGTGCAGATCTGCTTCATTATCTGAGAAGTTGTGAATTAAGCTGAATATTGTAGAATCATCTCATTTCTGATCTTGTGATGACTGGGAAGGTCATTGATGAAGCAGCTGCAAATTGTTGTGCCGAGGATATTGCCCTCATGAACCCTTATAACAATGTCCAAAACCTAAGGTGATTGGCCTTCAATGACCACAGCTTTGATTAAGGCCACAAGTGGGTTTTCCATATTGTTGGCAGATGCCAGAATTGTAGCCAGAATCACTGAATTATAGAACAGTTACAGCACAGAAGGTAGCCATAGGGCCAATCATGTCTATGCCAGCTATTTGCAAGAACAACTCAGCTAATCCTATTCCCCTGCCTTTTCTGCATAGCCCCGCACATTTTCTTCAGGTGCTTATCGCATTTGCTTTGGAAAACTATGATTGAATCTGTCACAATCTCAGGCTGTGCGTTCCAGACCCAAACCCTTCCTGTGAAAAAAAGTTTTTTTATATATCCCCAGTGGTTCATAGAATCCTTATAGTACAGTAAGAGGCCATTTAGCAAATTAAGTCTGCACCAACCTTCATACAGACTACCTTACCCAGGGCCTCTCCCCTGCCCAATCCCCATAATCCCATACATTTACCATGGCAAATCCATCTAACTGGCATTTCTCAGGACCTAAGGGGCAATTTAGCAGGGCCAAGCCACCTAAACCACACATCTTTGGACTGTGCAAGGAAACTGGAGTACCCAAAGAAACCCTCGCAGACATGGGGAGAATGTGCACAGACAATCATCAAAGGCCAGAATTGAACCCGGGTCCCTGGTGCAGTGAGGCAACAATGCTAATCACTCTGCCACCATTCTTGGCCCTTCCAACAATGCAAGAAATTTCTCTGTATCTTATCTACAGTCTGCAGGTCATCGTCATCTGATATCCTTTTAACCAGCTCTTCTTAAAGGAGGATAACTCCACCTTGTCTAGTCTATTCATGTAACTGAATTTCTTCATCCCTGGAACTATTCTCATAAGTCTATTCAGCACCATCTCTAAAGGCTTCACATCCTTCCTAAAGTGTGGTGGCTGGAATTGTACAGAGTTCTGCAGATAAGGCTAAACAAATGTTTTATTGGAGGCTCATCATGACCTCCTTGCTTTGGCACCCTAGGCCTCTGTTTACAAAGCCCAGGAGCCCGTTTCCCTTTTTAGCCACTTTCAAAAACCGCCTGATCAACTTCAATGATTTGTTCCTGCCCCTCATTCAGAATTCTTTTATTTACTTTATATTTTCTTTCCTCGTTGTTTCTACCAAAATGTATCACTATAATAAAACAGCATGGCTAAGGGTTAGTTTTAGAGACCGGTTTTCATAACTACAGCATAGATATTGCCAGGACCAGTAGTTTTTACTATGTCCAGAACAATCTACCATTTCTCAGTGTAACATGGAGTGAATAAAGTTGATTAAAGACTGAAATCTCTGATGGTGGGGACTTCCAGAGGAGGCCAAGGAGGAAGATCCACTCTGTACTTTTGAGTGAAGAGGTTTGCAAAAACTTCAGTCATGTCTTTTGCACTCACAAGTCAGAAATGGCAGAATCAACCTTGCCCTAAAATACAGGCTAAATTCCAGTGGAAATGACTGTTGGCAGAACGTATGCCCGCTCCAAAGGTGTCTGCAAATGACTAGATACTGCAGGCCCAATTGGATCTCTCAGTAATTCAGTATAAAAGCCAGAATGTTGTCTAACTAAGCTAAATCTTCAGAAACGATCGGTAAATTACATGAATGACTTGTCAAGTCTGCACTTTAAGAGATCATTAACCCTTACACAGGAGCTGACAATTGAGTTATTAAAAGCTACTGGAAAACTACATTCACTCTAAGTTACGTTTGTAAAATATTCAAAAGAAAATGTTTAAATTCAGGATGTTCATATTTTTATGATTGTTGGTCAGGCCCTGGGATGTAGAAAACACTGGAAAAACTCAGATCTGGCAGTATCTGTGGAGAGAAACATTCAACATTCATGTCGATAACTATTTCAAAATATTATATCTTATATGGACTGGATAAATTATTTGTTAACTGTTTTTAAATAAATCAAAGTTCTCTTTATACATTTTACATTTATATTGTATGTTTACATTTTTCCAAGTCAATGGCCCAGGTTTAGTGACAGCTGGAACTGAAGCTATCAATGCTCAGCATTATTATGGTGGAAATCAGATCTTTGGCATCCACACATGCACAGTAAAACATGGAAATTTGTGTTTCTCAATTCACTCCAGATTTTCTGCCTGCATAGTTGTTCCCTCTGACGGCAAACACGGGCTGAAAATCGCCCCAAAAAAGTCTTTTGCTCGAGGGCAGTTCAGAGAAAATAGGAGGCGTGTCTTAATTTTTTTCCATAGAATAGAGGCCTACCATGACACATAAAAAGTTGGGACCCACCGCATTAATGAAATGGTCAGTTGCATTGTAAATTTTACGAAGACCTGTTTTCTATTTTAAGGTTGTATTTTAAAATGAATTCCATTTCTCACACAGCCATGTTGGTGACTTGAGAATTCCATGCATTATAAGCCTATGCCCCTGTGCTACTGTGACTCTCCATCTCTTGAGTTCAGTTAACCATGCTCTATGTTGCATTGCCTTATATGGCTCTACTCCAATGGGGCACTGATGCTTCACAATGCCAGGGACCCAGGTTCAATTCCCAGCTTGCATCACTGTCTTTGTGGAGTTTGCACATTCTCCCTGTGTCTGCATAGGTTTCCTCTGGGTACTCCGGTTTCCTCCCACATTCTGAAAGACGTGCTGGTTAGTTGCATTGACATGAACAGGTGGCGACAAGGGGAATTTTGCAGTAACTTCATTGCAGTTTTAAAGTAAGCCTTGCTTGTGACTAATAAATGAACTTTAAAACTTTACAGTGTTCATCTATCCTCCACCTATCCATTATCCTGTAGTATTGTATGTGGTGTAATTCTTATCAATGTAATTTTCTTTCGTACTAGCAGTATGTCACTTACTTTGTTCTTCTTTTGTAGAAACTATGATGCTTAGAGAAATTTGATGTCACACCATCAATTGAAAAGTTTGAAAGCCACTGTTTACATCAAGAAAGTGTTCACTTAGGCAATACAAAAACAAGATTCCTACATGATCTCCCCTCCCCAGATAATAAATGGGAAAAATCTGTCTAACTGATTTTCCCAAATCTTTGGTATTTAAAATTCACTTAAGGAAGTTAGGCAGCCAACACTGCTCTGACAAATGGCACATAAATACTTTATTTGTGCTTATTAAAATGCAAGGTAATGTGTGTTTGTGATTAATGATTGACAGTACCTCAAAAGTCAGCAGACAAGACAACAGGTTCTTCAAAGAGCAAATGTGCAGTTATTTCCTGACAGCAATATTCCAGGACAGATTTACAACAGCAGCCTTTTGAACATCAGTTTTATATTACCAGTGTTTAGTTCCATGAGTTCACATTGTTAATCCTGCTTGCCTATCCTGCCAGTGAACACAAAAACCTATGAAAGGCCAGGTCTCTGAGCCGAATGGTGAAAGTAGTGGTATAAAAGCCAGGGGGTCGCTCATGCACAATGACCTCTGGACCCTAAAATCAAAATCAAATCAATTCAAGATTGTACATAACTTAGCCTTGGGTTTTGTTCCGGCTCCTTCAGTTAATTAAATGGTCAGCTCATTAGTGATGAAGAGTGAAGACAGGCAATAACATCAGAAATATTCTGTTTCTGAGTCTATAAGTTGCAAAGATCACTCCATCTTTCCAACCTATAACCATTAACTTCCATCATATCACAGTTCCCATAAAGTGTTTAAATTCATTGTTGCCCAATGCATAATGAATAGAGAAAAGACTGGGATGTATATAGCATCTTTCACAACCTCAGGATTTTCCAATGTACTTTGCAGCCAATGAAGTACTTTTTAAGAATATAGCCACTGTTACAATAGAGGAAACAAAGCATCCAATTTTCACACAGCAAAGATCTCACTGCCCACAGTTTGATTATGGATGTGTTATAAGGAATCAGTTCCAATGAAGGGCAGCACGATGGCACAGTGGTTAGCACTGCTGTCTCATAGTGCCACTGAACCGGGTTAAATTCTGACCTCAGATAATTGTGTGGAGTTTGCATGTTCTCCCTGGGTGCTCTGGTTTCCACCCAAACTCCAAAAATGTGCAGGTTAGATTGGTTGGCCGTGCTAAATCGCTCCTAAGTGTAAAGGGGATTAGTAGGGTCAATACGTGGGGTTACAGGGATAGGGCCTGGTTGGGATTGTTGTCAGTACAGACACCATTGGCCAAATGGCCTCTTCTGCACTGTAGGGATTCTATGATTCTATGTAAGGAAGTTTGGATCTACATTTTGATCTTTAATACAGCTAGATAAAACAGTCTAATATAAGTATAGACAACTGTAGGAATACATTGCAAGGTTATCAATATCTGAAATTAGCAAAACAATGTGATTGTTCAGGTAAAGATTTTTCTCATATTTCCATCATTTACATTTTGAAATTTATGAATAAAACATCTATTTATAAAAAGCAGACAGCCAATTTAAAAAATGGATTTTCCTTTGAAGAAAGCAATGGCAATGTAAAACTAGCTGCCAATTCACTATTGTCCAAAGAGGAATTTAAACCCAAGCATTCAACCTATATCTAACTATGGGGAATGCTGCCACACAATGAAATGAAAGTTTCCAAAGTCTGTTCTTCCCCTTTTTGAGAGTTAACTGATGGTGATTTAACCTGAGGGTTACCACATCTCAGACAAGAAGCAAGGCTGAGCAGGCAAGGCCTTCATGAATAACCTCAGGAACTGAACCCGCACTGTTGGTATCACTCCATATTACAAACCAACCATCTAGCTAACTGAACTAGCCGACCCCCAGAATAACAAGCAAAGAAATCAACTGCAGGATAGCCTTAGGAGCAGAGGCAATCACAAAACATATCTGTGGTACAGAAGCTGTGAGGTGCAGGCATCATGGGCCGAATGGTGTTTGCCTGTGTTGTAACATTGTTGTGATTCTGTAATTCACCCATAGAATCTACCATTGTCCTTGGCTATTAATAACGGCAATTGAAATATTCATGCTGCTTTTAATTATCAGAAAACTGCATTATAAGTTCAAGTTAAATAGTAGTAAATATACTAAATGCTTAAAGTTTAATCTTAAGTTGTGCTGTTAATAGTTTACACCGTATCTTTAATAGCTTTATCAATACTAGCTTGTTCAATCCCTGTTATAAAATATTTACTTACACCTGAGCAGTTGTCAATCTATTATTGATGGTAACTTAAGATCAGAAGGACGAGATTCTCCATTCCAAAAGCATTGCTAGCTAAACTGTTCTGGAATTAGAATGTAATTTATTGTTACCTAACCTATATGCTTTGTGATTTGGGGAGATTTCACGCTGTCTTGGCTATCTGAGTTGAGGGTTAAGAATACGATTCTCACTGGAAGACAAGCCTATCCTTTTTTACATACATCTGCAGTGTGTCAGTGAGCTTGAATAAAAATGGGTAACGTGGAGCAGATGGGAAAATTGTGTCCTGGAATAGCTACAGGAACACATTGCATTAAGCATGTGCTAATTTAATGTATTAATGAGTGTACTACATGTATAATTGCAGTCTACTAAAATCTGTCGAGACTTCAGTTAGCGAGCTCCAACGATCTTCAGATGATCTTCTACCCGTTCTATGAAATTTTGTTACGCACTTTTTTGGGTAATTGTGTATTTTGTGTATTTTTTGCGAAGAGTTTAAATGACATTGCAGAGACCAGAATTCTTTATTTTGTTGCAAAACAATATTAAATACTCCAAGGGCAGATTTGCTACAAATTAAATGCCATTAAGGGCTTTCACTATATTCTACCCTGTCCCAGAATTACACCTTTAATCCTTCTCCCAGCTATAGAATTAAGACAAGTCTATTTTTCTTACGGTATGAAGCATCTCTCAAGATTATTCAGTTTGCGAAAATTAATATTCGGCTGAATGCAGTCTTATGTCACAAATGCAATTCACCAATGGCATTGCTGAAAAATATAAGTTACATTAGTGCTTGTATCTCATTTGATTATGATTAGAGACGTGCCAGCACTAATCGCAGTATTTATTGGCAGCTCACTGATGGAAGGGTGGGAAATCAGGCAGCAGTAGCATCCTGGACCTCTTAAAGGAGAAGCACATTTTCATAGTTCTGAATAAATGCTTTGTGTCAGTAATGTAAAATAGAGATGCTGGTTTGAATAATTTCTAACAGGGTGCCCTGACATTCAGAGATTGTTTTAGAGGCCCTCTTAGGAAAGGTGACTGGGAGGGACAGCTGCTCTTTCTATCAAACTGCAGAGTATTGCCAAGGCAAATATTCCGATGTTCAGAGATGGTGGAAAATATTGATCCGAGGAGCATGGTGCCCAGGAACTGACCTAAAGAAATTCAGTGATCTGACCAGCTCTGCTAAGATTAGTCTCCATCTTCATACATCTCTTTTACTCTCTATTTAGCTCTGCACCACCTACAGCCCCAGCATTAAAAGGCCTTCTCCCTCTCTTCTCATCACATCAATACACTTCACTGAACCGCCATTCATTTGTATACTCAGCTCCAACCACTGTTCTCACAATTACTTCCATCACTTCAACATTCACATGGCATCTTTTATATGCCATCTATCTTATGACTCACACATCTTCACATTCTTTCAATGTCCGTATAATACCAGGAAGCAGATGTAGACTGGAGGACATGTGTCATCCTGTAAGTTAAGCGCCCTTTGAAATATGCTGCAATAGTGGGCAATGGGTATTTCATTGTGTCATAAAGGTTTACAGCACTGAAACAGGCCCTTCGACCCAACTTGTCCATGCCGCCCAGTTTTTATCACTAAACTAGTCCCAGTTGCCCACAGTTGGCCCATATCCATCTATACCCATCTTACCCATGGAACTGTCTAACTACTTTTTAAAAGACAAAATTGTACTGTCTCGATTACTGCCTCTGGCAGCTCACCACCCTCTGAGTGAAAAAAAAATGCCTTTCTGGATCCTTTTGTATCTCTCCCCTCTCACTTTAAACTTATACACACTAGTTTTAGATTCCCCTACCTTTGGGAAAAAATGTTGACTATCTGCCTTATCTATGCCCCTCATTATGTTATAGACCTCAATAAGATCACCCCTAAGCCTCCAACACTCTGTGGAAAAAAGTCCCAGTCTATCCAGCCTCTCCTTATAACTCAAACCATCAAGTTCCGGTGGCATCCTAGTAAATCTTTTCTGCATGCTTTCTTGTTTAATAATATCCTTTCTATAATAGGGTGACCTTGATCCATCACAACATTAATATATCTGAGGCTTAGGTTGCTTTGTCGGGCACGAGCAAATATCTGCAGCCTCGCATGAGGTCTGCTTTTTACTGGACCTGGTGGCAATGTGCTTTACCAGTGTTGACAAAATGATAATTATCTTTAATTTCTTTTGGTTTCTGGAACTTTCCAGGATTCTGCCAGAGGTATAGCCACCACGATCATCCAGTCAGTGGAGCAAAATTGTGTGAGTTTGATCATTGATAGGTTGTATACCATGAACATAGAACATAGAAAATCTACAGCACAATACAGGCCCTTCGGCCCACAAAGTTGTGCTGAACGTGTCCCTACGTGGTTCACAATGAGATAAATTTTGCCTGTGGTGATGTCAGTCAGTTTTTAAAAACTCATTTACAGGGATGAGGTGTCAGTGCCCACCTCGTGACAAATTGGTGCTGCTTTTAGATATCACTCATCTATCTAATCCTTGTCACTAACTGCCTTTCTCTTCTTCCGAGGACCATCAACGCAATGGACATAGTTGTACAATGAATGTTTGGAACCAGTTTCTTAGCGTGAGCTGTTTCTCTTAATTGGTATTTGTTTGACCATACCTATTGAAGTGATAGGAATGTTCATGTTATTAATGTTGAGGGTATTCTCTGGAGAGGAGGTTGTGGTGGTATGGGGGTTAAGGGCTGTAGGGGAAATTTTCCCAGGCAAGGGCAGGAGGGTTTAATGGGTGAGCATCATTTAAATTCATTGAAATTAACTTTGGTTCCAGATCCAGATGTGAGCCCTGTCATTCTGTTGGGTTTCTGTTGGATAGAATTGAAGACGAACTGGAAAGTCTCTTGGATCCATCTCTAAATTATTAAGATAATGAAAAAGCCAATTTAGTTCTGTTTGAATCCTCATCCCTAGATTTCCCAGTGACAGTGCCTGTTTAGTAACCTGTCAACAGCTTGTCAAGTTCACTGAAGTGAGTGCACAACATCAAAAGCTTTTTTCACGGAAATGGACAAGCCAAGAAGGCTTTGAACAATTACACTGAAGAGCTCCAGCCATGGCCATTGAGAGACTGTTCAAAGTACTTCTTCCCTCAAAGAATATTATCATTGCCTAGCAGGTGATTGCCAACTTTTTAAAAGTCCCTTCACTTGTCTAGCACTTAACTCGCCATTGAATCGAGGACATACATATGATAAAAGTATCAAGACGACTGCCAGGAAAACGGACACAGGGTGTGAAGATGTATTGTATATTGTCGTAAACAGGCTGAATGAGTGACAATACTCTAAGTTCTTGATTTGGGGAATGTGGATGCAGTCTTATTTTAACCTGAGGAAAGCCTGTTATCCTGGAGATGCTCTGTCTTCCCGCATTGTTGTCTCTCTAGGTGGAAAGTTATACATTTGCATCAGTGAAGAAAGAGTTTATCCCTCATTGCTTCAGGCAGCAATGCTCTGCAAATTAAATAGGCACAGGGTCCTAATTTACAATATATATTAGATCCTAACTAACAGCTTTCATGGGAAACCATGGACAGCTAAAAGTGACATGATTCATCACAGCGCCTGGTATATTTTGGGAAGCGGATTGCACTCAGCCGATCTTGGAGCAAAATTTAGATATCTAATGTGAGTTTTACGGCAGGAAAGTGGGCTGCCATGAGTTCAATTTCTTCTCCTGAGATAGAGAAAGAAACAATGCTGATCCTATTTTTCTAAGCTGGATTTAAACTCACATCTCTGAGGTATTATACACTACATATGTGATTGACTCCAATTCCAGACGAGCACACTGTGTTGCTTCTTTTAACATTTTAAGCTTTAGCTGTGGATTCAAGCTCACTAACGTTACGCTAAGGCTGTTAAGTATTTCAGCATCAGGTGCAAAGATTTCAGATTTGACACCATATTGCAAGCACAACTGAAATGGATTCTTTTCCATAGCATATCCATAACATGATTAGTGTGAACTCATTGACATGATAGATTTGTCTAGGACTCATCAGCGCAGCAAAATTGACATAATTTTCACTTCTGAGTGTGAAATCTCATTGAGACATAAATGTCTCCATTACATTCTTTGTTCTCTTTTGAGAAACCAACATTAATATTAAGATGCAAGGTTTAACATTGTCAAATGCCTTCTGAATGTCACAGTGTCCTTTCAAACCACTAAGTAGCATCTCATTGTTCCTAAGATGCTGCGGGAATATATTGCTTTGAGCCATTCTTATCCTGGAACCAAAGATCCTCAGTTGTTTGTCAGACTCATGCCTGAGCTCCAGTTGGAGTCCAGCTTGGAATAAGACACAAACCCAGACATGTTGGATCCTGTCCTCATTTAGAAAATATTGTTCAACCCTTGCCATCTATGACAGAGGGGGCTGAGATCAGGACAAGGAGAACGTTTATACTCTTGCTTCTTGAGTGGGGCAGGAGTGAATCTAGGATATGATTGGGGTGTCAAACATCAGCAAGGGTGGGTGGTGGTAGATGGTAGGCTGCAATTTTAATAAGGAGATAGAAAAAGCACTCGTGACACAGTATGGTTTCAGCCAATTCTGGAAATGGACCAGAAATTGATGTTAGGTACAGACATACATAGTGCTCTAACCGATATGGTGTAACTGAGGTGGCAAGAGTATGTGAGTGGATATGTTGCCAAAAGACTACTTGTTTATTCTTTCATGGGATATGAGCATTGTTGGCATTGCCAATCTTTGTCGTTCACCCTAATTACCCTTAAGAAAGCAGCGGTGAGCTCCCTTCTTGAATCACTGCAATCCACCAGCTACTATGCTGTTAGAAAGGAGTTATAGGATTTTGCCCTGGTGACAGTGAAGGAACAGCAATGTAGTTCAATGTTAGGATGGTGTGCAGTTTTGAACTTGCAGGTGATAGTGTTCTTGTGTGTCTGTTGCTCTTGTCCTTCCCTTTGGTAAAGAGCATGGTTTTGGAAGGTGCTGTCAAAGGAACTTTAATGAGTTTCGGCAGTACATCTTGTATATAGCTTGCACTGATGACACTGTGCATCAGTGATGAAGGGAGTGAAGGCTTCAGGCAATGGATGGGGTGTTTTGGATTGTCTCCACCTTGAATGTTGTTGGAGGAGTACTCATTCAGCTTGGTGAAGAGTATTCCATCACACTCCTGACTGGCACTTTGTAAACATTGGAAAGGCTTTGGGGAGTCAGGAGGCGAATCACTCTCCATAAAGTTCCCAGCCTCTAACCTGCTCTTATAGCCACTGTATTTGTGTGGCTGGTCCAGTTCAGTTTCTGGTCAATGATAACTTCCAGTTATGTTGATAGTGAGGGGGACCCAATGAGGGGAATGATGTTGAATGTCAAGGGGTGGTGGTTAGGTTCATTCTTGTTGGAGATGGTCATTATCTGGTATTTATGTGACCTGAATATTACTCGCTATTTATCATCCCAAGCCTGGATAATATCCTGGAGTCATGAGTGATACAGAACACTGAGTGATCATCCTGTTTGAACACTCCACTTTTGACCTTTTTGTTGGAGTGATGAAGGAGCTGAAGATGGTTGGTCCTCAGACATTACCCTGAAGATCTCCTGATGTGATTTTTTGCACTGAGGTAATTGGCCTTTAACAATCACAGCAATCTTCTTTCTGGTAGGTATGACTCCAAGCTGTGGAGAGTTTTCTCCTGACTCCTTCCTCGAAATCCTTTAATGCCACATCCAGTCAAATGCTGCCTTGATGTCAAGGACATTCATTCTCACCTCACCTGCGGAATTCAACTCTTTTGCCCCTGTTTGGATCATGTTAGTAAGAAGGAGGTCCGGACATGAGTAGTCCTATCAGAGCCCAAACTTAGCATCAATAAGAGGTTATTGCTGTGTAAGAGCCACTCAGAGCACCGTTGATGACACCTTCTATCACTTTGTTGATGATCAAGAGTAGATTGATGAGGTGGTAGTCTGCTGGATTAGATTTGTCCTTTTTATGAACAGGGCATACCACGGCAATTTTACATATTGTCAGTTAGAGCCCAGTGTTGTAACTGTATTGAAATGGCTTGGCAAGTCTGGAGTATAAGTCTTCAGTACTACTGTTGGGGTGTTGTCAGGATCCATAGCCTTTGCAATATCCAGTGCCATTAGCTATTTTTTGGTAGCACATGAAGTTTGCGAATTTGGCTGATGAGTGGCATCAGTGAAGCTGGGGAGCTCAGGTGGAGGCTGAGATTGATCATCTGTTTGGCATTTATCACTGAAGGTGGTTTAAATGTTTTGGCTTTATCTTTGTACTGATGTCTGCAGTCCCCCATGATTGATGATGGGGAGGTTTGTGGAGTTTCCTCCTCTGGTTAATTGTCCACCAAAATTCACAACAGGGTGTGGAATGACGTCAGAGCTTTTTGATCTGATCAATTGTTTGTGAGGTCACTTAACTCTGTCTATTGCATGCTGGTTCCAATGTTTGTTGTGCGTTTTAGCAGACTGCACACATGCTGGCCTGTGCCATATTGGCCTCTCAAAGACCATTTTGCACTTGAGAATCCAGTTGTTCTCTGATCTAATATGTAGGCCTCATTGTCTAGATGTACATATGGAATGGTCATGCAGATGAGGGTGACATGGAACCATGTCTGAGTTAACACCTTCAGAAGAGAAGACACTCTAAAAAAGCATGGATGTATTAGTTGGAATTATTTGAATTTCACATTGGTTTGAATACTTCCATCCAGAGGAATCATTTATACTGAAAAATGAGTAGAATTTTAATTGATGACAAACCCACTTACGGGAAAGGCTTGAGTGGACTTTGCTGTGGCTGTTTAACTCAAGAACCAGTATGAGTATCCTGCTTCCAGGTTTTCTAACCTACCGAAGTGAAGGGCATGATCGTTTGTATTGGATATTGCAAAGACTACGGACCCTGACAACATTCCAACAGTAGTACTGAAGACTTATAGTCTAGACTAGCCAAGCCATTCCAATGCAGTTACAACGCCGGGATCTAACTGACAATGTGTAAAATTGCCCTGATATGCTCTGTCCACACAAAGGAGCTCATCTTAGGAAGGAGAAACACTCCAAAAGCTGGTGATTCCAAATAAACTTGTTGGACTTTCGTACTGTGCACAAAAAGGACGACAAATCTTGCACCTAACAATGACTTTGCTGAAAGATGCATTATGAGACAGGCAAAGATGGTTCTTATGTTACTATTGAGGTTGATAACAAAATGCCTATGAAGGAATGTAGGTTAGTAATGAACTGCAGTGATTATGAATATATTGGAAGTCAGTGTCCCTCAGGAAACCAAATGAAGATGGTACAATGAACAGAATCCATGAGTGTCATGAAATGTTTCTTTGCCCCCTTTTTCTTATAATTTGTGTCTAATGATAAGGAACTACAGAAAGATGATTTGTTTTATTACAACTGTTAAACATGTCTTTTCAATTTGAGCTTTATATTGAAAAATTATAAATTGTGAAAATAACATATGAAGCTGACCTGCTACAATGAACCTTTATTTGTGGTAAGTGAGTTACCACAGATGGCAGCAGAGTGCAATATAGAGCATGTGTGGCACAACAATGGGGTGATATTTTTAACAGAAGCATTATCCCATTTAAAACAAAAGAGTTAATATTTCATTTCAAAGTGTGATGAGGAATTTGCATTCAATTGCTTTTGTTGTCTGTACGCTCGTACCAGACAGTGCAATATCATCCGTAAGTGAATCATGATTTCTGTACAAATTGGCATGTCTGCAATATATTGCATTTTTCAATAAGAAATCAATCCAAGGCACTTTATAAGATGATCAAATGATACCCAGCTGGAAGTAGAAGAAAAAGTTTGAGAGGTGCCTGAAAATTTAGTCAAAGAGATGATAGATTTTAAAGAGGGTTATAGGAGTGGGGGGAAAAGCCACACAACAGAGAAGTTTAGGATTAGAATTATAGAATGCAGGGGTAGAGGTAATGGCTGTAGGATATGATTCTGATATTAGAGACCATGGGGTACGCCCATTATAGCCTGAAGTGAAACAGCAGCCAGTGGGTGCAGGCTGAAGTGACTGCAGATGGAACAAGGCTGCAGAGGGATTTGAAAATGAGCACAAGTATTTTGCTGTTGACAAGCTGTGGTCCGGGAAGCTGATACAGCTTGGCAGGCTTAGGAGTTGAGCAGGATGTAGCATGGGATTGGAAATGGAAGGCCAAGTTTTGTCGTAGAGCTCAAGAGCATTGATGTAATCAAGCCTTGAGGTGACAATGGCCTGGAAGAGGATTGCTGCAGCAACAGGATGAGGCCTGAACCTGAGTTTAATGTTTCAGGCCTCTTAACTGTGGCCTTAGGCCACCACCTCAAATGCACTAACGATGTTGTGTCTTTCAAAAACCAAAGGTGAAAACTCCACCCGCTCTGTTGCCGTATATGCCTATATCATACGGCACAGAAGCATCTCGAATAACTTCAAGTGCAGATAATTTTGTACTGCAGTCATAATTGTCTAAGCATTTTCAGCACAGCAAGATTCCACAGATAGCAATGTGGTAAATTACAGTTAATCTGTTTGTGAGTGTTTTGGTTGTTGTTGGAATGCTGGCTTGGTTACGTCACTTTGTTTAATCAATCAGTAGCATTATTTGGTCCCCAACATTTTTAACTGAGAGAAAGTAATGTCTTTTTTCCAGTTGTTTTTTATTGAGCAGGTAATGGTTAACATTAAAGAGTTAACTCTACAGCATTTCCTTACTTATCAGGATATGAGATCATGGTAATCTCCCACCGTTATCTTTGAATGTCAGCTCTGCTGCCAGAGATATATCTCAGGGCAGGACAAGCACTTCTCTACGTGAAGGAGGGAAAAACAAATGGCCAGCTCACAGAGACCCCTCTCATACTTCTCCTAATAGTTCTGTGGGAAACAGGAGTACACCAGCTGACCATTCTCCTGGAAAACTAATAACAGGCAGAGTTCTTATGTTTAGGCAGTGGGTGAAATGCCCACACATTCAGGCAGGGAGTATGCTATTGTGAGAAATGGGTCTCATTACCACACCACTATGAGCTGTATGTCCCAAACAGACCTCCTCCTACAGCTGTTTGGCTTTGGCAGTTAAGTCTGGAGTAAGAAGGACAAATCAATGGTGGGGATAACCCACCAGGATGACTAATACGTCAACATTCTTGTGAAGGTCGAAGCTGCAGCTGGCACAACAAAAATCACTCTGTGCTTCCCTTTTAATAGGGAATTTTCTGCTGATTCATCTCATACGGGAGAGTTAGAGCATCCAGCCCTCCTCACCGGCACTCAGAATTGCATCAAATATTGTGTATGTAACGGGGCCAAAATTAACATGTCGTGATGGAGCTTCTCCCTGACTTGAACTGGCTGCCCAATAGGTGGCCTCGGGAAATATGGGACTAGGTAGGACCCAAGCAGCAGCATTAAGTGCAACACATTTATGATACTATCAGTATTGTCCCATTTCCTGTTGATGGGCCAAGTAAAAGACAATCTTAGTGTATTTTAGAAGGGAAACCAAAAATGGAGTGATGTTCGAAAGGAACATTAAAAATTGATTAACTTTTTCATTAATCTGATTGAAGCATCTAATTTGTAAGTCTGACAGGTCCAAATAAATCGTGGTGATGATGCCAAAATGCAACCCTCTGGAAATAGAATGCGATATTTCGCACACCTTATCCAGAGCACGATTACATGCCTTCCCTGCTCACATCAACACTAATTCTATGCCAAGTACTCCATGTTAGCAGCATAAGCACATATTAACATCTAGAGTTCCTGTCACTCAGTGGTAAGACCAACCATGAGCACTTTGCAACTCACACATCAGATGCGTTTGTTACCAGGCAAGGAAAAATCAGATGAAAGGCGATTCATTATTAATGCCTGAATATTCTCACTAAACAGTTCTGATTATTTCACAAGAAGGAGGTCAAGGTGCTGGAGAAAGTGATTGAATCAAATAAACCCTCAATCTCTCTCCAAATAGTATTTTCATCCCTATGCATGTAAATTCGTCAGGCAGTCAGCCTCTAAGCGCACAGGCGAGGTTAATCTGCTATGACTGTTAAAATTTCTGAGATATGCCATGAATGAGGAAGCCATCAGAGTAAACCATGCAATCTATCCCAAATATATTTTGGGAATTGCAACCTTAAATGTGCTAAAAGTCAAATGCCCAAAAAAGGGGAAGGACATCATTTTCCTAAAGTCCAACAAGATGTCTTTGTTGAACCATATCATTCATTTGCAGTGTTCTTAACGTAATTGTGGCTAAAAAGTTTTGCTAAACCTCTCAAAAATTGGAAAAATTTATGGAGCTTCACATCAAATGCAACTTCACCTATTCGACAGCTGAAGTACTTTAATCTCACATTAGGGACTATTTTTTTCTTTCCCAAAAAGATAATTTTCCATTTAAAATAGAGACATTTGCTGGTAAGCACTGGCAGTCTTTGCTAATTGCCTTCCACGTACAAAACAAATGTAAACTTGACACTCCTGAAGAGAACAACTACATGCAAGATCCTTCATGTGATGTCTATTCAGAACACATATTTGATTTAATCAATACTCTATTGCAAGAAATTTGCAGTATCAAGATTTTGTACTCTCCTATCCAATTTTGAGGTAGGAATTATTGTTCTGTTTAGCATGAAATAGGCATCAGAGTATACAATATAACGCTCCAGATAGTGTAGTAAAATGTAATTGCGCACACTTCTCCAAACTTACAACATGCTTGTTTGCTCAGAAGAGACCTACCTGGAGGAACTTCCTGATTAATGGAACACAATGCTTTGAGGACATCCAAAGGCAAAAAGAGGCCTGGAAAAGGATACCAAGAAAGGATCAATCAGGATCTAGAGTCCAAGGATCAAACCCCCTGCCTGGAAACACTAGCCAAGTGTGTGGTTGAAGAAGAGGGCTCTAGGATTGGGCTCGTCAGCTACACAAGGACCCACAAAACCCATCACCAGTGACATGGAATTTCTTAGGAAGACAATCATATTTGTTTGGGAGAGATCGCTGAAAGAGACATCCCAACTGCTCACTTGCATAGAGAATGATGCTAGCAATGTAGATAACTATTATGTATTTAATATCGGGGTGGCATGGTGGCACTGTGGTTAGCACTGCTGCCTCACAGTGCCAGGGATCTAGGTTTGATTCTTGGCTCAGGTCACTGTGTGGAGTCTGCACATTCTCCTTGTGACTGCATGGGTTCCCTCTGGGTGCTCCAGTTTCCTCCCACAGTCCGAAAGGCGAGCTGATTGGGTGCATTGGCCACGCTAAATTCTTCCTCAGTGTACCTGAACAGATGCCGGAGTGTGGCAATTGGGGGATTTTCACAGTGACTTCATTGCAGCGTTGATGTGAACCTACTTGTGACTGACAAATAAACTTTACTTTATAATTGTTATGAAATATATTCCTCTGTTAATCAGCCTTGTACTTTGAACTATTTTAAGAATAAGTGGTTTGTGTGAAAATGCAAACTGGTGAAGACAAGTAGATAATAGTGAGGGAGCCCTGCAATACCAGTATATGTAATATAGTTAGTTGAGTAAGCAGGAGCAACAGATATTTAAAGAATAAGAACCTGCCTCCTGTAACTACCATTGCCAGGTCTTTGAAATATTAACGTGTTTCTTTTTAAAAAATGCAGAACTATAGGTCTAATTAGGCGGGGTTTAATTGGTCTATTCATGGACTCTCTGGCAGTTCTGACAAAAACATGTCTAGCACAACCCAGCCCTCTTACTCTATCTGCACTTGTTATTTCACAAAATGCACCACAATCTAGGGCGAAGCTTCACCTTTGCCTGATATGTTCTCACTCAATCGCTAGGAGCATGTGCCAGCCTTGAAGGCAGCCATTCCTATAAAATCCCAACAGAAATGTGCAAACTCTTCAAATTTAACAAATTTGCAATGAACGGTGACTGCAATTTGAAAAAAGTGAAAGAAAATGTCACTGAGTCGTCATTAATGAGTGTCGACATACCCACCACCATTGATTCTTTAGAAATGCTGACTGAACATTATATGGATATTGTATAGAGTTTTAAAAATATTGATAGAGGGTCAATTGGCTCTATTCTCATTTCCTAAGACTAAAACTATTTTTGGTCCAAAAGCAAGCAAACTGCATTGTAGCTTGCTTTTTATTGCCCTTCTGAGTCAGTGCTGAAGCAAACTGCACTGCAATAGCTTTACTCCATCTACTGAAATCTCACGTTAAATCCTGGGGGAGGGATTTTGGTGGGGAGGTGAATGTCGATCACACGCAAATGATGCACTGCCCTCATTTAACTGTGCTCCACACAATTTGCTTCACCGGCAAGACTCCAACATAGCTAAGAATTTAGACAAGAACTGAAAGGAATCACAAAACATTCTTCTCATGTGCTATTTTATTATTTCAACCTCCCCATTGAAGAAGTTCAGAATACAATGAATTAACTGGGACTTCCCTCAAGAATAGAGGATTCAACAGAGAGAAAAATAAAACTGGAGCCAAACTCTTGGGTCAAAGAGACCAGAGATAACTATCACAATCTGGTATTCATAAGCAGAACAGAGAGTCGTTCACTGGCAAGCAACAAAGCACCTGGCTTGCTAGTGGTGGATCACTGCCAATTAAGATGCTTAGCCAAATAAAAGAAGGTTAATGATCTCAATAGATTGGTTACTGGTAGGAACTGTGGAGCTGGGCTCAGAGGGTAAAGTCCTATGCAACATGATGGTATTTAGTAAACTAAAATACCAATGGATTAGTCATAAATGTAAAATAATTATAGTTTCCAAAGGTAGGAACAGGCACGGGCCATTTATGCCATTGAACCTGTTCTGTCTTACAGCTGATTTATGTCTTAATCGCATGGTAATGCTCTTGCCTTTAAGTCTCTGGGTTAAAGTCCCACTCTAAGACTTGAGTACGCAAATCAAAGCTGATAATCCAGTGTATGACTGAGACATTTAATTGAGGCCTCTTCTGCCTACTCAGGTGGAATGTAAAAGATCCCATGTCAGGTATGAAGAAGGGCAGGGAAGTTATACCAGATGACCCGGCCAATACTTATCACTCAATTCCACATCATGAAAAATCTGGTCGCAATTATCATTCTGCTTGTGGGAGCTTGCTGTGCAAATACTGACTTGTCACATTTTCTACATTGCAACAATGGCTACACTTCAAAAAACACTTCTTTAGATGTAAAACACTTTGCGATGTCCAGTGAATGTGAAAAACACTGGACAGAATTTCCCCATCCTGCCAGCCACGGGAATTGAAGCAGATGAGGGCAAAGTCCATTGACCACGAGCATTTCCGGCCTTGGGGACGAACATTGCTGGAAAATCCTGCTTCATATCCATGCAAGTATTTCTTCATTTATTGACCTACCTTCATTTCATAGTCCCTAATTTAACAATAAGCAATTTGATTCCCACTCTAAATTACCTGTGCAAAGTGAGCTGGAATAGTTTTTCTATAGTAAAGGTGCTACATAAATGCAGATTGTTAACAATCATTTAAAATGTGAATTTTTTTGAATTACTCGCAATTATGAAAACACAAAGGCATTAATGGGACAAATAAACTAAATAAATATTACAGAAAAATGCTGGTGAATCATCAGCAATTGTAAACAATTGCACAAATATATGCTGGATATTTTTGAAAATATTTGTCATGAATACAATAAATTATTTTAGCCTCTTTCTTTCAGAATCAAATTATATTGCCCAAAGCAATTGATTGTAACTGTTCCATCTCAGTATGTGCAGTGATGATGGGTATCAGTATCCTAGTATCACGTGGACTTTTTAAGGTCAAGGTTCACAATCAGAAGAGAAATCCAGTGCTTATCCACTGCTGGAATCTTGTTTTCAGATTGAGCCAGATCAGAGGACTACGGCTGTTAGCTGTTATTAAATGTATTCCTACAGGTTCCATCAGGTGATTTGGCCCCATGCTCTGGCCAATAGTCGGCCAATGCATCCATCCTTCTGATGCACTGCCTTCCTATGCCTGTTGGAAAGCAAACAGACTCAATGTGTATTCGATGATGCTTGACTGTTAGTCAAACAGCCTTCCCTGAAACCTGCACCATCCCCCCACCAACCCGTCCGCCTAGCCACCGACAAAACCTATTTTCAATATTTGTACATCTGGTAAAGTAAAATGAACAAAGAAAATGAAATGGACATTCTAATGTCCCTATGATTTTTGTCCAGGGTTGCACACAGCCCTGGAGGCGATCTTCAATTTCTGGAGTTCCTATACGGGGTCAGTTGCATCAACAGAAGTGAGCAGCCTCTTTTACAATGACTGAGCTCCAAACAAGTTCTGCACAATCGCAACCACCAAACTAACTGATCAAGCTACAGAACTTCCATAAGTTTCTGAAAGGATGTTATCCCAGAACCAGCAAGGCCATGGGTACATGTTAACTGATGCATTGAAGTTCATCTCATTATACTGGCACTTACAACGTGGTGCACAACTAAATTCTGTTTCTAACACTTCATATGACAGATAATGTTAACTATGTATCATTAGTTAATTAAAGTACTTATTTTTCAAAATGTATTCCAAACCAACATTTTGTTGTGTATTGCACTGAGAAAAGATAGTATATGGACTCACAACAAACAACTTTACTCACACTTCCCAAACAGAGAGGGCAATATAACAAAATATTTAGATCTTGCAGCATACCCCACTCCCTCCCCATTTTAAGACTATATACATTAAAATGTAAAATGGTACATGTGCATAAGTTCCCAGAATACAATATGACTAAACCAATATCAATAATACTTAAAAATTTAACAAGTTATTGTCATCACAACTAAAGGCCAAAACAAACAGAGTAATTTACATGTAACAATATTTTTGTTTAACAACATTGATACTTTAATAACGCTATGGTATCTCTTTGGATCTGGTCCCAGGATACCCTGGGTAATGGTCCTTTTGGAGTAGCTGATTTATTAGAAGTAGACATAGCTATCCATTAAAAAATGTGTACATGATGGGTCTGAGGTGTGGGGGCTGGTGGAATGCTTTATGTTTTAATCTTTAAACTTTGGGCATAATGCTGGAGCCCTAAAATAGATCTTCTTTCCTCTGCCAGGGGCTCTCGTCAATTCTCCTGGGGTTGCTCACCCTGACTTTTAATCCAGGCCGCCCCCTCCTCTCCTCATCACAGGCTTCAGGGCATAGCAGTCTGCAAGCTGACTCCACGCCTGCTGTGGATGTTGAGGCTGCACAAAAGGGTAGTTTAGGAAAGTTAAACGCAGAATAAATTGCACCTTTTGTAAAAGGGTATGTGAATGTAATGGTCAGATGAAAGCATTCTGGTTTGGATCTTCGCAATCCTCTTATTCTGAGGTTCAGCACTCCTCACAAACTGTGTCTCCTTTTAAGATTAACATTCAAGTGATGCCAGCCTCAGGGCCACTTGATACTGAATCCTTGTGTGTTGTCTGGGAGAAGAAAAATTCTTTATTTGGAGTTTATGATGGGTGACTTCTCAATCCTTAGTCTGCAAGGGACGCAATGGCTGTGGAGGGTTCATCAGACATAGAAACAGAGACACTGGGAGCAGGAGTAGCCCATTCAGCCCTTCAAGCCTGCTCTGCTATTCATTTTGATCATGGCTGATCATCAAGCTTTGCTGGACAGAGTGAGACACTGATGACCACAGCTAAGATCTGACCCTAGCAAGCCGTGAGCATTTAAGACCCAAGTGTAAATGCAGGACCCATCCTCTCAGCGATGGTTTAGCTATTCCTTCAGTTATCACAGAATGGCTTGGAGCGCAAGAGGAGATGTCTCCTAATGATCAGGCTTAGTTTTACTCCTCTTAAAACCTGTTCATCTTTGACCCACCACATGATCATGGTGTTCATGTTGTCCCTCAGCATATCCCTGGATTCCCTGCATCTCCTCATCTTCATCTTCTGAGGAGAGCTCTTCCTCCTCCAGTTCACCCTCTGGCAGGGCTTCAGCATAGTCAGATTGTGAAGGGTACAGCAAACTGCAGTCATGCAGCAAATTCTCTCTGATGTGAATTGCAGAGAACCACCTGAGCGTTCCAACCATCTGAATCATCTACTCAGCAGTTCAATGATCTGCCCTATGCGGGAACTTGTAGTGGTATGAGTAGTGTTGTACCTTTCCTTGGCTGGAATCATGAGCCAGTGTCTAAGTGGGTAGCCCTGATCCCCAGTAGACTTTCTGACCCCTTGAAGATCCCAGTAATCTGGGAATGGCTAAGGATGCTATAGCAACTCCCAGGGAACCATGCTCACACATGCAGTATTCCCTTTTGATGATTGCACATCAACTGCACATAGACGGAATGGAAGCCCTTGTGGTTAAGGGACATTAAGGACTGCTGCCGGGGAGCCTGTATAGCCACGTGTGCGCAATCTATTGTTCCCTGCACCCTAGACAACTCAGATATAGCTGCAAAGTTTGTGAATCTCTGAGCATGGTGATTTTCATCCACAGCAAAGTTCCCAAAATGATGAGCCCTCTTGTCAAGAGTATTGGTCACCTCCTGAATGTACCGATATGTTGCTGATGTTGAAATGCTGCACAGGTCCTCAGTTACTCCCTGCAAAGACCCAGAGATAAAGAAATTAAGTTCTACCACCAGCTTCAGGGCCACTGTCAGGGTCAAGCCTCCAAATCCACATGGTAGAAAGGAGACTCATAGACAATAGACCCTTGGTGTTACCTGTCGTCTCTGGAGTCTGTGTCTCTGCTTCTCATCCTCCTCATGGTGCTCAGACTCCCCCAGTACCTCCGGCTGGAGCTGAGCGCGCAGTCGCCTTTCCTTCCTACTTCAAATGAGGATTCATAGAAAAGCTCCTTGAACCATTCCATCCATTCTCACCTTTGCCTTCTCTCTGAAAAGAGATATTGAAGATTTGAATGGTTAAAAGGTGGGAACGAGAGATCAAAGGGAGAAGTGGGGCTGCTAAACTTTGGCACCTTAGATCACATTATTCCTCATTCTCCCTTACCCCTGGGACTCCAGCACACACTCAGAAGTGAGCAACATTCCATTCCACAGGTCCCATGGGGGCAAGAACTTGTGCATTATCTCACTGAGCCAATATGACTGCAGTCCACTCATTGGTTTGGCATAATTTTGAACATTCATTTGATCCTGGGAATGAATGGAATCTGTTTTGGCCACTGACGAATAGCATTAATTGTCAACCCATGACTCCCCTTCACTGATAGGATGGTAGAATCAATGCAGCTGTTTCCCCTTCACTATAGCCTTCTCTCCCTAGGACTGCATTCCTGTCTCCTGTAATGTAGCTTTTCCAAACTTGATGTGAGCCTATTGAGTTGTACAGATCCCTTTCAAAGTTTAGTATTAGAAATCTGTCTTGCTCTTGTTTCCTGGGCAATGGGCTGAGCCCCGTGTAACTGACTTGTCCAGTGTAGCAGCAACAAGTGAGTATGCATTGCAAGAAGGACTATTGGGGACCAGTTTTGTGGTCCTCCCACATTTCATCATGCCCCTTTCAGACAGAACCAATCTTACTTTCAATTTTGGAAGACCCCGTTTAACTTGTATGTCGAGATGGTGATGGAGTATCTTTATTACAGGACAGAGTTCAACCCTCCCTCCCTCATTAACCACGTCTCTGATTAACCTGCAGCCTCACAATATGAAAATAGAGCTGCCATCTAATATTCTGCAGCCTCACCCACTAATACTGGATCCTGTCATTGTGGTGGTGGACATTAACACACTCTCCACCGAGTCCATCAGCTTCAAGGTGCCCATGCCTCATGCTGGCATATACCCACTCCATCTGGAGGCTTTGTGTGGAACCGGGGAAAGGAGACCCCTGTAGTCCCCAACCCCAGGTACCGTAGTGATCCAAGTTGATGTAACAGGGGGTCCAAGGTCCAGCAGCAAGATGCCATCCATTAAGACCAGTTCAGCATGGAAATAGAGGGCAGGAGCCAGTCTGCTCCTGCAGGCAGCTGTACAGCACATCAGGAGTAGAGCAGAACTATGGCAGGTAGGCTTTGCACGTTACATCATCTCAAAGTCTCTGGCAAACTGAGGACCATCTCATGCACGCCAGCCTTTATCAATCAGGTTTGATACTGACATGATTTCCTGCTGGTGTGACGCAAGATTGGAAGTTATGATGGGATAGCGGCGGGCAGCTGTTTTAATAAACATTCATGAGATGCAAAAGAATGCAATTTGCATTTACGCCACCTGCCATTGGAATAAGCGACCTGCCTTTAACCCACCGCTGGGAGAATTGCAATGAGATTTTGCACCAGCAGATTTCCAATTTTTTGGCTTCAGCCAGATTCACCAAACCTAGCTGACAACAAACCTGCCCCGAGTTGGGGGAATTCCACCCAATCTGCACATAAAGCAATCTTTCAAATTAGTCAAACTTGCTCAAAATCAATCCGAAGCAACTCAAAGATGTGTCAAAATGTTCTTAAGTCCTGAATTTTGCAAATGAAGTTTAAAAGAAATTTCTATCTCAACCCCATCTTTCTATTGTGCATTGCACAGAGAAAACATTAACAAGTGGACTCACAGCTGGCAGCCATTATTGAACTATCTTTACTTACACCTCCCCAACAGAGAGGGCAGCAGACAGGGCTTAATAACAAAATGTTCAGAACATGCAGAATACTACACATGTCAATGATTTGAATTTAGGTCCTCTGGTTTTCCAGGTTTCATCCTTATACCTTTTTAAATGCCTGTGTACCCTTTAGGTAACATTATCGCCAAAAACTGTCCACGTGTGCTCTAGCCACTGTGAAGCCTTAAACATAACCTTTTTTTGCTCCTCTCCAGCAACTAGCTGAGCATTCACACTATTGAATATTCAAGAGTCTTACTTGACCTCGGTTTTATAATGTGACAACTAAAAATGAAAAATTATTTTGAACAAAGGTAAAATGATGCAAAAGTAAAATTAATTTTAACCGCTGAACATTTTTTATCAGGGGTGACAGGGTGGGTCACAATTATAAACTTGCTTGATTAAATTCATAGAGATCTATTAGAAAAAAACCTTACCACAGCTTCAGACTCAAGTTGCTTGCACTTCAACTGTTCACATATTCCTCAGCCATTCTGCAGTAATCAGGTCAGTATTTTGCCTTGCCAGCCTTTATACTGTTTTATTCGGCTGTGTCTTAGGACCAGGTGGAATCTAGTTTTAATTGCTCCAGGGATTTAGTCTGCTTTACCAAGGGAAAGATGCACGTGGAGCATACTTCACATTGTCAACTCCCCCTATCCAATTAAGATATTCAGAAAGCGAAAATTGTACGTCAAAGCAATGCAGAAACTGTTGCAGAAAACCAGAAAAAGAAAATCGTGCACATAGCAAAAGCAATTTTTTCTGCACAAAACCCAGGGACAATCTATTTAAAGAGAGCAGATCAGTCGAAGAAAAAAATCAGGTCCGTTATTTTAATATAAATGGATTTATTATTAATGATAGATTTTGAAACTAATTTACTGTTGGAAGTTATCAAAATATATTATTATTGCCACTAGATTAGTCACTGTTCAATTTTGTTTATTTAACATATGAAAAATTTTACAACAAGATAGCAAAACAAATACTTACACAGTAAATGTTTCGTAAAGTCCGTGAGAACATTGCATTACTTATATGCAAAAAAATGCACAAATTGAAAAATCTGCATGTTTCTCACTCAAATAATTTCCTGCATTAGAAATTTATTATGAGATCTTTTTCATTGAGGTCATTGTGATGCAGGAAACCTGATAATAATATGAAGATTAGGGCTTATTTTCTGTTACAAAAAAAAATTACTTTTTAGTCCTCTAGCAATAAATGCTGGGTCAATGGCTTCAGATTCGTCAGGCAGGAGGAACAGACTGCGGCAGAGAATCGAGTTTACTCCAGCCACCACACAGCAACCACCTTCCAGTTAGGTTTGCGGGCAACCATCTTCAAATGCTTGAGCTGTTCTGCTTGGCCATGACAAGATTTGCAATTCTCTCCGTTTATTTACACACCATCACCCCAACTAGACATCACATCAGAGTGGCATGGTCACTGGTGACCTCAGGGTAGTCACTGCCTCTGTCGATCCAATCTCTCTTGCTCCACAACTAAACTGCAGTCATGCTATGCATGATGTAAGCGCACTGTCCACGCTACAATAAAATTAGCAGGTGCATGTCAGGCCCCATTTTATAATTTCACAATGATAGACACTCGACAAGAAAAAAACCTCTGTCCTTTTTTTAATGTTTTGAAAAATGGTTTAAAAAAATAATAATCTGTGACCCAGTGCAAGTAACATTTTATTCAATAAATGCGCAACACAAACTAAAGCAATCCAAAGATCAAGCAGCTTTGGAAGTTCAAGAACCTTATTTAATTCTGCAGAAGAACTAAGGAATTTGAAAACCTGGTGAAATAAATTGTTCTCTCCTAGTTTCCCTTTTATGCACCAAAATCTACATGCAGTCATTAATTATAAAGGGACCATTATCCCACTGTATTTTCATAGAATACAATCAGCTGTTATATATCAAAGAAGTCCATAATTAAAATGGAAGGGCCACAATGACAATTAAAATTAGAAGCTATAAGAGGAAGGAAAGTGCAGTTGTGTAATTATTCACCCTGATGCATCAATGTCAGCAGTCCAGGACATTCCAGTCACGTCTGTCGCAGATCAACCTAAAATCTTAGTCACCAATGTTCCCCACCCCCCACTCTGCCAGCATTATCAGCACCTAACCAAAAGCCTATGCAAGTATGATTTAATACCAAACCACAGTTTGCAAGTAATAGCGTACAAAGTGATATTTAAGTGGAGTTTTAAGCACACTTCTGATGGCTGTGGATGCCTTTTACTGTTAAATGCTTCTCCCTTTGAGTAGTGATTATGAGTCCTAGGTGAAGAGGTCTTATGTGCATGTCTGTCTGTAAGCCTCACTTCCAGCTGCCAATCTTTACTTCATTGTAAAGAACGGCTGCATTGCACCTTGTACTAATTCTTGTCTGCTGTCATCCCCCAAGCCTGATAACTGCAAAATCATTTTCACCTAACACTTTCTGCTTCTGCCTCTTAAACCTTAAGACCTAGACACTGTGTGATGCACTCGCATCCTTGGCAGCAAACTCCCCGCTAGCTACCGCCCCCCCCCGAGCCATTATAGGCTCTACTATATTATTTTTAACCCATATCTCAATAAATAGCGACTGTCAAGTGTTGCATTTTGTACCAATACACATTTAATGCCATTCATAAAAATTATGAGAAACCAATTACTATTGCTGCAGAATTTGCCAGATTTTCTGTAACTACCTTGCTTAAAATCGAAACCTGCAAGGAATCTTGGTTTCTGAGGCCTTCTGCAATAAAAAAAGGGGCCTCGGTCATTTTTCCAGTTTGCATTACACAAACACACTCATGCATGATGTTTTCAAATTCTTATTATATATCCGGTCAGAGGTCGAATGTCAGAATCCACTGTTAATTTCACAGGGTTAGGGAGAAGTAAATTCAAAGGGAATACAGATCACTTAGCACAGTAAAGCAGCTCTCCTGAAGTTTGGTTTTACATTTGTTAACCATATCCTTGAGCTCATGAACCATTGAGACCAGTGTGACATCATGATCCCTGGTATAATAGTTTGACATGCCGCAGTGGAACTGTGATTCAGTCTCCCTACTCTATGTGCCAGCGCTGACTGCCTCTAAGCCACTGAAGCACTTAAAATCCACAAACCTGAAATGAACAAAGCACAGTGGCATTTTGTTTTTTTTAAATATCCGAGGTACATGGCGAGCAGTTGATATTTCTCTTGTTGAGTTTGATTTTGAAGGGAGAAGCAAAAAAAACTGGCGTTTAATTCGATTTGGGGTGGTGAGCAACAGAAATATTCCAGGCATTTGAATGCTCTCCACTTAACAAAAATAGATCAATAAATTCAGAAAGAAAGGTTGCAGTTAATCTAATCCAGTCTTACAACATCTTGCAAATATTCATTTCCACTCATATAAATAGGGTAAATGATAAAGCTACAATGTAATGCCAGTAAATTTAAGCATTGTGTGATTATTTCCCAACTTCTCAGTAGTCCTTGTATAATTACTGTTTTACATGAAGAAGGTTTAATGGACTGTTAAAAATAATGATCCCTACAGAGGAGTTTACCTTTCACTTAATTAATGGTCCCAATCATAGGTACTTGTAAGATTTTAATAATACTTATTAGGGAATTTATAAAATGTACAACTTGGTTCTAAAATGTGGTGTCTGTGTAGTATTTAGAAAGCAGGATTTGATCATTGTCTTGAAAATCACAGGGTTTTTATCTGAATTTATATTTTACATTTACAAATTATGAATGATCTATTCTACCCCAGTTTCACCGATCCCACAAATACTTTGAAATGCTATTTTACCATTTTTACTGGTTTGCTTATGTGGTTTCATCAAGCCCTGTGGTCATATACGAAAGACTTTGCTGTGTAGCCATTTAGACCCAATCAGTTGCGAACTAAATGTAGCATTACCATCTACCATTGAAATTGCTTTCGGCTTTTAAACTGCACAGACTAGTCTGTAGTTAATCTTAGATAATTTGCTCACAAAGGTAAATGAGCCAGAACGACTGTCTTTTTGTACCATAATACTTTACAAAACACTTTTTTGCCCTGCCCAAAAGCAAGAATAAATGCATATAATTTAAATGCATCCTGTAGACCTGAGTTGTAAGCTTTCTCTGCCTAATTTGATTAAAAGAAAAGGGAAAATAGAGGGCAAGCTATCTCTATGTGCATTACATCACAGCTCGCCATTTCCTAATTGGTGCTATAAATTTACATATGGATGCTACTTTGATGTTGAACCAACCTAATCCACCTACTTCTGATGTCTGCGGTTTAAATTCTTGTCTCAGTCACATGACTTGCCCTATTAATGCAAATATGACAAATGTTGTTTGGGATCTCTGATAAAGAATGCAATGTAATTAGTCTTTAACTGGCTGGGCTGGTAAGCATTTTAGTCATGGATTATGCAGTAAAATAAATTTACCTATACCAGCACTGAACTCAATATATGCTTTGTAGTCCCTGGATTGAGTGAAGTCAGATACTTGCTGTGCCAAAACACACAAACAAGCCGCACATTGTGTACCTTGGTCTTTCTGCTTTAGTATCCCAAAACACAAAAGATTCTGGCCGCAATATCACCACCATTCACGCTGGCAGGATTTTCCCATTTTGCAGCAGTGAACAGAGATTTGGCTGGCTGCCAAATTCTCCGAACTCGCTGCAGCAGGAGCGTGGCATGAACAGCAGGTAAGATTTTTGCAAGTGTAATGGTATAAAATGGATAATCGCAAGTTGGCAGCTTCTTTACATTGGAGGAGATGGAAAATGGCTGCCGACTTGCTGTTCCACATGATTACACCCGAAGGGTGACGGTATAGTGGCAATGGCACTGGACTAATAATGTCCAAGCTATTGCTCTGGGGACATAGGTTCAAATCCCACTATGGCAACAGTTGAAGTTTAATTTCAATCAATAAATCTGGAACTAAGAGTAAAATAAAATTATTGTTCATTGTTGTTAAAATGCTACATGTTTCAGTGATATCCTTTAGGGAAGGAAATCTTCATTCCTTACCCAGTCTGGCCTATATGTGACATTATGTAGCAATTAGTTGACTCTTAACAATGTCATTGACTCTTAACTGCCTTCTAAAATTGATTTTTTTCAATTCCCTATGTTTTTGCTTCCATTATGTTAGGTAATTGTGTAGGATTCATAGCTCCATCTCTTGCATATTATGTGTCTTCATGTGTGTCAAATTGAAAGGTGTTAGAGAATTTTTTTAAAGAACTATTGGTACACGAATGATCATACAATTTTTCAGATAAGCAACTGTGCTGATTTGGTTACTACCCATTGAACATAATCATACAAAGATAAATGTATTTATAAACAGCTAGCCAAACTAGTTCCACAGGCAAACTTGAAATATTAAATCATTTTCTATTGTATTTTTAAACACTGATAATTTATTTGCAGATCTCTATTTCTTCATGAGTTTTATTTTCATTTCTTGACATGAGCTTTGTACTATGATGTACAGTTGCACTTTCATCTATATCCAGGGTAACAGAGTGCCAACCAGTTCTTTTATGCACTCTCACTCTTTACTCTCTTAAGCACTCAGTCTCCTTCCCTTCCAAGTCATTGTCTCTCTACCTTCTTAACTCTCACCACTTTTCCTTGTTGCCTGTGTCTCTGCCTCTGACTATTTTCTGCCTCCCTTTTGGCTCTGCTTGCTGTTGCCAATGCCTTCATCTCTTCCTGATTACTAACTACTTGCCCCTTACCATTGTTTTCCAGTCTATTTGACCAAACTTCCACTTCAGCTGTGAAATTCCAACCCACGAGTGGGGCTGACGTTGAATGTAATGGTCCCCAACTCCTTCACAATTTATTTAGATTTTCCATAATTAATGTGATAAAAATATAATCATTGCCTATTTTTTCAAACCATTTTAGCTATTATTTCTTCTAAATAAAGTAAACACTGAAAAGTAATTATTTTCAATAGATCGGCCACTTCCTGACATCAAAGTGCTTGTGGGTTATGATATCAGTTATCTTAAAGTGGTTTGCTTGTCAGTAAATCACATCTAATAGTTTATTCTTATTATATGAAAAGAGTCTAACAACAAATCATGTTTTGTTTTACCTCCATTAACTTATGTCAGTCAGTCTTCATTTACAGGGGATATCCGATTCCATTGTAGGGTGATGTACATCTATTTATATGTGCATGAGTGACATTTACACTACTGAGTATAAAGATCGGTTGAATGGAAAATGTATTTTATTTTGTGGATTTACATGCCGTGGGGAGAATTGGCAGTACACTTTTGCACTTTTATATTGGAGTGAAACCAATGGGTGGAAAAGTAAATGTATAATTCAGATTTAGTCAGCATTAAGAAATGCCACAACATTTATGCAGTGCACTTCAATCCAAATCCACATCTAATCAATACTAATCCGTCTGTGGGGAAAAAGTTGTTTAACATGCTATTACATAGTAACATTAAAAGGGCTGTGTTATCTGGCAAAAATAGATCTTATCAGAGTGAAGATGAAAATTGTGCACACTGAGCATGGTTGAAGATGTGGAATAAAACAACGGTCACAGAGTGCACAATTTTTCTAATAATGATTTTAGTTTTACAACATGTAAAGATAGACGTTTGACTGTATCCTTCAGGCTACCCCAGATACTTTGTTAATACAAAAACAATAGACTCCATTAACATTCCAGTGTAAAATCATACCTTCAACTTATAATATTGCTTAACTTGTCAGTGGCTTTTTTGCAAGATGTTTTCTATAGTAATGTACTCAGTTTAATGGACCGAATAGGTAAAAATTACATTCAAATGACATGTGCATCAGGTTGAATGCATTTATCATATATAAAATGCAAACATTAGCTTTTTGCAAAGCACCAAATTATTCCCAATCTAGAATGAAACAATGGTGATGAAATGCACTTGCAAATTAGAATGAGTACTCCGAAGAGACTTCAAATTCAGTGTAGTGAATAATATTAGTGTGTCCCTCACTGCTCAGTATTACAACCGCTTCTAAGTATGAAAGCCAAAGGACAAGCAATCATTTAAAACTCCACGGGTTAATTACATATTTAAAAACACACATCTTTCTCATGAGGCAAACCTGTGGTTCAAGTTCAGCTTTTTGAGACCATCACTCTGCATGTCACACAGTAAGAACCAGAGACCTTTCCAGGAACCTTTCCTCTGAGAAACAAAAACTTTCACAACAATGCTGCTGTCTGTTGCCTGCTTATAAACATTGATATGAAGAGTCCCTTTTTAAAAACAATCTGTAATTATTATCTAAATGTTCAGATGCACATTAATACAGAATCATATTCAGGATGTAAGTAGTTTCCTGTATGAACATTTCGGATGAGTTAAAGACAATGTATTCCCCATATTTAAATCATTTGAAAACTGATATTTGCCATCTTTTGTCTTGCCATTACAAGCTGTGCTTCACATTTTTGCTGTGAATAAATTGCCACTTATTCCCATGAAATTCACAGTTGACACAGCTCTTCCTTTTGCATAAAAGCATGAAAAAATGTGGCCTAATATCTTCAATATTCATCCGTTAAGTGGACATTTGCATTGGGTTAGACCGGGGGAAGAGGCACAACCCTCCTACAGTGACAGCTGTTCAAAGGGATGACATCTGACAGCTGTGACAGTGCTGAAGGGAAACTCAGACAACTCACAGCATCCATGATCCAATTACAGCACACATCCCCCTGACAGACCCAACAGCTTGACTCCAGCAATTGGAAGGACAGTATTGATCTCTTGTCAAAGACCAGTTGCCTGCCTGCAATCGTGCGCTAGTGAACTTTTAAAAGCCACAACACCCCTTCAAATGAAGGGGCAGTCAGGGCTATAGTACTCAGGTACAAAGAGAAGTGCAAAGGGTATCTACTAAACACTCCAAAGATGAACAAATCATAACATTATGACAGCCTGATCACTCATCTGTAGCCCAGCCGATGGAGTAAGCTACAAGCTGTACTAATGGGTTGATCGGAAATACGGCTGCAACACTCTTTTGGATAAACTGGCTGATCCTATTTGATGAAAAGGCCATTGCAATTAGTGGAACCTACTTGGTACTGTGTGGTGACAGCAGCCCATTTGACATAATGGCAGCTGCCAATAAGTCTAGATTGTAAAGAAAAGACAATTAGGCCTAGACTCCCTGTACTGCCAGCCCCTGCACTCAAGACCTTTGCACTATCTGGAACTATGAGTATTGTAGGGTCAATGGGCAACAGTCCCTTGGAAACAAACAGCCAAGAACAGAGGTTAATCGTTCCACTCAAACCAGTAAGCATTTGGGTTAGAATAGGGTGAGAAAACGCCATGAGCAGATTCACTGAAAAATAATCCAAACACTGATCAAGGTTTATGAACATTGGCAACAAAGCAAAAATGTCTTTTTGAAGCAATTTTTCCTTACCACGCCATTACTGCTGTTCTATATAAATATGAAATACATCCAAATGTTTTCATTATATTTTATATAATAATATTTAATGATACGATTATTAATTGCAGTGTAGTTTTGAGGCTAAGAATGGTTTAAGGAAATAAAGACATCATACAGAGGCTTCCTCACAATCCCCCTTTTTTGATAACAAATCAGATTTAGTGTTTGTGGTGAGATAGATAGTTTGTAGATTTCTGGAAATGTTTTTGAATTATGATGCAGAATTTTTTTATTTAGTAATTTTGTTGCAGAAGAAGGACTGGGCACTTTATTCAACCATTCCAATAAAGGCTTTAGTGCATATACAGACATAATAAGAAGTCTCACAACACCAGGTTAATGACCAACAGGTTTATTTGTTAGCACTGTTGGGCTTTAACCTGGTGTTGTGAGATTTCTTCCTGTGCCCACTCCAATCCAACGCCAGCATCTTCACATCACTACACAAACATAGAAAACATACATCGAACATAGAAGCAGGAGAAGGCCTACAAGCCTGCTCCGCCTTCATTATAGAACATAGAAAAACTACAGCACAAACAGGCCCTTCGGCCCACAAGTTGTGCCAATCATATTGCTACCTACTAGGCTTACCTATAACCCTCAATCCTGCTAAGTCCCATGTACTTATCCAGAAGTCTCTTAAAAGATCCTATCAAATTTGTCTCCACCACCACTGACGACAGCTGATTCCACTCACCCACCACCCTCTGAGTGCAAAACTTATCCCAGACATCTCCTCTGTACTACTCTCCATCACCTTAAACCTGTGTCCTCTCGTAGCAGCCATTTCAGCCCTGGGAAAAAGCCTCTGAGAATCCACCCGATCAATACCTCTCAACATCTTATACACCTCTATCAGGTCATCTCTCATCCTTCATCTCTCCTAGGGGAAAAGACCGAGCTCCCTCAACCTATCCTCATAAGGCATGCCGCCCAATCCAGGCAACATCCTTGTAAATCTCCTCTGCACCCTTTCAATAGCTTCCACATCCCTCCTGTAATGAGGCGACCAGAACTGAGCGCAGTACTCCAAGTGGGGTCTGACCAGGGTCTTATACAGCTGCAGCATTATCACCTGACTCCTAAACTCAATCCCTCGATTAATGAAGGCCAGTACACCATACGCCTTCTTAACCACATCCTCCACCTGCAAGGCCGATTTAAGAGTTCTATGGACCTGGACCCCAAGGTCCTTCTGATCCTCTACACTGCTAAGAAAGAGTCTTACCCTTGATATTTTACTCCTTCATCCCATCTGATCTGCCAAAATGGACCACTACACATTTATCTGGGTTGAAGTCCATCTGCCATTTCTCCGCTCAGTCTTGCATCCTATCCATGTCACGCTGCAACTTCTGACATCCCTCCAAACTATCCACTACATCACCAACCTTCGCGTCATCGGCAAACTTACCGACCCATCCCTCCACTTCCTCATCCAGGTCATTTATGAAAATTACAAACAGCAAGGGTCCCAGAACAGATCCCTGGGCCACTCCACTGGTGACCGATCTCCATGCATAAAAAGACCCATCCACAACCACTCTCTGCCTCCTGCAGGCAAGCCAGTTCTGGATCCACAAGGCAACAGCCCCTTGGATCCCATGCCTTCTCACTTTCTCAAGAAGTCTTGCATGAGGGACCTCATCGAACGCCTTGCTGAAATTATGATTATGACTAATCAGCCCTGATCCCACCTTCCCCTCATATCTTTTGATTCCTTTGGCCCAAAGATTCTATATAATTCCTTCTTGAATTCAAACAATGTTTTGTCCTCAACTTCTTTCTGTGGTAGTGAATTCCACAGATTCATCACTCTCTGGGTTAAAAATTTCTCCTCACCTCAGTCTGAAAAGGTTTACCCCTTATCGTCAAACCATGACCCCCTAGTTCTGGACTCCCCAGCCATCAAGAATATTCTTTCAGAATCCATCCTGTCTAATCCTGTTAGAATTTTATAAGTTTTTATGAGATCCCTTATCACTCTTTTAAACTCCATAAATATAATCCTAATCAATCAGTCTCTCCTCATATGACAGTCCTGCCTGACTCTTTCTATCGCAAGAACATCCTTCCTTAGATAAGGACACCAAACTATTCAATACTGCAACATCCTATACAACTGCAGTGAAACATTCCTATTCCTATATTCAAGTCCTCTTACTGTGAAAGATACATATCATGCCTTCTTTGCTGCTGCTTACTCCCAGTGATTGTTGCATGAGGACAACAAGGTGAATATCCACCTCTTTCAAATTACAATCATTCAAATAATAATCTGTCTTCCTACTTTTACTACTGAAGTGGATAACTTCAGATTCATTCACATTATACCGCACCTGCCGTGCATATACCCTTTCACTCAGCCTGTCCAAATCACACTGAAGCATCTCTACATCCTACATCTACACCTGGGTAATTTTTCACTTCAGGTGGATGTTAGCATTACAGCTGTACTGGAACAGCATTGTTAAAGTCAGGGCTAGCTCCAGAGCCCAAGTCTTCAGGCAGAATATTATGAGGGGATGGGTGGGGAAGGGGTGGACTGCTAACCCCCCCGGAAGCAGAGACAGCATGTACCCTATCTATTCCACAGCTATAATGTATTTTGGGAAGGCTATACTGAGGCAATGTTGGACATTCACCCCCTGCTAGGGAGCAGGTCCTACCTGTCAACATCAAGAGTGCATTTGTTGGCACTGCCAGGATTGCATCCAGGAACAAGAAGGAGGCCCAATAGTCAGGTAAGTCCAGGGTCTTGGACAAGGGGTGTTTGGGAAGTTTAGGGAGAGGGTTGGGTGGCGGTGGGTGAAGTTGGTGAGTTTATGGAGCAGGCAGATGGAAAGAAAAGGGACACTATCTTGAAGGTTTGTCCTCCAATCCACAAAGAGCACCTCCTGAAGATAGTACCTTCACTTCCTTCCTACCCTTTAAATTGTATTTTTTTAAAGTGTCCTTCACATTCCCACATGACTGCCCATACTATCTGTATTACGGTCTGGGAAGTGTATTATCGAGATCAATTGCTTTCTTAACAAGCCTGATTGATCATAGATTATTTATTTAAATATAGTGGGTGCTCTTCCAATTTCGGCACTTGCCCCTTATTATGTCAGTGAGCTCGGGAGTGGGCAGGAAGTTTGTGGGGTACAAACCACACTATTTTAAAAGAACAACCCAGCACGGGAAACAGGCCCTTCGGCCCAACCATATTTTATATGGTTCTCTGCTGAAAACACGCCTGGTGTTCGGCACAGAAAATGCTGCAATTCATTACCACAACCAGGATGTTGCTGGGGTTCAAAGGCATGTAGTTATTGTCTTGCTTTTTCCATTTTCCTCCGCTATCTAATAGTTTTTTTTCTTTTTGTTATACTGTTTTCCTGTGATGATTCATCTTTACATTGTTACCCTTTAGTTTTCCATTCAGGATTTCTCCTTCTACACTTCCCACTATCTCAGGAAAGCAGTCAACATAATCATGGACCCCATACACCCTCAACAAACTCTTTTCCACCTTCTTCCATCAGAGAAGATATATGAAAGTCTGAGAACATGTACCAACAACACAAGAACAGTTTCTTCCCTGCTGCCGTCAGACTTTTGAATGGAACTACCATACATTAAGCTGATCTTTCTCTTCACCCTATTGTAACCGTAATATTATTTTCAGCACCCTCTCCTTTCCTTCTCCCTCATGTATTCTATGAACAATGTTTTGTCTGTATAGTGCACAAGAAACAATGCTTTTCACTGTATCCCAAAACATGTGACTACAATAAATCAAATCAAACCATACAATTTCACAAAGTTACTTATTGATTATACCCACTTGCAAAATACACAAATGAAGTTGAAGTGGTGACTGTGCCATTACGTTTTAAAATAGTTAGTATTATGTAGGGGGAGCTCTGGTTAATATATCACAAGGACCACAAGGGTACCAGTTAAAACATCTGGCTGTTACATTGAGGTTTACTTAAATGAAAAATGAGATTTAGTCCAAATCTATTGGCATTCGCCTTCAATTCCTGGTAGCTGAAATTTCCCAATTTAACAATCTAATGAAAGCTTGGTCATCAATCTGATGACTTGTTGAAAGAAACAAGTGACTGGATTAAAATTAAAGGACTTCATTGACAATTTAGCAAATTATGTTTTGTTGCTGTGATTTTAGCTATAATGAGAAGACAATGTGAAAACTAATTCTGCATATGAATGAAATGTTGTTAGATTAGGGCAATAAACAGCTCTCACCATTAGATAGTCCTGCCATTGCTCATTTAATCTTGGCAATATGTTAGGGTACGAAGGAAACAGCACTGCATCCACTGAAGTTGACTCAGATAATGTCTGCGAAACACACGGCTTTATAAACACCACCAACTGTTATAGGGGGATGGGTACTGCCTTGAAATTATCCGAATAACTACAGGGAAGAGTTTCGCCCTTAGCCTGCGTGCTCAGTGGGCAGAACCAGAAGCAGCCGTAAATCCAGCTCCTGCCTTATTCCAATTGAAATTCATAAGATTATTGTGAACCATGGATGGCTGAATTGGGCAAGCAGGACTGGTGGGGTTGGGAATGCAGTGGATGCCGTGTCCAATGGCAGCCATCCACAAACTTCAAAAGTGGTCTCCAAGGCCACAAAAGAATGCATGTCAGAACAATGGAAGCAGAAGGAAGTGTAACGTTAGTGTACCTTTAAGGAAGGATTATTTTACAATCAGGATTTCTTAGCTCACAGCTTCAGCTGAAGTAATTAATATTGCTGGGCGAGATATCAGGTGTTTTTTTATTGCTCCCTTAAGTAGTTTGGATGGGAGTTGTTTGTTTTTACTTTGGGATTTTTTATAACTCTGCATTGTTAGGAGGAAAAAAATAATTGATTGGCAGATGAGGTGACAGGTTTTTCATCTTCAGTTCTGAGTTATAGTTTAGTTTTAGAAGGGGCTGCAGGCTAAAATGAAGTGTTTCCATTCTCCCCTGGTTGTTTTGGAAATTCTATTGGTCATCCAAAAGAAAAGTCTTACATTCCTGCAGTGATGATTCTGCAGTTGGTAGCTTGACCAGAGAGTCTCCTCCTGGGCTTCTGAGAAGCTGTTTTAACTTCAACTTGTTCTAAGTGAATCCGGGGACTGCAGACTTCAACCAAAGGACTCAATTTACAGTATCACGTGAACAATAGACTTTGCTGTGTTGAACTTGTTCAAAGGGTCTTGTCAATGGAAGGTTTTGGGTTAGAACATCTTAGATATATTCATTAACAAGCACACATTATAGTGGTTGTTTTGTTTCTTGTTTATAATTGATAAAAGGATTTGTTAATTTTCTTACTATATATGTTAACTATATTCTTAAATAAACTTTGCTTGATAAAAGCTCCTTAGTGGGCATTTGAATCATACCTGAAGTAAAACGCAGCATACTTATCCGAGCCAAATTCATGATGCAAGACTTATGATCAATAAGGCAGGATCCATAAAACACTTTAGTGTTTCTGACCCGAACCATAACAGAAGCCACAGCAGATGGGAATGGAGCTTGGGTAACCAGCAAGCATCCCGTTTCCTGGATAACTGCCTCTGAGCCCTGCTGAAGGTAATAACACAAAGGAGGGACAATCTGATGCAGAAGGATGTGAGAGGGAGCCCACCCCACCTCACCAAGCAGGCACAGACCATGTTGACAGTAGAGGTCAATGGCTATGATCTTTTCCGGAGAACCTAGATCAAGAGGAGATTCAATGACCATCTACACTCAGCATGGGTGATTACTGAGTAGAGACTGTGTTGATTGGGATACCTGAAGAGGGTGGCCATCTATGGTTACAATCAACTGTCCAGGTCTCATATTGTCTCAGATCACACGTGTGCCCATGTTCTAAGGCTGGAGAGATGAATCAGCAATCTCTGCTCTATCAAAGGTTTAGGTATCCAAGAGGGTGGTAACACTTTCAAACCTCTCTGGGGTGTTTTAGTTCGGGGCAATATGGTATGGCATTCGAGACGAAGGTCTCAGCACTCATTGGAGCTCTACACTGACCTAGGTCGAAACAGATTGGGACTGATCTGTCACTGGTGGTGTGGGGAGTGGGGGACGGTATGGATGAATCACTGCCTTTGTTTCCATTCCCCAGATGAGCCATCCGTCAGAGCCAGCCAACAGGCAGACAACCATTACTCACCCCCATCAGTCTGACACCTGAGACATTGGGGGATGCATGTGCTGCACACCAGTTCTCAGCACCCAGCACCAGCATAGGTACATGCGTGTCAGTACTGTGTTGGGACAGTTGTTAGGGCACAGTAATGAGGATACATCACACTCACAGGGACAGATGGTGGAGGGAGGAAGTGTTCAGTGCACTAGCTATCAGAGGACTGATAGAGCCTTGCTGAGTCTGAGGAAGATGATGAGCCTCTGTCTATAAGGCAGTAAATGTTGGATGTCCAGCAGGGTACATAGGGAGATCTCGCAGAGTTCACTGAGGATCTGAGTAACATACTCTCTGTCATGGGGGAGTCCTTGCAGAGCATGAGTGCTGTGTTGATCCTGAACTCTGAGACCAGAGCCTCGTTCACTGAGAGAGTGGTGTCACTCATTGAGAGGCAACTTCAGGAACAATCATGGGCTACTTGGGTTCCACTTCAATCTGCAATTACTAATGCAGACACTGACCTTAGCGGGTTACTGCCTGTGTGGGAGAAGGAGTGTCACCAATGTTGTCTATTCTTCCTTTCTGAGCAAGGGGTGAGGGCTCTCTTCAGAATGGTGGACAAGGTAGCTGCCATCTGCCATCTCTTCTTACAGAGCCCTGGATGGGGGCACCAACTCTTCCGTCTCTGTGGCAATCTCTGCTTCATCCCAGCAGTACATGGCGACTTAGGGTTGCCCTGCAATGTCACCAAGGAACGCTTCCAGGTGATTCCTGCTCAGGCCCCACCAACCAGAGGACAAGCACCAAGGCCATTTGTTCCAACAGGGCAACGAGAAGAGCAACTTGCCCTCAATGCCACAGTCAGTTAGGGCGAGGCACTTGATGTGGCATAAGCTTAAGACACCCTAGGTACAATCAGGGGTCTGCACTGGCTGCTAGAGATGTGGGGAACACTGCAATGGATGAATCTGTTCACATATCTGAACAGGGCATCAGTGATCAGCTTGACACAGCTGTGTGCAGCTAACTGTAAGACTCCATACAGACCACCCACAGTTTCCTGGAAGGATCCAGAGACATAAAGATTTAGCGCTGCAGTGACTTTCAGAGCCATATACAGTGGGTGCCCTCCCACGTAACTGGAGGTTATCTGAGTCCCAATCATCTGGCAGATGGTCATTACGGCTTCCTTTGCGAGCCAGAGCCTCCTGTGGCATTGGACCTTGGTCATGTGAAGGTAGTTTGACTCCTGCCTGTACACCCTGGCAGCTGGGTAGTAGCGTTCTCTCCAGGGGAGGTAGCAGTGTCATGGTATTGTAATTGGACCAATAATCCAGAGATCCAGAACAATGCTCTGCAGATAAGCATTTGGAATCCCACGAGGACAAATGGTGAAATTTGAATTGAATCAAAATCTGAAATGAAAGGGCCTAATGATGATTGTGAAACCATTGTCAATTGGTTTGCTTGTTTCTTTAGGAAAGAGAACCTGCAATTCTTACCTGGCCTTACCTACATGTGATTCTAGATCCAAAGAAATGTGGTTGACTTTGAAATGGTCTAGCAAGGCACCCAGTTCAAGGGCATTTAGGGATAGGCAACAAATGCTGACCCAGCCAGTAATGCCCAGATCCCTTAGTGAATTTTTTAAAACTTTGAGTTTGAGAGTCACAAATCATAGTCTCCTCATACATGATTAAACAACCGTTCCAGCTGAATTGACATGTATTCTACATGTGAAAAAAAGCTCATTATGGCTATGAGCAGGTGGCGACTAGTGGTGATGTGGCCTTCATGATGGAGGTGTGGGAACATGAAGAAAGGGCTGTTCAGCCACGGCACTGGTGGATGAAGGAAGGCGAGTGTTATACTTCTTACTTTGGCCAGCAGTTGGCAGCAAGATGTCAAATGAATATTCTAATGAGAAGAAGCTCGTAAAACTGATATGATGTGACATAGCAACAAGTTTCACCACGATAACACTTTGTCCTTTTTTACCACAGGCATTAAACTGCCTGGAGATTCAAATAATCATTGGGCGGTGGGTGCAGTGCATGGTCAGGGTGGCATCAGAGGGTAGCAAGATGCTAGCGGAGAGGAGTGAGGGGAGTTACAGAGAGCAGTGAGAAGACTGAAGTGGGCAGAGAGAGGGATGTAGAAGGGGCAGTTAGTAGGGCAGCAGCAGAAGGAATGAAAAGGGCTCAGTGAGAAGGAGCGTGTAAAGGGCAGTCAGGGGAGAGTGTGGAGGGAGTAATGATGGGGTGGATAGTGAGAGGGTTAGGCAGTGAGAGAGATAGGCAGTAAGGGAGGAGGAGGATGTAGGGACAGTGAGGGGAATGGACAGTAAGACAGATGTAGGGTTTAGTGAAGTAGGTTAAAGGGCAGCAAGTTCAGTGTAGTGAGCAGTGAACCAGAATGGGCAGGGTAGTGAGGACTGTGAGAGACGTGCAGCAAGAAGTGATGTAGATATATGGAGAGTGAGGTAAATCTGGGGGCAATGAGGGGTGATACAGAGTCAGGTGGCATGGGCAATGAGGGTACTGGGCAGTGAGAGGATTGGGCAGTAAATTGGTGTCAGGAACTTGGTTGCATCTGTTGACAGTATCTGACTCACTGAGGAATCAATGGCCCTGTCAAATGTGACAGATACTTCACATTGCTGGGGCCAAGCTGTAGACAACACATTCTGAAGTCCAGTGAAATATGGATTTTGGGATATCATGGAAGCAGTGCTCACAGATTTGAGCTATGAATAAATCTGGTGGATGCAGAGCTCTGGCTGAAGTTGTAACCTGGTGAATACAGTGATCTGTGTGAGATTTTAACCTGGTGGATGGAGAGCTCTAGGTGAGATTGTAACCTAGTGGATGCAGCAAATTGTGTGAGATTGTAACCTGGTAAATACAGCACTCTAGGTGAGATTGTAACCTCGTGGATGTCGCAATCTGGGTAAGATTGCAACCTGGGTGGAAGGAGAGCTCTGAGTGAGATTGTAACTGAGTGGATGCAGCAAATTGTGTGAGATTGTAACCTGGTGGATGTAGCACTCTGGGTGAGATTGTAGCCTGGATGGATGGAGAGTTCTGGGTTAGATCATAACCTGGTGAATAAAGCAATCTGGGTGAGATTGTAACCTGGGTGGATGGAGAGTTCCAGGTGAGATCGTAATCTGGTGAATGCAGCAACCTAGGTGAGATTGTAACCTGGTTGGATGCAGAGCTGTGGGTGGGATTGTAACCTAGTGGATGCAGTGTTCTGTGTGAGATTATAGCCTGGTGGATGCTGGCCATCGCCAGTAGGCAGTTGAATTTATAGTATTTGAAAATTCTTGTCCTTTCCATGGCCAGTGATTGAGTCCAAGTGGAGGTGAAGTTCCTCTTCTAACTTTTGACACACATTACCGCTTGCCTCCGTATCAAAACGTAAGGTCTTCATACATAGCCCTTCGAATGTCACCTGGAATCCTATCCTCTCAATACAATCTCTCTGCATTGGTAATCATTACACTCATAGAAACATATAAACTGGAAATAGGGGTTAGCCATTTGGCCCTTCGAGCCTGCTCCGCCATTTATTTTGATCATGGCTGAACATCAAGTTCATTATCCTGATCCCCCCTTCCCCCTATATCCCTTGATCCCTTTAATCCCAAGAGCTATATCTAATTTCTTTTTAAAATCAGACAACATTTCTGTGGTAGTGAATTCTACATATTCACTACCCTCTGGGTGAAGAAATTTCTCCTTACCTCAGTTCTAAAAAGTTTATCCCTCATTCTCAAACTGTGAGTTCTGGATCCCCATCACCATCGGAAATATTCTTCATGAATCTACCCTGTCTAACCCTGTTAGAATTTTATAAGTTTTTATGAGATCCCCTCTCACTCTTCTAAGCTCCAGTGAATATAATCCTAACTCACAGTCTTTTCCTCATATGACAGATCTGCCATCTTACGAATCATTTTGCTAAGCCTTTGCTGTATTCCCTCTAAAGCAAGGACATTCCTCCTCAGATAAGGACACCAAAACTGAACACAATAGTCCAGGTGTGACATCACCAGCACTCTATGTAGATGCAGTAAAAATATCCCTATTCAAATATTCAAATCCTCATGCTATGAAGGCCAGCATACCATTTGCCTTTTTTTCTGCCTACTGTACCTGCCTGCTTAACTTTCAGTGACTGATGCATGAAGACACCAAGGCCTCACTGAGATTCCACTTCGCTCAATTTACATCTATTCAAATAATAATGTCTTTCTATTATTGGTACCAAAATGAATAACTTCACATTTAGCCACATAATCCGGCATCTGCCATGCAGATGCCCACACACTCAGCCTGTCCAAATCACACTGAAGCATCTCTGCATCGTCCTTACTACTTACCCTCCCATCCAACTCTGTATCATCTGCAAATTTGGAGATAATACATTTAGCACTCAGTGAGCCTCCAGCACTGTACTTAACTTTTTTTGCTGGTCCTTGAGTAATTTTAGAAGAAATATATATACATACACACAAAATGGTGCCTATTGGTTAATGTAATGTAATTCTCTTCACTATTTTTTGTTTTGCTAGCCTTTTTAAACAATGGATGCCACATACATGCAAAAAACATTAGTATAGTCTCATTAATAATTTCTCTGGTAAGAAATCAATGGATCTTTGATAACAAAATAAAACTCTCAGCTGACTTAACTGGTATTGGCATTGTGTCTTTGAGTTAGGCACCTTGTCTCACTTTATACCAGCTCTTCCTTTCTGGAGTGAGTTTTGTTCATAGCTACTGCGCAAGAACAGCAACCTCACAGCGTTCAATGATTTTCAATAGATTCAGACAGTCGGATGTCATTTTCACAGAGCTACAGAGCAGCCCAACTTGGATAGCAACTTTCTTACTATCTTGTTTAGCTCCGCATCTGTCCTCTCCTGAACTTGCTGTATCATTTGTGTATAAATAATATTGTGCGCCATTCACCTTGGTGTTATTTTGACAGCAAATTATGGACTGTCATTAATACGTTATTACCTAATGTGGCTTTAATTCACAACTATGTTCAAACTCATTGATGGACAGCAATGATTACAACTAACTATAAACACAAACTTATAGATTTATCTGGGAAGGCTCTACTCTCACAGCTATCTGTAGATTCTACAAACAAGTGTAACACATTCCAATCACTAAGCCTTTAGATAATGTGATATGCTTAAAAGACTAAATAGTGAATATAATTAAATTTAAACATAAATTTCTTTCATAACTCAGGCTCACCACATATAATAAATGTTCTTCCAGTTTGAATCTAATATGGGAAGATTCTCAATAATGCACTTTAATTCCTCTAACATCTGAAATGTTCTCAGTCATGAAATGCAATCAGTGTTTTTCTTCTCAAGGGCCCAGATTTTTTTTGGTAGGGGTGATGGCAAAGTTATCAGTACTGACTGTTACTAAGCAATGTCTGGCAATTGCACAATGTGGAAATCAGGAAGTTGCTTCCAAAGTTGCCCTGTTCCTCGAGAGGCCGTGCTTTACCAGAATCTCACCCAAATCATTGGAACACATGGATAAAGTGTAAAATTGTGATACTTACCCACTGGGTATCTATTGAAAGTTTCAGATAAAGTTACAGTTTATCCATTCTGGTGCAAGTGTCTCAAATGTTTGATGTAGTGTAATTCTGCTACCTTCTGAAGACAAGAAGGACAGCTGGGATTAAGGAAAATACTTAAAATAAACTGTGGAGGGTCCTTTAAAGCATGTCACACAGGATCAATATGTCTCTGTTCAGATTTTCATTATCCAATATTTGCAACAAAGCAAGGTTTTGTTAAAGAATATTTGTCAAACATTCAATTAAACAAAAAACTTTAAAAATCACATTTTACTCTTTTAAAGTAAAAAGTCATTGAGGTCAGCACTGTAAGTGTTGCTTTAACAGTTATAAACTTCTTTTCTAGTAACCTTGAGAAGGTATCACTACAAACTGTCTCAACTTAATGGAAATTGTGGCTATCCCATAAATCTAACTACCCGGGTAAGCAGTATAATAAAAGGCTGTCACTCAGATGATAACTTGTAGCTCAATGAAAACAGGTGTTGGACTGGTATGGTCAGCAAACAGGAAAAGTTCCAACCTGATTGACTAGCCCTACTGTTTAAAATTCCATGATGCAATGATGTTGAGTCACTGAAACAAATGTGAACAGTTTTTAATTATATCTTCTATGCCTCAAGTTCTTATAGAACATAGAACATTACAGCGCAGAACAGGCCCTTTGGCCCACGATGTTGCGCCGACCAGTTAAAAAGCAATGACCCTCTAACCTAAACCAATCCCTTTCCATCCATAAACCTATCCACGGATCTCTTAAACGCCCCCAAACTAGGTGCATTTACAACTGCAGCAGGCAGGGCATTCCAATCCCTCACCACCCTCTGGGTAAAGAACCTACCCCTGACATCCGTCCTATAACTACCACCCCTTAATTTAAAGCTATGCCCCCTCGTGCTAGCTTTCTCCATCTGAGGAAAAAGGCTATCACTGTCCACCCTATCTAAACCTCTAATCATCTTATATGTTTCAAAAAGGTCCCCTCGCAGCAGCCTTCTTTCTAACGAAAACAACCTCAAATCCCTCAGTCTCTCCTCATAGGACCTCCCCTCCATACCAGGCAACATCCTGGTAAACCACCTCTGCACCCTCTCCAAAGCCTCCACGTCCTTCCTATAATACTCCAAGTGCAGCTGCACCAGAGTTTTGTACAGTTGCAACATGACACTGCGGCTCCTAAATTCAATCCCCCTACCAATAAACGCCAAGACACCGTATGCCTTCCTAACAACCCTATCTACTTGGTTCCCAACTTTCAGGGATCTATGTACACATTCACCTAGATCCCTCTGTTCATCCACACTATTCAGAGTCCTACCGTTAGCCCTATACTCTACACATCTGTTATTCCTGCCAAAGTGAATTACCTCACACTTTTCCGCATTAAACCCCATCCGCCACCTCTCGGCCCAGCTCTGCAACTTGTCCAAGCCTCCCTGTAAACTATGACACCCTTCCTCACTATCTACCACACCTCTGACTTTGGTGTCATCAGCAAATTTACTAATCCACCCAACTATACCCTCATCCAGATCATTTATAAAAATTACAAACAGCAGTGGCCCCAAAACAGATCCCTGAGGCACACCACTTGTAACTGAACTCCATGACGAATACTTACCATCAACCACCACCCTCTGTCTCCTATCTGCTAGCCAATTCCTGATCCAATTACCTAAATCACCCTCAATCCCATACATCTGCATTTTCTGCAGAAGCCTTCCATGGTGAACCTTATCAAACGCCTTACTAAAGTCCATATATACCACGTCAACTGCCTTACCCCCATCCACCTCTTTGGTCACTTTCTCAAAGAACTCAATAAGGTTAGTAAGGCACGACCTACCCTCCACAAAACCATGCTGACTATCTCCAATCAATTCATTACTCTCCAAATAACTATAAATCCTATCCCTAATAATTTTTTCTAAAACCTTGCCCACAACAGAAGTAAGACTCACTGGTCTATAATTCCCGGGGAAGTCTCTGTTCCCCTTCTTAAACAATGGGACAACATTCGCTATCCTCCAATCTTCTGGCACTATACCTATGACCAACGACGACCTGAAGATCAGAGCCAGAGGCTCTGCAATCGCCTCTCTTGCCTCCCAGAGAATCCTAGGGTAAATCCCGTCCGGCCCAGGGGACTTATCTATTTTCAAACCCTCAAGAATATCTAGCACATCCTCCTTATCAACTGCAATACTGTCCAGTTTACAACCCTGCAACCCAGTGTTCTCCACAGCTACATTTACGTCCCCTTGCGTGAACACCGAAGAGAAATATTGGTTCAATGCCTCTCCAATCTCTTCCGGTTCCACACATAACTTCCCACTGCTGTCTCTAACTGGCCCTAATCTTGCCCTAACCAACCTTCTGTTCTTAACATATCTATAGAACGCCTTAGGATTCTCCTTAATCCTATCAGCCAAAGTCTTCTCATGTCCTCTTTTAGCCCTTCTTAACTCACTCTTTAACTCCCTCCTAGCCAATCTAAAGCTTTCTAGTGCACTACCTGAGCCCTCAAGTCTCATCCGGACATAAGCCTCCTTTTTCTTTTTATAACACTGCCTGCCACAAGTGGGAGATGGCAATGGAAGGAACTCCCAAAATCTGCAGTCAATGTTCTTCAGGTGGATCTTTTACTTCTTAAGAGCAGGTTGTGGGAAGACCATTCCCCTCTACCGCACACCTCACCTCAGTGATCTTTTGAGTCATTTTTCCCCCATACGTAATCGGTTTGCTCAGAGCTAGGGTGACTGATAGCCTTCTCACAATTATTCTCTCCTTCTTGCACCACTACTCTGAGAACAGTCCTCCAAAGTTACCTGGCCATGAAAGAATGAACTAGGTCGGGAGTTTATCTTCCTTCTTTGTTTTCAATTGAAAATGTTGCCTTTTTGGTTAATTTATCAAATGGGTTCAGTTCATAGAATTGGCATCTCAACCAGTGAGAAAGATGTGGTATCACAAATTCCCTTTTCTTTATCTTTGTAAAAAAAAGGCAGAATTTAGGCTAAGATTCATACACAACTCAAATGTGTCAGGATATCCTGAGATGGAATAGAATATCTGCAGGGGCAGGTTTCTGAGAGAGTCCAGTCAGAAAATTTCTCACCGTAAAAAAGAGGCAGCTTTTCACTTCCACGCCCCACAATCCAAGAATTTCATAGTGTCCTCCTATAGACAATAGGCTTCCTCCCGAAAACAATAGGGATATCCCGGAGTCACCGAGTAATAGCAGGAGGCTGCTTAGTTTAAATGCTCCACCTGGGACTGAAGGCTGACTCAATACTGCAGTGTCAGCAATTTGAAACGATAATATAAGTCACATCTCAGTGACTGCAAATACCTTCTCTCTCAAAGAATTTGATGACATGTCATAAAAATGTGGAATCTAAACTTAATCTTCTAACCGCCAAATTAAAGCTGTTTACCATTTTTCCTTTGCAAAAGTTGCTTGGATAACTGATGTGACAATGGTACAGCCCTTCATTGTTAACTAATGTTATGGTGCACTCATTAGCAACAATGGATCACAAAGCAACAGAACACGCTCACATCCGTTCTTCACATTTCCTTAATTGTTTACAACAGTCTTTGCTGCAACAACAGCTAAATGTCAATGCACTTATGAAACTGTCAAATCAGCGATGAACTTAGTTTTCTACTGTTCTTCACTGTTCTCCCTCCTGATTGGTCATGTTCTGTTCCCTGAGTTAATAATCTGGAAAGATCGAGTACACAGAGAGGCTATAAAATCATTATAACATATGAAACCATTTTTAACAACAGGAAAGATACTTTACCATTCTTGTTTAACTGGGATTAAACAGGAAGACTTGGCTGCTTCTCAATAACCTTGGGGTTTGTAACTTGAATAATTTTCAAATATTTATTCCAAATGTGAGATTCATAGAAATTAAAATCTTACAAGATTTAACAGGTCTGAAAACAAATTAAAATAGTAATAGTAATTAGTTTTGACGCATCTAAAAATCACAGGTCTTGAATGGATTGCTGACAAATGACATGGTCTACATGACCTTGCAAAATACTTTGGTAAATAGCCTATTAGTATGTTTCCATGCTGCAAATTTAAATAAAATATTATAACTATAGTGACAGTTCCCACTTTAAATAAATGGCCTTTGAGTGTTGATTCCCTCCAGCAAGCCCAGAAGGGAAGTCAAGGTTCCTGTCTAACTAAAGTACACAACAAATGCTCTTTCTGTCAGAGATGCTTGCTTTCATCAGCTCCATAACAGAAGTTCAAACATATCATGGGGAATGAATCTGGCAGGTCTGACAGAGAGCTTTGGCATGTCATGTGATCCAATAAAAGCTAAATTAATATCACTACATGTCTTCACAAGCAAGCTAGGGTTCATATTAACCCTTAAACAATCCAGCACTGCACATTTTCTGTCTCAAATAGTCTGTGTTTCATTTTCATTAGCTGAATGAATGTTAATAGGAAAATAATAATTTAACTTACAATTTCAACCTACCAACAGATCAAAAAGGTGCTTAGTAAATCAAGTTTAAAATAATCTTCTTGCGTAGTTTCGTGGTATTTTGAAGATACGCTTGTCGGCAAGCAGTGAGAAGTATTTTCAATATAACTCTCCCCACTCAGCAAATAACATCCATTATGCAGAAAATAACAGATAACCTTAGAATGATTACAGGGCAGTAACCTTAACAAGGGATTTAAATGGGACCATTAATCTCACTAGTATCTATTTTTTAAAAGAATAATACATACTAATAGAGTTCTATCATGGGTTGCATTCAGCATTCACTAAGCAGATGTCAAGTGTGAATGCTGACTGTACATTTGATGGACTTGAACTTAGTTCACCACCACCCCCCACCTGCAATTTCAGGCACAAACACAGCAATATAGCAACAACCGCCAGCGCAAAACGGGTGTGCAAGAGGACCAATAAATCAGCCCCCTGCACCACAAACAGAAGGAAAGTCAACCAGCAGAGACGTCAGAACTGGGTCTACAGTAAGCCTGTGAAGAGAGAAGGAGTGGGAGGAGGGCGGCGCAACAGGCCCCTAGTGGGAGGAACACTTTTTTTTAATGGAAGCTTCTAGTGAATCCTTTAAGGACAACTGATTTCACTGAAATAGCCTGAGAAGTCTGTCTGAGTGATTGGGCTGCAATGGACGTGTAAGCTGCAAAGAGTCAGGCAACATCAAGCCTTTCATTTGCCTGGGCCACAGGTCTAATGCTAACTTAAGTGCAGAAGCAAATTACCATAGATTCTGCAAATCTGAAATAAAAGCAGAAAATGGGAGAAACAGTCAGACAGAACCTGTGGAGAAAGAAATAGTTTTAAATTGATGAACTCCCATCAAAACTGGGAAACATGGATGTGTGCATACTGCATGTCATAGTGAGCTCTTCAGTATTTATTTTATACCAACTGGCTAATGTCTTTGTTATATGGTGATTAGCACTTTTTAAAATTATTTGTTCACAGGATGTGGGCATCACTGGCTCAGCCAGCATTTATTGCCCATCCCTAATTGCTCTTGAGTGGGTGGTGGTGAGCTGCCTTCTTGAATCACTGCAATCGATGTGTTGTAAGTACACGCATAGTGCTGTTAGGGAGACAATGAGACAGAGTAATAACACCCATTGAAGCATAATTGGTAAATAATTATTAATCAAACAAATTATCAATGATTCTTGGAATTGTTACACAGCGAGTCAAGACAGGAGATAAAAGGTATTATAAATTTCAGTTTCTGACTAGTGTATTGTGACAAATGACTAAAGGCCTGGTTCTCAAATAATAGGCTGCAACTCAAAGCTTTTAACATATTTTGACACAATATAGTTCTGTAGTTCTCATTTTTGCATATTAATCCCAGATCCTAGATTTGATCTTCACAAGTGAAGTGTATAAAAGGGAGGTATTCCACAAAAAGAGGATTAATAAATCGCGTTATAACAACTGTCAGTTTACTCTGGTTTGTTTATATTGTGTTAGGGTGGCGCAAAACTAGTGCAACAAATGGAAAATGCATTAACTGAATGAAAATTCTAAATCAGATAATTTGGAAAGAATGCACATGCATTCTTGTAGCAAATCAAGGAGATTTCTTTCTTTATCCAATGGTGTTACAGTAATTATTACTCAGGGGTGGGGAAAGACAGCAGCTATTAGCCTCATTTTGGATTTGCTTTTGCTGTCAATTATCCTGCAACACCGGAGTTAAATGGTAGCATTTCCCCAGTAACAATCATTTAAGTTTAAAAATGGTGCATTTTCTTCGCTCGCAGTAAATGTGCGGCTGTCTCGTAATTTGCATAATATTCCCAACTGGCCACCAAAACAAAAAAAATGCACAAATGTTTGTTTCAAATGGACTCAGACAAGTCTACTCAGCATTCCGTATAATTCAGATCTTGTTGTCAACCACTAGTTAGCATCGAATGGTTTTCTTCTGCTTCCAAAGAATAGATATTGACTCAGTTTTATTAAGACTGAATTTGATTATGTGGCAGAAAGCTATTTTTGGCAACAGCAATGGAGTTGAGTTTTGACGGTCGCAAATTGTGGAGTTAATTAAATGTGAATGATTAATTGAAGATTGAATAATAAATAAATCTGATTCGATTCATAAGTACAAATAAAAATCATCTAATATGTGAAAGGTTGTTTATGTGATGAGGGTGAGAGAGCAGGGAGTTGGTGATTGGGCATTGCAAAAATGCAATGCACCAATGCACCAAACTATATTGTAAGAACACAAGTACTTCTAAGTCTACGCTCCTGGAGCTAAGAGTTGCATTTGGGAAGCAATTGTTTCTCTCACTACGCCCCCTCCATCACACCCCTCTACCATACCCTCCCCCTCCCCCCGCAACCCCCCCAACACTCTTGCTGTCTTTCGCTCTCTCTCTCCTCCACATCCAAGTGGATAGAGATAGAGATAGACACAAAGACAGAAATTCGACAATCGCAACCATAGCAAACTGAATTCAAATCCCCCCACATCCTCCCACATTTATCTTTCAGCCTGTATTACAAGCTTTATTCCACAATTATACCCACTTCAAGGTAAAGGACTTTAATTCCTGGCCATCCGATGTGAGCTCTATACACACTCCATCCCCTGAGTCTCTGACGTGTTTGTAACCTCTGTCTCTCTATTGATAAGTTACTGTAGAGGAACAATCCATTGTGCAAGTTGATGTCTTTACTTTTTTTGTTCATTTTAAAACTATTTCTTTCTCCTGTTGATCATGTTCCTCTAATCCTTTTGAAGCAAGGATAGATACATTTTTGAACAGTAAAGGAATTAAGGGTTATGGTGAGTGAGCGGGTAAGTGGAGCTGAGTCCACAGATCTTATTGAATGGCGGAGCAGGCTCGAGGGGCAAGATGGCCTATTCCTGCTCCTAGTTCTAATGTTTTTATGTTCTTAATCCACAAAACTTGACCTCGACACAGGGCCCTAATATACTTGCAGCCAGTCCCACATCACAGGGAGTGGAGAGGGAATGGAGAAATGTTACTATTCCCACTGAGGGTTGACCATATTCATGTTTCAAGATGACACAGGAGCATGGCGACTCTTTACAAGCAATGTATGGTATGATTTGTATGGGTACCACGCAAAACAATACTTTTCAGTGCATCTCGGTACATGTGATAATAATAGTTCAAACAAAATCAAATCAAACTATTTAAAGGTTGGGTCATACTAATGTTCTACTCTTAGAAGTCACCTATATCTTTGTAAGTAAAATAGAAAGCATCATTTATTAAACATGTTAGTGGCATCTAGTGGCAGAGGATCAATACTGAACCAACCGTAATTTTATTTGCAACTGGCAGGGTCTATAGCTTTAAACTCTCCATGTGCTATTTAATTGTAATGTCATCTGACCATCGGACACTTGAACTAGGCTCAATCTAATGTTCTACTGAACATATAAACATAGGAACACAGGAATTAGAAGCAGAACTAAGCAAAATCAACCCTTTGAGCCTACTCCGCCATTCAATCAAATCATGGCTGATCACTCCCTGGTCTCAAATCCATCTCCCTACCAATTCCCCATATCTTTTTAACCCATTTTTAAAATTAGAAATATATCTATCTCCTCCTTGAACTATTTAATGATTTCAGACCCCACTACATTATGGGGTAGCGAGTTCCACAAATTCACCACCCTCTGCAAGAAGTAGCTCCTCCTCATTTAAGTCTTAAATCTATCACCTCTCAACCTAACCTGTGACCTCTTGTTCTAGATTACCCCTTAAGAAGAAACAATTGGTCTACGTTTACTCTATCAATCCCTTTCAGAATTTTATATAGCTCAGTCAGAAGCTGAAGTTAAATTGAACTATCTCCTGGTACTGCTGAGATATTGTGACATCATAGAAGTGGGAATATCTTTTTTTAAGAGTGTCCATGGTGTTCTAAATTGGGTAACTCAATTGTCCGATATAAGCAGTATGTTAATTATCATTAATAATTTGACACCAAGTTGTCAGAGTGTGTCACTGAAATTGCTGATATAGGAGGTGCATGAGTCAAATAAATTGGCCCCACAAGAGGATAATAATGAATGTTTTCTTCATGACAACACTCAGCCAATTAGCATGCACTTCTTTGTTTATTTCTGTGTCTCCTTCTGATTTATCAATAAGCGCACTTTTTTAACTCTTATCCTTCTGAATAGGAATTGCAAAAAGAAAAACCACACTATTGCCCCGAATTTTGCCAATTGAACATTTTGTTGCACCTAGTAACTAGCACTAATCTTGCTCACCAGTAAAGCTCATTGAAATCGACTTTGCCACCGCAAGGAATTGCATCTAAGTAAACAGAAAAATAGTATTTCAATGACACATGAACTTATAGAGCATCATAATTTCATGTATGCCATTAGTTGAGCAACAGTATCCTGCCTTTTCCAGAACATTCAATACATTTTAATCATCAGATGTGCTATAATGTTCTCCGCAATTTTGATAATAGATAAACTGGATTAATAAAATGTAAATACTGATGTTGAATTGAGGCTGTCTTAGCTTAGTAAGACATGGTCAACATTCAGGCCTGGGCTAATAAGTGAAAAGTAACATTTGTGGTACACAAGTGCCAAGCATGTCCAAAAACAACAAAACTAGCCCATCTCCCTTTGGCAATCATTGGCACCACATCCAATATTTCTGCAGCTGTGTCTTCTGGAGCCCCACGGTGTAGCCCATCATGTCCCAGGGATTTGTCGGATTTTCATTCCTTAATTTTCTCCAGTACTTTATCTCTGCTGATACTAATGTCCTTAATTTCCTCACTCTTTTTAGCTTCTAGATTATCATCTATTTCTGGATTCAAATGTGTGTCTTCTACAATGATGACAAATGCAAAATATTTGTTCAGTCCCTCCATTTCCTCATTCCAATGATAAAGTCTCTTGTCTCTTTTTATCAGGGACCAACATTTATTTTAACTGCTCTTGTCATTTTTGCATACTTTAAAAGCTCTTATAATCTGTTTTTACATTCCTGGCTAGTTTACTTTCATATTCTACTTTTCCTTTTTCAGCACCATTTTGGTGGCCCTTTGCTGGTTTCTAAAACACTCTCAATGCTCAGGCTTGCTACTGTTATTTACAACAACGTAAGCTTATTTTAATAGAATACTAGCATTAATTTCCTCAGTGCCTCACGGATAGGTCCCTCTTGGTGTGTTTTTGTTCTTCAGTGGAGTGTATTTTTGTTGAACATTTTGATTTGTTTTTATAAATGTTTCCCACTTTTCATTTTACCTCCATATCTTTTAATTTGTTTGCCCAATTAACCTGAACCAGATCGCCCCTCATTTCTATGTAAGTGGCTTTATTTAAATTTAAGATTTTTTTGTTTGCATGTCACTTTCAGATTTAACATGAAGTTCAATGATATTATGGTCATTATTTCCTAACTGAACTTATACCAAAATAACATAAGAACATAAGAAATAGGAGCAGGAGTAGGCCATCCAGCCCTTCGAGCCTGCCCCGCTATTCAATAAGATCATGCTGCTGATCTGTCGTGTCTCAGTTCCACATTCCCGCCTTCTCCCCATAACCCTTAATCCCCTCGCTTATCAAAAACCCATCAACCCGCATCTTAAAAATATTTAGCGAGGCAGCCTCCACCACCTCAACGGGCAGAGAATTCCAGAGATTCACCACCCTTTGAGTGAAGAAGTTCCTCCTCAACTCCGTTCTAAACCACCCCCCCTTTATCTTGAGGCTGTGCCCCCTAGTCCCACTGTCCTTTCTAAACGGGAAGAGCCTCTCCACCTCTATCCTATCCATCCCATTCATCATCTTATATGTCTCAACGAGATCTCCCCTCATTCTTCTAAACTCTAACGAGTACAAACCTAGTTTATTCAGCCTCTCCTCATAGCTCAACCCCCTCAACTCCGGTATCAGCCTAGTAAACTTCCTCTGCACTCCCTCCAAGGCCAAAATATCCTTGCGTAAGTACGGCGCCCAAAACTGCACACAGTACTCCAGCTGCGGCGTCCATTACTAATTAACCCCGTTTCATTACACAATACTAGACCTAAGAAAGCTTTCTCCCTAGTCAGTTCCACAATGCATTGTTTGAAGAAACTGTCACAATAAACATTTGTAAACTTATCTTCTAGGCCATTCTTGCCAATTTGATTGCTCCTTCCTACATGAAGATTAAAGTCCTACAACTATTACATTTCCTTTATTGCAGGCTTCTCTAGTTTCTCGCTTAATGCTCTGTCCAATGATATAATTATGGTTAGTGGGTCTACTCCCATCAGTGTTTTCTGACTTGTTCTCTTCCTAATTTCCACCCATACTCACCCTATTTAATGATCTTCAAAGGCTTGATCTCTATATATTCCTTTACGATCAGAAATACTCAAACTCTTTTGCTATTCTGTATGCCTTTCCAAAATATTACTCTAAAACATTATTTCTCAACCTTGATCATCTTGCGACCAAGACCCAAATTGTTTTGGATGGCAGGGTCATGCTTCACCCTACCAACTCCAAGCATCACGCAGGCATTTCACAGTTGAATGAACATCAATGGACTGCAGGCAGGTCTTCCGTCCCTCACTTGGAAAACCCCATCTTTGACAGCTGTCAGTCAATCTGATTTATTGGCAACTCTCAGGCCCTGGGGGAGGTTAGGTTCCTTCCTCTCCCTCCCACTCTCCACCCCTGGGGATTGTTAAAGGTCAACATGAGTGTGCATAAAAATTGCAAAAACTAATTAACTGTCATGCTCATTCAAAATGTCCTGTCATACTGTCAAGGTATCTAAAACTTCTGGCATTTAAATTTTGAAAAAGTACATGGAATGTTAAAAAGAAGTTTCCTATTTAACAACCTTCCATTATCACATTAGGGTGCCTTCCATATTAGGTTGATTGACAGCTCCAAGTGGTTCTGCACTCTGTGAGGGAGGACTATGAATTCTAATGCATGATTTTATAAGGGATTAAGCACTTGAGTTAATGAAGATGTTGTTTAAGGAATGGGAGAGATAGTGGCACAGTGGTAATGTCACTGGACTAGTGATTCAGAAGCCCCGGCTAATAGTCTGGGATCGTGTATTTATATCCCACCACAGCAGCTGATGGAATTTAAATTAAATGATTAAATATGGTTAATCTCAGTAATGGTGGCCATAAAACTATCACTGAACATTGCAAAGATTTGTCTGATTTGCAAAGACATTGAGGGAAGGAAATCTAGCCTATATGTGACTCCAAACCCAGAGAAATGTGGTTGATGTTTCATTATCCTTTGAACTGTTCAGCTCAAGGGCAATTAAGGATGGGCAACAAATCTGGGTTTTGCCAGTGACACCCACATTCCATGGAAGAAAAGAGAAAAATATGTAATGAATTACAGGGTATTTAAAAAAATAAAGTCTGCAATAGACAGAGCTTCATTTAATTTAATATCAACATGGATCCTGAAGTCTGCCCATGGTGCATATCGGGTGAGTTGGCATGTCCGATGTCAGGGAAAAGACTGATATTATGGGCAACATGGGTTAGCATGAGTTGATATCAGGGCTATGAAGGGCCATGGTGTGTGTAGAGGAGCATAAATTGGCATGGAGCATATGGGAGCCATGGGGATGAATAGAGTGGCAGATGTTAACGTGGGAGTGTGTAGAGGCAATGAGGCGACATGGGTTGGCATGAATGGCATATACAGAGTGTGTGATGGGTGGTGAAGATGTGAGATGTGAGGGCTGGAGGACATTTTTTTTGTTTTATTCCTTTTTGAAAAGACGTTGGACACAGTACTGAAGCGTAGAGACATGTCTTCTGCCCAGCCCATCACCACAACAAGCAGTCTCCGCACTCATTCCTGAGCAGTGGGCTTGACTTCCTGAGAACATGGAATGAAAATCTAACATACAGAGTACCTTCTCCCAAGCCAGGTTTGCAGACTGCTGAGAAATGTTCTGCCTTGATGCTTCTGACCTTGAAGAGAAAATCCAGATCTTGCAGTGTGTCCCACATCAATGGCACTCAGGGTTAAAGAGTAGGGATGTGCTGCAAGTACAATGCTCATACTTGTATCTAGCGTTTCAGTGATTGAAAACTGATATCTGAGAACCAAACCCCATTCATTTTCAACCATATAGCTTTAAATAGGGTTGATGACATTGAAGCCAGATACCCTTTAAAAAGTGACAAGACTTTAAAACTCAAATTGCATTTAAAAATGTTTTGTATTCATTTGCATGATGAGTAATATATACAACCAGCTAAGGAATCAAAAATATCTGTAGGTTGATAATTAGTAAGATATGAGTCATATTGTGTTGGTACAAAAGAAGGAATAAAGCATGAGCAATGAAAACATAAGGTGCATACATCTTTCAAGGTTGGTATTGTAAAGCTTGTATTTCATCAGAACTTTTGAATGATATGCTTATGCTTCAACTGTATTAAAGTTGCCAGTTATAATACAACATAAAAGCAATGGATCTGAAGATAGTTTTCCTTCATAAGTACATGTTCAATGACATTGTTCATGATATGTTGGAGCACCTGTTGAAACATGAAGAAGAACATCACATAAGGGAGATTTGCATGCCCACAAGGCACCTCAGCCTGATTTGTCAATCATTATAAATGGATAGAATGTTGAGTGGGTTGCGTTATGGGCAGGCCATGCTCCATGCTTGACTTTCCTAGACTGCTGCACCAGGCTATCCAATACACTCAAGTACATTAAAATCTGCCCATTTACTTGAAGAGACTTTTAGTGGGTGATAATTGACATGACAATTGTATGCCATAGAAAATTGCTTTTATGAACAATATTGGCTTTATTTGTGACTGAACTAAACATAATTCCCAGTACAAAGAATCCAGAATCTGATTGCCCCCTCATTACATGGTTCTGAGATCTAATTAGTTGAAGTGTTATAGTTTTAAGTCTATGATTTGATTAGCCGAAGGGAATGTACAATAACTCTGGTAAAAACATCATTTGCTTTTATAAAGTATTTCTATTTTTATAATTCCCTTCTTAACTGTAGTTGCTACATTTCCATAATAAGTAATTGTATGTGTACAACTTTAAAATATTTCTATGAAGGGTAATAAGGCATTGTATAAATGCAAGTAATGCTTTTCTTTCAGCATACAAACAGCAGCGTCTTCATTAAATGTTTTACAAACACTGGATTCTCACTTACATTTCAACATGATTTTGAGTTCTTTTAATTAGTTTGAAGAATTCCAGAAAGGAGTTTCAAAACATTCAATGCATTCGATGTAAAGTAATGCAAAACACTTCCCATTTGAAAGTATATGCATCATTTTAATAAAATTAGGAGGAGACGGTGACGTAGTGGTAACATCATTCGGCTAGTAATCCAGAGGCCCAGGCAAATGCTCTGGGGACATGGGCTCAAATCCCACAATGGCAGCTAGTGGAATTTAAATTAAGTTAATTAATGCATTTGTAATATATAGCTAGTCTCAGTAACAGTGACCAGGAAACTATCACTGATTGTCATAAAAGCCCATCAAGTTGACTAGGGAAGGATATCTGTCATCCTTACCTGGTCCGGCCTACATGTGACTCCAGATCCAGATAATGTGGTTGGGTCTCATATCTATCCTCTGAAATGGCCTGGTAAGCCACCCATATCAAGGGCAACAGGAATGAGCAATGAAGGCTACTGCTTCCAACCATGCCTACATCCCAGAAAAAGATTAGGAAAACACATTTTCATATCTACATTTTTCAAAATTAATTCTGATAACAGGCTTTCCTTTTTTGCATCTTCCAACAAATGCAAAGACCAAAATGGAATTATAACATTTCTGATTGTCTTGACAAAACTGTCATGATAAAATCTTGTGCAAGAGGTTGATGAAAATGTTAGAATACTTTAACTAAAGACTGAAGATATTGTTGAACCCAAAAGAAAATTACTCAGGGGACAATATTTTAGTCCTTTACACACAGCTAACTTTCAGTAAACACCTGATTTTTTTTTACACATTTATTCCATCATACAATTCACACCTAGGTGTACTAACTAGAAAGAAAGTTAACATATTTTTATACATTTGGTTTCTGCCTGCCGATATAACATAAAACATACTGTTCAAGCTATTTAGAAGGCAAGGACTTCACCAACAAGTGGAGAATATTACAGAATGTTGAAGACATAATTAACAATAAAGAAGGGTAAAGAAGACCTTTTTATTGGTGAATAAATGAGATTTGCCCTAGAAATTGGACCACGCAACAACTGCATTTTGGTTGAAACTTGCCATCTATATTAGATAAGGCAATCAGGAAGTATAATTTGCCCCTGCCTAAAGCAGCTCTCACACATGCAAATAAGGGGTATATTTCCTTTCTGAGATCCCTTTCCATATGATTAATTTGCCCTGAAGTCGTCAATGCCAACATCCCCTGCACTGAGTGAATATAGCCCTATGTATGGCAACACATCTTTCAAGGTTGGTATTGTAAGTAAATAATGTAGCTGATTATGGAGCAAAAGGCAGCATGAGTACTTCTTCTGACCCACAATAAAGGAACAGAACACCAATTCTCCCGAAATCCCAATCACAACCACTCTTAATTACTCCCTCACCACTATTCCCCAGGTGAATTTTGAGAAGGGAAAAGTCCGTAGAAAGCCATTGTAGTATCAAGGGTTTCTGAGACATTGCTAACCTCACAGACATGAATCAGTTCTCAGCCACCTGTCATGTGTGCATCTGTGTAAAAATGATAGCAGAAGGAAATGTCTTGGTCTTCATTAGCAGAAGCTGATTTTCAAATTCTATCCTGTTTTCTTTTATTCACAAACTAAGACCTCTGTGAATGTGGTGAACTGTGTTGTGTTCTGCTGTGGGGATATCAATCAAGTAACATTGCTTTCTCAATTGGAGAATGCCATTGATTTTCAACCCTACATCCAATCGTGATTGGTAGATGCTTCACAGAATTGTTACAGCACAGAAGGATGCCATTCGACCCATCATGTCAGCATTGTTGCCAGCACTGCCAACATTTACAAATTAATTACTAATGTATTCATTTCACGTTATTGTGTTAATGTGCACAATTCACACGGAGAGAAATGGGAAAATGAGAAAATTTGCCCTTCCTGAGTGCCCTGGCAAATCTCAAGTACTTGAAAACAGTAGTGCAAAATCAATAAATCATTTTTTTTAAATACTTGCAGTTTGCAATGCTGCACCCTGTGCTCTATGCCACCAGTTTAAGAAACACACACAAAATGTAAGTTAATGAATACAAATAAAATCCTCATTTTTAATAAGCAGAAGCCCATGGGTGTTTTTGGGGCAATGTATGGCTCCAGAACACAAGCTAGTCACAGCACCACCATGTGATCTGGAGAACCCTGCACAATAGAGAGGCAATAGTCTCCTCTGGTGGTGAAAACAATTCAATTTACTTTCAGGGTTTCTTCACAAAATGGCAGTATGAATTTCAGAATATTGGCCACTTTAAATAAATGAATAAAATGTACAGCCTTTCTGTACAATTGAATGAATTTTCCCTTTATCTAATCAGATGGAACGATTATACTGCTGAATTTCATCTCAAAAAATGAACACAAACTGTAATCATTTCAATTAACTCACCATGGAAATGATGTACATAAATAGATATTGTGATAAATGCCAATGAAATGATCCCATTCTGCCACAAAAAAGGAGGAATAGTAGGCTGGAGAGCATGGTTTTCCATCCTTAAAAAATTGTAACTTTTACTTCATAGATTCTGATTACAAATCATGCAAGAATCAGGTTAAAAGTGCAAGGATGTATTAGTTCCAATCAGATGGCTGGCCATCACTTACAAAGCTTTAAAAAGTTGATTAATAATTCATTTCAGATAAGGAAAAGATCTATATTTATACCATCTTCTCAGCCACCATAAACTACCTGACAATTGTTCTGTAATGATGCCCAGTAAATTCTTTAAAATGGTAATTTGTCATCCTGTCACTTCATTTGTGACCTAAAATTCCTCACTTGAGGCATCATCAAATAAATTAATCACTTTCCAGGATCCATTTCTCTGCTCTGAACGTTATTATACCCAAGCTCTCTTGTGTTTCTCTTCATTTACATATATTTAATGGCTCTGCAGTGGTTCACTATGGCACATAACGCACACATCTCATTACAGGTGAAATATTCTAACTGCCACTATCACTGCAAAGGAAAATAACTCTCCCAATTTAATTTTCCTGATGTAACAAAACCATGATTCTTGACAATGAAATGTTGACGCCATAAATCAGTCGCAATCAATAAGATCATCACTAGGACAAATCCTTCTCAGAGATAATTTCTTAGTTCTGGGATCATGGCAGCACAATATTAAACCATTAATATGCTGACAAACGTAAGTAGTAAATGTTAACTCTATCTTATATTGCATATATGAATCGGACTCTTATTTCTGAAGCCATTGGCTCCGATTAAATGTCCAAGTAAAATTGATATCAAAAACAAGTCAAGTAGTTAAATTTAAAACCACTTGCGTACCATGTGCAGATCAACAGAAAAAGTGAAATGTCTTATATAAAAAATTGACCTCAGTGACATAAATATTTTCAAAACATAAATTGAAACATATTGAGTAATGCTGAAACTAAGCTGTAAACAAATTTGCATGCAGCCCAGTGCTCAACTACCTGCAGGTTTTTGCTGGTGCACGCACATTTCATGCGATTCTCATACACAGTGCACATATAATGGGGCTGTCCTTGACAAGTCAAGCTTTTCTATGTGTTTCTTTCCACGCAACATTTCCTGAGAATCCAGGATGAATTTGACAGATTTGCAAGGACAACTCCGATTACCTGATAATGAAACATCAGTAAAAACAAATTTAAATGCTTCTGCAAAGCTTCACCGTCACATGGAGCTGAATTAAGAATCTGAATTTCATCAATTGGCTTGTCTCCAAAGTACAGCGTCAGCTGATCAGAAGTCTGAGGTCATCAGCTTTGACCATCTGAAAATCATAAGTGACTTGTAACACAGCAATTTGTGAAATTATTGATAATTCAACTGAAGTGGACATGCTAGCTGATACAGATGTTCAAAGGAAAAAGTACATATCTGATAATACTGCGTCTGCATTCTTTTACCAGAGCTTGTTTATATTTAATCTTGATCTATGCTGAGGCCATTATAAAGCTTTTTTTCTTCATTCACAGGATGTGAGCATCACTAGCAAAGTTGGCATTTATAATCCAGCCCTCATTTCCCTGAACTAGTGGTAGCAATTTGATGCAACTTAACATCTTCCAAGGCCACCTCAGAGGGCAATTAAGGGTCTATCATATTGGCATTGAATTGGATTCCCACATAGGGCAGACTGGATCAGGTCAGCAGATTTCATTCTCTAAAAGAGGTTTGTGAACTAGTCATACTTTTACAACCATCTGACAGCTCACTGCTTACTTTACATTTCCAGACATATAAAACTCAGTTCAAAAGCTCTAACTGTTGTATTGGTAATATAACTCATGTTCTTTGGGTAATCAGACCAAGGGTGGAATTTTATCGGCATGTCCGCCCGAGATTCGTACAATCCTGCCCAAGGCCAGCAGAGAATGCTGTTCTCCAAGCCTTGCCCAATCCTGGAATCGGGACAGGCATGCAGGTAAAATTCCAGCCCAAATTTCAGGATTATTAGCTTATTAACATCACAATTGTACCATCATACCTGCTAGAAGGCTGGAGTGGAATGTTTCAAGTTTTTGATTCCCTCAAGTTTGATTTAGCAAGCCAAACCAATTAGTGATATTTGAGATTTGGGTTTACACATTCATAAAGGAATCATTCACTAGGACAAAACTTCACATACCCTCAGAGGAAGAATCCCTGAAGCAATAAACATGTTTTTTGCTAAAAACAAAAATCTCCTAGTTGAGATCGTTATCACGTCATTTTGTTATTGTGACAAATCAATCTGTTGGATTTGGGATTTGGCGCTAAAAATCTTTTCACCTCTTTCTGTGAATGCATTCCTTCCTTTTGTCACCAAGGAACTAGATTTTGCAGAGTGAAAATTGAATGTGACTATTTTTAAGTGCGTCGTAGGTTTTCAACTTTCCTGCTTTGGAATGGGACCTGACTGGGAAGAGTCTCTCTCATGCTGCTGATGGAGGCTTAGGAGAAACAGTCTTTGTATGCACAGTTTGCACATGTGAATATCATGGCTTGCAGCTGATTTGCATTGTTTGAGCCTGGCTGGTTTCCCTTATATTCTGAAACCACCACTTCATTACCTTTTAGGAATGTAACAGCGTCAAGGCCATTGAAAACTCCCTAGGGTCCTGGGATATCAATCGTGATTGTAAGGGTTGTGGAGAGTGGGGGAGCAGATCATAAACACAAACTGTGAAAGGAGGAAGAAAGAAATGGATTTCATTCCATGAATCGGGTAACTTTGGTATTGTTTCCTAAGGGCTAAGCTCTACCTCCCCTGGTCGGGTGCAAGGTTCAATAAATTGAATTAAGTTGGGTTTGAATGGAAGGATGCCAAACGGCTAACCAACCAAGTATTTTCAATTTTGATTTTGTCGTTTTTATAACTTGCTGTGTGACATTAAAAGTCAGAAAATTGTAAAACAAACCTTAGGTATAAGTTAATTATGGCAATGCTTTTGTTGATTCAATAGGATTTCCCACAACATCAGGGTTATTTAGAATCACGAGCTTTCAGAGTGCTGCGCCTCCTCAGCAGGTGAGCATTGAAGAAGCATTGTTCCCCTGATGAAGGAGCAGCACTCCGAAAGCTTGTGGTTCCAAATAAGCCTTTTGTGAGACTTTTTACTGTGCCCATCCCAGTCCAACATCAGAATCTCAACATCAATAGGATTTACTTATCGTTTCTCATTGTAATTAATACTTTTTATACACTCGTGAGGTGTGTGCATCACTGCAAGGCCAACAATTATTTTCCATCCCTATTTGCCCATGAGAAGGTGATGATGAGCTGTCTTCTTCAGCCACTGCAGTCCATGTAGTGTAGGTACTCCCACAATACTTGTTCTTGTAGCAGTTTGTTGCAGCTGAGTGGCTTGCTCAATAATGACAGGTGTCTGGAGTCACATGCAGGACAGACCAGGTAAAGTAATGCAGTTTTCCTCCCCTGAAAGTCATTAGTGAACCTGGTTTTTGTTTTGACAAACCAAAAGTTTCATGATCATGAGACTAACAGTGTATTATGAATTAATTAAATAATCAAAATTCCCCTGGCCTGCCTTCATGGTAGGATTTGAACACATATATCTAGGACATTATCCAAGCCTCTGGATTGCTAGTCCATAAACATTATCACTATGGTGCCAACCCCTTTACTGTGCAAACATCACAAACAGTTCTTATTTAAACATGAGTTACTCCCAAATCTTCCTATTCTTTTGTATTCTTTATTTGATTTCTATGTTATATAATTCATCTCAGTATCAGATAAAAGTTCACTATGTTATTCAGGGGTTGGTATTTTTCTATCATGCAACTAAAGCAAATGCAGTGATAATTGCAAACAGTTGGAAAATCCCATGTAGTTGAGTATTATATTCTGAAATGTTGCTTGAACAAATCTTCAGAAGTATGTCAATCCAGAGTTGACAATCCTAGGACACACTGGTGTAAAGATGTATGATGAGTTCCAAGGCTCCCCCAGTATTAAGCCCTGACTTCATTTCAATGGAGTTGACAAGGTATGAATAGTCAGCCGGTGAAGAGGAAACCAACATCAGGCTGCTGCTCACATTGCACCAACCCTCAGATATGTGAAATACTGATCCTCCCACATCCCAAAAAACGTGCTCTTAGGCTGATTGGTGTAACAAATTGTCCCTAAATTAGTCTTCCCTCAATCTTCCCCAATAGGTGTAGACAAAGGTCATGGGTAGAGGAGGGCACTCATAATGCTAAAATGGCAGCACGGGCTCGTTGGGCCGAAGGGCCTGTTTCCCGTGCTGTGTTGTTCTTTCTTCTTTCTTCTAAGTTACAGTTGAGATGACATGTTAGAGACCATGAGATCCCAGGGAAAAGATGAGAGCTCTGGGGTTTTTGAAACCTTTGCAGGACAGAGAAGAGACAGTATGTGGCCCATAGAGTTCAAAGTACCTAACTGAGAAACTAGTTTATTCTAGTTTGACTATAACTACATGCATACAAAAGGCCACAAGAGGGCACTTTTATAGTCCTGTGTCCTTAATGTTAAAAGTTACACAAAAGTTCAAATTCTACGCAACTCATATACATTTCTTAGTTTTTTATTTACAAATCCAACTTAGCCTCTGGTTTCCCATTCCTAAGTGGGTAAGTCATTTGTTGACTCAAACATTCAAAACTTAAGGAAAGAACTTTACTTATCTGGACCTGCGTTTGTGAAGAGGTTTCTTGAACAAAGCCTGGTTTTAACCTTGACCACAATTGAATTCTCTACTCTATCAGACATATCCATCTGACTCTGACTCAGTTCCAAGCTGGTTTCAGACACAACTATTGGTTGTGGAGTAACTATTGGTACTCTACTCATAACCCAACTGCCCAATTCATCAGTTTCATTTGATTCTTCCCAACTCCCTTCTTCATGAACCTCTGATGATAAAACATGATCTATAGGCACATACTGAATATTTTGTCAGACACAACTTCCTCTGGGAATCCAAAAGCAGCAAACAAAGTATGTAAAATATCTAGAGTTTTGCTCATTGTTGTTCGATTCATCAGGAACCCCTCAACCCACTTCAAATAGCTATCTATCACAATGGATAGCCGATGCCCTTCAAATTCTACAAAATCTATGTGAAGCCGCGGCCATTCTCTAGGTGGCTAATACAGTGGTGATCTAGCTATACTTGTACCCATTCTGCGTCGGGAGGAACTACATGCTAGCTAACTCTTTTTGGGCACATTGCAATGTGCAAGCATTTTACCTTCTACCAATTTACTTTTACAGAACAGGAATGCTTTGTCACGCAGCCTTATTCAGTTTCACGTAGTGTCCTTCCTCAAGAGTTCAATCAATGGATGCAATGACATTGTCAAATTTCGTATGAGTTCACCACAGTATTCACTAAGCTCAAAAAAGATCTGAGTTTAGAGATATTCTAAGTACATGGCACATTTCTTATTGCTTGAACCTTACTCTTGGTGAGAAGATGCAGCACAGTAACACAAGGTTAGCACTGCTACTTCACAGCGCAAGGGACACAGGTTCGATTTCTGGCTTGGGTCACTGTCTGTGTAGAGTTTGTATGTTCTCCCTGTGTCTGTGTGGGTTTCCTCCAGGTTCTCCAGTTTCATTCCAGTCTGAAAGACATGCTGGTTCGGTGCATTAACCCGAATAGGTGCTGGACCAGGGCGACTAGGGGAATTTCACAGTAACTTCATCACAGTGTAAATGTAGGCCTTACTTGTGACTAATAAAAACAAACTTTACTTGATTTATGATTACCTTATAATCCCCAAATATTCTTCTGCTATCATCTGACTTTGGTACTACAACTATGAGAGTAGTCCAATTATTCTGCTCTAATTCAGAGATATTGGGCAGAATTTTCCCAAAAAATGGCAAAGTGTCCAAATCTGACTGAAAACCAACATGTTGCTCCCCAGAGAAACAGGCAGGTTTTCTCTCCAGATCTTATGATACCACACCATTTTAAAGCAGGGGGTGTGCTTTGTGCCACCATGGTGAGGGGCACGATCTAAAGATGCCAGCAAGGCTGGCTCTACAAAGATCAGGACATCCTTCCTCAAATAAACAGCCATTCAGTGGCATTGGGTCTTTGAGGCATTGTCCATGGTGAATGGGACCAGAATATTGCCTTCTGCAATGCTCTTTGTTTTAAGTCTTTTCATTTGCTGCTGTACGTTCTCCCTGGCAGTTTAGGACACTGGACAAGACCTGCAGTAATCCAATCTTGCATTCCTCTGAATCTGTACTTTGGCCTTATATCCTTGAATTGATTGGCTGGTTTCACTTAACAGCTAAGGGTGCTTAGGCGTTGTTCTCTATTGGGACTGTTGCTTTCATGCAAAAAAAAACTTGTTCCCGTTTAACTTCAGTGCTGTTAACCGGTTTTCCACTGGTTTTTAACTCTTTCTTCATCCTTCACCACAATTATAGCAATTTTTCACATTGCTTCTTGTATGTGACTGAAACCAACACATTTCCCATTATGGATATTTTCTCTCTTCCATTTCTTGGTAATTTTAGATTTGATTGCTCCAGTTGATGTTTACTTCATGTTTGATGGGAAAGCAATTCAGGAATCATGCTGACAATGCAGCAGTGTTGACCTCCATGTTTATGAGAGATCTGTACAACATTACTTGGGACTGCAACACTCTGAAAACTTCATGTTTCAGATTGTATGGGTCTTGGCCAACCCCTTATTGACCTGGTGCTGATTGACAACCATATGCAGAGACTGCTATTGCCTTCAATCAGTATTTCCTCTATTTATATTTTTGTACCATGTCTTGGCAAGGTGACCCTTCCTCTTGCAGCTGGAGCCTTCTGGCTTCAAAATTGACCTCAGTACCAGTAACAGGACGTGTTAGAACTTCCGCCGTCATTCGGGTCTTCTGCTTACTCAGTTTCAGCTTACTTACATCAGTAGATGACCAGCCGTTGCTAACCCTTGACTTCTCTTGGGTCACATTCTGGCATGTCTATGGATAATGTTGTTTGGCAAGCTATATTGAAAGTTAATTCAGGCAATGTCAGCAATTAATTGACAATGTAGTCTCTTTTTAAACTACACATAAATCTGTCCAGCAATGCAGTCTCCTGAGATTCTTCAAAATTGCAATGAGTGAGTAGTTTTTTTTCAAAAACACAGTAGCCTCACTAATGTCTTCACTGGGCAACTGATTCCTGGTTGAAAAGGAAAGCTTTCTGTAGTCTCCAATGGCTTGGGACTGTAGCGCTGCTCAAGCTTACACAGAATGTCCAACAGTGGTATGTCTTTTAGCTCAGCAGAGTCAAGCAAATTCTTGAGAATTTCATACACTTCTAGGCATTTTTCCACTGCCTGAGCAACACCCAGATTATCAGGAACATCAGGATATTTGGTGAAATGCATCTCTAGCCACTCCACAAATTATACTCTCCCTTTTGTCCAATAATACCTATTGATGCAATCATCCTTGAATGTCAGTCTACCTGTGAATATAAGTAGCCTTTACCCTGAGACAGATTTTTAAAACTATTTCTCAGCAAAAGAAATGGCTCCCAATTCTTCTACATATTTTCTGGAAACTTCCCCAACCCAAATCTGTTTGGTTAGGGAATCTGCAATCTTACCTCATTGCCAGATGGAGATATCATTGCAAGACAGAAAAAAGACAATGTGCAACATATGGAGTTCAAAGTACCAAGCAGGGGAAAAAAAAAGTTTATTCTGGTTTGACTTCACATGCACAAATGGTGACAGCAAGTGCTAATACAAGACAGATTAGAGGCTAGAAGCAGGTTTTTATGGTCTCGCTCATTCCGAAACCATACAACTGACCCTTCCAGGGTCTGCCTTTTGCCCACTCCAAGTCCCATGGTGGGTCGAATGATAAAATTCCAGCCTAGATTTCAGGAGGTAAGAGGCTGTAGTTTAAAGTTTGGAGATTGTAGAGAAAGATCAGAGGCTGGATTCGATAGCCAGTATGGAGGGAATGGCAGTCCATGCTCTTTAAAAGTGAGATTGGGAGACTCTCTTCTCCTTCTGTCTGTGTATTCAGGTAAGTATATTTCAAATAATGTACCTTTTTGGTAGCAGGCAATTTAAAGGTCAGTTTTCACAGAGCTGGCACAGCTACAGGGCAAGCCATATTACAGTGGGGCTGCATATGCAAAGAGCCTGGTGACTGATTGAAGCCTGGGCCCTGGACGTCTTTTCTTCTCCTCATCAATATGTTAGGCAGAAATATGTGCATGTTGCACATCCATTTGATGGCTTAGAAGGCCAGTTAACACATGCAAAATTTATAGGTTTTTGACTCTAACAATTATTATATCATCCTAGTTTCAACAAATATTTCACCCAAAAATTATGAGTGTTGCAGCCCTAATTAGGATGCAGCAATGTATAAGTGTTAAACCTGCTGTTGTTAGCTTAATGGATTTGAATGATGTTTCTGTGCTGCTTTGACAGAGACATTAACCCATTTAAGATAAAGAGGTTAATGTCTGTCTTAAATACTGAATAGAGGAATGTCACACAAAAGCATTAAACATTTCTCCATAGGGGTTGACAGCAGTAATTTGTAGATTGCAATTTGTTACCTTGGTTAATGTTATTTTTGGTAAAGCCAAAGTGTGTTATGTATTAAAATATAAAACACCATATTAAATGGTTCATTGCTAGAATGGAATTTTTTTCTGAATAATTGCAACGGTGGATCACATATTAAATGAAAGTGCAGTGCAATAAGTTAGATTGTTAATGACTTTTAACAATGTGGAGCAGTTACCGCCATGCTTTTGTTTCACAATAAGCTTTGTAAAGTGTACTCTATTGTAAGGGACATAATGGGAGGCTGAACATTAACAAATACACTGGGTCAATTTGAACCTAAACCCACTGTCAGAAAATTAGAATCCCCACATTACAGAAGGAGGCCATTCGACACATCGAGTCTGCACTGACAACAACCCCCAGCCAGGCCCCAACCTTGTAAACCCATGTATTTACCTAAATAATCTCCCTGACACTAAGCGGCAATTTATCATGTCCAATTAACCTAACCCACACATTTGTGGGAGGAAACTAGAGCACCCAGAGGAAACCCACACAGACAGTGACTTGAGGCTGTAATCAAAGCCCGGTCCCTGGCACTGTGAGGCAGCAGTGCCGCTGTGCAATGGTCAGAACCAATTCATATCCTGTACAATTGTACTTCCTGTTGAAATCAATGGACAGCAATCTTGGGCAGGAGGTCAAGCTGATGTCCATCTGATTGTATTTCCTAAATTTCTTGTGAGGATGAGGGCAAAGTCTAACAGATGAAAATCCCTTGTAGTTACATACTTGACAAAATGGTCAACAATACTAGAAAACCAGGAACTGCCATAAAAAAGTAAACCTGAAACCCAGAACAGCATGTTTGCCAACAAGAATCCCTTTGTTCACTGAACTGCCATGTGGTGCCTTTACAAAACTTGGAGCACTTGGCAACCAGAGAACAAAAGAGATTTTTGTTTTGTTTTACATGGGCTATAACCCCAGAAAATATTTCTCAGCCATTGTTAAAAGTTATGCATCGATAGTCTCAGTGAGAACGCTGAGTTTCCAGCTCCCACTTTGCAGATGGGAACATTTGACACTTGTGCAACTGTTGAAATTTCAAGTATGCTTTAAGGATGTACTGCTATTGACTGTAGCCTACTTATTCAAAGTACTACACCGGCAAATCATCTTGGCCTCTTGTGATTGATTTATGGATAGCCTAATAAAGTGAAATATATTCTGTTTTACAGCTGTTGTGGCACTTAATGGGTAATGGTGCCAGCTTCCACACCTGACCGATTTGTGTTCTTACCACCAGGGCTGAACAGTGCAGCTGTTGTGTGAAACAAAATACTCTGTTTGTGAGTACTATCACTGTAATTAAAAATTAACATGAATTAATTACTTAAACTGCTGTAAACATCTACTTAGCACTGTGATGTTAGCATATTCTATGCATTCACTTGTTAGTCAAAACCAAATAACAGACAAGTAAACAACTGGTCTCTGTGTTATTTAATGTATATTTTTATTGTGCAAGCATCAAAATTAGTTCAGATCCCAAACTTTAATTTGCAGAATTTTGCACCCATCATGGTAACTAATAGTACTGTGGTAATTCCAAAATTGGCTGGGGCGAAAAATCCCCGCTTTGGAGCTTCAGTTACATGGGATGAAAGTGTGCCTTTTCATTTTTATTCAATGCACCAAGTCTTTGTCAAGGATTTTTAATGTCCCATATGGCGAAACTGCCCAGTAAAACCTGATGATCAGCCTGCAAACCTGGGGAGGGGGATGTCCTGATCAGGCACCGTGAGGCGCATGGATGGCCCCGGAGCACTGGAAGGATAGCCTGCCCTCGTGATTGATCCCCTCACTTTGCCAGGTCCTGTGTGATTGACCCTGGTAACCGCTGGCCCCTTAGCTGAACAGCCTCCTCAATGGCTGCTGCTCTGGATCCTGATATGGCCCCAGAACACCATCACTCCAAATGCCCCTGCTGGGACTGAAAAGCCGCCAGCCCACCCCCCCACAATTGATCTGAAGATCATGGGGTCAGGACATCCTCCCTTAGAGGAGTGGAAGCCACAACTGCAGGCAATTAATTGCCTACTCAAAGTAAAATCAGGTCATTGCTTCTTTGGCCGCAAAACCTGGGGTGCCACCAGCTTTACAGCCAGAGAACAATGTTATTGCTGCCCCATAGAATTCCGGCTTTTGTGAGCAGAATGCAGCAACTCTCATATTCCATATTCTTCAGCTCAGCACACCTGGAACTTTTGGAGGGAATAGGGAGGGCAACTGTTGTTTATTTATCTGCATCAGTCATCTGAAAAGAACCATCTGTCCACGTCCAAAAGTAGAACAACTTTAATACAACTACTCCTCACACAGAAGACGTAAGTGATATCTCTACGAAGGTGTGATTGTACCGCACAGAACATAAACAAAACAAGTATTTTTGTTTTCATGTAAAGAGGAAAATTAAAGACAAATGTACGTTTCTTTCAAATGTGGACATAGTTAGCTGTTGGAAAAGTAAAATGTCTTTACTGCCCAGTAAAAAGTTTAGTGCATTTTTTGTGAATTACTGTGGTTAACCTATAATGAAGTACTCAGATCTTTAAATTACATTTCATCGCACTGATTGTAACAATTAGTTATAGTTCCAGATGTAATTTATGGGTAATTGAACTACAAGCACGTTTCATGGTTACAAGCTGCTTGCAATATTAAGAACTGTTAAAATAGGTTTCTCTTCATCTGTGGTAGGAAGGAAGCTTAGTAAGTGTAATCGTTTGGGATATGGATTTTTGCTTGATTTTGTTTGACAGTTACCCATAGGTCACATTGTATTATAGATTGGTTCATGGGATTAGACACAATGGTTTTGTAACTCTTAAATGAGAAAAGCTGCTGCCAGACAAAAAAGGCCATTGCACTGTGTAAGTATCAACACGAAAATAAAACAACAATTATCCACAGTTTGATTGTAAATTTAATGCATTTTACTTTTGACATACAAATTTAAATTTGGAAGAATACAAAATTGGCAGCAGAAAATTGTTAATGGCGAGTATTGGTCAAACCTTGACACTCGGATTCTACAGATGTTTTGAAAGAAAAAGTGTGCAAATGACGTGCATCTTTTGTCCTTGTGGAAACCTTTTCATGTTGGTTTCAAAGGTATTTTAATGGGGTTGGCGTACACACACAGCTTGCTGTAGCCTGAGATGACATAGCACACGTGTTTGGCAGTAATTTGTACTGGTGAACCCATGAACTGCTTTGGAGAAAAAATATGTAAGATAGATTCCAAGCAGATCGAATTCAAATCAGATCAACAGATAAAACTGAATTTGATGTCCAAGTGTAAGTGGCGTGTGAGTGCGACAAGAGTCACTTCTGTACCAGATGCATTTTACATGGTTTGAAATGTTCCACCATCTGTGGAAAATCCAGTGTTTCTTAATCTTCCTTCTAAAGAAATCTAGCGCTGCGGCAACCAGCATGGTGCAGATTATATTGCAATTTACACCAGCACACTTCTACCGCTGACTTTGGCGCAATTGTCTCGCACAGTTTATGTCAAGATAATTATAATGAGATGGTAATGAACCATCCTTTTCAGACTGCAATTAAAGGAGCGATGTCATTACGTAGGCAGTCTCACTCCATGGAACATGTTGTATCCTCTAATATTCTATTCTGGGGAACAGATTATACTGCTTCAGACCTCTCATTACCTTCGGATTCAAATTCAGATTCCCACCAATGAAGAAGTACTTTCCCAATCCATGTATGAGTCAGTTAAGATTCTCTTCTGAAAACTTGGAGCTTACCAAAACCTGGTGAAAAGCTGACAGACCCCGAAAGATCATGTTTCCACTTTAAGCACTGATTGCAAAAATTATCTCCCTCCCAAATTTGAACAATAAATGTCAGAGAAAAGTTGTGTCGTAGTTGGCTGTGGTTTGCTTAAAGGTCATTAATGAAGAATTTGCGCACAATTGTGTAGTTCCACAGGTTATTTGAATCCACAGGCAGATAAATATGCTGGAACGGGCCTGAGTTTAACAAAGGTGTATTTGTGGCTGGGCTCAGGAAGATGTGATTTGAAAAGCCTTAGTCAATTCTGTTTGCATCAGGACAGCAGTGGCAGAGAATGGCTAGAAAAAAGGGCAAGGTGGGAATACATGTAATCTTTGTTTCTCAGTTCAATAATATATTATATTAATAAATAATTAACACATAATTATTTACTTTAACTCTGAATGTGCAGATATTGGAAATTGTTGTCCAATTTACTCCATAATAAGCGGTGAGCGCAAATAGCCTTTCCCTTGCAACTACTACAAAACTGGGATAATATTAAATTTATGCATTATTTTTCCAATATCATCATATTTTCCTACATTTCAACCATGACTGCACTTCAAAATTGCTTGCATAGCACTTTGGTGTACCCTGTGGTCATGAACGGTTCTATATAAATGCAAATCTTTCTTTTCTTTTCAACTGTTACCTCTCAGTCTTTTCATAGCTGTCCCCAAAATGTGCACGCACACATACTTTCTCCCTCACTCCCTCAAGTAAAATTGAGACTTAGCCATCGTTCACATGAGAATTAGCATTTTTTTTAAAAAAAATTTTCAAGCCATTCAGCAGCAAAAAGAAACAGAAATAAAGTGACAGAAGGAAGCAGAAAGTGGAACTGAGCCACTTCAGATCAGCCATGATCTTGTTGAATGGCGGGGCAGGCTCGAAGGGCTAGATGGCCTACTCCTGCTCCTATTTCTTATGTTCTTATGTTCTTATGTTCTTAATTAGCATTAATAACATAATTTAGGTGTTCAAAATTATTTGGTGTTTTGATAGCGTAGATAAGTAGAAAAAGTTTCCACTGGTGGCATGGAAAGTAATGGAAGGATTTGATATAATAACATTCCTGATAGTTGACAAAAGAACCAGAGGGGAACGTTGGGGCATTTTTTAATGCAATGAGATGCTATTGTTTAGAATGTATTGCTTCATAGCTTGGTGGAAACAGATTCAACAGTAAATTTCAAAAGGAAATTGGATGTATACTTGAAAGGGAAGCAAGTGCAGGGTGAAGGTAAAAAGTCAGACAGACAACTACAGACCAAATAGTTTCAGTTCCATTCAATATAAAATAATAGAACTGATTATCAGCTATAAGCCTTGGCATCTGCACATTAATAATTTGGTAGCTAGTAAGCAACTTGCAATCAGAAGGGAAAGACCATATCTGACAAAAATCGTTTACTTCTTTGAGATAATAATATCTGAAATGGCATTTGGAAAACTCTACAAAGTAACCAGTGCTTATCCATTTTCCTGGGCCTCTGTGGCTCCAAGTTGAGGCAAATGGCATTTGCCAAATTCCGACGTGACAAGTTGTCAGTCAAACTCAAAAGCTGTGGGAAGTGTATGAGAGGAGGTAATTCCAATAAGGTGACAGGGTGTCCAAGATCAATACTGGGACCACAATAGGCCCTAAATGATCTGAAATTAGAAATTTGAAGCAAAATGGTCAAATTTTCAATGATACCAAATAGGAGGGGCAATGAAATTAGAAGAAATAACTCTAATTCAGGAGAAACTGGAAATATAACATGGCTGCCTTAAAGACATGGCTGAAACAAGGCTCCAAATGGATACTTGGTTACCAGCAATTCCAGAATGATAGAGGGGGAAGAAGTAAAGGGGATTCATGTAGGATTGGTTAAAAATAATGTTACATTTGTAAAAGGAATGATACCTAAGACTAGATTATAGATCTGATTCCAGTTGTGTACATTCTGAAACTGAGAGAGATGTTACGCTGTTAAAAGGTAATTTGCAGAGCTCTAAACTGTAAAGGGAGAAAGATGCTGAGCAAGTCTGTTGCCAAATTTCAAAGATACATATACAAAATAAAGTGCTAAAGTTAGAAGTCTAATTATGCTAATATAGATTAGGAAAAAGTAGTGTAAAAAATAGTGGCAGTATTCCTTGGTTAATTATATATTATTTGTTTAGTTGTATGCAGGCAGTAATTCAGTATTCAATTGTACGCCCAAAAATAAACAAATCCCAGGCAGTGGCCAGCTGAAGGAATTAATAGGCCCGACTTCCTGCCTTTCTTCAATGGCTACATCATGCGCTAGCTGGAGAGGGTATATGCAGTGACCGCCAATACGCTGGAGGCTTCTGCAACTGATTGTCATTGCAGGGGGAATACATCATCATCCCTGAGAATGTCATTTTAATCTGGTTTGTTAAGTATCCTTTAAAGTTTTGTGTGTTTATTATAGCATATCAGCGCTACCTCTTTTAGATGGGTCACTTAGTTCCTACTAAACACTTCCCATCAACAGACTCGAAGGTGGCTTATTAAGTCCAATGAGTGACCCACTGCCTACCTGCCCACTCCTATCCCCATCATTATTGTACCTGCAGTGGCATCAGGCGGCCTGCCCATCAGTGGACCAATGGAGTGGAGTGAATACCCACTGAAGGGCCTCATTCTCCTTTCATTGAGATTTAACTGGCACAGCTGGTGGTGGGCAGAAAGAAGTCCCTCATTAACACATCCAATCAGAGGGACCCCAAAGTTTTACATCCCATGAGGTTGCACTCCTATCACGGCCTCTCAAACCCCAGCACTGCACAACCGTCGTCCTCCCTTGCCAGGGCCTGCCAGTTTGGTACCCAGCAGGACCCCCAGCAAGATCCCCCTGACCATGATGGCACAGCACTTAGGATCTGCGTTCAGTTCTGGCCTTGGGTGCCCTTCTGAATGTAATTTGCACATTCTCCATGTGTCTGTGTGGGTTTCCTCTGAGTGCTCTGGTTTCCTCACACAGTCCAAAGATGTGAAGGTTAGGTGAATTAGCCTGGTAAATGCATGTGGTTATGGGGGTAGGGTGGATGGACCTGGTTGAGATACTCTTTCAGAGAGTCAGTGTGGACTCAATGGGCCTAAAGACTCTTTGTGCACTGTAAACGTTCTATGGTTGTATGATACTTACACAAATTCTGATGCATAACTATGGACCTCTGTCCTAAAATGCTGGAGGTGTAATTTTCTGATCCAGAAGGGTGGCAGTTCTGTCTCTCACCTAACAGCTAACTGGCCATCAAATGGCTGCCTGGCATATAGTGTTTCCCTCAGTGGGTTCCTCCCTCGTCAATGTTTTAGCAGGGTTGAATACGGGAAGTTGGAACTCCATATATTTCAGTACTTGCAATCTTTGTGTTGTTTCAAAAAAACAAGTATAAATAGATGGAATCTAAAACTGTGGTTGGGTTAGTGGGCATATACTTGTAACATTTAAACCTGTTAATAAATACAAAAATGTGTAAATATTTGTTCTATTTCTATCTTTCATCAACTGGATTTTTGGAATTGAACATGTCTGATATGAGTACAAGTTAACTTTTTTAATCAATCCAGTCCAATAAGGAAAAAACATTCCTGGAACTGTTTCTGGAAATGAAATACTGCAAATGGGCTCTGAAGAAGAGTCACACAGACTTGAAATGTTCACTGTTTCCCTCTCCACAGATGCTGCCTAACCTTCTGTGTTATTCCAGCATTTTTTCTTAATTTAGCAAACAGTGTTGTATCTGATTCTTGGAAATGAAATAGTGCAAATGGAGTATGTTACACCAGGAGATCGTCTAGCTAACAGTAATCACAACACAATGTATTCAGAGTAATTATGGAAAGAGATGCAAAGACGTTTTATGATTGTTGTTGGCTTGCTTTTCCTTCAGAATGAGGAGAAAGTGATATGCGAGTAATCCAGCCTTCCTCGCTCATCCCAGCGAAACATTGACAAGAGTTGTGCACTCTTCAGTGATCTCCTATTACTCAACTGTGCCCCCTGTGTGAGGGTGTCAGTCATACAGCTTTGGCCAGTTGCTTTGATAGTGGTGGGGAGCATTTTAGAGACTCAGGGCACGATCTTACCTGCCATTCACTCCATGCTCCCACTGCAGCAAAGTTGGAGAATTTGGCAACCAGCCTAGTCTTGGTTCACTGCAGCAGGATGGAAAAATCCCATCAACGTGAACTGTGGTAAAATTCCAACCTCAATCTACTCACATAGACTCTTCTGTAGACAGATTTAAAGGCCTATCCCCTGGCTGTTGCCTGCTACTCACTTTCCTGGATCAAATCAGGTCATTGAATCTTTTATGGCAATGGGTTCACTTCCTGCTGGTCACTCTAATGCTGGCCTCCACAGATAGGTCCATCAAGGCTCATTGGTGTCTCTGGGAGGATCTCTACAACATGACCCTGGGAAAGTTACCTCTTGCCTCTCAGCAACTGCTTTGGTTAATATTTCAAGAGAAACCTGGGGCCACCCATGGATACCTCCCTGTGCCAATGCTGGCCCTCTGTGAATGCTCCTGTGCCATCTCCTCAAGGAATGACTAACCCAATCATGGCTGCTGCTCACCTTTTCAAAGGGATTCTATGTCCCACCTCTAGGCCTATCCTGACACCATTGATGGGGTCCTGCACTCACCCTGTGCCAATTAGTCCCTTTGCATGTCAAAATCATATTGCTTCACTGACACTGACGCAATGTGGGACCCAGAAATGTTCTGGGTTTTGGGTTGAAAATGCATGCCCTGGTGACAGAATTAGAAATCACTGCATGTACTGTTTATATTATTATTTTGGAGTTCCTGTAGTTCCTCTGCCGATGTTACATTGAATGAGGAGATCCACTCCCACATTTACAGCCATGTTCCTAATAATTTTAAATTGCCTTGGAAAAATAACATATGGCATACATTTTTCAGATTTGTCACTGAAATTATTGTATCTCCATATCTTTGGAGCTTAGATTGCAAGATATTATCATCATCATTATCCTCACTCTGAGTGCCACATTTAAATGGCACCATTCACAGCTTTTTTTAATGTCTACAGCCCTGGACTGCGTGGAGGACATGACTCCTGAAAGACGAAGCGTGCTGCTCTGAAATTCAGTGGGGCCTCACTGGAGTGCCTGCTGGACACAGTCAGGGCCCTTTGCAATGTCGTCTATCCCCATGACGACTGGCATAAACTCACCATTCTGGTTTGAGAGACAGCAGATGTAATGGTCAGTGTGAATGCTGCACCGAGGGGATTAGCCACCCAGTGCAGAAAGAGGATGAATGATCTCATCCGTGCAGCCAGGGTAAGTCCATCAGTTCATCATTTAACTCACACACTCACCAACTCATCAAACATTCTCTGGCATCTCAGCCGGCTCCAAGTGGAGACGATCTCCAGTAAGATCGCACATTTGACATCTCAAATTTTGCCAGCTCAAGGTACATCACCATTCACTCTTAATACCACCTCTTAAATGGCCTAGCAAACCAGTCGGTTCAAGGGCAATTAGAGACGGACAATAAATGCTGACCCCATCAGCAGCAGCCTGAATTAATAAAAAAATCCTCTGCAATTTGCATCCTTCTTACCCACACATGGCAGACATTCTTATCACCTGCCATGGCATGTGTCCTGCTCTCACTCTCCATCTGTCTTTATACAGGACAAGCTTGCACACAATCAAAGGAAGAAGTTTCAGACTAGGGGTAGAGTGGCCAAAATCAAGGTCCTCATTTCCAATGAGAATTAAGCCATTGAACTGGTTGGAAAGGATGTGAAACGTGCCAGCGACAAATCATAGAAACATAGAAGCCCATAGTGCAGAAGGTGACCATTCAGCCCATTGAGTCTGCACCCAACACAATCCCACCCAGGGCCTATCTCTACAACCCCATGCATTTACTTAAGCTAGTCCCCCTGGCACTAAGGAGCAATTTAGCATGGCCAATCAACCTAATGATGCTGAGCAAGTGGCACACATTCCAAGTGAGAATCCGTGGATTCTCACTAGCTCATCCCTCAGGAAACAAAACTGTGAGTGTATTATGCTGTTTTAGAATGACCTTAGTAAGAAGTCTCACAACATAAGAACATAAGAACATAAGAAATAGGAGCAGGAGTAGGCCATCTAGCCCTTCGAGCCTGCCCCGCCATTCAATAAGATCATGGCTGATCTGTCGTGGCTCAGTTCCACTTTCCCGCCCTCTCCCCATAACCCTCAATCCCTTCTCTTATCAAAAACCCATCAACCCGCTTCTTAAAAATATTTAGCGAGGCAGCCTCCACCACTTCAACGGGCAGAGAATTCCAGAGATTCACCACCCTTTGAGTGAAGAAGTTCCTCCTCAACTCCGTTCTAAACCGCCTCCCCTTTATCTTGAGGCTGTGCCCCCTAGTCCTACTGTCTTTTTTGAGCGGGAAGAGTCTCTCCACCTCTATCCTATCCATCCCATTCATCATCTTATACGTCTCAATGAGATCTCCCCTCATTCTTCTAAACTCTAACGAGTACAAGCCTAGTTTATTCAGCCTCTCCTCATAGCTCAACCCCCTCAACTCCGGTATCAGCCTAGTAAACCTCCTCTGCACTCCCTCCACCATGTTAAAGTCGAACAAATGTGAGACTTCTTACTGTGCTTACCCCAGTCCAATGCCAGCATCTCCACATCTTAGAATCACCTGCCATGGACTAACTATTTTCCGTTTTTTACATTGGCACCTCTGCATATTCTGTCTTACCGCCACATTCCACCTGGCCACCATTTTAATTGCTCACCATAGTTCAGTGACTGAGTGCTTTGCAGGAAGCAGGTAGGAACCATACAACTTTATGCGAATAGGGGTCTAATTTCCATCAGTCAGGTCGCAATTACATTTGAACCCAGGCCTGAGTGGGGAAGACATTCTCACCTCAGGATATTGTCTGTTATCAACTGTTAGGAAGACAAAGAGCGTGTCTGAGGAAAATCCTGGTCTACCCAGAGCCCCCTGTTTCTCTCCTGCAAACTCCTCCAAAAAATTAAGATTTATGTAAGTGTTCAAAATTTATATGTGCCTCAGTTTAACTTTCCAAGATTTTACCTCCAGCTCATTTGATGTCATGTCCACAATGTTCACATTGAGGCGGCCATGGTGTCATATCTTTCTGCATTTAAGACTGTCTGGCTCTCTTTACATTGTTAGTCCCAGTCACTCCAGGGTATTAATTACAATTCTCAGTCACCAACGTTAGGTTTGTCGTTTTGAGCTATTTACTACTTAGTATCGATATGGATTTGCTTTAAGCCCAGCAGGAAGGGATTGTAAAGAAACAAGATAGCAGCAGGGGTAAATCTTTTATTTGCACAGAGAAAGGACAAGGAGTGGGTAATTGTTACTTTTTCACCTCAAAATTACTAACCAGGAAAAATGGTGAGGGTCACCATAGGAACAGATCATACTGTGGTCTTGTGCACCTTTTGTTTCTCACTCAAAACTACTCCCACACCCCTCCCCCCAGCGCCAACTTTCCTCCTCTACCTGTGTGCAAGTCAGGCAGATGTACTTCTGATGTCAGACTATTAGCAAAGGCAGAGCATTTCCACAGCACAAGCCTGCACCTAATGAGTGAGTCTGCACCTCGTTTTGGAGAAAGAAGACTAGCCACTGTTGTGGATCTGAGAGATCTGTAGCAATGGTGATGGTCACCTAAGCAGAAGCAACAGCCAGAATACCTACAGTGGGATTTTCTTGCCCTTCGTGTGGTGCCTTTCTCAGCAGCAGGAGGCCAGTGGTGGGTTTTTCTGGTTCTGCCACTGTCAATGGAATTTCCCATTGAATCCAGCCCCTGCCACTGTGAAACCCGTGAGACGGGATCACAACAGCACCCAGCATCCCCCCCATTGTGAAACCCGCGAGAGGGGATCACAACAGCACCCAGCACCACCCCCCCCCACTGTGAAACCCGCGACAGGGGATCACAACAGCACCCAGCACCACCCCCCCCCCACTGTGAAACCCACGACAGGGGATCACAACAGTGGAACCTGAAAACCCCACCCCTAGACTCAATTGTTCGCTTATTACCTCGAGCTCTCAGATCGTCCAGTGGAAGGACAAGGGATAAATCCCACTGAGTGTCCCTCTGTAGGAAGCAAGAAACTAACTTCACCCCCACGGTCTTCTGAATCTTGCTGCAATTTATGCCTATTGCAGATGCAAGTGCTCTCCTTCCACCTCACAAACCAAGACATGCTTGCATTTGGCTGACATGGTGGCACACAGCTCCAGAGACCTGGGTTCAATTCTGGTCTCTGCTGACTGTCTGTGTGGAGTTTACATTTTTCCCCCTGCTTCTGGGTGCTCCGGTTTCCTCCCACAGTCCAAAGATGTATGGGTTAGGGTGATTGGCCATGCTAAATTGCACCTAAGTGTCCGGGGATTAGGAGCATTAATATGTGGGGTTATGGGGATAGGGTGGGATTGTTGTTAGTGCAGCCTCAATGGGCTGAATGGCCTCCTTCTGCATTGTGGGATTCGATGATTCTATGAAGTATGCAAGCCATTTCAAAGACCTTTCCTTTTACCTTTCATTTTCATTCAGGAGAAAGGTTTTGCTGTGCAAAGGAAAGCTTTCCGCACATATATCCCTATCTTTTAGCCATTATTTCCCATTTATTTGGGTCTTTATTTCAAGTTTTTAATTTGTTCACGCGCACCTCTTTTTTATCCATTATTTTTAACCTCCCTAGTGCAAATAAAATCAGCAGTGTTTTGTTTTGTCTACTATCCACTCCTGAGCAAAGGTGAAACAATTCAAAAAGCCTTTAACAAAGGCTTCAGTGGTACAAAGGAGCTACAGGTAACAAGGATCACCATTTTTCATTTGGGCATTTTTTTTGCACAGATGGAAGGACAGGTTATCAAATGGGGCCAGGATCAGCAAAGGCTGAGGAACAATATCATTACTAATAAAAATCAAAAAGCTGAATATCTGAATTTGCTCCAAAAGAATAGCTGATAATGTGACAAAAGTGTACATGCCTTGGTAAACATACCTAAACCTACATAACCTAAATTAATATTTCAGCTCTGAATCCCTATTATATAAAGTTCAGCTCTTTCTTCTTCCAAACTCAATCCTCCTATTTTGCTCTGTTATGTTGATAGAGACCAGTAACTATTTCATTATTTTTGTTTGCAAATCCTTGAGTTTTTACTAAAATAATCTGATTAGAATCCTGGGTCCCCAGTGTCAGATTTGCTGGGGAATCCTTCAGGAAGGTTTCCAGGTAGGGGTTTAACCAACAATCGTCCAGAAAGGCTAACTCCCCTGGACAACTGTGCCGGGCTGGTGTAATGATACACAGTCAGGGATTTTGTCAGAAACATAAAGTGAATTTATTAATAAGGAAAAATTGTACAGAGACTGTCAGCAACCGTCCCCGCTCTTCCCAACCCCGTGGCTGCATTGGAGCAGCCCTTCAGCTGCCCCAGTCCCTACCTGTCTTCTACATGTCTTCCAGATGCTTTCTGCCTAAGATAGAACGGCACCCACCCTTGAACACAGCCTGCACTGACTCCCACTCCACCACCCAACTCTCAACCTGCCTCAACCCCCCGCCATTCCTGAAGTCCAACCACACCCTGAATGTCAGACGCTCCCCCCCCCACCATTTCCAACCCACCTGATGCCTGATTTTCACCCCCCTCACATGTCCAGCCCTCATCGCCAGATGCTCAACACCCACAATACTTTTCACCATATGCTAATACGTGACAATAATAAATCAAATCAAAAAGTCATGTGATCCATTAATGGAAGCAAGCTTCAGAACTGCTCTATCAGAGAAACCTAGGGACAATCATTTGCCCAAAATCACAGGGGCCATTCTCCAGTTTCAGAAGATAGTGCACTATGAAGTAATCAATTATCATTTTCTACAGTTCAGCCAATTAAACTAAATTGAATCACATTTCTAATGATACTGGTGATGCTGACCACAAGTTTAGAAGTTAAGGTTTTTATCTGCCAGTATTTAAATGTGCAGGAACAAACTAGAATTGAGTTTATGTTAATAACTCAGAAACAGATTTGATCTGAGGTAATGTAATCCACCGAGGACCACAAAATCAGGGGTAAAATTCCTCCTTCTGTTCATCGAGACAAGAAGATGGAAGAGAATAAACAGGATTTTCACAGGTCCGCCAAGATACACTGTCAAAGGTACATTGCAGCAAAATTAAAGAAAATTGCAAGGATTTTTCACATCCACAGTTTTCCTGATAGTGCTGAATCTGCATTGTGATACAAATTGAGAAATTCCAGCATTAAAATACATAACATTACAAAGGTGCCTCTACTGTAAGCACATTTTAAATAGACTGTAAGACTCACTGACAAGAGCTGCTCGCACTATAAATCTATGTCAGGAGCTGAGAAGGTATTGATGGGGAAAGTGTTAAAAGATTCTTGTTTCTTCTTGGCAGTGGAAAAGGCCAGGTTCAACTCAGCTGGGTCATTTTTGACTTCTGTGTGGCTAACCCCATGAAGATCACTGGTCAGCCGTCTCACCCGGCAACAACGAGGCCCATGCAATTTGGTGGCATTGGCCTCACTTAAGTTAACCAGGCCAGCTGCAGGCTCCAAATGGCCATCTGCTGTGGCTCATTAGTTTAAACGTAAAAAGTAGGCTGGATATTCTGATAGCAAGACAGCACTTGGGCCTCGGGAGGGGATGATGGTAAAAGCTGAAAGTGGGGCACCCACAGCTGGCAACAGCTGTTAAACGTATAGATCTGAGACCTTATTGAATGGTGGGCCAGGCTTGAGGGGGCTAGAGGGGCTAGATGGCCTACTCCTGCTCCTATTTCTTATGTTCTTATGAGATTTATGGTCATGCTCTCTGGGTTTCACAGAAGTGGTTCAAGACTGATCTTTAAAGGACTTTCTCTATTTCATTGCTTGTAGCACAGATTGGATCCTGTATTCTGTTGAGAAGGTCTGACCACCTTGGAGCTCCTATTTAAGAGGTGGAACCCAGGTTTCTGTATTAAAATGGCCTATCAACTGAATCATGGACATTTGAAACACCTGATAGTAAAGTCTCTTTTTAAAATGGAGCCTGACACATCCCCAGTGTTAACAAGATAATAAGACTACTGATCCCATTACTTCCCTATCAAAGGAAAAGTCATCAAAGCCCCAGATGACCATAGGCTGCTCTCCCTTTGATGGGGAGACTGACTGGTGGTGATTTAGTCTGAGGGTCATCACAGTTCAGGCAGGGGTCAAGGTTGAGAAGGTGATTACTACCCTACTAATATCAAACAAAATAGTCAATGCTGACCAGTCTCAGCCATTTTCCAAACTTTACCTGACAATATACTTATGGATTTCTTCAAATCTATTTTTGCATAATCCTATTATGCATTTCCTCCAGATATATTTTCTGTATAATGTTTAAATTTGTAATGTATATAAAATCATGAGTGAAATCTTACCAAACAATAGCACAACTTTGGTTCTGGCACAAAAAGTGGTGTTGTTTCCCATCAACAGTGCCTGTGTGGTTTTGATCCGAATCTTACAGCTTATTCGTATTAGTTACTATTCCCGTGAGTATCTCACTGTTCCTGTAGCGCATTCCCTCTGATTCGCCCATCACATAACAACATAACTTCTGCAAACAGTGGGGAGCTCCATATAAACACTTGTTCCACAATGTCTGCAGGGGATGGCAACCAAGAAGCCAGCACTGCACTTTTCAGAAGGGGGCCCTCATCAGGATGCTGGATGGAGTGGAGCAGAGGTGGGACACCCTCTATCCCCACTCCAGAAGACGGCCTTCCAACAGGGCCATCGCCTCAACCTGGGATGCAGTGGCAACTGTAGTGAGTACGAGTGTACTGTAATAGAGGATGGGGTAGCAGTGTTGGGAAAAGATAAATAATCTTCTTCACTCAGCCAGGGTAAGTTTACTATCCTCAATCTCCCACTGGACTTTCTCACATGCCCCTTGCACCCCCAACCCTTTCCCTCATTCAGCCACCTTTACCTCTGCCAAAACCAGGCTCCCCACTTCCTCCCACAATCCACGTGTTCTCCCAATAGCTGCAAAGCTCCTCATACTCCAGATCCCACCCAAGCCCCATGCTGCCATACCTCACCACCATCTTAAGTGTCAATAGTCCCATCTACACTCTTCCTCTCTGTGTCATTGAAGGACAAGTTCAATCACAACAGATGTGAGTGGCCCTGCCATCTGGACTAATATCAGAGCTCTGGGCCCTCACACGCTTTGCAGAAGAAGCTCTTGGCCCAGCCGGGGAGGAGGAAGAGCTAGCCTGCGCTGTCAGTGAAGTGGGGACAACAGAGAAATGTGAGAATCCTCAACATATATGCTGCCATGCCTCAAGTCTCAAGTGAATAATCAATGTTCCCACCTGTAATGCACTGATGCCATGTGCCTTCTCTTACAGGCCAACCACTGGAACAGGCCAGACTACCCTCGTGCCCACTTGATCCACTGGACTCCAGCAGCTCAGAGAGGAACTTCTCCAACCCCATCATGGAAGACACGTCACAGTTGTCACCCATACCTGACACCAGTGCAGATACTCAGACCTTGCAGGTGCAATTCGTAGGCAGGCTTCTGGGTCACTCATTGGTGAGCACTACACAGCTGAAGATCCAACAGCAGGCATAGGCAGGGACGTCCCAGGGAACCGGCGCTTGTCAGGATGTTGGAGCCCAGTACTCTGCAGAGCCCCTTGCCAATGATGTGCCCCTGGGCTCAGTTGTCCCACAGTTGTGGAGCAGCAAAGACAGAGCCACAGGTATCAGGAAGAGATGACAGCAATGCTCCTTGAACTGCAAGGAGATGTCTAGTCACCTTCTATAGAAGGACATGGTGCCCTCAATGCAGCATTCCAAGGTCAACACGGTGAGATTGGCATCTGCAGTGGAGAATTTGGTGCTGGATATTTCCATTCACCGTGGTGGGGTGGGAAAATCCCATTCGTGTGAACGGTCAGAAACTTCCAGCCCATACGTCTTATTCAAAGAAAGACAAATATTTTTTGGCAGAACAAGTCCAATTTTTGAATATTATGTAAAAATATAACATGCTTGAATGGTGCTTTCTTTTGGGGGAATCTTCTTCACCTAAAGATGTGGAGGCTTTGGAGAGGGTACAGAAAAGATTTACCAGGATATTGCCTGGCATCGAGGGCATTACCTATGAAGAGAGTTTGGAGAAACTTGGTTTGTTCTCACTGGACAGAGGTTGAGGGATGACCTAATAGAAATCTACAAAATTATGAGGGGCATGGACAGAGTGGATAGTCAGGAAATATTTCTCAGGGTGGAAGAGTTAATTACAAGAGGACATAGGTTTAAGTTGCGAAAGGCAAGGTATAAATGAGATGTACGAGGCAAATTTTTTACATCGAGGATGGTGGGTACCTGGAACTCGTTGCCAGGAGGGTAGTGGAAGCAGATATAGACAAGTACATGATTAGGATGGGAATAGAGAAGGGGGGTTTTAGTTCAGTCAGACAGCCTGATCGGTGCAGGCTTGGAAGTTCGAACAGCCTGTTCCTGTGCTGTAATTTTCTTTGTTTTTTATTCTAAGTTGAAATCTAACTAGTCTCAGCTTCCCGGGGATTCTTCTATCCAAAATACAGGCTCAGTTGAGCCATCTTATCCATCACCAGATGATTAATAGAATTCTTCAGGACTTTGCTCTAGATAGTATCTTGAGGTGTTATTATATTATGTTATATACAATCTCCTAGAGATATATCATGCTTTTGACAGGGTTATACTGCACTCAAAGGCTTTTCAAATACCTGGACAATGTTTTTAAAATGTTAAAGGTGCTCTCTATCATTGATCAAGTAGAATAATATACAACATCATATCTTCTGTGAAGGAATCTGTGGCAAAATAAAAGCAATTGTTGAGGTTTGCGTCCATAACTACCATCCACCTAAAATATGAATTAGCAAAGGTTGAGGATTGTGACAAATAGACTCAAAAATTATTCATGAAGTGAGTTTTTAGCTTGAAAACCACGGAGGTAGTGAGGAACATTTAAACTCCAGGTATAGGCCAGGAGAGCAACGGGCAAATCCCTCCCAGTGTCTGCCAGCGGGATGACCATTATTGCCATTGAGCCAGTGAGCTGCCCACCCCTTGGGCAGAGAGTCATAGAGGTTCACAACGTGGAAACAGGCCCTTCGCCTTAACTTGTCCATACCCCCCAGTTTTTACCACTAAGCTAATCCCAATTGCCTGCATTTGGCCTATATCCCTCTATACCAATCTTACCCATGTAACTGTCTAAATGCTTTTTAAAAGACAAAGTTGTACCCACTCTACTACTGCCTTTGGCAACTTGTTCCAGATACTCACAACCCACTGTGTGAAAAAATTGCCCCTTTTGTATTACTTCCCTCTCACCTTAAATCTATGCCCTCTAGTTTCAGACTCTCTTACCTTTGAGAAAAAGTGTTGACTATCTACCTTATCTATGCCCCTCATTATTTTATAGACCTATAAGATCATCCCTAAACCTCCTACACTCCAGGGGCAAAATGTCCCAGTCTATCCAACCTGTTTTTATAACTCAAACCATTGCCCCAGTAGCATCCTAGTTAATCTTTTTTGCCCTCTTTCTAGTTTAATAATATCTTTTCTTTAATACTGTGACCAAAACTGTCCAAGTGTGTCCTTCCTATTTTTAAAACAACTTCAACAAAACATTCCAACTCCTGTTTTCAATGTTCTGACCAATGAAACCAAACATGCTGAATGCCTTCTTCGCCACCGTGTCCACCTGTGGTTCCACTTTCAAGGAGCTATGAACATGCACTCCTAGATCTCTTTGTTCTATAACTTTCACAAACATCCTACCATTATCTAAGTCCTATTCCACTTCAGTCTCCCAAAATGCATCACCTCACGTTTCTCTAAACTAAATTCTATCTGCCATTCATTGGCCCACTGGCCCAATTGATCAAGATCCCATTGCAATCTTAGATAACCTTCTTCACTGTCCACACTGCCACCATTCTTGGTGTCATCTGCAAACTTACTAATCATGCCTCCTATATTCTCATCCAACTCATTTATATAAATAACAAATAACAGTGGACCAGCACCGATCCCTGAAGCATACTGCTGGTCACAGGCCTCCAGTTCGAAAAACAACCCTCAACAACCACCCTCTTCTGTCGTCAACGCCGGCATCGCCACATTCTGTCATCAACAATAGATTAAAGTCCAAAAGGTTTACTTGGTAGCACAAGCTTTCAGAGTGTCGCTCCGAAAGCTTTAACCTGGTGTTGTGAGACTTTTTTCCGCGCTTACCCCAGTCCAATTCTGGCATTCCACATTCTGTCATCAAGCCAATTTTGTATCTATTTTGATACCTCACCCTGGATCCCATGAGATTTATCTTTGTGCATCAAAATACCATGCGGTACCTTGTCAAAGACCTTGGTAAAGTCCATATAGACAACTTTGACTACACTGCCCTCATCTAACTTCTTTGTTACCCCTTCAAAAAACTCACTCAAATTTGTGAAACATGATTTTCCACTGACAAAGCCATGCTGACTGTCCCTGGTCAGTCCTTGCGTCTCTAAATGCTTATAGATCCTGTCTCTCAGAATACCTTTGAACGAATTGCCCACTACAGACATTAGGCTCACCGGTCTGCAGTCCCCAGGCTTTTCTCTGTGAACTACAGACCTTCTTAAACAAAGGCACAACATTTGCTACTGTCCAACCTTCAGTCACCTCACTTGCAGTTGTCGATGATTCAAATATCTCTGCTAGGCAGTCCCCAATTTCCTCCCTAGCCTCCCATAACATCCTGGGATACATTTTATCAGGTCCTGGGGGTTTATTTGCCTTGATGCACTTTAAGACTTCCAGCACCTTCTTCTCTATAATATGTACACGCCTCAAGACATCACTATTCATTTCTCCAAGTTCCCTGACACCCATGCCTTTCTCAACAGTAAATACCAATGAGAAATATTTATTTAGGATCTCACCCACCTCTTGTGGATCCGCACATAGACGACCTTGTTGATTGTTAAGAGTCCTTACTCTCTTCCTTGTTACTCTTTTGTCCTTTATGTATTTGTAGAAACTCTTTGGATTCTCCTTTGCCTTATCTGCCAAAGCAATCTCATGTCCCCTTTTTGCCCTCCTGATTTCTCTCTTAACTCTACTCTGACAACTTCTGTACTCTTCAAGGGATTCAGTTGATCCCAGCTGCCTATGCATGTCATATGCCTCTTTCTTCTTTTCGACCAAGGCTTACAATTTCTATGGTGGGTGGGATGGGAGAAAGTCACCTCTAATGCCAAATTCAAAGGTAAAAACTTAGGGTTTAGGCTATCTTCATAAAATACCTTGGAGTTTCTGGCCTAGATCAGAACAAATGCAAAAATGATCCAACTCACAGAAACCTCTCTGCTGGAGATAGTGACAAGATTTTCCCTGTTACACATCTGGTTGGCTTTGCAAGCATTTTAATAGGTATACTGAATAGTTAACTCTATGAATTAGCCCAACTTGTTGGCATTGTGGACAAGAGATGAGATTGCAGTTTCTTGAAATCTTTTCAAAGCCATAAATATTTCACAGTGAACATATCTCAGAGCCATATATTCACTCTTTCGAAAGGGCCACCCCATCCCAGGACCAGCATTAACCAAAAATGGTGCAAAAATAGTTGCTGCCCACAGGAAAGTGCACTAGAGCAGTAAGGGAGCACTGGCTGCAACAACTGAAATGTCTTTGTTAAGCTTGCTCTCTCCCCCGCTGATAAATGTAACTTGAACACACAGCTGGAGCTCCATCTTGCTGGGTACATCATTTCAATTATACCCAGGAGTAGAGCGGTCTTTTTTTTCGACTTTCAAATGCTGCTGTACAAATAAAACTGACCCTTCACTTAACTAGTATCTGCTGATCTTTGAAAAATGAAAATTAGCAAAGAAATTTTCAGCTTAATTGAATAATCCTCAATTATTTCACCCTGTCTGTAAACCTTAGTGTCTGCTGCATCATCAAAATATCCATTAAATGCTTATTACAACATTCAAATTCATTGTAAGATTAATATTGTGAAACCAAGCCACTGCTGTTCTGCTGGAATTTGTGGCCAAGTGGTGACAAAAATAATGAAAGAAAACAATAAGCACCTGAGTTTTTTCTGTTCATTTGTAAATGGGAAAGGAGTTAACTCTGAAATCATCAGCAGGAATGTCTGTGAGGTTCTCTCATTAGTTACTTGTATCTTTTGTGGATGGGTCACTGAGATCTGGACCAGAATTCTCCAGTCTCACACATCCCACTGCCGAGAGCATTTGGCACTCAGCTGATTCTCCATTCACCGCAGCGAGACTGCTGGAGAATCCCAGCTGCAGGCAAAGCCAGAGAATTCCAGCCCTGGAATTCATCACATTTTCCCAGGGTTTTTCTTATAATGGCAGCAGGACAATCCTAGATTAATGGGCTAACTCAGGGCAGCAGGATTACCTTGGAGAATAATTCACACTAGGAGGTGAATCCGCATAGTGGCACAATGGTTAGTACTGCTGGTTCGCATCGCCAGGGACCCAGGTTTGATTCTCACTTGGGTCACTGTCTTTGCGGAGTCTGCAAGTTCTCCCCATGTCTTTCCAGCTGCTCCAGTTTCCTTGCACAGTCTGAAAGACGTGCTGGTTAGGAGAATTGGCCATGTTAAATTCTCCCTCAGTGTACCCAAAGAGGTGCTGGAGTGTGGCAACTGGGAGATTTTCACAGTGATTTCATTGCAGTGTTACTGTAAACCTATTTGTGATACTAATAAATAAATTAATTAAATAAATCATAATAAGAGAATCTGCACTTGGAGAAAAATAGAGACTAGGAAGAGAGTCCCTGACTTGGCAGAGAATCCCAGATTTGGACAAGAATTCAGGAATAGGTGGAGAATCTGGGACTTGGAGGAAAATACAGGACGTGGAGAAGAATCCAGGAAAAAGTGGAGAATTCCATATTTAGAGGACAATCTGGGACTACGGGGAAATCTGGGATTTGGAGGAGAATCCGGGACTTGGAGGAGAATGTGGGACTTGGAGGAGAATCCAGGAATAGGTGGAGAATCCCAGACTTGGAGGAGAATCCGGGACTATGAGGAGAATCTACAGGACGATGAAGAGAATCCCAGGCTAGGAGCAGAATCCCAGACTATCTAGAGAATCCTTGGCCAGGAGGGGAATCCCTTGGATTGAGGTGAAGACACAACAGAAAATTATTTCACCCAATCACCTATGGGACACAATTTAAAAATAAAGGTCTTCCCTTTGTTTGGAGATGTGAAGGGATTTCTTCTTTCAGAGCGTCACTGGTATTTAGAATCCTCTGTAGTGGAAGCTGGACCATTGAACATATTCAATGTTGAGTTAGACAGATTCATTGTAAAGTTGAAGGAGCAGGCAGGAAAGTGGGATCAAGGTTACAATCAAATCATCCATGATTTGAGTGAATGGCGGAGCAGGCTTGAGGGGTTGAATTGTCTCCTGCTGCTGTTTCCTGGGTTAATCTGTCCTTAGATTAATGTGGACCGAGGGGGTCGGGGAGGGAGGAATTTTGGACCAAGAGGAATATGCTGGGCACGGAGAAGAACGCCTGCACAAATCCAGCTTGCATGATTTTAGGAGAGAGAAGCATGTTAAGATAAAATGGCTGGAGCATTGAGTGACAATGTTTAGTTTGAAACAGAACGAAATCCCACCAGGAATGTCCATCAGTCCTTGTGGGCAGTGCTCACAGATTTTGAATTACTTTGTTTCACATTTAATTAAAAAGCAGACAGTGTCTGTTAATCAAAAGATCAAAGTGGCTCATCACTAATTGATTGATTAATGGGGACTTGTTAATGGTGTTTGCATCGCTAAACAAATCCATGTAATGCACTGACTGGATTGCATGAATTCTACAACTGCATGACAGATTTATTTTTCTTTGTATAATAACTGTGGTAATTTTTATATTTTAACATAATATTAAATTCTTTTGAAAACTTCTGCTTCAAAGACAGTGGGAGACTAAAATCTTAAATTTTAAACAATTCAGCCAGTCTTTGGATTTCTACTAGCATTTGTTTAACTTGTTACTGCAAGACAATACAACAACACCAAAAACAGTGGGAGTGAGTAAAAGCAACATAAACTTGCCATCCTGAGAGTGGAATTTGCTCAAATATTGAACTTCTTTTCCATTGTGAAATTTATATATCATATATATGTTTTATATTGTACTTTTATTCTTTTGTCCCGTTTTGTGCCATTTATCTGTATTTAATTAGAAGTAAGTGTTTTAGTCTAAAATTTTCCACTCTGAAATGAGTTGGCAGCACAGAGTGAGTCTCTATTAAATCCAACCGAAAAAGTGAGGATTCCCCAAATGTCAGATTATGGGAACAGTTCAGCCTCTAGATTATATGGGGCAAGTTCCACTTACAGGAACTGTTGTTTGATGATTGAGTGAGAAGACTAACATCTAAAACCTGAAATTTTAACAGCAGGTGAAACTGTTTATCTTTCTGTCAGATAAAAGTCACTGAACAAATTGGGAGGTGGCGTTTCTATCAGAAATCCAAACTCTGTAATGTTTGTTCTTGATCAAAAATGTGGGTTCCTTTAAGCAGTTTAACTAAATTGCAGTAGTAATAAAGATTGTTTACCTGAATTATGTATGTATCTCAGTTAAATAGAACAGTGTGTTACCATTATGGGGGACAAGTCAACTACTCAGCAATAATGCTGCCTACTGAAATATATTTTGATTTTTAACTAGGGTAGGAGTGGACTATAAAGCTCAGCTTTTGAGGAGTCACACTGCAGGCACAATAGACTTTAGCTGTAAACTGGTGGGCAGAATTTTGGAAAGTTTTCCTATCTCCCACCGTAACTTTGGTAGGTCAGCGGAAAGCTTGCAAAAAATGGCACATTGGATTTAACAGGGATTCCAACAGCAGGAGGTTGGGAAATGCCTTGTGAAAATTCCAGGCATATATAATTACTGCAAGGTCATGACATTTGCATTCATGTGCTGAAGGGAAGCCTTGATACATGCATGAGGAAAAGGAATTGAGGAACATTGAGGTAGGGTGGGAAGAGATCATTAGGATGGAAGAAGGCTCATGTGGAGTATAAATGCCACACTGAGTGGTTGAACTGAGTGACCTGCTTCTGTGTTGTAGTTCACATTTACTTCTTTATAATAACTTAAAATGTGGTTTACTTGTTAAATCTGGGATGCTGTTGGGTCCAAGATCACAAATCCTTAGGCAGAGTGATACTGAGGAATCACTAATCATTCAAAATGTTCTGACAGACACTGTCTATCCATTAAACTACATAAAAACATCCTGATTGAAAGATTATCCTTTTCTTCCCACTTGGAAGTTTCTGGCTTATATGAATCACAGAGCCATAGAATTGTTGCAGCACAGAAGGAAACCATTTAGTCTACCATGTCTGTACCAGCTCTCTGACTGAGCAATTCATTTAGCATCATTCCCTTCACTTTCTTTCCATAACCTTGCATATTTTTCCTTTTCAGATAATAATACAACTCCCTCTTCAATGCATTAAAAGAACTGCCTCTGCCATAATTCCAGGCAGCACCTTCCAGACCTTAACTACTCACTGCACAAAAACACATCTTGCCTTTGCTAGCTACTAGAAATCAGTGTCCTCTTGTTCTCAAGTTTTCCACCAGTGGGAACAAGTTGTCGCTTTCTACTCTGTCCAGACCCCTCATGGTTTGGAAAACCTCTACTAAACACCCTCTGATCTCTTCTCCATAGAACACAGTCCCAATGTTTTCAACCTATTAAGGTAACTGAACTTTCTCCTCCCTGGGACCATTCTTGTGATTTTTTTCTGCACTGTCTCTAATGCCTTCACATCTTTCCAAATTGGACGTAATACCAAGGCTGAATTAATATTGATACAAGTTTAACATAACCTCGAAAATAGAAGCAAAATACTGTGGATGCTGGAAATATAAAATTAAAAACAAAATGTGCTGGAAAAGCTCAGCAACTCTGTTAGGATCTGCGGGGAGAGAACAGAATTAATGTTCCAAGGCAAATATGGCTCTTCACTCTGAAGAAGTCATAATCGACTCAAAATATTAACTTTGTTTCTCTCTCCACAGAGACTGCCAGGATTAGTTTTCCACCACATTCTCCTTGCTCTTGCACCCTATACCCCTATTAACAAAGCCTAGAATTCTGTATACTTTATTCGCTGCTCTCTCAATCTGCCCTGCCACCTTCAATGACCTATGCACATATACGTCCAGGCTCCTCAGTTTCTGCATCCCATTTAGAATTGTATCCTTTAGTTTATATTGCCCGAACATGTTCTTCTGACCAAAATGAATCATTCACAACTCTCTGTGTTGAATTTCATCTGCCACTTGTCTGCCCATTCCAACTTGTTTATGTCCTTTTAATAGGGTGCTATTAGCCTTACATTTCACAATGCATCCAATGTTCGTATCACTCAAAATTTCTAAATTGTGCCCTGTACACCAAGTCTGGATCATTCATATATTTCAGGAAGAGCAAAGGTCCTAACACCCAATCCTTGGGGAACCCCACAACACACCTTCTTTCAAGCCAAAAAAATTGATTAACCAATACCCTCTGTTTCCTGTCACTCATCAATTTCATATTCATATTGTCCCTGTCTCTTTCATTCCATGAGAGCCCCATTCTGCAATACTCTGTAAGGTTACATATAATCAATATAACAAAATAATGTAAATTCATCTGAATAAGGCAGAACATTTAAAAATACATTTAACTTCATTGCTCAAACATAGCTTTTAGAAGTTCATTTACACCATGTTGTGACTTCAGTAAAGATGCTGTAAGATTCAGTGTCATTTCACTGACTGTGTAAACATTCAATAGGTCATCATGTTTCGAAAGATACAACAAACTACTTTCATGGGAATCTATTAAAATTTAGTTGACACAGCCTTAAAATGAAATTGAGCAGGCTGTACATGGAACACAACTGTTCATTGATAAACAGCACACTGTTTAATTAGCTGTTGTTACTCATTTTAGGTGAGTGTGGCAGTACAATATCATACATCACAAATGACTGTCATGTACTATTACTAATTTGTAATTTAGTATGTATAAAATTACAGGCCTGTGATGTGCCAATCTTCTGAAACAATTTTCATGCTTTCAGAATATAAATACTCACATCATTCATGTCACTCTGATGATATTGTACTACTTATTTTCCTGTAAAGCACTTGAGCCTTTAATAAAAATACACTGCTTTGAGTTTTTGTGCAGTAATCCAGATTTCATATTCATTACAAAATAGATTTTTTTCTGTTAATTAAAAGTAAACTCTGTATTGTATGGTACATTATCCCTGTAACAGCCTCATGTGGAGATCATGAACTGGAAAACTGATGGTTCAGACTTTAGCATTTAGTTTTAACCAGTATAATTTACATATCTCTGAGAGGAGTGCAGTGAATGTGCAAATAAGCTGAACTCTACCAAATCAGAACCCTTACTTGGTTTGCTACGGGCTGACGAGGCATAGACTGTGTATTTATTCCATCAGTCAGCTAATTTAATGAGATTTCATTCAGCCTCGATTTATGCAGGACAGAATAAGCTTATTATTAAGGAGAAGTATGTGGCAGTAAGAAAAATCTGTTTGTTTTTTTTTATTCCATCACCTCAAGTAACAAAGCTGACCCCCATACACCGTTACTGAAATTTTACCATTTCTAATTTATCAAGGTAAACCGTATCAGCATTTTTGCTGAGATTTTAAAATTGAAACTTATTAAAATTTTGTTCCAGAAAAATGTGCAACTTTGGAGTTGGAAAACAACAAATTGCTGACAGACTTCCTGTGTTATTACTGCCAAAATAGTTTTTCATTATTAAAAAAAATCACAAACTAAACCTCCTTTTGTCTAGTTTTTTGTACAGAATAATGAAAAGGCATTTGAATGTGATGTGATATTTGAATTAAAGTTCAGTTGCATTATTTCTTTGTCTCAGAAGACTTCAAACACCAGGAAGCATAAGTTTTGCAGAATTATTAAACAAATTCACAAAAAATGACAACAAAAAACAAGACAAAGATTAAACTGATGGCGCGTTTTAAAATTTGATAATCCACCACAGAAAAGGCCTTTTTAAGAAAAAGAACGTGCTTTGCTTACAGCAGGAAAGAAGATCATTGTTTATTCGATGAATAAATAGTTATTGTCTTTATATTTTGCTCTAATTTTGCACAATCCTTTGGAAATAAGATAGGTGTATTGTCAAAGTTGCAGGGAAACAAAGGGTTAAATGGAGACCTGTGTGTTAGAGTGTGTAATAGTAAAAACAAGCAGCTGACAAACAACGATGCAAATGATTATATTCTTTACACATAAGGTTCTACACAGATTTTAAATATGCAATGCAGAAATCTTCTTGTTGCACTCTTGAAGAATGAATTTCAGGTTGCCTGCAGACCAGTACTCTGCACATGTTCATTTTCTTATTTTGTCACATATTCTAGGTAGGAAAGACATTGTGGTACAAAATAGCAGGTTAACTTACCCCTTCACTGTCTAGGTAGTAATTTGGCAAAGTTACCTCATGGCAATTGAGATGATAAAAACCATATTGATTCTATGAGCAGAAAATGTGCTTCGGTGGCAATTACTCTGCTTGTTTCTAAAGTTAATTTCTACCGCTGAGGACCCAGAGTAAAAGATGTTTCATGTTGCATCCCTATTTTCACAGAATTATGTATTATAGAACCAATTTGAAGAGGAACTGATTGCAAAACAAAATAAAGGAAATGGCATCTTACATGCTTCTGGGTCAATTCAGTAATGATGCTCAGCTAATCCAAGGCATCTATCTAGGAAATGTCTTCCCCCACCCCTTCCAGGTGAAGGACATCCTGGAGAACCACTGATGAGTGTTCCTCCTGTTCATATCTGAATGTGCATGGGGACATCACTCATTGACCAAGTTAATGACAGCCAGTTAATGACAGCCATGTGCGAGAACCCATTATCACATGCTATTCAGCTTGCCTCCAGTACCCTCAAGACTCTATAGGGAGACCATTGCCTTGGCATCATGGAAAGACTTACCACAGAAGCCTTCATCAGGCATGACCATTTACCCAGAGAATGGAAGTTTGGAGAGGGGGGATTTTGTTGCTCTCCCATCTCAAAGTGCAACAACCTTGATAACTTCAGCACGGTGCATGTGATGTTTGCCAGCACGTCCAACATCTTCAGCTCTCCGTGTTACCCAACAAACTCTCCTATCATCCTACACATCATCACTTTGTTATTCCTCTCCCTCCTGCTGCCCTTTAACCCACCCCTATTATCCTGGATCCTATTATTATCGATGTTGACTCTGCCTCACAGTACCCTAATTTATTAGGAACATAGGAGCAGGAGTAAGCCATTCAGCCCATCAAGCTGATTCCACTACTTAATATGACCGTGGCTGATCGTTCACTTTTTCCCTGCACTATCCCCTTACTCTGTATGTGACTGGTATTTAGAAAACTGTCTATCTCTACCATAAGTATACACAATGACTGAGCCTCCATAGCATTCTGATGTAGAAAACTCTAAAGAGGCACAACCCACTGAGTAAAAACATTTCTCCTCATCTCAGTCATATATGGCTTCCTCCTTATTTTGAAACTGTGTCTCCTGTTTCTCAATTCCCCAGCCAGGGGAAACATCATACGTGCATCTATCCTGTCTATCTCTTTTGTAAGTTTCTATGGGATCATTTCTGATTCTTCAAAACTCTGGAGAATACAGTCACAATTTGCCCAATCCCTCTTCATAGGATAGTCCTGTCATCCTGGGAACAACTCTGGTGAAGCTTTTTTTGCACTCCAACCATAGCAATAGCACCCTTCCTAATGTACAAAGTACTCCAGGTGTGGTTTAACCAAGTTTTGAAGTAAGACCTTACTACTCCTGTACTCAAATTCTCTTGTGATAACATACAACTAGCCTTCTTGATTCCTTGTTACACCTGCAGATTAGTTTTCAGTGACATATTGATGAGGACACCCATCTCCTTTTGTGCATTTACATTTTCTAAGAACATAAGAACATAAGAAATAGGAGCAGGAGTAGGCCATCTAGCCCTTCGAGCCTGCCCCGCCATTCAATAAGATCATGGCTGATCTGTTGTGGCTCAGTTCCACTTTCCCGCCATCTCCCCATAACCCTTAACCCCCTCTCTTATCAAGAACCCATCAACCCGCTTCTTAAAAATATTTAGCGAGGCAGCCTCCACCACTTCAACGGGCAGAGAATTCCAGAGATTCACCACCCTTTGAGTGAAGAAGTTCCTCCTCAACTCCGTTCTAAACCGCCTCCCCTTTATCTTGAGGCTGTGCCCCCTAGTCCTACTGTCTTTTTTGAGCGGGAAGAGTCTCTCCACCTCTATCCTATCCATCCCATTCATCATCTTATACGTCTCAATGAGATCTCCCCTCATTCTTCTAAACTCTAACGAGTACAAGCCTAGTTTATTCAGCCTCTCCTCATAGCTCAATCCCCTCAACTCCGGTATCAGCCTAGTAAACCTTCTCTGCACTCCCTCCAGGGCCAAAATAATGCTCTGTTCCACCTACCAAAGTCATAGCTTCACATTTTCCACATTATATTCCATCTGCCATGTTCTTGCCTATTCTGTCCAAATTCCTTTAAAGCTGATTTGGATCTTCCTCACAACATATATTCCCATCTGGCTTTGTGTCATCTGCAAACCTGAAAATAGTACATTTGGTTCCCATTTCCAAATCAGTAATATGTGCAAATCCATCACTGACACACAGTGAGAGCAGTGTGTACCATCTATAAGATGTATTGTAGGAACTCACCAGTGTTCCTTAGACAGCACCTTCCAAACACATAATCACTCTCATCTTGAAGGACAAGGTTGGCAGATGCATGGAAATGCCATCATCTGGAAGTTCCCTTCATCACCCTGACTTGGAAATATATTGCCATTCCTTCGCTATCGCTGGATCAAAAGCCTAGAGCCACCTCTGTAATGGCACTATAGGTGTACCTACACCTTAGGATGGCAACAGTTCAAGAAAACAGTTCACCACCACCTTCTCAAGAGCAATTAAAGTTGGGCAGCCAATTCTGGCCTAGCTAGCAATGTTCAATGCCATGAATAAATTCTTAAAAATAGTGAACTGTTGGGGCCCAAGTATTGATCCTTGCAGTACCCCACTAGTCACAGCCTGCCAATGTAATAACGACCTGTTTATTTCTACTCTGTGTTTTCTGCCTGTGAGCAAATTCTCAATCCACACCAGTACATAATACTGTGTGCTTTAATTCTGCTAACCAAACTCCTGTGGCGGACTTCAATAAAAGACTTCCAAAAATATAAGCAATGAATGTCCGCCGACTCCCCTTCTTCAATTCTCTTTCTAACATTGTCAAAAACCAAATTCATCAAACATGATTTCCCCTTCATAAATTCATAAGAACATAAGAAGTAGGAGCAGGAGTGGACCATCTAGCCCTTCGAGCCTGCCCCGCCATTCAATAAGATCATGGTTGATGTGAAGTGGATCAGTTCCACTTTCCCGCTTTCTCTCCATAATCCTTAATTCCCTTGCCTACCAAAAACCTATCTACCTTTGTCTTAAATATATTTAGCAAGGTAGCCTCCACCACATCAATGGGCAGAGAATTCCAGAGATTCACCACCCTTTGAGTGAAGAAGTTCCTCCTCAACTCCGTTCTAAACTGCTCCCTTCATATCTTGAGGCTGTGCCCTCTAGTCCTGCTGTCCTTTCTGAGCGGGAAGGATCTCTCTACCTCTACCCTATCCATCCCCTTCATTATCTTATACGTCTCTATAAGATCCCCCCTTATCCTTCTAAACTCCAACGAGTACAAACCCAGCCTATTCAGCCTCTCTTCATAGTTCAACCCCCTCATCTCCAGTATCAGCCTAGTGAACCTCCTCCGCACTCCCTCCAAGGCCAAAATATCCTTGCGCAAGTGCAGCAACCAAAACTGCACTGTACTCCAGCTGCAGCCTCACCAGTGCCCTGTACAGTTGCAGCAAGACCTCCTTGCTTTTATATTCAATCCCCCTCGCTATAAAGGCCAGCATCCCATTTGCCTTCCTGACCACCTGCTGCACCTGTAGGCTGGGTTTTTGCGATTCATGCACAAGGACCCCCAGGTCCCTCTGCACATAGCATGCTGCAGCTTTTCGCCCTTTAAATAGTAATCCCTCCTACTATTATTCCTGCCAAAGTGGATAACCTCACACTTGCTAACATTGTACTCCATCTGCCAGGTCCTCGCCCACTCGCTTAGCCTATCTAGATCCCTCTGCAGACTTTCCACACCCTCCGCACAATTTGCTTTTCCACTCATCTTCGTGTCATCAGCAAATTTCGTCACCCTACACTCAGCCCCCTCCTCCAGATCATCTATATAAATGGTAAATAACTGAGGCCCCAGCACCGATCCCTGCGACACTCCACTAGTCACCAACTGCCAATTAGGATAGCACCCATTGATACCAACTCTCTGCCTCCTATTAGACAACCAATCCTCTATCCACGCTAACACCTTACCCCCAACTCCATGCCCCCTACCTTCTGAAGCAACCTTTTGTGCAGCACCTTATCAAATGCCTTCTGAAAATTGAGAAACACCACATCCACGGGTTCTCCTCTGTCTACCGCACTAGTCACATCCTCATAGAATTCCAATAAATTTGTCAGACGCGACTTCCCCTTAACGAATCCGTGCTGCGTCTGCTCTATCAAACAATTCTTCTCAAGGTGCCTCGCTATTTCTTTGATGATGGATTCAAGCATTTTTCCCACAACAGACGTTAAACTAACCGGCCTATAATTACCTGCCTTTTGCCTGCTACCTTTTTTAAACAGCGGCGTAACATTAGCTGTTTTCCAATCTTCCGGCACTTTCCCGGAATCCAGCGAGATTTGGAAAATAATCACTAAGGCGTCTACTATCACCTCTGCCATTTCCTTCAGAACCCTGGGATGCATTCCATCCGGTCCTGGGGACTCGTCCACCATCAGTCCCGCTAGTCAATCAAGCACTACCTCCCTAGTGACAGTGATCACATTCAGGCCCTCAACTCCTACCGTCCTTCTGTCTTTAATACCCAGCAAACTATTCGCGTCCTTCTCAGTGAAGACCGAGGCAAAAAACTTATTTAAGGCCTCAGCCATTTCCTCATCCCCCACCACTAAATCCCCCCTCTCATCCTCTAAGGGTCCAACTTTCACCCTAGCCAGCCTCATATTAAGTATGTCAATTCATATTAAGTATGTCAATCAGATCATTATTGCCCAGCTATCCATTTATTACATCCTTTATAATTTAAGCCGTTTGGACCAAACTCTGGACATTAGCGAAATCACTCTTTCAACCCTTTAAGGTGCTCACTGACCAGAGAGGCCATCCACTGCTCTATAACAGGATCAAGGCAAGCTTGACATGCTTACCCATCTAACTAGCTCCAGACAGACTAGCTTCCTTCCCCAGACACCCTCTCTGGTTGATACTATGTCCCTTGCCCACCGTTTCCTACTGATCCTGCCTCTGGTGTCCAGTTTTTGTGAGTTTGGCCTACAGGTACCCAATCTTAATTAAGTGGCTGACATTTCTGAGTCACCCTGAACTAGGCCAAAGTAGTGGCTACTCACACCAAAGCCCAGGAGGAAGGCTACATGACCAGATGTGCGTTATTTACTTGTAGTCAAAAATATGAACTCACAAATGTCTCACTGGCGGAAAAGATAATTTGGAGGGGGCACTTAATTTTGGTGAGTTGGTCTTTTAATGAGCATGCACAACATACAAATGCAATGCGAAAAGGTTGCTTGACCTGCTTTTGACACTCCACAAACATTAGTTACAAATGTTCTTCCTGATATTGGGAAACTGATTTTTGACCTCAAGCCAAATTAAGCTGCCCCTGCCGCCCACCTCCCCCATGGAAGATTCCACTCATCATGAACTTCGCTGGATGACAGATGTGGTTTATTGTTTTACAGAAATATTCTCTCTGCATTGTTTGCCACAGGATATGAAAGCTCAGAACTCATTACAAAGTTCATTATAGACATGGTGTAGCTCAATGTTCTGTTATTATGCGATACTAGTGTTTTAAGAGTTTATGTTGTCTATATAAGGAATCACCTCATTTTAATGTAAGCTTTTTTTAATTCTTTCAGAAGAAGTCCATGTTCCTGGCTAGGCCAAAATTTATTGCCCATCCCTAATTGCCCTTGAAAAGATGATGGCTAGTCACCTTCTTGAGCCACTTAGGTACAGCCAGAGTGCTGTTTGGGAGGGAGTTCCTGGATTTTGACCCAGCAACAGCGAAGTAATGGTGATATGATTCCAATACAGGATGGTTTAGAGAGGAACTTGCAGGTGGTGGTGTTCCCATGCATCTGCTGCCCTTATCATTCGAGATGGAAAAAGTCACAAGTTTAGAAAAGAGCAAATCATAATAGTGTCTGGGATTTACAGTTGAAATAATGATGAGGCTGTCATATACTCCTTATTAATCAGACAGTAATATCTGATAACTGTACATACAGAGAAAATACACGGAAATCAAAAAGTTGCGGTCTGAGTTGTCCCACTCCTCCAAAGATTTGCTATAAAGGTATCTCACCAAGAAACTCACTCATTGAAACAAATGGCATGAAGTTGTCAAACCTACATGCTAAATGTATACTAAACCTGTGTAAATAATTCTTTAGTGTCATGATAAATCTTTATCACTGTCAAACTTCCCTGGCACTAAAAACTAACTTTTATTAGTAAAGTTTCTCATTCCTTCAGATTTTAAATATGGTGATCTTAAAAATAAAAGTATTTAAAGAAATTATGAAAAGTTTCTTTTACATAATATTTATAGCACGGAAACAAATTGCGCAGTCTAATAGGCCATGCCAATTTTTAGACTCCACAGTAGAATCTACTCACCCTACTTCAACTAACCTTACCAGCATCTCCATCTTTTCTTTTCTTGTTTATTTACCTTCCTCGTAACTGTACTTCAGCTATATCTTCCAAGTGACACATTTGCCGGAATTTTGCTGCCTCACCCACCCGAGGCTCGTAAGATTCCATCCAAAGCTGATGGAGAATGCTGTTCTGTGAGCCTTGCCTGCTCTGATTTTGGGACGGGTATGCCGGTAAAATTCCGGCCAATGTAACCACTCCCTTGGTAAAGACATTTCTCCTGAATTTTCCATTAGAAAGATTAGTGTTCTATCTGATATGGCTCCTAGTTCTGGCCTCCACAAATGGAAACAGCTTCTCTAAGTTTTCCCTATCAAAACCTCCCACTAGCCTTAAACACATTCAGGTCTTCTTCACTGTCTGAATAATACGGACCCCAGAGGAAGTTTACAGTGAGAGGAAGCAACAAGGCCAATGAGAAGGAAACAGTTTAAGTCCATTGTGCCAGCCCAGTGCTGCATTTGTGTTATGCACAGACACAAACTACAAATGTAGATGCCCTCACAGGGCAGAGGCGTGTTTGCATCCAATTAGCAATGCCGAGTTCCGCCAAGAGGCGGGATCAGCCTATGGAGTATGATCTTCAAAAGCTGATGGCATCTGTGACAGTGCCTGTTGCTGCCTTGCAGAAGCAGCATATTAAAGGACCAAAAGGCTCATTGAGCACAGGTGTGGCTAAATAACCAACTTAAGGGCACAGTGCCCAAATGGGGAAGACCATCTTAGGTCAAGCCAAAGATTTTTGATTTCAAACAAAATGCAATTGTTTCCCACATCAAACCTGACAACTCAGGTTTTGCGATGTCCTCTTTGAAAATTGCTTTCTGACATAATTAGCAAGCTCCTAAGGAACTGATTGGGCCATTAATTGGAAGCGAGTGGGTTCCTGACAACAACAATCATGAATACAGCCCACTTCCCCCACCCCAACCCTTGCTTTGAAAATTCCAGCATGGCCTAGGGGCACTGAAATGAATTTCAAATGAATTTCAAACCATACTTGTGACAATCTCATCAACATGGATAATTGAAAACTCCAGCCATGGATTCTGTACTCAAGGGCAGGAGCGGGGCTTAAATCCAAATATTCTGAGCCAAAGCTAAAAGGCTACCATTGATTCAAGTCAGTTCCCTCAGCACAAATGTAGACATGAGTATCTTACTGCAACCTCATATTTTCGAACACCAACAGCTAGCTTGCTTCTTAAGACCTGCGCATGTTGTTTTCAAGTGGATCTTGATTTGTGTGGCCTGCGCTTCAGTTCAAAATAGGTGTGTTCTTCATTAATATATTTAAATCAAGTTCTGTAACGCATCTACAACCTCAAGAGAATTTTAGCTGTCCACTTCACATGCTGAAAAATAATGTTCTTCCTGGTTCCACAAAGGGTAAAGTACCTCCTAATATCTGTTGGAAAGAGTGCAACTTATATAGTTGTTTCCAATAATGCAACAGGCATGTGTGAAAAAGAATTAGGAACATAGGAATTAGGAGCACAAGTGGGCAAATTCTGGCCTGCTCCACCATTCAATCAGATCATGGCTGATCTCTCCCTGGTCTCAAATCCACCTCCCCACCTGCTCGCCATTTCCCTTTATCCCTTTTTTATTAGAAATATGTCTATCTCCTTGAAACCATTCAAGGTGGTCCATTATCATTTTGTGTTGTAGGGGGTAATGGCACAAAATAGAAAGGTTTGTGAGAGACATGAAAAATGCAAACCAATAGATAGTCAAAAGAGCTGCTCAGAAAGAATTGGAAAAGTAACAGTTCCAAGAGAGAGCAATGTCATGGGGTGTCAGTTATGCATTTATAATAATATGCTGTCCACTTTGTGGTATAATGTGCCTATCATTATAAAACAATCAGAGAAAGCACTGCATTTTCAGAGGTTCCATCTTTTGGCTGAGGTGTTTTAGCTACATGCCTATTTGCCTTTGCAATTGGATGTATAAGATCCTGTGGATAGAGGTAGACTCACAGTTAGTGGGACCATGTGCCTACTCTACATTTATGTCCCCACCTCCCCAACTTCATTTCACCCCTCCCCCACCCCTCACCCAGGCTCATCACACAGAACACAAAACCAGATGTCACAAAAAGCTAATTAGTATTTATGGATGTTAATTTTTGATCTTGATCTGTTGTACAGCCTTTCACAAAGAGGGACATTAAATATCACTAAGCTGTAGAAATAATTAGCTTTACTGACTGAAGGGTCCCACAGATGAAAAATAAGTTTCAGCTTCTCAAAATGCCACACAGAACAAGATGTAGAAAGCCCAGGGCCATCATACACAAAATGGTAAGTGCCAACCGCCCATCCGTTAAGTAAATGCAAAACAAATGTTTCCTTTTATGGGCAATATCGAACAAGAGGTTCGATATTGGTGTCCTGCAATCAAATGACATGTCATGGTCACACCACGTTGCTGGTTAATGCAACACACACGATCATAGGATCTAGACAGAGAAATCTACCCAATTATGAAAATACTTAGATATCACCTTCTACGTATGGAAACACTTCAAGGAGCCTCATTGAAATATCATAAAACAAAACATGTCGCCGAGATTTATGAGAAAATTTGACATAAGATGAAAAAATATTTGGTTAATGAAATATGATTAAGGGAATGTTTTAAAGGGGATAATTGAGACAGTGGGCCAGAGAGATGTAAAGAGGTTGAGAGGGAATTCAAGAGCTGAGTCCCAGGAAGCTGAAGCATGAAACACACTCCTGGGTGGTTTGTCGTTATGAATATTCAAGAGATCAGAACGAGAGAAATGGCATCTGAATAGACAAGATTCTTGTATACCAGGCATTTGTATGTCTTCAGCTGAAGTATGTGTGAACTGTCTAGAAACATTCATAGGAACATAGGAATTAGAAACAGGAGTAGGCAATTCAGTTCTTCGAGCCTGTCCCACCATTCAATCAGATCATGGCTGATCTCTCCCTTGTCTCAAATCCACCTCCCCACCTGCTCCCCATATCCCCTTATCCCTTTTTCTTTATTAGAAATATATCTCCTTCTTGAAACCTTTTAAAGATTCAGACTCCACCGCTCTATGGGGCAGCAAGTTCTACAAATTCACCACCCTCTGCGAGAAGTAGTTCCTCCTCATCTCAGTTTTAAATCTACCGCCTCACAAGCTATACCTGTGACCTCTTGTTCAAGACTGCTCTGGAAAAGGAAACATTTGGTCTACATTTACTTTATCAATCCCTTTTAAAATGTGTTATACCTTGATCAGATTCCTTCTTGTCCTTCTAAACTACAGTGAGTATAAACCCAAAACTGTTCAATCCCTCCTCATACGTCAACCTTTTCGCCCCTGGAATCAAACTGGTGAACCTCCTTTGAACTGCCTCCAATGCCACCACATCCTTCCTCAAATAAGGATAAAAATATATTATTATTATGGCACTATTTGAATAAATAATTCACAATACTATCTTGTAAAGCAACTGGCGCTGATTCAAAGATACGGATCACAGTTTGTGTTCAAGTGCTATGTTAGATCATTCAGTGTTACACCTGTACTGACCTGCCTGCCGTCTCCAACACTGCAGCAACTAAGTCAGGGGAGAGCGCTTGCACTGCTTTAAAAGCAGCTCAACATGAATTTCATTTTCATATGTTAAACAAGCAGTCTGCTCGAGCACATAAAACACCAACCAGTTTTGTCTGTCTCCAATCTTACACAGAAACATATCTGAGCAAATTCATACCAAATATCAACTGAGACTGGAATAACTTGTCTCCAGGAAAAAGCAAACCACCAAACCAAAGGATCTGGTGAAAGGTTATCGGCCTGAAAAATTTCCTGTTTCTCACTATTCGCTTGTCTGTTGCTGGCCTGGGGCAGGGGTACAACTCTGCTGCCAGCACAAACCTCGACTTCCCTTGTCATACTCACGCACTATGCCTCTCCCTTGCCACATGGTCTCGCATGCCTGCGCACATCTGCTGCCAACCATTACTCACCTTCCTGCTTTTTGATTTTCAGAGCTCTGCATTTGCTGCTGATGGGCTCAGTTGGACACCCTGCTGTCTGGCCATGTCAATGTGCACTCCAGCTGCGCTAACTCTTACCGGGTCTGGCAGTACAACAGTGTGGCTGGCGGCAGGGCCCCCCCTGTTGGCTGGAGCACTGTGCCTAGACCTCATGTGTTTCACTGTAAATCAATCCTTGTCTATGGCACGATTTGAAGAAAATGAAGACTGCACCTGTCTAATATTTCTCCCTCAGCCAATGTCATTATAAAGTTTACATATTTATTAATCTCCTTTCTGCTGCATGTACCTATACAATAATGACTGCACCTCAAAGGGAATGAATTGGAGTTAAGTACATGGCAATATCCCAAAGATGTGATGGTAGCATTATCAACACAATTCCTTTTTACCGTTTTCATTAATTCCTAACTCAGTATGAGAAATACTATAGGAGACATTAGTACTGATAGCTTTTAATAAGTAACATTTTCATATGCTTACATTTATAACACTGATATTAATTTTGCCATTTAACAACAATTGCTTGAATACATTTGCCCTAAGACCTCTGTATATTTTTGCATACACAATATATAATTTACATTGAATACTGACATGCAGAAAACTTTTACACCAATGTTTTTGTGCTCAAAAATGTATTCAACTTGAAATGTTCACAATTTTGTTCATTATTTTGGTGCCTTTAGCCCAAATTGATATATATTTTATATTATTTTCTGTCCATCTTATGCATTGAGTGTATTATTCTATCTTAACCCCAACACAGAATAGCATCAGAAATAATTTTTTTTCTGAACAGAAGCATGGTCATGCAACATATCTTAACCTAATGTGCACAGCATGCTCAGAAACTCTGTTCACAGTTCAAATGAGCTGAATTACAGACCATGACCAACGAGACCCATATATGGCACAACTATTGTATAATTAATATGCAGAATAAAATGCTCCCTGGACTGCTGCTAAAGCGATTTAAATCATGCACGTAAAAAATGTAATCGGAAATTTAGCATGGTGGACGTTGTAGTCACATTGTGCATGATTGCATTCAAGATTCCAAGTGTGTTTTAAATGTCCTTTAAGATTGAGATTAGGACTTGTACTTACAGCGTGCATATTAATCTAAAACTCAACACGTTCCAGTGTGGGATCACAGTGGGGGGATGTTATAGCCAATGGAGGCTCATTTTAGTCCCAGTAGGTAATTATACTTTGAAATAATATTCTTTAATTAAATCCTGTTTGCAATTGATTGATTTAAACACAAGATCCAAAAAAAGCTGAAATTGGAAGTTTTATAATTCTGATAAAGCCTGTTGCATAGACATAGCGTTGAATTAGAGTCTTAGACAAGTGACAGATCAGTACAGCAAGGTTTGCTTTGTTAGCGCAGGCTTGCTGATCTCTGAAAAGAAGTCTGAAATTAATGCAGATATTTAAGATAAGAAAGATTCCTTTCTGGTCTTGCTTTTACATGGACTAGCTTGACAACTTCACTCTGCACTTATTAATGCAGGTTTTTGTGTACCTGATGAGATTGAAATAGGAAAATGAATCTTAAACACTCAATTTATTCTGAGGAAAATGAGAGATGTTTAGTGGGGAGACAGGTGATATTTCTGGCCACAGAAGAAACATTATTATTGGAAACTATTCTTTGGAATGTTTTCTCAAAATTATTTGTGTCTTGAAACGTGAACAATTAAAATGGCTTAGGAAACCATCGGTGCAGATTAATATCACTGATAAAATAAGTAGAACTTTTTTAAATGTAGTATATGAAATCATTAAATATCTCATAATCAAACCACATCTAATTATTTTCATTCATACATGCCAAACTATGAAAAAGAAACAAGCTTTGCTGGACAGATATGTTAAACAGCTATTAGGGAGTATTCCATATATGCCCTTCTAATGTAGCTTTGTGATTGAATAAAAGCTGATGTGGGAATGGTTGCATGAATACTTCAGAAATCCACAAGGAAATGGAAATATCAAGAGGGATTTTTTTTTCTGAAATACTGCACTTGAAACAAAAACACATTCCAACATGCTCATCAGATATGATCTCAAACAGAATCATGATTTGGAAGACTGTGTTAATGTGCAAAATTTGTGATCTATAACTCAGCATAATATGAATAGAAGCCTGAAGTTTGGAGTTGATGGTAATGTGTGTGATTAGCACTGCTACCTCACAGCACCAGGGACCCAGTTCGATTCCTGACTTGGGTCACTGTCTGTACAGAATCTGCACATTCTCCCTGTGTTTGCATGGGCTTCCTCCAGCTGCTCCAGTTTCCTCCCACAGTCCGAAAGATGTGCTGGTTAAGTGCATTTGGCCATGCTAAATTCTCCCTCACTGCATTCAAATAGAAACTGGGGTGTGGCGACTTGGGGATTTTCACAGTATTTTCATTGCAGTGCTAATGCAAGCTTACTTGTGACACTAATAAATAAACTTTAAACTTTAAAGAAAAATTAACCACTGCATATTTATGTATAATATGTAATCATGGATTACAGGACAACACTTTGCTATTTTACTAACATGGGCTGAATGAAAAATGATGAAATAGCTGTTCCCTGTGCTGAAGTTGTATTAAGCCATGAGAACTTAATCATTCCTAAACAAAAATTAATCATGGAAGAACAATTTCTTTGCCATGTATGCTTTTACCTTAACCTTGTATTATGCTTCCTCAGGGTACTTCTGTTAGTAAAACAGATTTAGCACTCCATTATGTGCCAAAGAACCTTTAAAAATGCATGAAACTATGCTGATTGTCAAGAACATGTCACACAATGACAAACTACTTCTGTTATGTAGAACAGCTACAAATACTTAAAGCTGATACAAAAAATGGATATTAAACATGAACATACACAAATCAATCTAATTTGAATGTGCTGAGTGAATCCTATCTTAAAATTAAGAGATAATTGTTCTCTGCAACATTGTAAAAATAACATTCCGATTACAAGTTTCAAGCATGATACATTAAAGCTACCAGGGACACAGGTGCATGCTGAAATCCTCACAGAAGAGTTTGGCATGATACATACACTGCCTCAATGTATCCTCATTCTTTCTCACACAACTTTATATATATATATGTAAGTTTAGATAACAATCTTTACTTAAAATGTAGAAATTAAGGTAATTATTATGTTGAAGTCTGGTTGAACTTCTTGACTAAAAACAACCCGTATATATAAAAGGACAGCACTATCTGTTGGTAACTTGAATTTATGATACCTGGGATTGGGTACTTAAAAGTTTATTTACTGTTTCATGGAGTGGTATTTGCTGGCAGTTGTAGAAAGAAAAGCACTAAGGAATCTTCATTTCTTTTAAAATGTGTCACTCAGAAATTAAGGAATATTCTGTTACCATTAGCAACTGCCTGACACACAAATGGCATTCTGTACAGTGACAGACTAGGGCAGTTGAGCAACATTTGGCAGAAGCAAGTCACATCTTTAATGAAATTCCATCACTGTAGCCTCCATAGGATATTCTGTCGTCTCCTACAATCCCAATAATACAAGAAACATCTAATAAATTGGGCATGCCAGTGGTATGAAGATGTGGACTGCTAAATGAAAAGTAGCAAAAACATAATTCATCACTCCTTCCTATATTTTATTCAGATGAATGAGCCGTTTTCATTATCCAGTCATGCTCCAGAACTAGCGCACTTAATTTTCCAAACTAAGATCAGAACAAATTAAAAATCCATGATGGGGTTGGCTTTAACTTCTTATTCTGTGACTCTTAGTTCTTTAAGTATTAAATTATTCAGCTATAATATAAACGGACATTAAAATCTGCAAGTGAAAGAGGGAAATACAGCTTATCTAGCTTTTATACAAGCACTGCTAAAATCAATGTCTGAATCAATTACAAAGTTAGTTTCACAAGAAGTTGTTAAAACATAGTTAAGATTGTATCTGCCAATATTTTCTGACATTGATTGCCATTGGTGATACTTCAGAAATGGTAGACAATATTACGTGGAGATATGCTGGAGCTACTTTATGAAAAGGAATATGTGTTATGTGCCCTTTGTGTTTATAATAAGAACAATGAAAATTAAACTGACACATATTCTCATTTAATACGTTTTATACCACATCTTTGTTGTGCTTTTACATGCAAGCATGGGGTTGATTTTTACTTTCAGCAAGGAACATATTCTAACAAATGAGAAACCATACTGCTCCCCCATTCAGGCCTCAGCTAAAAATAGCATTTGGATTTAAATGGTGTCACTGGAGCCCAATTGACATATGCAAAGAAGGGCCCATTTTTCTTCTGGTAGATGTCCCCGACACCTGCAATTTAAAATTGCAGTCAGCTGGATCAGGGCTGAAACAGAATTTTTTAAGGCTCCCACTACATTTTTCAGCACATACATCCCACTCTTCCCTAACCCATAATACCTACTTAATTCAAATAAATCTCACATAATTCTCATTGGCAAATAACTAGGGGCCATAACTTACACCCTGTAAAGACCTGGCCCACTGGAATTACAAGAGTTTAAAGTGCACATACCTGCTCTGGCAAACTTTGCTCATGATGTGGATGTGCCGGCGTTGGACTGGGGTAAACACAGTAAAAAGTCTGACAACACCAGGTTTTAGTCCAACCGATTTATTTGATAGTAAGCGCACAAGCTTTCGAGGGGACTCCCTCTTCATCAGGTGAATGGAGAGTTCTGGCCTCGGACAGAGCATATAAAGCACAGACAGTTTAGAGATTACTGATTAGAATGCGAATCTTTACACCTAACCTGCTGTTCAACTTGAACAGCAGGTTAGGTGTAAAGATTCGCATTCTAATCAGTAATCTCTAAACTGTCTGTGCTTTATACGCTCTGTCCGAGGCCAGAACTCTCCATTCACCTGACGAAGAGGGAAACCTCGAAAGCTTGTGTGTTTACTATCAAATAAATCGGTTGGACTAAAACCTGGTGTTGTCAGACTTTTTACCAAACTTTGCTCAAACATCCAGTGGCTGGAGCCACTTAGAGCTTGTAGTTAAAGAGTCCCCAAAGGCCACAGTGCAGTGCAACACTGGCAAAGTCAGGGAGGCTACACCCCCTTTTTTACTGCACTGACTACCTGAAAGCAGATCGATTTAAAGGACCCTGTGAACCAAACAGGACAGGCAAAAGGGAAGTAAGCAGGCAAGTGCATGGGATTTGGTGGTGGGGGTGTGGGGATGGGGTGTAAGAGGGCTGGTAGTCACAAGTGGCCAGGGATCAGGACAATCCCATGGGGTGGGAGGCTGTGGAGGTTAGCGAGGGGAGGGGATATCCAGAGTGTGTGGGGGGGTGGATCCCGCGCAGAGCTCGGTCTGGGTGTTTAAAGTCACTACACTGAATTCAGAAGTGGCTTTATTTCTTCAAATCTTTGGTGCAAAACTGGTGGAACCATACAAAGTTAGTGCTTTGATTTGATTTGTCAGGTGGTTCCAGCTCAGCACAATTGTCCATGGGTAAGTTAGCATATTGCCACATAAAGCTTTACCAGGGAACCTCAGAGAGGGATTCCCCAGCGCTCCTTTGCCATACTCCTCAAATCCAATGGGGAACAAGGAAGTTACTGGCTGAAATGATCACAGTCACAGATATGACAATGTGACTTATTCAGTGGTAGCTTGGTCAAATAGTTGGACTCTTCCTTTAAGGTAGTCACAGTTGAATTCCCATTCTCGGGTTTGGAATGTATAATCTAGTCTAAGACTTCAGTATAGTATTGAGGGAGTTCTGCGTTGTTAGAGATAATACTGGGCAGGATTTTATGGCCTCACTCAAGCGAGACCATTTGCATCTTCCTACATGCCCCGAGCTTGGCCTAGCTGTATGGGAATTAAGGTTTCAGTCCATCTCATCCTCTCCTGCTATATATCCTACTTTCTCGGGTATTGGGCATTGTTGAGCAAAATGTCCCCTTTCTAAGCAGACATAGTATTGGCGAACTTCTATCTAGTGCTTTCTGGGGTCAATCGCTTTGTTTTCCCCAACTTCATTAGTACTTCTGTAGCCCAGCATCACTCTACCAAGCCTACGGCCTCGTCTATCCTCTGGGGATTACCCTGGCTCACTGTTCATTTGACGTCACTGGAAAAGATTCTTGGGAAGTGGGCTAACATAACACTCTTCACCACCTGGTCTGAGTTCAAGGTTTCAGTCTGGCAACTACTTGCAAGCCAGATGCATCACATCAGGTCCCACAACTGGGAATCAGGAGCTCAGTCAGAATGGTAGACCCAAGCATGGAAGTGTTGGTCCTTCACAGCTGTGGTGACCCCCCAGCCCTGTCAGGATTTCTGCTTTGAGCCGGTTGCAAATTTCAGTGGCTGCCTCCTCCAAATCCTAGTCAGTCTTCTGTGCTTCCCTAATCAGATAAGAAGCACTGGTGCCAGCCCACTGTTCTTTAGGCCAAGCTTTCCAAATAGAGGCTTTCTCAAACCCTCATCATCTGTATGTCAGATTCTGTAGGCCTGTGTCTCCAGACTGAGTTTGTGGGGATGGTTTGGAGAGCATGGTGTTGAGTTTCTGAAGTTCCACCCAGAGTTGCTCTGGACCCAATCTTTTTAATTCCAACAGCAATTGGTGGATGGTAGCTTGTGTCAGAGTTGCTTCTTGTAGCACCCGGATTGCCTTGATTTGAGTCAGTGTTGTCTGGGCGAGCTGCTGAATAAGGATGTCAATGTCTCTTTATGATCTCTATTACCAACCCACAACCAATGCCCACATCCTACACCACTTGTAATGTCACAAGAGGTCAGACAACAATATAGCTGTGTTTCAAAACATAATGTGGACACCCAGAAGTCCAAGTATGAAACAATTTATTGATTAACACACATGAAAATGGAAAAGGTTCTAATTACTTTGGCAGTTCTAGTCTCTTGGGCAGTACGGTAGCACAGTGGTTAGCACTGCTGCTTCACAGCTTCAGGGTCCTGGGTTTGATTCCGGCTCGGTCACTGTCTGTGTGAAGTTTGCACATTCTCCTCTTGTCTGCGTGTGTTTCCTCTGGGTACTCCAGTTTCCACCCACAGTCCAAAGATGTGTGGGTTAGGTTGATTAGCCATGCTAAAAAATTGCCCCTTAGTGTCCTGGGATGTGTAGGTTAGAGGGATTAGTGGCTATAATATGTAGGGATATGGGAGTAGGGCCTGGGTGGGATTGTGTTTGGTGCAGACTCGATGGGCCAAAGGGCCTCTTTCTGCACTGAAGGGTTTTATGTTCTATGTTACCGAGGTGATTTTCATCCAGCCTTTAATCAAATTCCAAATTGGGTTCAGTGTCACAAAACACATCATGAATTTACACACACCACATACCCCATACAAAAGCCCAGCATCTTCCTTGTTTTCACCTTAAGGCTTCCTCTTTTAATTGGACTTGGTACTCTATTTATATAGTCTGATAAGGCTACATAGCTGATGCTTGCTTGTACTGATTCCTCATCTGTCTGTCATGTGACTTCCTGTGACCATTTTGGTAGGCGTGGCCATGTGGAATAAGGAGTTGATATGATCTTGAAAATGGAAGGGCGACTGTTGGAAATGCCATCCCTCTAGCACCCAACTCCTTCTGACATTATAGGTTACAGCTTACAAAGACTTAATTTACAGCCATGTAACTGAAAGTACAGCATACGGTTGGAGAGCATTGAAGTGTAAAAAAAGGTTAACTCCTGACTGTTGGTCCCTCTCAGGGAATTCCTAGCTTGGCCAAGATAGCAAAAGCGTGAGTGACAACCCTCCAATAAACGAGTAAACCAGACTGAATCCTGGGATGGCGGAACTGATGTAAGAGGAGAGATTGAGTCGGTCAGTTTCATATCTGCTAGAGTTCAGAAGGATGATGGGGATCTCATGGAAGCCTATAAAATTCTAACAGGACTAGAGAGGGTAAATGCAGGAAGGACATGCCCGATGATGGTGGAGTCAAGAACCAGGGGTCATAGTCTAAAGATATGTGCAAAATCTTATAGGACTGATTTGAGGAGGAATTTCTTCACTCACAGAGTGCTACCACAGAGAGCAGTTGAGGACAAAATATTATGGGGACGATTCTCCCATCCCACTGCACTGATTTTTTAGCACAGGGGGCCAGAAGATTTAAGCAGGGCCGGATTAGCGTGATTCAAGCTGGGTGTCCGGCCCCGAGTGCATCACCCAGTGCCAGAAGTATGTTCCTTACGAGGGCAATCGGAGAGGGAGTCCTGCAGTCGGGATCAATGGGGAACGGAGGCCAACAACCTGGGTTCGCCATCGGGGTGGTGGGGACAGCCTGCTGGAGGGAGGGTCGTGGCTTTAAGGGCTGGTAGAGTAGGAACTGCCAGTGGTGAAAGAGAATTGGAGTGGGGGAGGCCGGATAGGAGATCCAGGCTGTGGAGTGGGTAGTCAAGGCTGGGCCCAGGCATGTTTGGGGAGGCTAGCAATTGGACAGGAGGGGAAGAGGGTGGTGAGAGGGATGGCGATGTGGGGGTCACGGGGCTGGCCAGCAATTGGGAGGCTGGCTGACAGGGGCTACTGCACATGCGCTGATCTCAGCACTGACAGATAGTGCAGGCGCAATGGCTCACTCAGCGCTATGCTCCCGGCATCTCTGGTGAGAATAGACCCACTGATTCTTTACGTGATTTATGCTATTACACCCTACAGTGCACAGAATGTGGAAGATTCTTTTCTGAACGCCCACTGAAAAAGCCAGCAGAATTTACTTCAGTTTTCATGCAAATGCAACACTTAGAAATTTTTTGGGAGAATCATCCCCTGTATATTTGCAAGCATGATATGGAGATGTTGGCATTGGACTGGGGTAGGCACAATAAGAAGTCTCACAGTGCCAGGTTAAAGTCCACCAGATTTATTTGATAGCACAAGTTTTTGGAGTGTTGCCCCTTTCCTGAGACACCCACCTGATGAAGGGGCAGTGCTCTGAAAGTGTGCGGTACTAAATAAGCCTGTTGGACTTTAGCCTGGTGTTGTGAGACTTTTTACTGTGTTTGCGAGCAGTAAGGTATAGCTCTTAGAACAAAGGGGATCAAAGGATCGGCAAAATGGGAAGGCAACTTATTATCTAAATGGGGAGATGTTTCAGGGTGCTCCAATGCAGAGGGATCTGGGTGTTCTCAATCATGAGTCACAGAAAAATAGCATATAGGTACAGATAATAAACAAAACAAATGGAATGTTGGTATTTGTAGCTAAAGAAATAGAATATAAAGATAAGGAAATATTGTTGCAAAATACAAAGCATTGGTGAGACCGCATCTGGAGTATTTTGCACAGTTTTGGTCCTCTTATTTGAGGAAAGATGTAATGGCATTGGAGGCAGTTCAGACGATGTTCACTAGATTGATTTCAGAGGTAAGGGTTTTGTCGTATGATGAGCGGTTGAACAGTTTAAGCCTATGCTCTATGGAATTTAGAAGAATGAGGGGAGATCAAAGTGAGGTATACAAGATAATAAAAGGTGTGGATAAAGTAGATATGGAGTGGATGTTTCCTCTTGTGGGGCATTCTAAGATGAAAGGTCATAGTCTCAGGATAAGGGATAGCAAAATTAAAACAAAGTTGAGGAGAAACTACTTCACTCAAACGATTGTGAATCTGTGGAATTTGCTACGCAAAGTGCGGTGGATGCTGGGACAGTGAGTAAATTTAAGGAGGAGTTAGACAGATTTTTAATTGGTAATAGGTTGAAGGGTTATGGGGAGAAGGCAGTCAAATGGGGATGAGGAGATATCAGCCATGATCAAATGGCGGAATGGACTCAATGGGCTGAATGGCCTAATTCTGCTCCTATATCTTATAGAGTTATGAACTTTTTTGGGGGGAAAGCAGGATCTGACTAATGAGATGGATGATCAGCCGTGATCATAGTGAATGCCAGAAACAGGCTGGAAGGGTGAATGGCCTGCCCTACTTTCTATGTTTCTCACCAGGTGTCATGAACAGTATATTGCACTTGGACAGAGGATGAAAAGAAATCTAAGAGTGAGTGAAAAATTATAACAAGGTTGAAACATTTGTTGTGAACTAGTTGAGCAGTCTGTTATTTTAATACGCCTAGCTGAATTCGTCAGTCACTGCTTTTTCTAAAGCAATATTCTTCTCAGCAGCCCAGCAGCAAATTAAAAAAAATGTAATTATGGCTTCTTCTTACGAATGTTTAAAACAGTATTTAAAAACGTAGCGCATTCTTAAATCTGTCTTGCTAAAAGTAGAAAAAGGTTGTCACCTAGGACTTCAAGCAAGAATTCTGTGCTTTGCTGACAGTCGGCTGACATCTAACCCATTGTATAGCCCAGGGGCCAGATTTTCAAAAGGTCGCTACCCATAACGTGGGTGTTCGCGACTGGCAAAGAAGAAAGACAGATATAGCAGGATTTTCAACATGCTGCTAATGCAGTTAAAATAACAACACACTGTAACTAATCACAGAAGTAACTCCTTGCAAATAAAAAGCTCCCCACCTCAAACTGGGTCACTGTGATTTTGTTTTCATTTTCTTTTTAAATTTGGAGCAATAAACAATAAATGATAATTTCTTCATCTCACATTTACACACACAAGGTGGAAGGTGGTCTCAGACAGCAGCACAAAGTAATTTGTACAATGCCCTGTCTGGTCGTGGAAACAAATATTGGCAAGTCACATAAAAAGCAGTCGTCCAACACCATTCACTCCTCACTCGAACCTGAGATAAATTTCTACTCCCTGCACTTATAGCAGCTGACCAGAAGAAACTACACAAGGTCATGAACGTTGTCCAGTCCATTACACGAACCAGCCTCCCATCCATTTACTCTGTCTACACTTCCCACTGCCTTGGAAAAGCAGCCAGCATCATCAAGGACCCCATGCATCCTGGGCATTCTCTCTTTCATCTTCTTCTGTTGGGAAAAAGATACAAGAATCTGAAAACACAGACCAACCAACTAAAGAACAGCATCTTCCTTGCTGTCATCAGATTTTTTAATGGACCCACATTATATTAAGTTGATCTTTCTCTACACCCTAGCTATGACTGTAACACTATATTCTGCACCCTCTCCTTTCCTTCGCTATGAATGATATGCTTTGTCAGTATAACGCACAAGGAACAATACTTTTCACTGTATCCTAATACATGTGATAATAATAAATCAAATCAAATCAAAAGTGTCACTGGTTAATGGTCAGGAGCAAAATTCTCTTCTGTAACTTAGGGACACTGAATCAAGCACCAATATGACTGTGAGGAACTGACATATCACAGGATGGGAGTCAAATTTAGCATCTGCTTAGTTCATACTGTCCGGCAACTCACGGGATTATCCCCATAAGCTTTGGCAAAGTTTTCCTTAAAATTTAGGCGACAATGATCATAATTTTTTCTCATGATTAGCATGTTTATTTGGATGGTTCTGAAAATCTATAAAGATGCAGTCATTGCTACCTGTGGAAACAAGTCGTTGGTGAATGACTGCTATGAACCCCAAGGCCATCAGGAATGATGTCACTGAAAATTGTCATGATTAAGTTAGTCTGTTCTGGTACTGGCGATCCATTAAAAAATACATTTCAAATTTTATAATTAAAATAAGAGTCTTCCAAATGAGTGCTGATACAGCTCAGAACATATAAATGATGGTGTATTAAAATAGTAACTCTTCAGATGACCTCATCTTTTGAATATGTTTCTCATGCCAAACAATGAGGTCTGATGTGGCCATTTTCTTCCACCTCACAGCTCATGCAGTGAACATGAGGTAAATAACTACAACGTATACTTTATTATACTTTGGATTACCCTAGAATGTCAGAAGAAAAGTCAGTCCTAAATAATGACATACTTGAATGCACAAAACCAGTTTATTTCCATAACACATTATTCCAATCTGCTGCTTGTGTCAAAATGAGTAGTGAAATCATGCCGTTTTCCCTGCAATGTCAGCTACATAAATTTAATGAACAGACATATTTATTAAGGTTTTGAAAGATATTATTTAATACTGTTATTTATTTTCAGGTGTTGAGTCTGCTTAGACAAGAAAAATATGTAAAATATTGATGAAAGGAAACATTTTGTTATTCCTGCATGAAATGAACAGGTGTAAAATGTACCATTTCTGTCAAATGTTTAGATATGTTTATTTAAAATCTATTTTCCACTGATACACCTTCTTTAATTTTTATATCTGCAAAACTCAATGATTTGGTAATTATCCTAAACGGCTATTTCTATTCGTATTATTTTTGACAGTCTTGTTCTGGTCTGGGTAACGAATATTATTAACTGAAGATTCATAAAAGCAGGGTTAAAGATTTTTGCAAATTAGTCTTAACCATCAAGTTCTGAAGGAGAGAAGTTCTGACATGACATGTGCTCACTCTTTAATTCAAATACTTATCAGTAGGGTGTACTCAACTGTCAAGCCCAATAAACCATTCTCTTGTCAATTTCTGAGTGAAGGGTCAATCTTTTCTCATCTGATCCCAAGATATGTTTAATGTTTAAACTTTAAATGTGAAGGGAATTGGCATCATACTCGTGTTTATCTTTCAAACAATCTGAGCCCCTCAAATAGTGAGAAATACTCTGTTCCAGAACATTCAACTGAAAAATTACCATTTGGGTTGTGAGGATAACACAAAAACTCTTTGATCGGTTCCGCTTTGAGTTAATACAGTACCCAATCATCTCTGTGTAAAGATCTTTATTTAAACCAGACTAACACAACGACAGTTTCTGCAAGCTACTTACCGTATAATTTAACATTAACTATCAATCCAGGGAAGGCCTTAAGGAAATCCTGCTCTGGGAATTCTCCCATGGGTGTAATTAGTGATGGGCATGCTTCGCACATATGAGAAGGGAAAATTCACCAGACCCGTTCACCGCCAGCGGGAATCCCAATGACTTATGGTTTACAGCATTAGGGCTAAAATGGGATTGTGGTCAGGTATCAAAGTGTTTCCATTTCGCCCAGCCCATTTCGTCACCGTGATCAGATTCCCAACCAGATCTGATGGGAACCCAATGACTATGCCAGAGTGTTGATTTAAATGTGATTAGCAGGTTTGTAGCCCCATTCAATGCCCTTCTGCAATTCACCCAGAGGAATTTGGGGCTGGTCATGACCAGCATGGTCCGTGTTAGACCCCAAGGAGGGAGGCAAAGAGCTAAGTGCAGTGCCCACATACTCCTCTGCCACTGCCAGCCTGCAGAGGAAGGATCCCACAAGAGTTCTGGTGGTTGGGTGGGCTCGAGCTGCAGACAAGAAGTTGACCTTGGCACTGTCCCTCAGGATGGGGGTCTAGGGGCTAGTCTTCCCCTTCCAGCATGAGAAAGCTGAATATCACTCCTGACATGGTGAATTCAGGCATCGCACTGATCAAAATCTTCATTCCTGTCTGTCAATTGTGAAACGCTAGAGGTGGTCTGGTCACTTTAATCGCCTTACCCTCTGGACAACTGGCAGGCTTCAAAATCCCAGCAGTACTCCATTCAACAGAAGGGATTCTCCTTTCCTTCCCTAAAAAGCTGCAGGTGTGAGAAGACCCCTTTTAAGTCCTCTGACTGATATAAGTCAATAACATTCACAAGGGAGGGATTCCCATCAATCCCATTCTTTTAACATAACATTTATTTCAAGTCACTGAGCCTTCATAGAAACCTTAAAATCTCTGAAATCCCTTCAAAGCTTTTGAAAACCTTTGCTTCCATTCAATTTCAGTCAGTCCTTTAATTCTGCTTTGATTGACAGTTTAATGGATCTTAGTCAATATGCAGCCAGCTTTGTTTGTTGAATTGTCCCTTCATAGTTGGATGTGCCAATCAAGTGGCTACTTTGTCCAGCTCCATGAGGTTTTTTGGACTGTGGTCATCCAGCATGGAGCATTTCATCTCACTCCACACTTGTGCCATGCATATTGTGGTCAGGATTTGGGAGCCAGGAAGTCAATTAGCAGGCACAGAATAAACAGCCTGCTCTTTCACTGTACATATTCACAATCCATCTATCTACCTCTATGCAGGAGGGTGCAGCACACAACAGGAGAGAGTGAGAAAATGGGAGAGGGGTTGCCTGAGCTCAAGCCCCTCACTGCATTCAAACAGCAGGCTGCCAAGCTGGCAGGGAAAACCGTGACTGTATCTGTATCAATGGCGAGGTCAATTTCCCCCAATCATCCAGTGGAGAAGAATACATAATTCAAGATGTTGATGAGTGCCATGTTTGAGCCAGCCTTGCCAGTCACTCACTCTCTTTTCTCTACTATCTTGGTGCCAACATGAAGAGGGTGAGGCCAGCCCCACACTTGGAATTAACTCCAGGCCTCAGGACACTTTGGAGAAGGATAAAGATGATTTCACACTCTAGAATCATCAAGCATTCACTTGCACTCTCCCCCAGCCCAGCAAAAGACACCTTGGTGGATCATGTATCTACTTTTGCCTCAGGCTCAAGAAGTCCCTGCTAATTCTGAGTCAGACAATGAACTCTGTAAGCAGCTATAGGGAAGATGCTAGAGTGTCATAGAGATGCGAGAGAACATTAGAAGCAAAGAATCTCAGAGAAGGGGAGAATGACACGAGAGGGAGAGGAGTTAGTCTACATGTTCTCTGATGTCATGGTGCTATGATTATGAATGCCTGACAGTCTCCATGGAGAGGATGGTGGATGCCATGGAGAACTAATCCAGCAGAATATCTAGTTTCTGTCAGAGACACACTCGCGCTTGTATTCCCTCACTGTCATCACGAGTGAGCTTCTGCAGTGGCAACATGAGGGAGGGTTGGGACACTCCCTCCAACTGCCCCTTCTCCTCAAGGAACCAGGGAGGGGCCTAAAGGGAGGAGAAGGAAATGATGCTACAAACTGTTATCAATAGAATGTACTCAAACTAATCAATCCCATTGTATGCCTTCCTATCAGTCATGTGTTTGCCTGCCATATGGGCTACAATCCCAATGTCAACAATATCCCAAGGTGTGTTAATTCTGACTACTCTTATCCTCAAAACACTTTGGACAGGATTTCACCCCCAGGCCCTCCCCTTCCCTTCCCCGCCACGCAGTAGGTTTTCCAGTGGCAGAGGCATGTCGCCATTGGCCAGCAGGTTACCCAAGAGCGTGGTCAACGAACAACACAAATGCCCGTTGACGTTGGTGGGACTGGAATGCTTCCCTGCTTGCCTCATCTGGCCCATACAATGGCTTCTCGCCCATATCTTCAGCTTCCACAACCTCTTCACCATCATATTTTTCAAGGTCCTCCTCATCAGAGAAGATGTACAGCTCCTTCATCTTATCATCTGCCAAGCCTTCCAACCTTTGCAGTTTCAAGTTGTGTAGTGTGCAGCAAGCCATGATGGTGCATGGGACTCTCTGGGAAGTGCGCTGGAGTCCTTCACCAAATCTGTCCAAGTATCAGAATCACATTTTCATAATCTCTATGATTTATTCCACCAATGTTTAGGCTGCGGCATGAGCTTCATTGTACCTCCCCTATGCAGGAATCTGAGGCTGCCACATGGGAGAGTAACCCTTGTTCTCAGCCCTACACCCTATGTGCTCCCTCAAAGATGTCAGATCTGAGACCCATAAGGTCTCAAAACTTACAAGGTCTTGGCACTCACTGGGTTTCAGACACAAAGCTGATATGTTTGTTATGGTCACACATCATTCCTCTAAATGTCAACTCCATGAATTCTGGCCTACAAAATTGGTCTCAAAAATTCAACTTTTACACAAGTATATACTGTACTGTGTAATTTTGTGTTGTCAGTGTATGTCCACTCAGATGTGGGCTGAGATCACATGAAATCATTTCACATGTGATGGTTCAAGGCATCAGAATGCAGATTGGAAGGACAATGTATGAATCCACGACCATCCCCGCTCCTCGAGGCAAAGTGCTTCTTTACAAACGAGTTAAATTTCAATATCAATAACGAAACTAGAGCCAGGATTTTCTGCTCCCAATCAGGGCTGGAATTATGGCAGGTGTGAGAGCTAACTTCTGGAAGAAAGCCGAACAATGGTTTTAGGATGATGTTAAAAACAAAAAAATGACTGTGTGCTTTAGCTGTCACACGTGGGCTGTTTCACACCGCTGAATATCATTAGCATAAATCAGCATCTGATTATGATGCCTGCTCACCGGAATCAACTGGGTTAAGGGCCCACATCAGCGACATGCTTCACAACAGGGTTTAAAGGACATGCAGCTGGAAGCCTACACTTCCCTCATGACTCCAAGGCTTGTTCGTAAACATTGTTCACAGCAAACGCGGGCTCAAAATCATGGCAAATATAAGCATCTACTGTAATGAATTAACCACAAACCTCCTGTTGAAAACCTTCAAAATCACTCTGCTCGCCATCTGGATCACGGAACAATTCATCCCAATACTGTATAACATTGTCAGATGGCTATTCCTAGACATCAACACCACCATTGGTAATCCTAGGTCACTTCAACACTATCATTTCACATGTAATTTTTTGGAAGGTCCAGGCATGCAGGAGGATGGCAGGAATGCCACCCTGGGAATTTTAGGTCCTCTCCTACCGACAAGCCCGCTAACAGGGAATCATAAAATTCTGCCCAATATTGCTCGTGAAGATCAAAGAACAAAGAGCAAAGAAAATTACAGCATAGGAACAGGCCCTTCTGCTCTCCAAGCCTGCACCAACCATGCTACCTGACTGAACTAAAACCCCCAATCCTTCCAAGCACCATATCCTTCTACTCCCATTGTATTCATGCATCTATCAAGACGCCCCTTCAAAATCACTATCATATCTGCTTCCACTACCTCCTATGGCAGTGAGTTCCAGGCATCCACCACCCTCTATGTAAAAAAACTTGCCTTGTACATTCTCTTTAAATATTGCCCTTCGCATCATAAACCTATGCCCCCTAATAATTGACTCCTCATCCTGGGAAACAGCTTCTGACTATCCATTCTGTTCATACCCCTCATTGCATATATGCACCTCAATAAATGTTTTTCACTTCCATCATCCAATTTTTCTACATCTTTTGGCTACTATCTTTGAGAGACACATTTATGCACACATCCAAGAATTGACCAACAGTTGTAAGACCTGTGGGGATAATTGCCAGGTCAATATTGATTGGTCTCACATCCCAGGCTCTTTCGTTGACAAGGTGGGATTTGAGCATGTCCCACACAAGCAAACATTTTTCTTTGCATAGTCCTCCTGGCCTTATATTCCACACTTCTTGTGAACCATTTCTTGCAATTGTCTTCACCCCCACAGCCTTTCTCATGAACACAAACAACAACGGTTGGGATTTTTGGCCTGTTTCCTGCATTGGATATAGCTCACCACTGATCACCACAGGATCTTCTGATCCCACCAAAATCTATAGCTTTTTGTGTGGTTCGCTCACCCACCCGACTGCTCTGGAATCCAGCAGGGGGAGTCACTTTTTTATCTTTTAATTTTTTTACTCCACCCTTAAATTTACAAAGTCAATGCTCAGAATGGACCAGGCAAACCCAAACCCATTCCTTGCTTGCTCCAAAATCCAAATTCAAATTCCAAATGAACCCAATTCAAGGTCCCCACAAAAGAGACAAACAAGGTTGCCAAGTTGACAAGCTGTGTCATTGCATCCCATCTTGGACTTGATCCGATACTTGACCTTAACAAAAAGGGGTTGCCTTTGGCAGATCGAAAAATTCCACCCAATGTCTTTTAATATTTCTCTTTGAGTGGAGTTTTGTGCTTAAATATCACCGCGGCTTTAATTTTGTGTTATCTGCCACATAAGATGGAATATATCATGTCTTCTCGTGGCCACTGTTGTCTATGTTCATGAGAAAGGCTGTGAAGGTGAAGACAATTGCAAGAAATGCTTCAAATGAAGTGTGGAATATGAGACCAGTGTGTACTATTTACAAGATGCACTGTAGCAATTCGCCAAAGATACTGAGACAACACTTTCAAAACTCACAACCACTTCCATCTAGAAGGACAAGGGCAGCATACACATGGGAACATCACCACCTGCAATCTCCTCTTCAAGCCACTCGCCATCCTGCCTTGGAAATATATTGCTGTTCCTTCGCGGTCACTGGGTCAAAATCCTGGAATTCCCTTCCTAATGGCATTATGGGCAACCCACAGAGCATGAACTGCAGCGATTCAAGAAGGCAATTCATCACCACCTCCTTGAGGGCAACAAGGGATGGGCAATAAATGCTGGCCGGCCAACGACACCCATGTCCCACAAATTAATTTTTAAAAATCACCTTTACCAGGACAGGATTTTCACCAACCCTTGAATGGTCATGTTTGCAAGTCAAAGTTCATCCAAGTTTCCAATGCAGGCCAATCAATATATGTTCAATACATATTCTTCACCCAATACTTGTTGACAAAATGGTGGAATTTGATGTGTTTTTTTTGTTTTCTGATAGAGTACAAAATGGCAGCTTCTCATGAATCTTTGCATGAATCAGTGCTGGCCTTTAATTCTGGAATACCATCTATCTTAGCTTCTCTAAGGAAACAGAATCAGATGGTGAAACTACTTGCTCAGTCCTCATCTGGTTGTGCATTCTTTCTTCAGCATCCTTCATGGTTTGATTGGATACCTTTCTTCTGTCTACAATTTTTTCCTTGGAAACATTAAACTCTCGTGCTGCTGCACACATGTTAGTCTCCTTAATGAATACTACAACCTTCATTTTAAATTGAGCTGTGTGTACCTACTATTCTTTCTTGAAGACATGCTGATAGGTCACCTAGTAGGCTTTAGGCTGGGAGATTGCCACTCAAAGTAACAGTGGGAAAATGTAAAGGTCCTTGCATGTACCTATAAATGGATGTAGTGTAATAATTACCAATACGTAGTTCATAATCACCACGCCGTTTGATTCCTGAAAAGTTAGGGTTGACTCTTAGGCGAGGCATATGAAAAATGGCATTTATTTTAGGACAAAAGTCGCAAGGGACTTTTACATGAGATCAACATTTACATAAGCATGTAATTCAGCAGATTCTGGATAGTGGTTAATGATCTCAGGAGAATTGTTGGGATGGAAAGCAAAAAGAAAATGATACGATGGACCAATGGTTAGCACTGTTGCTTCACAGCACCAGGGACCCAAGTTCAATTCCGGCCTTGGATGACTATATGGAGTTTGCACATTCTCCCCATGTCTGCATGAGTTTTCTCCTGGTGCTCGGGTTTCCTCCTACACTCCAAAGATGTGCAGGTTGGGTGGATTGGCCATGCTAAATTGTCCCTTAGTTATCCAAGACGTGTAAGTTAGGGGAATTAATGAGATCAATGTGTGGGGTAACGAGGATAGGGCTCGGGGTGGGCTTGGGTAAAATGGTCTGTTGGAAAGTCGGTGCCGACTCAATGCGCTGAATGGTCTCTTTCTGCACTGTAGCGATTCTATGATTTATGAAATCAAGCAGGAGTACACTCCTGAGTTGGGATTGAGGCACAAATTAAGTGGAGTTTTCCTCTGCCTCTGGCTATTGCACACTTGATCAGGGAATACCTAGTCCTGACATTCAGTATAAAGCACATTCACATCCATCATTAAAGTTCACTAACAATTGATTTTCATTTCAATCAATATAAGATCTTTTGATCACCTACTATTGGAGGGAGGTATAATTTAACTCTTCCCTTCATTGAGGCAGATTTCATGCATTTACCTTAATTGAATCTGTATTATTGCAGAAGACATAAAGGTGATACAATCATTCTATCGTGCTCACTAGATAAAATACCCAGGTTTAAACATCTTATTCCACCATTTGTGTCATTTTTGCTTCTCAAAGTTATTGAAATAGAGACTTCTTGCATATTCTACTGGATACCTTAGTGCAATGTGAACATAGAGGTATACAATTTCATTAAATCTGTACTGTTCAGGCAGAATATAGAAAAATGGAATTGTGGCAAGTATTCGACTTACCATAGGATGAAATAAATGAACTGAAGAGCTTAAAATATTGTGAGAAGAGAAATCTTGTTTTCATTGAGTAGTATAAATGTGTTTTGCTGAACTGTATCTGTTCAAGCTAATTGATTTATTGGTTCTCTGAGCAATGGTCTATTGTCTTTATACACATGGGATGCAGAAGCTGTTCAGAAAAAGACTAAATTCTGTCATACTGTCATGACAACTAAACTGATCTTCATTCATGTAGGGGTTCCCATGACTAATACTGCTTTCTTCTGGGGAGCAATAGAGCATAATTGCACTCAGTAGTTCAGGGACTATACACTTTGCATGATTTTTAGAATTGTTGGTTTGCCAGCAAGATAGTTCAGTCTGTTGCAAACCTGCAAGCCTTCATTGCACTGCACTTCAATACGATTGAATATTTTACACATTAAGTACGCCAGATAAAACCTCAATGTTGCCACTATTATGTGAGATCATTTTTATATATTTGACTGATATTTTATAATGACTTTTTCTATCTCACATAAGATATTTTTTGTGAGAGTTAATACAATTCTTGAGTACAGCTTTTGGCTATTTGATGAAAAATATGTTATTACAGTTTTACTTATTGTTTGAGTTTATATCACATGTCCTTTTGCAGAATTGGAATGGCAGGTTTACTGCCCATTAACCACTTACTAGCAGTTCTGTACAATGAAAGTAAAACAAATGTCTTTGCCCCCTTTCTAATCGCTTAAGTTTCCTTCGCTGCACACAAATATAAATTGTTGGTGGCTCTGCACACATTCCTTGACTAAAAAAAGTCGTTAAAAAGCCAGAGACTGGAAAATTTATTCTATTAGGTTACTGATATTCTGATTATTGCACTTTCTGGAACTATTTCCTTTATCTAATTATAAATTGAAATTCTGCCTGATGGTACTGTTTATATAAGTTCACAAGGAGTGCTTAAACACATCACTCTCAAACACTTCGACAAACTTTAAATTCATTTCAGAAAATTCCTGTTACTTAGCAGGAAAACGCAATGAAATCAAGCAATTTCATAATTTCAAAGATTAGCTGTCAGTGAGATTTTACATATAGCTGTACAGGAAAATTGTTTCCACATTTCATTTTTTTTTAATAATAGTGATACTTTATAATTCACAAATGTTGTGCAATATCGAACCAAACGGAATTTAAAAAAGCAATCATATGGAAAGCAAAATCAAAATTTTTAAAATGCTAGCTTTTTCCCCCAAAATTTGAAAGGCCAAAAAGGCAAATATAAGGAAAAATATGCTTTCATATCACTTTTACAACATTGAAATATCCTACAAGTCAAATGGAAAACAGATCACAAGAAGACTTAACCCCTGGTGACCAAAATTGCACTTCGTCCATCATCCTGCATGCTATTTCTTTGGAACAGCAATTGAAACACGGTCATTAAATGTCCAGCAAAGTGTTGCATAATTACTCATTACCGGCTATTTGTTAATATTATAAATGTTCTGTACCACCCACAGGCAAGCGCTAAACATCAGCTGAAAACAAGCTTCAGTGCCTGTTTGAAATTAGCACACTTGAGCTTTAAAAACTTTGTTGGCAATTTACATATGCATGGAGACTGGTATTTATACTCACCATATGATGCATCCCTCAAGAGTTTTCTTATTGCTTCTGTCCTCCGGTCTCAGCTTAGAGACTGTAAATCTAGCAGGTGATTAATTCTTTACCCTTGAGAAACTAGCAATTAGCACTTGCAACTAGTGAAAAGAATTGCCATTGTGAAATCTTGTTTACTGTGTGTGTTATCACTGATCTTAATGTTGGCTTAAATACTTGCATAAGGGATTATATAAAACTAATAATAGCATTTCTGCTTCTCTGTGGAAAATTTTACTTGATTTTAAATTGCGCGTTATCAATGTCCATCAAATGTGCTAAATGTAGATGGTAAATTGTGTCTTTTATCATACAAGTGATACTGGGTAAATTCTGACACTATACAGTATGTTTCATGTGTCAAAACATTAATCAATTCATTGAGAAAATCTGACTATACAGAGCTTTACCTGTACTGTAGCTGGTCTTATCTTTGAAAGCTGAAATTATTGCATTCCCAGATGTTCTTGTGCATTATTGAGGTCTTCTGCAGTAGATGCTGGAAAAGGTATGATAAGAGCTATGTGGCTTTGTAGGAAGCACAATATTGAGATCAAAGGTACTGAAGTGCAGCAGTTATGACTGTTCGGTTACTAAAAAAAATCTGATGAACCTAATATTTATAGATTTTCTGCATCAAAATGAAACAATTCATCCATTATAGTTTTACAAAAAAGTGTCCATTTAAAAAATATGTGCAGTACATTATGGAACATTCAGAAAAAATGCTTTTTTGCATTTATCTTTAAACCACAATTATTTTGCTAAAAAAAACTCTAAAAACTGCAACTATTGCTGGTTTAATCCATTTTGAATGTTCATTTTTTCCTGGATAGCCATTGCTACTGGGAAGTATAATGTATGCCTATTATACTCAGTATCCACTAATTACATCATCAGATGCTCATATTATAACCATCAGTCGCAGTGCATTTCTACACAACTAAATCCCTGCTTCTAATTACTATTTTAGTCTCTTTTTCCTCATGGCATGTTGGTGATAGATCATTATTTTTCCAGCAATTTGTTCACATTTATATGCAATATAATTGGATCTGATTAATTATTATGATTAATGACTGCAGAGTTTCCTTGTAAGGCTATTAATACTGGTAGTATCGAATGGAAGACATGGACAAATTAAACACAGCGGAGTCCTGTTGCTTGGGCTCATTGCTTAAGTCCAGTCAACCCTTTTGCTGCTTTGACTTAGATTGGAAAAATGCAATGTCTAATTCTGATTCCTGTCAATCTGATGCTGCAGTACAATAGTAAATGCAGTTATCAGGGACCTCACAGGGAGGATTCATTAATTACAACCCAACAATGATTAATTTTAATGTTTCCTGCAAACACTTGTAAATAACCACATTAAGCCAGCAGGAATCCTGCAGTTGCCTGAACTGAGAACACCACAACAACAGTAAATTGACTTAAAGGAATACAGATTTAAGTTTAAAAAGTTGATAATTTAAAGCAGTTTGTAACAATAGCTTTTTTTCCTCTCAGAAATTACTATGTTGCTGAAGGGACAGTGTATATTTGATTTTATTATCTGCAATGAAAAATGCACATTCACCAAAATACCATTCCATGATGCCATTTAAGATTAGGAAATGGCTAAAGAGAGGATAAAAAGGCCAGAGTTCAACAACCGAGGTAAAAGAGTTCATTTAAAGACAGAAGATTTTCCCCTCGTACACAATATGCATCACATTAAAGTTGGTTTGTAAGGGAGATTGCCATGTAACAGAATTTCTAACAGTATTGAATGGATCTTATTTTATACTTCTTAATTAGCAGTTCAACACCTATACTATCATTACAAGACTGCAAAAAGGCAATTTATATTTCGACTAAGTGTTAGGTGCACACTATTGTATATGTTAAAAATTCTATATTCAAATTGAATACCTGAATAATGATCTCATATTGATACTTGATGATATATCTGATTATATTTTAGGTGTAGACTGTCAATAACTATCATTATTGTCAAATAATTTCTGACCATGTCCATTGACCTTTCCTTTCAGCATCTAACTATTGTAAGGAATGAGAAGTGTCCATTATGATGAACGACAAGAAAAGAGCAAGGATATAATGCAGATTAACTCAATCTAGATGTGATTCTTTCCCTCCTCTGACTCACATTGCCAAGTGAGACCAAACCACCCCCCCACTCTGCTTTCACGTGTCTACATTTGTTTTGCGTTAAATGGAGTTTCTAACCACTTAAGCATTTAGATCAGTGGTTCCCAACCTTTTATGTGTCACAGCATGGCTCTATACTATGAAAATCATTGAGATATACCGCCTACTTTCCCTGATCTATGCTTCAGCAAAAGACCTTGTTGGGTCAATTTTCAGACCCCCTTTGTCGTCAGAGAGAATGGTGATGCGGGCAGAAAATCTGCAGTGTCATTGACCCGGACAAATGTAAACAATAAGATATAAATGTAAAATGTAAAAAGAGAACCTTGATTTCCTTAAAAATAAATTTAGCAAATAATTTATCCAGTTCATACAAGATTTAATATTTAGAAGCGCAAAGAACAAAGAACAGTACACACAAGAACAGGCCCTTCAGCCCTCCAAGCCTGCACCAATCATGTGTTCCTAACTAAACCATCCGTTTGTATCCCTCTATTCCAAATGGTCTATAAGCAGTTATTGGATGGTGCGGTGGCACAGAGGTTAGCACTGCTGCTTCATGTGCCAGGGTCCCAGGTTTGATTCCTGGCTTGCCTGTGTGCAGTTTGCACATTCTCCCCGTGTCTCCATGGGTTTCCTCCAGTTTCCTCCCACAGTCCAAAGATGTGCAGGTTAGGTACATAGGCCATGCTAAATTGCCCCTTAGTGTCAGGGGGATTAGCTAGGGTAAATGCATGGAGTTATGAGATAGGCCTGAATGGGACTGCAATTGGTGCAGATTTGATGGGCCGAATGGCCTCCTCCTGCACTGCCAGATTCTATGATTCAATCAACGTGAATGTTGACTGTTTTTCTCCACACATGCTGCCTGATTATCTGATTTTTTTTCCCAGTATTCTTTCTTCTTATGTCAGATTTCCAGCATCTGCAATATTTTCCTTTTGTATTTATATTTTGAGTACTATTATCTCAGGGAGAAAAATGAAGTATGAGAAAAAAGCGGTAACATAATTAAAAAAGAAAGAGGAGAAAGCTGAAGTAAAGATGAAAGTCTCTGTATACCACTAATCTCATATCTCAGCATGAGCTAAACTATATTTGTAAGTTGCTGGAATGGTTTCAATATTTTGGTTTTCAGAGCAGCATGTACCTTTTTTTTAACTCTGTGTCTCTCACTTCTCCAAAGGGTTTTGCGCCCTTTTTGAGTTTTTGTTTTGAGTGGGGTCTTTGTCTTCAGCTCCAAGTCCTCTTGGTCATGCACATGGGCCTGACTAATGAAACAAATCTAAACTGCGCATCTGCGGCACTTGTCCAACCGGCACATACTCGGGAGGCCTAAGATTCATCAGGTCTTGGAGATGACGACCACAGAGGTTAGTTTTAGTTTAATTAATGAATTTTTAATCATTTTGAATCTTTTTTTGTGGCACATTTGTTGGCGGGTGGGGGGGCCGGGGCATTTTTTCACGGCACACTGGTAGAGAACCATTGATTTAGATGACGGCTCCGAACCTATCTTTCTCATCTTTCTCCTGGCTATTCCTAGTAAAGTTGCAATTATACCCTGGATGTTAGACCTTCTGGTGAGTTATATTTTGGTTGATGATATGTCCTTCAGGTCTTGGCCAGATTGGTCAGTAGCGCTGCTACCGAGCTACTCTTGGTGATGGACATTGAAGTCCCTCCACTCTAAGTACATCTCGCTTCTTTCAAGTGATGGTCTACTTGGAGGAGTACCAGTTTACCTGCTGAGGGAGGACAGTAGGTGGTAGTTGGTTAAAGGACATGATATGAGTCTCAGTATCCAGGCCTTGATTGCTTTGACCTCCGGAAGTACCTGTCTGCAGAAGATGATTAGCAAATGAGCAAGAGGGAAAAACCTACTAAACTTTGTCCTCATCAATACACCTGCCACAGATGCCTCTGTCTCTGACAGTAGAGGGAAAGTAATTACAAAAGTAGGGAGATTATGCTTCAGCTGTAGAGGGCATTGGTGAGATCACTTCTGGAGTATAGGCCTCCTTATCTAAAAAAAGATGTAAGTGCATTAGAGGCAGTTCAAGGAAGGTTTACTGGGCCAATACCAAGAATGGGTGGGTTGTCTAATGAGGAATGATTGAAGCAGTTAGGTTTGTATCCACTAGAGGTTAGAAGAATAAAAGGCAACTTGACTGAAATCTTTAAGATCCTGAGAGGTATTGACAGGGTGGATATGGAGAGGATATTTCCTCTTGTTGGAGAATTTAGAATTAGGGGTCACTTTTTATGATAAGGGGCTGTTCATTTAAGACAGAGATGAGGAGAATCATTTTCTCTCAGAGTTTCTGGAACTCTTCCTCAAAAGGCAGCAGAAGCAAAATTTTTGAATATTTTTAAGGCAGAGCTCAATAGAACCTTGCTTAACAAAAATGTTATCGGGGTAGGCAGGAACGTGGGGTTGAAAATACAATCAGATCAGCCATGACCTTATTGAGAGTCAAACAATCTCAAGAGGCAAAGTGGCCTACTCCTGCTCCTAATTCTTCTGTTTGTACATAGGTTGGAATCACCACCAAACACCCCTTGTTGAAGACAAAGAGCGGTCTTTACTCTGAGCATGCCCACCATTGTGTTATTTGGCACCATAACTGCACTACATGGGATAGATTCAGAACAAATCTAGCAGCTCAAAACTGGGCAAATATGAGGCACTGTCAGTCATCAGCAGAATTGTATTAAAGCACAATCTGTAATCTCTTCACTCAGCATATCTCCCATTCTGCTATCAAACAAGGGATTAATCCTGATTCAATGGGGAATGCAGGAGAACATGCCAGGAGCAGCACCAGGTACACCTAAAAATGAGGAGTCAACCTGGTGAAGCTACAGTACTGCACTAATAATGTGCTAAACAATGGAAGCAGCATGCGATAAACAAATTGGATTTATCCTACTAAGTGATCCCACAAGCAACGTATCTAATCAAAGTCCAGAAGTGCTGACACATCCAGCTGTGAATGCTGGTGGACAATTACTCAACCAACAGGAGGAGGTGGCTCCACAAACATTCCTATCCTCAATGATGGAGGAGTCTGACACATCAGTACAAAACACAGGCTTGAAACAAATACCAAGTGGATGATCCATCTTGGTCTCCTCCTAAGGTCCCCAGCATCACAGATGTCAATCTTCAGTCAATTCAATTCTTTCCACATGGTATCAAGAAATGGCTGACGACACCGGATATTGCGTCATGTGAGAGCATTCCAGCAATAGTCCTCATGATCTGTGCTCCAGAACAGCCTGTGCCCCTAGTCAAGCTGTTCCAGAATAGTTACAACGTTGGCATCTACCCAGGAATGTGGAAAACTGCCCAGTTATGTCCAGTCTACAAACCTGGTGTTGTGAGACTCCTTACTCTGTCTACAAAAGTCCAATCTAGGAGGAGCTGCAGTCCTTCCTCCCAGTCGATTAGGGAGCCGCCTTCCCTGGCATCAGACACCCCTCCACATCCAACCAACCTCTGAAGGAGTTAAGACTTTATGGCGTGTCGTGAAACCTGGCCTGGATTTTCATCTGTGAAGCAGGAATCACAAGTCAAGCTACTTCCCTGCATCATAGTCCCACCTCCTGTCCAGCAGTGACCAGTCATGATAATTGCATGGTGAGGTTGCAGGCCTGGGCTAGAGTGGGGCCACTGCCTCCAGACAGAGATCTGAGTCTGGAACAGAGGCAGATGAATGCCTCAACAGACATGTTAGAAAGCAATCCTCCATTCACTAAAATATCATCCCAGTCATGTATATGAAAGATAGGCAACCTAGCCCTCACCTTTCACCCATCCCATGCATTCTCCATACATTATGTCTCCTCATTCAGTATGACAATGGACAGAATTCAAGAGTTCTACAATAATATGGGAAACCTTAGAGGTGCCCATGAAACTGTTAGAGACAATTCAAACACCACTTCAAATAATCTTAATCTTCTTATGTGTTCATAAACTGTCACTCAAGAACACAGGGTTACCAAAAAGGTTCTAAATCTAGGATGAATGTGAAAATGAAAGAATTTCAGATCCATTATTTTGGCAAGGCCACCAGTCAAATCTGCATTATGTACAATAAAAAAGACCCTCAACTTGTTTCTTGCCAGTAGGGGGAATGGGCATGCTCTACATCACTCAAAAGCCTGCTGATAGCAGCAGAGGGTGCCATTGTGCATGTGCAGGTTTATGTGCTCTGAGAGCAGCAAAGACCTGTTACTGCCTCTGCTGTTATCAGCCGGCCTCCGTGGCTGAAAACTGGAATCCCACCCCTCCTACTTTTGGGCCCCATGGCTGATTGTGAGCCTCCCTCCTCCTCCGGAATGATTTTCCGTGCATGGGGCTGAATGAGCCAGATATCTGGTGGTGGTAAGATTGCGAGAGGTGAGAAATCATGAAAAAGTAGGGAATATAATCATGAAAAAAATTAATCCTCTTAAGTGTTCATGAACTGTCAAAACTAACAAACACCCATTCAAAGCTAATTTAAAGAAACATAATCCAGTTAACTGCTCATAAAAATGTTAATCAAAACATAACTCACAGTCCCTGGACAGATGTGTTAACAACTGTAGCATGGTAATACAATGGTTAGCATTGCTGCCTCAAAGTGCCAGGGACCTGGGTTCAATTCCAGCCTTAGGTCATTTTTTGGAAGCGAAGTGAGCTGCGCATTGGTTCTGTGAGGGTGGGACCTAAACATGAAACATGCCAGTAAGCCCGGCTACAAAGCGATCTAGTACCATTTTGAAAGGATGCCCTGATCTCTCAGTGCATTGGTGAACCCCCTTCCTTCCTCCAAGGACATGAGGAAACCTAACCCCCCGCCCCATCAGTGGCATGTTTCATGGCATCCTCCCCAACATAAATCATGGGCATCGGAGAATTGGGGCCCTCTAATGGGTCCTCCTTCATGCCCCACTTCATGCGCCACTCCTTCATTCCCCCTTCATGCCCCATCCCTTTGTACTGCTCGTTATGTCCCATCCTGTCATAGTCCCCCATCATAACCCGCCTACATAACATCCCTGCATAGCCTCCTCTTCATGACCCCACTCAGGCCCCATCCCCACTCAGGCCTCACCCCTTTGCGGTGCCCACCCGGCACTACTCAGCCATGTCCCCCACCCAGGGACTTCAATGGCCTCCGAGCCCCCTGGAGCTGCCATCACACTTGGTCTTCATTAGTGGAGACCAGTAGTTATTCCAACTGGGTTTATGCCACACCCAAGGTTCAGAACATCCCAGCAGCTGGGAGAAGACAGCGTCATTATCCTGGATACCGGTCAGTGACACCGGAGATGAGGGGGTTAGCTTATGAGGAGAGATTAAATAGACTGGGCCTGTACTCGTTAGAGTTTAGAAGGCTGAGGGGGGATCTTATAGAGACTTACAAGATAATGAAGGGGCTAGATAGGGTAGAGGTAGAGTGATTCTTCCTGCTTAGAAAGGAAAACAGAACTAGAGGGCACAGCCTCAAAATAAGGGGGGGACGCAGTTTAGAGGAGGAACTTCTTCACTCAAAGGGTTGTGAATCTCTGGAATTCTCTGCCCATTGAAGTGGTGGAGGCTACCTCGTTGAATATGTTTAAGTCACGGGTAGATAGATTTCTGATAGACAAGGGAATTAAGGGTTATGGGGAGCAGGAGGGAAAGTGGAACTGATCCACTTCAGATCAGCCATGATCTTATTGAACGGCAGGGCAGGCTCGAAGGGCTGGGTGGCCTACTCCTGCTCCTATTTCTTACGTTCTTATGTTCTTATGTCAAACAAGATAAGAATATTTAAATGTTACTTGTAATATGCTAATCAGCCTCACACCCTTTCTGGGCAAGATCCACTGTGTGCCAATAGCAAGGGACTGGAATGACTGCAAACCATTTGAGGCTGGGCACAAAACCCGTTTTTAGGCCCGCACACTATTTTCTGGGATTCATGCGATCAGCACCGGGCATGGTGAAGCTGGAAAAATCGCTTTTGTTCAGCCTCACTTGTGCCTGATTGAAATAACAAAATTTGAATGGCTTATTGTTTTAGATTTGGAACTGTACTTTTATTTAGATGGATTTTCTATATTATCATTTCTAAAAAGGATGTGTCCATTTATCATAGGGCTCATGCAGCAATTAAGAAAACTCATTATCACAATGGTACTCTTAAAAAGAGTGAGAATTAGATACATCGGGGGAGAAGGTATCAACTGCAAAAGAGAGTCAGAGAAAGAAAGAAATGTTCTGTTTGTGAGAGATGAATGCAACTGACAACGTCCCAAATGGACAATATGACACTGCTGCGACAGACTCTGTGAAGAGTAATGATTAAAGGGTGGAATTTAAGCAAGTAAATGGTTTCATGCCTCTTTTACAGGAGCAGATAGAAGAATTTTGTCCTGCTAAAGAATCACTACAGTACTTTTTATTCTTATATCGAAAGAAAGGTGACTTTGCTGCAGAGTTACACCTAAACCTGCTATTTAGTTGAAGAAGAATTGCAACACTAAGCTTTAACTGGGAAAGCAATAAAGTAATTAGATAATGGCAGGTCAGTTAAATGGAGCATTTCTCCATTTAAACTTGTTTCATTGAACATTTACCATCTGTCTTCTATGCCATATATCTGAAGTGAGCATGATAATGTCATATTGTATGCATGGCAGCATTGACTAACACTTAGATATTGTATGGAATACCTTAATGCTTTATCATATGAGTATTCTGCTTTGTATATGAAAATAAAACATGTTGTTTATCAAGTGTATTTGAAATTCAATTTCCAGAGCATTCTATAATTTATATTTATGGTATTAAGTGCTATTATTGGATTTGCTGAAAATGCCTTTGAGCAAACTGCAGATGAGAGGACATGAAATTTGTATTCCTCGGTCAATCTAACAATATAGCCAAGAAGTGAATAAATTATTTCTTACTGTGTGGTATTCAATTCAAGCTAAATATGATGCCATAAGATTACAATAAGCAATAGAAGATAGGAGAATAGAGAAACACAACATACAGACAAGATAATCAACCAAGCAAGCTATGACTCAGAAAATTACTCTGGACGAAAGATGCTATTAAGATATCAGCCAAACAGTAAGAGCCTGGCCTAAGAAGCTAAATCTTACCATACTGAAGGAAATGCTTCACATTATTCCATGGAGAAGATGCAATTGACAGTGTATTACAATGACAAGGGAAAGGAATAGCTTACGCTGATCCATTTTTCTTAAGTAAATTGAGGGGTAGATGAAAGTTAGCAGGGAAAAATCAGTTGGGGCTTTTTAAATAGCTCATGAAAGGTATAATTGAAGTGGAAAGAATTTCTCTTCAGTCTAGATGACCGATTTAAATGTCTAAAAATTCTGAGGCTGAGTTCCAAATAGAGATGCCAGAAAATCTTCTGCAACACCAATTATGTCAGAAATTAGCTTCCCATCATTCACAACCAAGGCACAATTTGGAAACTTGAAAATCACTCCAAGGCAAATTCAGGATCTTCCTCTGCCTTTAATCTATTTTGTAATGAAGCTGTTGTGTTGCAACAAGCTCTTTGACTGCTCAAATCTGTGAGAATAAAATAAAATAAACTTGTTACAGATTTTCAGATCACAGCTTTGTGGGATAATTCTGTCTATAACATCCCTGAATGCTACAATGGAACTCATATCCAGGGATTTGATAAAATATTTCTTTAAAAAGAAAAGAACAGCTTGCAAAGTGTGACATGGCAAAATGTTGCAAGACCAGCAAAGCCCAGCTGGACCACTTGAGGTTGGTAATTCCCTTGCAAAAGTAATCCTCTGTGCAGGAGATTGTGCAGGAAGTTTCCAGTCTAATTCAAGATGGTGGCACTTCTGAGGTATATTCTGCGCTGGTATCCATTTCATGGGGTTTCCAGCCCATAATGGTTCCATTGCCACTCTAGTCTCCAACAATCTGGAGAGCAGAAGATTTGGGCCCTTGTGGTTTTACTGCAGCCTGGGTCTCTTTGTCCAATGAATAGCACGATGGTTGGTGAATGGCTGTCATCAGATTCTGTGAAAGCACTAAGAGAGAACATTAGCAGAAAGCTTAAAACTGGTAAAACTGTGCTGGTTAATCTCTCCTCAGCAGTTATTAAAGAAGCAAGCTTTACTTCCTTGGAGGACAGGGCCTGGCTTTTCCTGTGCCACTTGTGAGGTAGTGGGCAGTCACAGGTCCAGTTAAGTCTGCTAAGAAGGGAAAACTTCTCTCTGATGAAGAGTCATCCTGACTTAAAATGTTGGCTCTATTGTCTCTCCACCAATGCTGTCAGATCTGCTGAGATTTTCCAGGAATTTCTGCTTTTGTTATTGAAAACATTCACAGTGTTTCTGCAAACAAAGGCTAGGGATTCTAGGGTCACACTTGTTAGTCACTGCACACACTCAGAGACTGATCTCAGTGCTGACACATAGGCATGATGTCCCTCGAATATCTTACTTTCCAGGTAAGTATCCATGAGAACTGGGTCCCACCATTTTGAAGATCTGAGCCAATCTTTTCCACTACTTTGTTGGCATATCTCAACCACTTCCCTTTTTCCGTTTGTATGGTGAATCATCCAGTGTTATTTCCATCCATGATCCTGAGTTGTGGGCATTTCAACTAATGAGCAGTGATAGGATGAACTTTTGCATTTGGTCACATCAGAAGGTTGTCAGTATGTTGATGGCCAGAGTGTACAAGGAAGAAAAAGTAAGGTGTCCTGTGTCTCATGGCAAGCCATTAGGTCAGGCCTATTTTCTGGTCTGGAGAACAGATCTGCAATTCTAGTGGTGGGAAAGATGGCACTCAGTGCCACTGTCACCTTTTCTCCACACTACACATGAGTCACTTTTCTGAGATTTTCTTTTCCCCTGCAGACATTCAATGGCCTTTCTCTCCTCTGCGGAATTTCAGTTGGATGAGCCCAAAAATTGGCCTTATTTAAATTCTTTTTGTTTCTGTATCCACCCAATGTCTTCCTCCCTTCCTCAGAATGCCCCTCCAGTGAAAGGCATTCTTGGAGAAGTTGCCATTTTAGCCATCTATTCCCCCTATTAGCCAGTCAACTCAGTCTTGTGGAAGTTTCACTACTTATAAGGTGATTCCCCTGTCACAGGCTGAAACCTGCATCTTTCTCTGCCTAGTTAAAGGCTTAGTAGTAGTTGTTGCCTCATCACCAAAACATTATCCTGTCTACACCAGATGTACGCTCCTGAAAAGTCAGAGCTTATTTAAATGAGTTAACACTGTGTTCTACAACAGGCTCAATACCACGAGCAATTGGCAGGTGGAAGTTCAACCTCTGCTGTATAAGATCATTCGAAATGATACAATGCATTTTCAGGGCAAATTTATGCATGATTTCATTAATAATACTTTCAGTATAAGAAAAACTTTCATTTATATAGCACCTTCCTTGAGCTCAGACAGCATCAAAGTCATTCAAACTACACACCTTTGCAGTACAGTCACACTTGTAAATAAAGGAAATGTGGCAGTTTGAACACATTATAATCCCATGAAACAGCATTGCGATAAATGCCTTGATAACATCTTTTAGAAATATTGGCCTGAATTTTCAATCTCAAGGTGGGGAGGGGGAGTTGGGAAAATTCCCGACTCGGCTCCATACCTTGAGAGAAAGTGTATGGAAATGTGGGATCTTCATTGCTGGGGGTCGGGTGTGAGCAAGATTGGGGCTAGCCAATCTGAGGGAAAAGATGTGAAGATACTCACAAGGAGAGGCTTACAGATGGGCTCATTGAAAGGCTTCCTCGGTGTTTTGAGACTTTGTCCCATTTAAAGGAAAAATACAACGGCCTTCCAGCCCTCATCCCACAACATCCTGACTCGGAAATATATCACTATTCATTCGCTGTATCTGGGTCAAAATCCTGGGACTCTGCCTAATAGCACTGTAGGTGTACCTAGCCACTTACCTGATGAAGGAGTCGTGCTCCGAAAGCTTGTGCTACCAAATAAACCTGTTGGACTTTAACCTGGTGCTGTGAGACTTGTTACGGTGTACCTACATCTCAGGGATTGCAGCAATTCAAGAAGGCAGCTCACCACCATCTTCTCAAGGGCAATAAATACTGGTTTAGCCAGTGATGCCCACATCTTATAAATGAATAAAGAAACACACAAACAAACTGTGATCAAGGGCCAGAGTGACAGAAGAATATTTAGATTTGCAAAGAGCATTTGATAAGGCCAGTCTTAGCTTCTAAAATCAGCAATTGTCACATCATCAATTGTCACTTGTGGAAAACAAAGCCAAATTCATTGCCCATCAGTTGCCCTTGACACTTTGACAAATTTGATCAAATCACCCATGATTGTTTTAAATTTCAGCAAATATAATTCTAGTCTGTGTAACCTCAGCTCATAATTTGACCTTAAAATCCAGGTACCATTCTGCTGAATCTATGCTGCACTCAGATGGACATGGACACCCATGACCCTTTGGACTTCCACTGTTTCTGGGTTTTCATTATTTATAAAATGAGCTCATCTATCCTTTACAAAAATGACATCTCACATTTCTCCACACTGAAATCCCATTAATCCACATCAGTTCTATCTGTTCACAAGATATTAATATCTTGGGTGGAATGGGTGGAAGGACAGAGCTTAACATAGGCTGCATTGAGAGGCCTTGGAGTGGGGTAGGAGGGTGGGGGTGGATGTAACCTGGTATAGCACACTTGAGGGGCTACAGGGAAGGCAGAGCATGGTTTGGGGACATGAGAGGGGTCTTTTGGACTCATCTTTTAAAAAGTCCCTTTATGCAGACTTGGGTTCACAACTCCTCTGAGGGACCATAAATCACCAAAATTCATTACCACAGCGTGGAATTCATTACCACAGGAAATAGTTGATGCCAAAACATTGAATGTATTCAAGAGGCGGCTGGATGTGGCACTTGGGGAGAATGGGATCAAAAGTTATGAGGTAAAAACAGGATTAGGCTATTGAGTTGGATGATCAGCCATGATCATAATGAATGGTGGAGCAGGCGCAAATGGCCAAATGGCCTCCTCTTGCTCCTATTTTCTATGTTTCTATGTTTCCAAAAATCTGGCTGACTTCAGGAGGAAGGCAGAGTAGTGAGTCATTCCTATCTCGACAATGGTGCTGGTCTGGTCAGGACTGTCAGTGTGGGCTTTTGGCCCAAATCAGCCTGCACCCTGTAAAGGCACCCCCAAGAATCAGGGAGGCACGGAATAAGGCTAGGAATCCTGGAATCGGGACAAGGCCACTATTTTTTGAGTGTTCCCAAGAGAAATAAAAAGGTATTCGTTGAAGATAGATTCGGACCAGGACACTAAGGAGGTCTCGACCAGCTCTTTTTAGAAAGTGTTCTTAAATCCCTTATATTGACCCGCGAGGGATAGTGATAAGCTGCTGCTTAATAGGTTGCCTGGGAATGGATACCTCTGACAGTGCAACATATTCTCAGTATGGTATTGGATGCGGGGCTCAGGACACTGGAGTGGAACTAAAACCCATGGCAATTCATGCCCCACTGCTGCTGCAAGCAAGGGTGGAGAATTTGGCACTCAGCTGAATCTCCGTTCGCTGCAGTGGGACCAGAGAATCCCGCTGGCACGAACAACCAGAGAATTCCAGCCCATAACTTTCTGACTCACTGGCAAGAATGTCATAACTGAGTCACAGCTAGAACTGTTGCTTTATAATCTTCCAAAAGAATCTTAAATGCATCAAGAATATGACATTTATAGTCTTTCGAAACACTTTGTACCACAAAAAGGAACATAAAGTACAGAATGAGAAAAGGCCAGCTGACCTATTGATTCTATTTCCTCCATTGACCCTGTACAGCCTGCTCTGTCAGTGTATTTTTCCAAATCTACTTAATCTCCTGACAAAGACAACAGCCTGGATTTCCCTCTGGTTGGCAGATCATAAACAGGATAGGACTTCCATTTGTCCAAGGAATTATCCCACTCGCAACACTGGATTTTCCTTATGGGGCCCTAAAAATGTATGCATGCAGGCTTTGGACCAATGATACTAGTCTTCATTGGAGACTGGTACTGGGAAGAAGGGACTTGATGTTGTGCAGCAGTATTTAAAGCACTACAGTTAATGAGGAGGGGGAGAATGTATCTTTGGAAAATCAGAATCATAATAGCTAAAAGATTGCTCTGCAGGTCACTGAATAGAGCCTGCTGTTAGTGAGGCTTGTCCTTGCTCATTTAAGTATTGATTGCATGCTGTCCTGCGAGCTGGAGTTGTGAGATGGGAATGGTGTGGCATCCTCTACAGAGTATCTGGGGCCTGAGTGAATGGGATAAACAATTTTGTATCCCCTTAACCAAACAGATTGAAGCATTGCGAAATTAACAACCCAAGTGCTGAGAAGGAAATATAAGTTAGAGTGGTGAATCCAATGTCAAATTGAGCACAGAAAAATTAAAACCTGGAAGAATGAGGCTCCATGCTTCTAATAATTAATTTGCACTGCCAGGGAGGTTGACAAGCAGTACTGAACATGCAATTGAAATAGTACTTAGGTTTGAAGTTCCTTGATTTATTTTACAGCGAGGTGTTTCCTTCATATCTACAATGCAAGCACAGGAACCTCATCCTACTCAACGCATTTGGGATCATAGTATCCCTACAGTGCAGAAGGGGGCCATATAGCCCATCGAGTCTGCACCGATCACAATCCCACCCTGCCCCTATTCCCATAACCCCACATATTTACCCTGTTAATTCCCTGACACTAGAGTCAATTTAGCATGGCCAATCAACATAACCCTGACCTAATCTGTCAGACTGCGGGAGGAAATCAGAGTACCCAGAGGAAACCCACACAGACATGGGGAGAATGCACAAACTCCACACAGACTGTGACCCAAGGCAGGAATTGAACCCAGATCTCTGGCACTTCGAGGCAGCAGCGCTCACCACTGTGCCACTGTGCCACTCTAATTCCTCAGCTACCCCGTAACTTCCTCTGAGTGCCAATCTTCAGCAGATTGCCCAGAGGGCAGACAGCATTAGTAGTTAACGGGGTAGATTAGATAAGGAGGTAGGGTGGGTGAGGTAAGTGGGTAGGTGGTACGATGGCAGCTGTGTAGGGTGGGATGTGGGTAAGTCAGGTGATGGGGGAATCGGGTGGTTAGGGAGGGCTACCAGTAAGTTGTCAGGTGGTTTAGGAGATGTCAGTTGGTGGGGGCTAGTAAAGGTAGTTTGGGGTTTAGTGGGGAAGGTCTGGGAGGTTATTGGAGGTTGCAGGTCAAATGGCAGGCAGGGACTGGGGTTCCTCAGTGCACAATTGGAGGGTCAGTTGTGTAGTTACCCAGGAATTAGAATAGGATATTTCTGTCTAACATTTTCTGGGTAGCTATTCTTGCTAGAAGGATAACTATCTCAAGTTGGAGGCTTTTTCAGAGGGTCCCAGGAGCAAGGGAATTGCACATCAGAAGTTCAAACTTTTTGGGCAATTTCCATGGAACAATAGTGTTGGGACTTTCGCTGGGGGGAGGGGGGGGTGGTCTCATGGCACATCTTAAGAGACACATTCAATCTCAGGATATGGGGACACTGGAAGATCTGGACCAACATTTTCAGAGGGTTTCCCAAGACCAAACTGGAACTATTCAGTTTGTCATGAACAATTAGTACCCCTCAAAGCCTTTTCCTTACAGGAGCCTGGTGAACAGGTGCAAAGATATGAAGTAGTACAGTAGTTTTTAGAGCAGCCTAGAAGTCAACTCTATCTGAGAAATTGAAGAATAATTGCACTTAGAAACTGACTTTGGCCATTGTTGTGTACATGGTGATTTTTTTTCTGTTTGGATCAATATTTTTCAGTTCAATGATAGTTAATGGTCTGAAGAGAGTTGATTGTATATCATTTACAGAACTGTTCCCTCCTTAAGCAGGTCTCTTCTGACATAATGCTATGTAATTCTTAGGCAAACAGCCTGGTCTATAGACACTTGTGGAAGTGTACCACCTAGCTGCTCTTCTACTTTCGTGTACCCTCATCAAGTGTACCTTCTTCATTTCCTGTGGCTCTCGCCTCCAACACAGGGGCATATATAGGAAGGGCTCATGATAAGGGTCTTGACAACATAATGGCAAGAAAACAAAGATGTGCCTGCCTGAAATTGCTGGGAGGTAGCTTGGAGTAGTTCCTCTCCACAGCACAGCAGAGAAAAAAGAAATAGAAGAAAATTACTCCACTTATTGCTTATCTTTCAGATTTTCAGATTGTCTAGGAATTTAACAAGCAGCTGATGTCCTTCTTATAGATTTAAAACCGGTATGACTCTGGTGTAAATGGTGGGATTTCTGGGAAAAATAGTTTTTGCTATAATTAACCCATCACTTGAGACATTCATCAGGATAAAGGTGATCACAAAGCTACTGCCACAAAACCCAACTGGTTGACTAATGTTTAACTGGTTCACTGATAACCCTTAGGGAAAAAACCTGACCTATATATGATTCCAGTCCAACACCATTGTGGCTGACTCTTAAGTAGTCTCTGTAGTAGTCTAGCAAATTACCCAGTTGTGCCAAACTACTATTAAGAATTCGACCAATTAACTTCAGCAAGAGAGAGAGAGAAGCAGGCAGTGGAAGAAAAGACTATTCCCTTCCAGAATTACAATCTTTAAGCTTTAAGCTACGCAAGTGAGCAAAAAAAATGTTTTGGCTGAATCAACTTAAAGAAACACCAAGCAGTTCTGAGAAAATGGATAGATAATTAAAGGATGGTTTCTTCCATTCTTCATTTGCACATAATCATGTTTGTTTTGCAGCTGCATTGGGAAAGACCTTACAGCAAATTGCATTCTGCTTCTTAGTGGATGAAGAAGGAGAGAAGACAGGAAATAATGATTAAAAGGGGTTAATGCTTTCGTTTTTTTCCCCATCCACTACAGTTTTGTGCCAAAAAAGATGGTCAAATGCTCTGCTTTGAAGAATTGACCTCAAACACCTAAGGACTTGCTCAAGCTCAACAAATTACTTTCCACTAGTCTGTTACGTAACCTTCAAGTCAACGATTTACTGCTGCAGCCATAAAAGAATGAGCCGAAATTTGAATTAAGTCTCATGACTGTCGATTATATCATTCCAATTTACAAGAATGCGTTACAATCTTTCGAGGGCAGTGCAAAAATTAGGCTGTTTTAGTTTAAAACCTGCAGATGAACATTACAACTGACAATTGTGGTCTACACATCGCTTATTTGGAGCCATTAAGTGTGGTCAGCATGCAAATGAACTAAATAGATGAGGGATTAGTGGAATTCAGTCAGATTTTGAAAGAAAAGAAAAAAATTGAGTTTTTTTTAAAAAAATGTAGAATCTTAATAGAAATATATGTTCAGTTTTATTTGTTTCATGTTTAAATCTTGGCAATTTAATTGTCCTCCAAAAATATACATAGAATGGATTAACAAAAGAGCAGGCAATTCATTTTGAATGGCAATACCTTGTTAAAGAAAGCCTTTTTTTGTCGGCATCATTCTCTGATTGGGCACCGCAGAAAATGAATTTACAGTGTCACTCACACTCGGAGGAAGGACTAATGAGTGAAAGAGAAAGAGAGAGAGAGAGAGCATTGGCCGTGTGGGCAGATTTGCTGTATATTCATACCCTCAGCTGGCATAGCACAAGGATTTGAGGTATCCCTCATTATGTATGTGTCTCAGGAGCTTTCTTTAATATTTTAATAAATAACAACATCAGCCCAACAAGAAATTAATGAATAGTATCATTAATAATGAGCTAGAGCCTTGTAGTGATAGGACAGATATTAAATTGAACCACTGTGGTGCTCTCTCTGGAGACTTGGGATTTTTCCAGCAGCAAACAAGGCCATTGAATGAAGCAGCCATCGCTCTGTGCCAACAGCTTTTACAACAGGTTGGGAGTAATAAAAGAGGATTTTCTGCACGATAAAGTTAAGCCCTAGAAAATCTGCTGGTGTAGATCGGTGTGAAAAGTACTGCCAAATGTGATCCTTAATTAAACTTTAATCAAGATAACGCTGTTTGCAGTGGAATTGGTTGAAAAAAAGAGGTGACTGCTGCTCCGCAATGGGAGTGTACCAAATGCTTTTATGATACTAAATGTGAGTGTTAGAGTGCGATTTGCATAGTATTTTATTACACTTTGTTTTTATTTTTCTGTTTAGACTTAAATGTTTCAGCTCCAGTGTACCTTACAGACAGATGAACAGAATCACTGAAGAACGAAAACAGAACGTTCCAGAAAACACCACAGTAATCATCAGTGCTACTTATGTCTTTAGGTGCAATAAATATTTTATTCACAAACTGTATACAGTGGAAATATTTCTCATTATCTTGTGTTTATTTAGGATAATTTAAAATATACAGTGCTACTGTAGTTCATGCAAAACACTGATTTATTGAGGATTTAAAAACAGCTAAATTATTACATTGAAGGCTTGGAAGAAAGGGTTGGATGAAAGTTTTTTTTGTATTTGTAAAGTAACAAAACAGCTGGTTTCTGACCAATTCCTGCAAGTCTTCTGCCTTCCCATCCTTTCCCCAGTGCCTCGGAATATGCCCAGTTCTTTGATAATAAAAACAGGATTAGCATGTATCAATAAAATGCACCGCCACCTGTCATTTAAAAATTAAATCTTCTGTTCAATCCTTCATATGCTAATGACTTAATGATAAATAAATGTTTCCTCCTCTTTAATTAGGTGATGTGTTTAGAGAAGCAACTCTTATGAAACCTTGGCCAATAATTTAAGCACCCACCAAGATAATGCAACTTCAGTCTAGTCTTCTCTTCACCTAAAGCTCAGTCAAATATTGTTAACATCTTACGTCAGAACACAATGAATTGCTCAATGCTGGTTACCACCTGCTATTTCCCAACAGAAAATGGAAGTGATATGACCTGAACGACACATGTACTCCACATGTCAGATTTTACATGTGCAAGCTGAAGGGCATACATTTTCCTTATTTTACTGTCCATATTACAAGGTGAAGCTTCCTCTAGTTTACGTTGCTTTTACCAGTGCAACCCATCTGAAAATGGCTCAAACAGCCAACTGAAAAGATTGAGGAATTATATGTTAAGTGTAAATTGAATGCTGCTTTGCACAGGTTTCAAAAAGAAAAGAATGGGCTAAATCCTACCAAAAAAAATGGCAGTGTTGGTTCTGGCAAGAAAACGGATGTGTTTCCAGAGAAACCGGTCAGTTTTCTCTTCAGAGCTTATGACATGCTGCCAAAAAAAATCAAGGGGGTGTGTTTCACACCATCATACAGTGAGAAGTGGGTTTGTCGGGGGTGGGGAGGTGAGAGTTAAACACACCAGCAAAACTCGGCTGTGCAGAGATCAGGGTGCCATCATTATAGGTGCCTTGATCAGAGCAGCAATGAACCTACTCCCCCTCCCGCCACGGAGGCCGCAGAGACTCCCTTCCCAACCCCCGATCGGAGCTGGAATTCACTCTGACCCCTGACTCCTGTGCGATCATTGGTCCCTTCATCCTTCCCATCCCCCGAGATCATCCATCCCTTCTCCCCCTGTGATCATCGGCCCCTTCTCCCCCCACCCCCACCGATCATCAGCCCCTTCTCCCCCCTATAAGTAAAGCCACATGACCCCCCCCCAACCCTGCAGACTCCCTGGCAGGCCCAGTGGGTGAGATTCGGCCGTGGCTGAGATTCGGTGGAGCCGCCACAGTGAATGGAGTTTTGGCTGAGTGCCAATTCCCCATTCCTGCTGGGTGCAAATGGATGAGATCGGAGAATCCCACCCTTAGGCTTTTAGGCAAAAAAGCTTTGGAAGGCACGTATAAAAAGGTTTTAAATATTAAAAAATATGGGGACGTTTCTCCCAGCGTGCTATGCTAATTTAGCAGTGTCGATGGTAGTCATGATGTGGAGATGCTGGCGTTGGACTAGGGTAATCACAGTAAGAAGTCTCACAACACCAGGTTAAAGTCCAAAAGGTTTATTTGGTAGCAAAAGCCACTAGCTTTTGGGCCTCTGACCCTTAATCAGGTGAGTGGAGAGTTCTGATCACAAACAGGGGATGTAAAGACACACATTCAGTTTACAGAATACTGATTAGAATGTGAGCTTTTTACACCTAATCAAGCTTGCAAAATCTCACTTACTGTCCTGTCTGGAGACAACACACATCTCTTTAACCTATGCTTAATGGTGTCCCCACTCACATTGCCTGCATCTTTAAGACTTGATTAGCTGTAAAAACTCACAGTCTAATCAGCATTCTGTAAACTGTGTGTGGATCTTTACATCCCCTGTTTGTGATCAGAACTCTCCACTCACCTGACAAAGAATCAGCGCTCCAAAAGCTAGTGGTTTTTGCTACCAAATAAACCTGTTGGACTTTAACCTGGAGTTGTGAGACTTCTTACTGGATTTAGCAGTACAGCAGATCGGGAGATTCAAGCAGAGGCTATGGAGTGGGCACCCACTGGGCGCAACAGCCTCAGCATGTCTCAGGCCGCCAGATTTCCGGTGCCATAAACTCCATGACAGAAATCATTGCGGAGCTATATCATTTATTTAAATTGGGATTTGCTTCTAATTAGCAGGCCTAGGACTGAAGTCCCCCTGCCTGCAAGAGTCTACGCCCGACCAACCCCCCTCCTCCTACCCTTCCACCCCACCAGGAGTATTTCGCTCCAGCGAGGTTTACAATAGCTCCCCAGTTGCTGGGAGCTGGTGACACAACCCCACTGGAGTGAAGGGGGGTTATTGAGGACCCCCCAGGAAGTCGGGAGTAAGGGCATTGCCAGCTTGGCAGTGCCAGCCTGGCACTCTGGAACTGCCTAAGGGGCAAAGTGGCAGTACCAAAGGGGGCACTGACTACTGGGCACCAAGCAGTGCCAAGGGGGGGGCATGGGAATAACCCAATAGGGGCGGGGCCTCAGTGTGGGGGGTAGCTCAGTGGGAGTGGGCGTTCCCACTGCCACTGCACTCAGAGAGAGCAAGGCTAGCAATCAGGGCTCCGTCTTCCCCTGCAGGGGGGGTTCGGGGCAGCGGGTGTGTGTGAGGTTGCTGGTTATGTGGGGGGGAGGGGAATCAGAAGATCAGGACTGCCAAGGTGGGGGGTGGAGGGGGAGATTGAGACAGGCCAGGGGATTGCTTGGCTGGCCTGGACACCTCTGGGGGGGGAGTGAGGGGGCAGTGAATTGAGCCGTGTGGGGTTCGGAAGGGCAGCAGTGGGGGATTCGCAGGGTGACCAGCGATCAGTGCTATGCTGCCGGCCTTTCCAGCAGGAATAGGGCCCACACCCAGATTTTTTGTGAGATTCACACTAGGGCACTCTGTGCTGCACAGAGTGTGGGAGATTCATTTTGAAAATCCTGCTAAAAAAAACAGCAGGTTTACTCCATTTTTTACACAAATTCGACACTTAGAATTGTTTTGGGAGAATCCCACCTCATATATTTAATTTATCCAAAAATATACTGGTGTATGCCAATGAAACAAATAAATGGCTCATTCTAACATTTTATAGGCATTTTTAGTGATTATCAGTGCTTTTTTTTCCCTTGATAAAGGGATAAAGCTGCATCAGCATAATTACACCAAATTAGCAATCTTAAATAAAGCAATTTTTTTAATGCGAGTGAATGAAATAAATAGTTATTATGCTACTTGGTTCTGCTGTTTTGTGGAAGATTTTTCACTTGAGATTAAGCAAATAGGTTTGAACCTTAACTTGAACATAAAGGCGGTTCTCCAATTCAGCCTTAAGCAGAAAAACCACTGCAGACTTCTCAGCAAGTGGATTTTGCTTTTTCTGTTACTGAAAGGAATTCCATGAAGACAGAATACAAATATTTACACATTTCACAAATACCAAACAATTCTTATATTGCACAAACAAAATATTGCTCAGAAAACAAACCCGCATTCTGAACCCGCAGGGGCTGATATACTATTTGGTATATGACAATGTGGGTAGATGCTGTGGCAAATACATGAGATCCCTGGTGCTTAGCATAAATATATGATTCTGAGTGAATACAGTGATCTTGGTCTGCAAAAGGAGCTGGTTGCACAGATGAAGGAATATGGTCGTAATCCGTTACACAGAAAACTCAGCTTGTGGGCCTGTCCCACCATTGTGCTCCATCCATGCTGAGGGCTGCAATTTTAAACTCTTCTGTTCTGGACTTTAATGACTCTTTCCAAATAAGCTTTAAGTAATTCTGTGGGAAATTTTATATTGTCGAGAATGTTTTGCAATTTTTAAAAAAATGAATGTCATTTATTATTCCTATGTTCCTGTTGTTTCCCAGGAGATTATGATATATCCGAGTATACAGGTCCATAGAGCTGCTGACAGTCTTCATGTGTGAGAGTAGACAGTGAGTATCAAGCAGGTAGGACTTGGGGGAGTAGGGAGGGGAAAGGCTCATTGCAGCTAAATATCATGTCTTTGTATGATTGCTACACATATATGAAAGCACAGGCACAAATAAACACATGTATATATACATATATCAGCAAGAAACATGATGCAGAACCAGAAGAAAACACCTTTTGCCTTTCCTGTCCCAGCAGTGCAAGGCTAATTATCTCAGTTCTAACACTAATCCACCCAACACCTACTTACCACAAGGCAGAAGTCACACTTAGGGCCTTCTTGATAGATTTGGCTTAGTATCATTTTGAGCAATATAGTTACCCACTGAGCCCTAGGGGACCTCTAATGACATCAATTCGATGTAAGCACATAATGTTCAAAATATATTACTGCTGTGCATTTTCCTGTTTCTAATACAGTGTTTGGATTAGAAGGAGATCTCAGTATTAAAACATTTTTTTTTAAATTAATCTAACTGGACCTGCGAACGAGAATCTGAGAAGTTATAGCACATTCAGCGCATCAATGTGTGCAAGTGTTTCTTACTGCTGAGTCACCTGGTTTAACCACCTGCTAACTCTCCAAATTACTTTTCATATCCCTTCTCAAGTAAGTAAGTAATTCTGTATTTAATTTTAGGCTCTGTTTCAACAATAAGAATATATAGATTTCCTTTATTCTCCTTTATTGTACTAGAACATAAAAACATAGGTCCCAATTTTACCATCGCCTTGAAATCGTTTTCAGGCGTGGAAACTTGGTAAAGTCAGGTGTGCGGCAAGTAGTGTGATTTGTGCCCATCCCCATGCTGGCTCCTCCTTTACAACTGAGACCACAATTGAGACCGTGCCCGAAATGGGCACGACAGCCATTTAAATGTATTTGCACACATTTAAATTGGCTAAGTGGGCTGCACGTCCAACCTTCCTGGCATTTCCCCCTTTACCACAGCGTTCACTCATCCAGAATCAATGCAAAACATACATGGTCCACAAAATTCTGATTCGGGCACTCCAGTTAGTGAGGAGACAAGTGCTGAGCAACCAATGACTCTCTGCTTGAGATCAGTGGGGAAGGATGGGGAGGGGTCCACTGCCATTCTGCCTGAGATCTGTAGGGATCAAAGAGGGAGGGGGGCCCACAATCAGTCTGGGTGGCAGGGGGCTGGGGGGATAAGGGAGTCAGTAATGTTGTGAGGTTGGGGCAATGTCTTTGGAGGCCAGGAAGCAATATGGCAGGGGAACAGCATTCTATCAGTTTTTTCTGCACGTGCGCAGTTGGAGGCGTTGATTGGAGCTGCAGGTTTTGGGTGCCTTAAGCCCCACTCATAAGCTTGTGCAATGTGATTCAGAATTTTTCGCTGATATTTTTACAGGCAGAGTACGTATGGAGGCGCCTGAGAATGGATCTAAAAGTCAGATCTGGAACACTCCCAGTTTCATGTCCAGGCAGCACTTAGAATCAAGATGGCAAAATGGGGCCCATAGAATCCCTACAGTGCAGAAGGAAGCCTTTCAGCCCATCAAGCCTCCATTGACAATCCCATTCAGTTGCCATAATCCCATGTATTTATCCTGCTAATTCCCTGACACTACAGGGCAATGTAGCATTGCCAATCAATGTAACCTCCATATCTTTGGAGTGTGGGAGGAAACCAGAGCACCCAGAGGAAACAGATGCAGACATGGGGAGAACACGCAAACTCCACGTGGACAGTGACCCGAGGCTGGAATTGAACCCAGGTCCCTGGTGCTGTTAGGTAGCGGTGCTAACCATTGTGCCACAGTATTAGATCTCAAAGCCATTAAACTGATCTTCCCTTTTTCCTTCACGGTATGAAACAGGTCTTGTGGCTCATCTGACCAAAGGTTTGAATCATAACATGTTATCAGATATGATTGAGTATAACCTGAAGAACTTGCTTACTGAACAATCCATATATTGTCCTCTGATACCCAACATTAATTTTAAAAAACACCACTAATTCAAATACTTCTTGCTGATGTTAGCTAAATCGATGCTTCCAGTGTGAACACAGATTCAAGTTATTGCCCAATTCTTTTCTGGAAAACTAGCTGCTCATTTACAGGGATGGGGAGTCTGTCTATAACTAATTCCCTTACTGCCTCTGTCGGTCATGTATTTGATGAGTGAGAAGTCATGCAAGTTACACTACTGATACCACACAACTGAAAGATGATGTAAGCTGTGTAGTGTGATCAGGGACCAGTTGAATCATTTGATTAGTGTGTTTGTTTTGAGAATTGCTATTTTTTTCTTCTTTGAAACTGTTGAGTTGTATGGTCAGCCCAGTACCTAAGTCCTCAATGTATGATTAACCCTGGGCCGAGTGAATGACAAAAATACACAACTATACAACTGCAATATCATTGACACACTGCCCAAACCAACATAATATTAATAACAATGACACAAAAAAAGACATCGCTTAGCTATTTCCTTCTAAATATTTTAATTAGTCCATTAACTTGATCATAAATGCACCAAAATGCATAAAATTAGTCATTTTGGTTAATGCTAATGTGATCAACATGTCCTTTCTACAACAATCATGCAAAATAACTTACAGCTTACGGTGAGGTTTGATCATGAACAGATACAATTACAACAAGGCTGAAAAGTACAATGGGCCCCAATTGCAGAGTGATCAGTAATGCACAGGGAAATGATTAAATATTTAATTATTTTAAATTGAAGCTATTTATATTCATTATCTGATTACAACAAGAAGCCAACATACGTGTCTTAAAAATAGCCTTCACAAAGCATTTGAAAAGCTGCATTTATGGAATATTGCGATAAACTGGGCAAGATATATTGGAAAGTTATTACGTTGTGTTACTTTAACACTGCCGTGCAGAAAAGCTCCAAGTGCAGAAAAGGTGCAGCCCGGCATTCTGTCTAATTCACAAACAATGGAAGGACATTCCATTCATTTTTTTCTACTTTTCCATTTCCTGTTGATTTCTTTGAAAGCAGTAGGGATTAACCTGGGAGAGATTGCATGGAGGTAGACCTTTTTGGAGGTTTACTTGTGGCTAGTTATGTTACAAGGGAGCTTTCAATGTTTGGTAGGCTTCAAGGACTATAGAGAGAGTGGACTTAATGCACTTAACTTATCTTTATGTAACCCCAAAACAAATAGCAGTCTTAGATATCTCATGCAACTGTCCATTTTTTTGTGTACACATGAGCATTAAGCTTCAACCAACTTTTCACTTGTTGAAGTCACATGTACGCTTCCAATAGGACATTAGCAGGAGTCATCAGGTACAGAACCTCCTTAGGATGGGGGTCCTGAAATGAGTTGGGGCATCCTCACTGCCACTTCATTTGGCATCAACATACTCCACAGAAAACTGAAACCTTCCCAATCAATGTCACATCACATGACACATTCTCCCACTTACCTTGAGATTCTGCAAGTTTTGTGCTTTATTAACTGACATTACGATTTCCCTACTGAAACTGTCAAAATGTAACACAAAACGTTTGGTCACACTTACAGAATAGCAACATGGCATCAGGTAAAATTATTTGCCAAGTAGCCATGCCGTGAAAATATGCAAAAAGTTTAAAGTGGATTCATAAGAAGTGGCGTTTGATTTGCCAGTTGGTGATTATTCTTCAATGAAAGCAATGTGAGATAGGAAAACTAGATATCAAAACAACGTTTGTTTAAAAAGCTAAAACTACAATTTCTAATTTTGCTATTACGTAAAGTCTACTTTCACTTCTGATGTGGAACAAACCACTTCACAATAGAGTAGTATTGTCAGTCATGTTTGTATCTGCATGCTTAACAAAGAGAATCAGCATGCAGATACTGCAGGAGGCTCATTTAAATGTTGCTTGTGTATTTTGTTCCACTGGCAGCAATCCATTGTGAAAGGATATGGTAAAATAAAGTGGAGAGGGACAGTAATGTGACAGCGTACATGAGTCAAACATTGACCACCGCATATAAATCATTCTCAGGAGGAAAATTAAGGTATTTAATGCAGCTGCAGAACATTCTGAACTCAGCAATGAGGAATATCCTGGGAGAAAATTGCTTAAAAAAAACAGTCCAACTAGGGAGAAGAGATAGTATGATTACTTAACGTGCTGTCTTTTCAACTTTGGAAACTAGGTTTAAATATAGCATGGACTAATGAATCAAAATGTCAAAGTTGGAAAAGTTTAACACCGAATTAACTTTAGTGCTTGGTGGACACAATTGCACATTTGGAGCAAAGAATTTAGTCTAGCCTTTGTAGATGTTTCTTTAAATCTAGCTACTGTAAATTAGCAGCATTCTTTGGATCTTTTGATTGAGCTTCTTTTGATACATACTTTAAGGATCGAGCTAACTTTGAAAAAGCATGGGCGGTAAGGTGTGTTCAATTAAGTGTATCCCAGCTAATTATTTTGCATACAACTATCAGTTATAAAAACCTTAAAGAAGCTGTGGACACCCAGTGAAAATGACTCGATCTGTTCACTGAAGTTACTGATCAGAAAGTAGTCAAATCAAATGAAAACTTCACAGGAAAAGATAAGACAGACTGGCCAACCCCACTAGTCAGAAAAGATTGTAAAAAAAGGATCACCTTTATAGAGTAATCCATAAAAGAATGTATCACTATTAGATTGGAACTTTTAATTTATCTACTTGAGAAATTAGATTAAAAGACTTTCTACTTTAAAGTATATAATTGGAATGGTTATTTGTTATTTGTTTATAAATTTCCATAATATTTCATGCTGATAGATCGAAGATCTGATGTGATGTTCCACCATTTTCAAAGACACAGGTAAAATCATATGGAAGTATGAGGAAGACCTTTTCTTAATAAAAATTATGAAATAAGATTACTGTTTGGCTTTGTTCCAAACTTGACTTTGAAAATGTACAGTGGTTAGCACTGCTGGCTCACAGCTCCAGGCACCAGGCTTCAATTGCAGTCTTGGGTGACTGTCAGTGTGGAGTTTACTTGTTCTCCCCGTATCTGCATAGGTTTCCTTCCTGTGCACTGGTTTCCTCCCACAATCCAAAGATGTGCAGGTTAGGTGGATTGGTCATGCTAAATTGCCCCTTAGTGTCAGAAGATGAGTAGGTTAGGGGGTAAATGCGTAGGGTCAGAGAGTCGGTATAGATTTGATGGGCTGAATGGCCGCATCTACACTGTAAGGATTCTGTGATTCTAAATCACAAGGAAGTTATAAAGAGGGAAGTACAGCATAAAGCTCTTTCGCAGATAAGGAACTACAATGCAGTCTCATTGCAAAAGGCATTACACAGACTTTTTGATGCTCGTTCATTTTAATGATATCAGCCTGCACCCAATGCAGAAATCGCTGCTGACTGGCTGTACACTCACCAGGTGGTCCAGCATTGCGTATGACTAGCTTGCATCTCCAAAAGGCAAGCAGCTCCTCTTAAAGGCAGGGTTCATGCATGCAACAAGAGAGGCTGTAACTGTTTCTGGAACACTGGACTAGACGGAAAATGCAACAAAGTGAGCAATATGCAAGAGAGAAGACTCACAGATTTCCTGATTTAGAGTTGGAAACCTAAATGATGGAGGAAAGATCCTGCAAGGAGCCAGGGGCTTATCAAGGTACAACTTAAAAAGTGAATGGAAGCTGGTGACCAGGGAAGTCACTTCCTGGAGTCTGGCCCCATGGAATTGAATGCAGCGTTGAAGAAAGGTCAATGAGCTCATATGCATGGTCAAGGTCAATGAAGGCATCTTCTCATGACATCTCCTACTCACTGATATCTCCTGCTGTGCAGTTCACCACACCAGCCATCACTCATGCAACAGCAATCAGGACTCATGCCTAGCATTCAGATGCCTTGCTTCCCTTTCACATGTACTACTGTTGTCAGCCTCACATTTCCATCCAATCACCAGCTATTCATCCAAGGCAGGCGTATCATCCAAACACACTCACTTGCATTCCTATTTCTCTCTAGCAGTGCTCAGTAAGAATGCATGCTGCATTCCTGCAATCTGTTCTCCAGCAGACTACTAGAATTGCAGAGCCTCAACCTGGGAACCAGCAATGTCCCCACAGTGCATGAATTTGCTGTCCTCTATCAGGATGACTGGATTTGTGCCTTCATCCCGGCCATTCCACCAGTGTTCTCATTGTTTCAGTGCTGCAACAATGAATAAATGTGAGGTTGTCCACTTTGGTATCAATAATAGGAAGACAGATTATTAACTGAATGGGTGCAAATTGAGAGAGGTGGATTGTCAACAAGACCTTGGCGTCCTCGTGCATCAGTCGCTGAAAATAAGTGCGGAGGTATAGCAGGCAGTAAAGAAGGCAAATAGTATGTTGGCCTTCATAGGGAGAGGATTTGACTAGAAGGAGAAGAATGTTTTTCTGCAATTGTATTGGGCACTAGTGAGGCCACACCTGAAATATTGTGTGCAGTTTGGCGTCTTAAACTGAGGAAAGATATCCTTGCTATAAAGGAAGTATAGCAAAGGTTTACCAGGCTAATTTCTGGGCTGACAGGATTGTCATGTGAGAAGAGACCAAGTCAATTAGGGTTATATTCACTGGAGTTTAGAAGAGTGAGAGGTTTCTCATACAAACTTATAAAATTCTAACAGGCCTAGATAGGATAGATTCAGAAAGAATGTTCTCAATGGTGGGGGATTCCAGAGCTAGGGGTTATAATTTGAGGATAAGAGATAAATCTTTTAGAACTGAGGTGAAAATTTTATTTACCCAGAGGGTGGTGAATGTGTGGAATTCACTACCACAGAAAGTAGTTGAGGCCAAAATGTTGTTGAATTTCAAGAAGAAATTAGATACAGCTGTAGGGGCTAAAGGGATGAAGGGATATGGGGGAAAGAGGAGATCAGGATATTAATTCAACGATCAACCATGATCAAAATGAATGATGGAAGGGGTACAAAGGACTACTTCTATGTTTCTAGCTTCTATGTTGCCTCTTAGCCAGCTAATCCCAGCCTGCTGCCACTCAAGCCAAAGTGTTGCAATTCAAAGTGGGCTCATAAGCTCAGAGTTGCTTAAGGGCATTCTGCAAAGGTGTGATGGATAATATGGTTCATTGAATAGCATAAGATATTGGTGGAGCAGTGGATAGAAGATGTTTTCACTGATCTTGACCATCTATATGAGTCAGTGAATCTTGTGGCACTGCTGTCAGGTCCTCGTGGTTAGACTCCGCGAATTGACCATTCTGTCTCAGGCTGTGACCTGATAGCCCCCTGACCCCTTGAAGAATTAGGTGTCTTTCCTGCATCACTCATGCCTCCAGCACTTCATCAAGAAATCTGGATGCTCTCTCTCATGTATATTCCTGCATTTGTTGTGCTTTCCTTTTTAGCCAAGCATTGCAAGGACAGATACAGCCATTCTTGTGGCAGAAGTCCAGTTTCCCTTTGAGGGGTTCATGCTGACTTTTGGAGGTCTTGGCTAACATGCTAACCAAGCAGCTAGCCTTCAGTGACTATGTCCTTGAGGCAGGTGCTGGTGGCACTATAGAGCCCAATACTTTCAAAAGTGTGGGCATTGGAAGCTCTCCCAATGAAACAACCTAAGAGATCAGAGCCAAAAGAAGAGAGAGTAAGAAGATTTTTAAAAGATCTGAAAGTAGAAGACCATTTTTTTAAGCGCACTTTAATAATCTCGCTCAAAGATCTTCAGTGATAGTGCAACAAGAGATTCTGTCGTTGAGGTGAGGATTGGAGATCAAATGAAGGAAAATGGTTAATTCTGGTTTACTCTGATATGGTCTTGTCCTGGTACTGCGCACTGCAAAATTCCAGTTTATTAAACTATGGAGGTTTACAGCAGCGGACAACATTTGTACCAAGTGCTTGTGCCTGCTCAGTGCAAGGGCAATCTGTAACTAATTGCACTACCCCACTTTTTTCATTGTCTTGCATGTTCTACTGCTGAAAAATTCTATCTTATTTTCCTTAAAAGGACAAAATAGCTCCTGTTTTTCTATTCCCTGAGACAAACTATTGCATGTTGCAATTTTCTGCTTAGAAAAATCATACTCTCTCCTCTTGCATTCTTAATGATAACTATAAAAAATAGTGGCAGAAAATAAACGTAGTGAAGGGGATTAGTCTAATATTAGTTGTGAGCAATACCCCTGCAGGGAGGTGGAGTGGGTGCAGGGAAGCCATGAATAGCCAAGGAACGCAGCAAGGCCAGCTACCCAGAGGAACATAGTGTCAGCGCCTCATGACTTCTTTTTCTTCCATTTTCTGCCTGGCAACCAACCAAATTGACAACCCTTCCAGTGGGGGAGTCCAGCACAAAGGGTCATTAGAGTCATTTATAACCCTAAATTTAGGCTACTTACGGGTGATCTCGAACAACACTTCTTCACACAAAGAGGAATGGAAATCTGGAACTCTTTCCCCAAGAACCTGTCAACTGAAAATTTCAAAACACTGCATCTAGACTTTTTATAGGGAAGAATGTTAAAGGATATGGAATCAAAGTGGATAGAATGAATTCATCCAGAGACTAAGCATGATATAATTGACTGGCAGAACAGGCCCATGGCTCTGAATGACCTCCCCCTCTTTCTAAGCCCTTTTACTACAGAAACTCCCAAGAACATCAAAGACATCTTATTATGCGGTCAAGTGAAGGATGCATACTGTGAGACCCAGGATGGGATGTAGAGTGGTAAGGTTCATGGTGATAAAACAGATATTAGTTCCATCTGCAAGGAACACACTGATCCAGGAAGGGGGCGGGAGATGAAGGGCGTCAACTTAAAATGAAATTTAGCTATAGCACCATCTAGTGTAGGGTTATCAGACCTAGGAGACAGGGTTCGGAGGGTAGCAGTGCTACCAATAGGCATACCATCTCAAACACCTTGGTATGTATTGGTATACCTTATACATACCTTCACAGCTGACAGATGGGATGAAAATAATATACAAGTTTATGTGGCACATGCATGGCTGTGGAAATGACAGGACAAAACTGTTTTAAAATAGGAGTGCACACAAATGAAAGTACCTTACCCTATAGTAGATTATGTAGAGTAGTGTAATATGCCAAAAGATTAGTGTAGAATTTGACTGCATAATTCATAAGTATAAAAGATGACCAGCTTCAGGAGTAGTTAATGCAGCAAGTCATCACAAATGGATTACTTTGTCCATCCAATCACTCCGAAATCATTGATTCTACTTCTCAGATAGCTGTAGAAGCAAAGAGAAATGTAAGTATGGAAATATAAATAGTTGACACTTGTGGATGGATTTCCTGGTGTGATTATACAATCATTTGAAGTTACTTGGAGCTGTGGGGCATTGATGCTATAAAGTGGAGGAACTCGCTTTTAAAATTCAGCTTGAGGTCAGATGAAAGCAGTTTCCAAGCACAACAGTTATTTTCAGCGGCTATAAATTTTTGATGACATTTTTGCATCATCACTTTGATAATATTAGTAAATGTTCAAGCAGGAAAAGTCAATTGAAAATAAACCATCCACCAACAAGAAGCAGCTTCCTGTGAGTGGCAAAGTTGAAAATGATCTGTTCCTGTTTCGAGTCAAGCAATTTTTATGACGCATTATAGTATATGCAATTAACTGGCTGTAAATTAAAACAGGACAGGAATGTGTATGTGTATTACATTGAATTTACACAGCACAAAAAAAGGCCATTTAGCCAAACAGCCTTTGCTGTATTTATGCTCCACCTTCTCCCACCTTACTGCATCTCATTCTATCAACACAGCTTTCCAGTCTCCCTCATTTACTCTTCTAGCATTCCCTTAAATACATGTATACTATTGACCTCAACCATTCTGTCTAATAGCAAGTTCCACATTCTAACCAATTTCTCCTGAATTCCTAGTAAGAATTATTACTAACCATCTCATATTCAGCATTGCTATTTTTAAGTTCACCCACAAGTGGAAGCTTCAGTGCTATTGAATCCCTTCATAATTTTAAAGACTTCTAGCAAGCCACCTCTCAATCTTCTCCTTTCTAGAGAAAAGAGCTCCAGCCTAATCAGTCTTTCCTGACAGTTGCAGCATCTTAGTTCTGTTGTACTGCTCGTAAATCTTTTGTGCATTTTCACCAATAACTCTCTATCCATTTTGTGATATGGGGAACAAAACTGTGCACAGAACTCGAATGTGGTCTAACCAAGCTTCTATAACTTCTCTACTATTCAATTCCATCTCTCTAGAGATGAACCACAGTGCTATGTTTGCATTTTTTATGGCTTTGTTAACCTTCAGTGCTACTTTTAACGATTTTTGAAACTGTATCCCTGGATCCCATTGCTCCTTTTAGTATGTTTAATATTCATTTAAGTTGGATTGGCAATTCAAATGCAAGTGTCTTTCATGACTTCAATCACACTAGTCAATGAAACCCAGATATATTTTGCACATGTGTCTTTACAATTAGATGCTAACTGTCCCAAGCTCCTTTAGTTAACAAATACAGTCAGCAAAAATCTAACCTAGGACATCTTCATACTGCATTGTTCACCGCTCACTTGACATTCACTTCTTCAAGCAGGTGAATTACCAAACCTGCCAACAATGTCCCACTCTGTCAGTTTTCATACTGTAAGGATTCCTATTTCTATAGTGCTGCTAGCTGAGCTACTTACACACACTCTCCCCATGAAATCTCTGGCTGTCCGCAGCAAAGCTTTTTCAGTCAGCCTTACGTGCACAGGAATGAGTAGAGTTTGAGCCTGGAACTTTTGCCCAGAAAACCAACAGGAAACACTTCATAGAGTTACTGTCAAAAATTAGAACTCTGCAATGCAACCATTTGTGTGAAAATATTATAATTGTCAGTCTGTTAAATTAGGGTTGAAAGGGAAATTTTTACACATATTAATATAATTTTTGCACAATTTATACAAAAATTATAATTAACTCCCATAGTATTTTACAAATGTTCATCAAAAACTAAAATTTGAAGATAATTATTAAAATGTTTGGATTGTTTAATTAACCTTTATGAATTTGGATCTAAATAACAGTCTGGTCACTATTAGTTTAATGCAATTAACTTGAGTGAACATTTCCTCATAATTTGATTGTATTCATGTTTTCATTAAATATCACTTGATCTTATTTCTTTCATTTGATCCTTGCTTATTTGCACACTGTAACCCTTTGTCCAAAATGACGCCAGCCCTCAACTTTAAAATAAACCACGCCTTTAAAACATGCTAAATGACTGTTTTCCATGTTGATTTATCATGATCACCAATGTTTACACAATATTAAAATACATAAAACAGGCTCACTTGCATCATAGCTTTCACAAAGCTCTGCACTATAATATGAGATTTCAATTTCAAGGGATATTTGCCCAATTTTATCTGCTCAAGGAAATTAAGACATCTTAAGTTTCCCTCTGTAATTCGGCGAGAAGACTTCAAAAATCTAAATTCCTAAAATAGTTTTGAAGTTATTCATGGGTAAATTCTGCACTTTTGATCTAGTATTTCAACATGTTTCAAAAAGCGTTTCAGCTAAAACTGTTTACACAAAAGCATGAAGCTCTTATGGTGCTAAGAATAAACAAATTATCGATGTCGGAACCATAAAATGAGTCAGGAATAAAAAGAGTGTTTTCCAACAATTCACATATTGTGAAATGTAATGCATGCATGTGGAGAGGCACATTAGATTTCACTGTGCACAGGAAGTGGTTTATCTCTGTGGAGTGGATCTTCAACAGTTCTTTGCATAGAAAGTACTTGCAGGAGAGAGGTACTTCACTCAGAACAAACCTCCTTTAAGTCGGCTTTGCTTTGTTAACTTTCGCAGCATGTATTCTCACTATTGCTTTCAACACCTGAAAAATTAGCAGAAGAATTTGACTGATTACAGTGGCTGCATGGACTATTCTGCAGCTTGTTCTAAAAGGGATACTCAGCAGAACTTGCATTTTTTTCTTTCATTTTGTGCTGTCTGCATGAGTAATTACCTCCCTGATTTCTGAGATGCAATTGAGTAGCTTCCACATTAGAAAAATCCAAAGATTGATAGAGCCCTTGGTCCTAAAGGATTAGTTTGCCGTTGTAATTTCACAGAGTAGGTCATTCAAAAGCAAAATGTTACAAAGTTTAATTCATTCTGTTTTAAAACCTAGGTATTCATACCTATTAGAAGCAAGCTAAGTGGAACTAGTCAGCCTTCATAGTAGGTAGGACATTCACTAGCTTGTGCAGTTGAGTTTTACCATATGGCCGGAAATCTGCATATAATCTGTCTATAATATATATATATGTAACAATGTACCTTTCCTCAGCAATCTGGACTTGGAAAGAGGAGTTTTTTGCACAATTGAAATGGCAGCTAGAGAGACTGTCAGATAATGTGAGTAAATATAATTAGAGTTGTTGAACCACAAGGCGTTTCAAATGACCGTGACCTTTGTTATTTACATTTGGATAGGGTGAGGCCTGCAGTACAAGGATAGATGGTAAATTCTGTGATGATTTACAAAAGCTGTAGTGAAAATACATAAACAACATTTTTAATACATTATAAGTACTGCACATAGAATAACTCTGCTATATGTAGCAGGGGATATTTTTCTCAAGGCATATCAATCTAGGCACTGCAGTGCTGGTGGAAGGTTGACACGTATTCTACAGAGGTTGGTAAAAGGCATTACCAGTACAATTACATGTTTGTACCACCACACAATACCCCTGTGCGTCGTTTGTTTGTATGTACAATTTTGAATGTCATTTTGCTGACCAAGTATTGGAAAGTATGAAGTTACTCAATTCAAAATAATCTAAAATGTTGATATTTTAGGCCAGTGCTATACAGCTAATTCCAACTGGTTAAATTCTGCCTTTCAAGAATTGAAAGATAAAGAATAACTGTAAAAAAAACCCTTCATATATTATAATTAAATGGCTATGACAACTTGATGGCACCTTATTCATTGATCCATCTTCAATATGCTCTGAAATGAGCAATGTAAAATGTTATTCTATTTATAGCATTAAAACACTTCAAAGCCCATACATAGAATATATAAAATACTTCAGCTCTACAGCATAAAATTGCATTTAAAATAAAAATGCTTATAATCCATGCAAATCAAATAATTAATACAGACTCTATGAACTGATTAACATGGTTCATTGCAGCCTCTAAGTGATACACTATACTTTATATATTCAGCTCCATTTCCCCTAAACAGCTGCACGAACTGCTGTGATAATGCTACCCTGTAGCTAAACATCTGGAGAGAGATGGAAAACCAGCATACTAAATACTTTGCACCTTCTTCTAGCCAGATGGCTATAGGAACTAATTATGCCATGATGGTTTTAAGAAACCTTAAAAAAATTAGCATCACTCGTTAGATGGAAACAGGAAGTTCCTATATACCCAGGTATATTGCTAAAATTGAATATGAACCTGCTATTTTATAACACAAGTTAGTTTTGCCTTCATCTGCTGCGATGAGGATGCAATTGATAAGATTGTAGCTTTGGATCACAAGTGTTTTAAATGTTTCTATGGCTTTTAAATTGGCTTTTTGAAAAAAAGAGGTGCAAGAGACCACTGCGATCTGAATAAATGATAACATTTCTCAAAGGAGAACGCCATAATAATTTGAAAAATCATCTATCGTCAACTGATCTTGGGAAATAGGAGTCATTGATGTTTTACATACAATATTGATCTGTTCCCATTCCATAAGTGATTCCATGTTTGAAGTGACAATTTTCTGAGTGCTTGGCGCATGGTTTTATTGGTGATGACATCTCTGCATGAAGTCGAACAAAGGTTCTGCTGCATCTCTGCCACTTGCAACATTATCTTATATTTTAAAAATTACATTATTTTATTTAAAGAAACATTCCATTATTTTCTCTCCCTCCTGCAATGGGTTGGTTTGAAAACATCAATCTGATAAACACGTTGGGAAATAAAAAGCATTTAAATTCACCACTTGCAGCTTTAACAGTTTTGTTGCCCATGGTGACATTGAGTTTTGTTTGTGGCTTAAGGCACTCTCCAAGCAAAATATGGACAGTTGGCACTTTGGAAAAAGTGGAAAATCAAAGGGACCCAGAAATAGTGGGTCAGTGCTCCCACCAGCGACCGTAGAAAATTCCTGCTGTTGCTGGATAGACAAAGACAATGTCCATCCCACAAGTTTTGGAAAAATGCATGGTTGGCAGGATAACTTCCATTGCTAAAATTTCCCTAACTCTTGCCTTTTAAGTGTCAAGCATTCTGAACACTGGCAAACTAATTGTGTTCAGGTCCATTGGAAGCCAGGATGGTAGCCCACTGGGATATCTACCCCTTAGAAATAATCCACTAGGATTATTCTTTAATTATCCTCTTATAAAGAGGGTTAATTACCTGCAAAGTTTTTCAAGTGTCAATGGCAACAACAAACTATGCAGGTTTACATTACCACCTGTTCCACAATTCCCCCTTCTCCTTCCCTTGCATGGGTTCCCAAGATCACACAATTAAAGCTTACAATCCACAGCAAACAGTATTCCTGCTGAAGTTGTGACAAAAGAGGACAGAATGGATTATCTTTGACCTGGATAGAAATTCATAGACTCATAGAATTTCTACAGTGTAGAAGGAAGCCATTTGGTCTATCAAGCCTGCACTGACAACAATCCCATGCAGACCCTATTCCTGTTATCCCATGTATTTAACCTGTTAATCCCCCTGAGGGTCAATTTAGCATGACCATTTAACCTAACCCACACATCTTTGGAGTGAGGAAACCACAGGAACCCATGGATACCCACGCAGACACAGGGAGAATGTGCAAACTACACACAGTCGCCTGAGTTCAGAATTGAACCTAGGTACCCTGGCACTGTGAGGCAGCGGTGCTAACCACTGTGCCCCTGTGGTGCAGCCCCTTATGATGTATTTATAGAAGAGAATTAGTACAAATTGAGGTTAGTCATGATGTTGGTCTGGAAATGGAAGTAATCGGAAGATAAGACAGGCATCTGACATAAATTCCCCGAATCACACAACCTAATTAGAGTTAATTGTTGAACAAAAACACATTGGCCCATATACAGAACAAAGCAGGCTGAAAAATTCCATTTGCTTGTGGAAGCCTCCTCATGAACAAAAGACAAAAATCTTTAAGAATAATACCAAAATATAATTATGTGGAAAGCTTGGGAAGGGATACTGGGAAGTTGATACTCACTTGCCTTATTTGGTGTTAATGGGACAGGATCAGCCTCAAAATAGGGTTGATGGTTTTACTCTGTTTTGAAAGAGTTTTACTGCCAGGCATCCAGAGCACCTGCCCATTTCAGGCAGCAAGATATTTGGAAGATGTAACTTGTAGTCCAATAAGAACAAAGAACAAAAAAAATTACCACACAGGAACAGGCCCTTCAGCCCTCCAAGCCTGCACTGACTATGCTGCCTGACTTAAGTAAAACCCCCTACCCTTCCGGAGACCATATCGCTCTATTCCCATCCTATTCGTATATTTGTCAAGACACCCCTTAAAAGTCACTACTATATCCACTTCCCCTACCTCCCCAGCAACGAGTTCCGGGCACCCACTACTCTGTGCAAAAAATCTGCCTCGTACATCTCCTTTAAACCTTGCCCCTCGCACCTTAAACCTGGGCCCCCTAGTAATTGACTCTTCGGCCCTGGGAAAAAGCTTCTGACTATCCACTCTGTCCATGTCTTTCATAATCTTGTAGATTTCTATCAGGTCGCCCCCTCAACCTCCATCACTCCAGTGAGAACAAATCAAGTTTCTCCAACCTCTCTTCATAGCTAACGCTCTCTGTACCAGGCAACATCCTGGTAAATCTTCCCTGTACCCTCTCCAAAGCCTCCACATCCTTCTGGTAGTGTGTCGACCAGAATTGAACACTATATTTCCAAAGGGGCCTAACTAAGGCTCAATAAAACTGCAACATGACTTGCCAACTTTTAAACTCAATACCCCGGATGATGAAGGCAAGCATGCCACATGCCTTCTTGATTACCTTCTTCACCTGCATTGCCACTTTCAGTGACCTGTGAACCTGTAAACCCAGATCCCTTTACCTATCAATACTCTTAAGGGTTCTGCCATTTACTGTATATTTCCTATTGTATTAGACCTTCCAAAATGCATTACTTCACATTTGTCTGGGTAAATTCCATTTGCCATCTCTCCACCCAAGTCTCCAACTGATCTATATCCTGCTGTATCCTCTAGAACATAGAACATAGAACATTACAGCGCAGAACAGGCCCTTCGGCCCACGATGTTGCACCGACCAGTTAAAAAACAATGACCCTCTAACCTAAACCAAACCCTTTCCATCCATAAACCTATCCACGGATCTCTTAAACGCCCCCAAACTAGGCGCATTTACAACTGCAGCAGGCAGGGCATTCCAATCCCTCACCACCCTCTGGGTAAAGAACCTACCCCTGACATCCGTCCTATAACTACCACCCCTTAATTTAAAGCTATGCCCCCTCGTGCTAGCTTTCTCCATCCGAGGAAAAAGGCTATCACTGTCCACACTATCCAAACCTCTAATCATCTTATATGTTTCAATAAGTCCTGATGGTCCTTATCGCTATCCACAAATCCACCAACCTTTGTGTCATCTGCAAACTTACTCATCAATCCGGTTACATTTTCCTCCAAATCATCTATATATATTAAAAACAGCAAAGGTCCCAGCACTGATCCCTGAGGAGCACCACTTGTCACAGCCCTCCATTCAGAAACACCACCCTTTCACTGCTACCCTCTGTCTTCTTTGATCGAGCCAGTTTTGTATCCACCCAACCAGCTCACTGATAGAACACTGACTGCCATTTCCGGTTAAAACTGGTTGGCCCATGCACACTGCAATTCTGTGAGTGATAGAGCTGAATAGGCCTAGCCAAGGTACCCTTGGTAAAAGCAAATTACTGCGGATGCTGGAGTCTGAAACAAAGCAGAAAATGTTGGGAAATCTCAGCAGGCCTTACAGCCTCGATGGAGACAAAACAGAGCCAATGTTTCGAGTCTGGATGACCCTTCATCAGCATTCGAAAAAAATTTGAAATTATTTTGTGGGTGCAGGGAACTCATGACACCACCCATTCCCTGCAGAATTTACCTTGCTCGTGGATGTGGTAGCCAAGTAATAATGATCTTAGTAGAATCCATAGAACCCCTACAGTGCAGCAGGAGGCCATTCAAGCCATCGAGTGTCCCTGTGCCAGGCTATGGTACTTCCATTCCCAATCATCCATTATACACTACATAGAATCAATTAACTCCATAGTAACAGAAGGATGTATAAATAAAGCTTTAAAAAACACAAGTCATCCAACTCCGACTTTTCACATTCTTAAAAAAACTCCATTTTATGACAGTCTAATAAATATATTAATCATTTAGGCCCTTTAAAATTTCAAAAGCTGAAACTGCAAGCACTTGAAACATCTTCATCTTGTCCAAATAAATGTTATGCAATTGACAACGTATGTCAGAGAACCAAAGTTGTCAATCAAACAATGTTTTCTCTGGTTCTCAGGTGTTTTACCACTCAAATGAATGTCTGGGTTCTCAGACAAGAATACATAATAAGACTTGGTTGAAAATGCAGAAAACCATTAGCCTGTTAAAATATCTGAGCCCCAGAGAAAATGTTGCTCGATTGACAGCTCTAGCTCTGCTATCAATTGTACAATGTTTATTTACATGGATTTACAACTAATTAAACTTTAAAGGGTCTGGATGATTGTCATTTTCATTGAGTTATAATAAATGTGAGTTTTTTTAAAGAGAATGAAAAGTTATAAATGAATGACTGTTCTTTACACTTTTTTAACATATCCTGTTGTCATGAGAGGGCTAATTGGCTCTCATTGTGAATGGATATGGAAGTGCCATGACATGGCATCAGAGGGGAGAGGAGTGAGCAATGATCAGGGGTGTGGTCTGGAGGACCTTTGTGTTGAACTTTACCGCTGAGGCTGCACCTAGCAGCCCTGGTGGCTGTTTCCAACTTGTGCCAAGTTGGCTGGCCCAGCTTTACATCCGACCCCATCCCACCCCCACCTCAACAATGAAAATCCTGTCCTCATGGGCACTTTCTCCCGTGATGGGCAGGACATGCCTGGAATTTCCCTAACTCCTGCAACCCACTTCAAGGATGAAAATCCAGGCCACAATATTATAGCCTCAGAATAAGGAATCAACCAATTAGGATTGAGGTAAGGAGAAATTTATTTACAAGAAGTTGTGAATCTTTACAATTCTTATTCCTCTAAAGTTGTAATCACTTAGTTCTTGAGTTCATTCAAGATTGAGATCAATGGATATTTGATACAAAGGGAATGAAGAGATTTGTGGATAGGTGGGAAGGTGAAGATGAGACAAAAGATCAGCCATGATCTTGTTGAATGATGGAACAGGTGTGAAGGGTCAAATGGTCTCTTCTAGCTCCTGGAGGCAGCATATAGATGTACAAGGCAAACAACCATCTCTTGACTTTGTGCTGAATATTATGTTAGGGACCAAACCAGAAACCTCAAGGTATAGTATGAAGCCAGACTAGACCCCAACAACCTTCTATTTTGGTGTTAATGTGAGGATAAGATGTTTCACTCCAGGTGCAATTCTACTGACAAACCAGGGAATTTTTATCAAATTAAACTTAAACAACATTGTTTAATTAGAGCAAATGAATTAGCTTAACTCTAAACAATTAAACAGTACTTAAACATGACAAGTTAAGATTCTTAACTGCTAATCTACTGTTATTAGTTCCAATCAAGCAATATTTCTCTTATAGACTTAAACCCCTCTTTAACATTAGTTAGCAAAACACAGGCATGCTTGCTTTGACTTAGAAACCTAGAAATGCAGAAACATAGAAAATAGGAGCAGAAGGAGCCCATTTGGCCGTTAGAGTCTTCTCTGCCATTCATCACAATCACGGCTGATCGTCCAATTCAACAGCTTAATCCTGCTTCCTCCCCATAACCATTTGTCCCAAATGCCAAATCTAGCTGTCTCTTAAATACATTCAATGTTTTGACTTCAATTACTTCCTGTGATAATGAATTCTACAAGCTTATCACTCTTTGGATAGAGAAATGTCTCCTCATCTCTATTCTAAAAGGTCTACCCTGTATCCTCAGACTGTGACTCCTGGTTCTGGACATGCCCACCATTGGCACAGGTTGGCATAGGCGTAATGCCAACCTGGCAGTGCAAACCATGCCAAGGGGCAGAGCTGGGGGGCATTGCCAGGACACTGCCTGGCTATGCCCCTCTCCCTCAGGGGCTATACTCACCTTTAGACCCATGGGAGACCCCCCCCCTCCCCAACGCTGGTTCATATCTAGGTGAACCTGTTGTATATAGTGCCAGTCTGACATCTCACTGGCACCCATTTAATATCCAGTGAGGGGTGAAGTCCTGGAGAGATTGTGTGGTTTGATGTCAACTGCAATGGTGATTTTGCCCAATTCTATTAATGCCGAATGCCTGCTTCTGTGGAAGCTAAAATAACCTCTTTTCAGGAAAATGTGTGTGGATAATTTTCAAAATGCAAGGATACTTTGAATGAATGCAATCACTTGCATCGTTTTACCTCCTAACTGTTGATGGAGGAAAAATGAAGGTTTGTAAATGTAGTTATTATCTTTTAAAAACAGGTAATTCATATCAATAATGAAATACATTATTTCTAATAACACTCCTCTTATAGGTATATGCCTTTAATTGTATTAAAGTTTCAAATAGATGGAACTGGATTTTGGCTTAGGGAATGGGAAATGGACCCTTTCTGGGTGTTGAACTGGCTCCTGACGGGGAACAGTCCTTATTTGTTATTTTCACGAGGTGACCCCTTAATTAGCAGTGAAAAGGGTTTTACCAACCAATTAAGAATTGTGGGCAGTCTGTCAAAGCTGGAGGGTCAGTCAGAGTCCTTACAGCTTGTGAGGTGCAACAGGCTGTAATTAAGATTAGTAAGCAGATGATGTCTCTAGATGGAAACATCATCTCTCCAGCTTTTTTCAAACTAATTGAAAGTTGGCTTTTGCAGTCAGGCCACAACTGTGGGAATGATCGGGTAACCCAGGCAAGGCACGGATGGCCTGTAAACCTGCCAGGAGCACTCACCTCACCACCTTCTACCCTCCCACACAACGGCTCATTGAGACGTATAAGATGATGAATGGGATGGATAGGATAGAGGTGGAGAGACTCTTCCCGCTCAGAAAGGATAGTAGGACTAGAGGGCACAACCTCAAAATAAAGGGGGGGCGGTTTAGAAGAGTTGAGGAGGAACTTCTTCATTCAAAGGGTGGTGAATCTCTGGAATTCTCTGCCTGTTGAAGTGGTGGAGGCTGCCTCGCTAAATATTTTTAAGACGCGGGTTGATGGGTTTTTGATAAGAGAGGGGATTAAGGGTTATGGGGAGAGGGCGGGAATGTGGAACTGAGCCAAGACAGATCAGCCATGATCGTATTGAATGGCGGGGCAGGCTCGAAGGGCTAGCTGGCCTACTCCTGCTCCTATTTCTTATGTTCTTATGTTCTTATGACTCCTCATCAGCTGCTGTGAGGCCAACATTTAAACTGCACCATCACTGCTCCCTCCACTTCTGGGAACAACAGGAAAGTTCCAGTCAGCTTCTTTCAGTTGGCTTCAATCAGACTCGTGATCAGCTACCTTCCATATGTAGGTGGATTGTCCTGCTCGCCCCAATTCTACCATTGCAAGAGTGACCTGCAGATGTTGGGGCCGGCACGCACACAGCCTGGCAGGGAAATTTCTGGCTCCTGCCCACCTCCAATTCTCTCACCATTGAGAGGCAAGTGATGACCCCCTGCATCATTGGCCATGATTCTCCCAAATTGGCTCTAAGTGCCCATGCCAGTGAGAAAACATTAATACATTGTACCCAGTGGCTATGAGGTGGTATTCTCTCACCTAATCACTGGAAATATTCCCGCCAGCCAGGCTGTTCAGAAGAACGCCCCAATCTCTGCGCTGACAAAAAGGCCCATCACAATGGAAATGGTGACCCCCGCTGACTGGGCGAGTATCACCAACCTCTCATTACAGCAGGCTACTTCAAGGCAGCTAAGTGCTCTCAGCTCCTCCTTTGTATAAACATTGTGGTAAGGAACAATGGAGAGTAATTCAGGTGCATTCAACTGTGAAGGGAAATGTTGTATAAAAATACTTAGGCTGTCAATCAAGAACATAAGAACACAAAAAATAGGAGCAGGAGTAGGCCAGCTAGCCCTTCGAGCCTTCCCCGCCATTTAATAAGATCATGGCTGATCTGTCGTGGCTCAGTTCCACTTTCCCGCCCTTTCCCCATAACCCTTAATCCCCTCGCTTATCAAAAACCCATCAACTCGCGTCTTAAAAATATTGAGCGAGGCAGCCTCCACCACTTCAATGGGCAGAGAATTCCAGAGATTCACCACCCTTTGAGTGAAGAAGTTCCTCCTCAACTCCATTCTAAACTGCCCCCCCTTTATCTTGAGGCTGTGCCCCCTAGTCCTACTGTCCTTTCTGAGCAGGAAGAGTCTCTCCACCTCTATCCTATCCATCCCATTCATCATCTTATATGTCTCAATGAGATCTCCCCTCATTCTTCTAAACTCTAACGAGTACAAGCCTAGTTTATTCAGCCTCTCCTCATAGCTCAACCCCCAGCTTGTTAGGCTGTGCTATGAAATTGAATGTAAGCAAAGGCTTTTCAAACGAAAGCAAAGGGCTTCCAATTATTTCCAAGCATTTATGCTTTCTAGGAAGGCTCAGAGAATAGGAGAGTTAAAAAATGGGGCTGAGTGAGCAGTTATGGAGAAGGAAACTGCCCCCCCACATCCCACACGTGCAGTGAAAGTGACTTCTCCCGTGAATCAGAGGACTTAAAAGGGGTCTTCTCATACCTGCAGCTTCTGAAAGAGAGAGTGAGAGGAATGGGGATCCTTTCTGCAGAAATGGAATGCTGCTGTGCCAAATGTCCAGGGAACATGGAGATTAAAATGAAGAGAAGGCCACTTCAAATTTTTCACAGTCCACAGACCAGAATGAAGACTTTGATCAGACAGATGCCTGAAATCACCAAAATAAGAGTGATGTTCTGCCTTCTCAGGGCGGCACGGTAGCACGTTGGTTAGCACTGCTGCTTCACAGCATCAGGGACTGTGTTCGATTCCTGGCTTGGGTTACTGTGTGGAGTTTGCACGTTCTCCACGTGTCTGCATAGGTTTCCTCCGGATGCTTCTGTTTCCTCCCACATTCTGAGAGACATGCTGGTTAGTTGCATTGACTTGGACAGATGCCGGACTGTGGTGACAAGGGGAATTTCATAGTAGCTTCATTGCAGTGTTAACGTGCATCTTACTTGTGACTAATAAATAAACTTTAACTTTTGAAAGGGCAACCTAGTCACAAGACACCCATCCTGGAGGATAATGCCAAGGTCAAAACATTGCCCCCAGCCCAAGCCCACCCAATCCCTGGGACCCTTGGGGACCCTCCTTCGATAGCCTTGCAGTGGCAGAGTGGCACATGGGCACTGCACTAACTTCTTTAATACCCACCCCCCCACCCTTCAGAGTTCACCAGGCCATGTCCACAATGCTCATGACCAGCACCAAAGCCTGCCCAGTGCAGATCCCATTGGGGAGGTGGGTAAATGGTGGAGGGGCTTTAAATCAGGCTTCAAGCCCGCTAACTACATTCCAATTTGCAGACCAGGTAAGAACCTAATCGGGGCCAGCAGTGAATCTGACAACCGTCGGGAATCCCATTTTAGCCCCAACACCCCATTTACCAACCATTAAGATACCCACCAGCGGTGAACAGGGCCAGTGAATCCCCTCCCATGATGTTAGTTGTCAGCTCTGGTTGGATATTTGCCTTTGTTTCACTTGCCCCCAACTGCCCAGCCAGTATTATAGCTTCAGCCTTATCTCCAATACTATCAGTAATAAAATAAATAAAAGTGTTGAAGGAAACTGAGATTGCACAGATTTTCTTCCGTGCCCTGAAAATTTTCCTTCTGGGTTGCACATGGCAGTATCCAGGAAATTAATCTTCACTGCCAGGACACTTGAAGACAATCCAGTAGGGTTGCAGTCCCAAGATTAAGTTCTATTTTTTATCTTACATGTACTTAGTGTATTTTTTTTAATAATATGTTTCTGGTTGCTAATTGTTTTGCCCTTGCACTGTCAGAGCCTTCTGAACAAATCTTAGTCCATTGTATTTTGCCAGTACAGTGCTAGACATAAAATATAATCTTGCATGTAGCACAAGACTTTCTGGCCTTATTTTTTGATAGGTTTCTTTCCATTCCTTTTATTTTAACGTCCCACATCAATACTGCACTTCTTCAGCCAGGAATGCATCCCATCCACTAATGTGCTGCTTCTAATATTTGTGTCACTTTCGTGGGTTGGCTAAATAAATCACCCACCCATCCCCCATCTCATAGGAGTGTCAGATTACTCCCCTCTCCCATTGTGCTAGGATGTTCCATTAAAAGGCTAAACAGAGAACCAGCAAAATTCATCTTATACACTGTTGACAGATTGAAAGAATTGAGCCACAATCAGAATCAGAACTGTGACCCTAAAAAGTGCTTTGCTCTCTTCCTCACCCACATTCACATACCTGCATCCCGCTCTCTAAACATGACTTAAATACTTTGACACTGCAATAGTGAACGGTGTCATTTCACTGATTTGTTCAATCTTTTGCATTTATAGCAATCAAATTTTATGAGTGTAACTGTTACTTATTGATTTTATTGAAAACTACAAACTTTTCAACTGAACAATAACAGCAGACATATGACAGGGAACTTAATTATTGCAGCACTGATCTTCTCCTGAGACAGTTGTGGGTCTAACTCCCTCATCTTCGAATTCTTTTGCCATTGTTAATGCCTGCATGCTTTTTCATATTAGTGGATACCCAGTGAGGCGGAATATTCTGCAGTCGTGGAGTACCTCATTCCAGGGAGGCCAATTGTTGATGTCTCCTTCAGCCTGCTGGGTGTACAGTTCTCACCAGCTGACCATGGAGCGGCACTGGTCAAAGTCAGAGACAGGTCTACAGTACAAATTACTACTTGGAGGATTGGTGAGGGGCGGGGGGGGGGGAGGGTGTGTGGTGGGGGAGGTGAGAGGCAGGGGCGGGTGGGGAGCTGAGAAGGAGGAGAGTGGTGGTGCAAGGCAGGGGATAGCTGGAAAACATACACTACAGGGGGAACAAGAGCTAAGACAATAGACAATGTCAAACATAAATAATAAATACCTAGTAATTGTGCATGAGTCAGTCAAAGGCTACCTTTGACCTATTGGTGCAAAACACCCTTTAAAATGAATTACCAGAGATTTCAGGATGAATTGGATTGAAAAATATAAAAGATTAAAAGAAATCTAATTTTCTGCAATCCATTTTTCATTTAAGGTTCCGTCTTATTTGTACCAAAACCTTTTCAAATCTAAAATGCCACTTGTGATCTGTTTTCTATAAATTTTCAGGCAAAGTGAGAAAAATCATTAGCAAATGCATTGTTTTTCTCATAATTTTTTTCTGGCCCTAAAGATTTTCAGGAGGCAGCATAATCTACACACCAGCTGGATCGAGGAGATCTTACACATTTATTGTTTGTTTCCATAGAAATACATCGATCAGAAAGTAATTTCAGTTAATATTCTTTTCCTAGATAGTGCCAGGCTTGTGTACACTAACTGTGCACCTTCCCCACACAATTGTTTTCATCTTTTGTTCAGCTCAGTAGGTTTCCTAACTGGTAGATTTTATTGAGTAAATTCAAACTGTCACTTCATATGCCTGAAGGATGGCTCAGATACAACACATAATAATAAAAGTAAAGTAGGATAAAATAATCTTGTCAAGGCAGTAAAGCCCATTGCTTGAAGTTGTAGCATTCAATCAATACACTAATTCCACAATTTATACTTCTCCGCATTGGATGGGAAAGAAACCTTGATATGGTATTTCTTGGCTCACTGACCAACTTTGACCTTCTCTGTACGTGAACCCGGGATTTGTGTGTGTGCCTCTGGTTAGAGAAATCACCTATGAAAATGGGAAAGTAAGTCATTGACATTTGAGGCCAAGCCTCAAATCTTACATCATTAAATCTCAAAAGCAAGCCACCCACAAAATTTGATGTAAATAGTTTGCACCGCGTCTGATTACATTATGTTCCACTCTTGCCGTAAAATAAATTACATTAACAAAAAATGGCAAAGGTCTAAACAATTTATTATGTGTAAAAATCTGAAAACTTTGTAGTCTTTTGCTTCTTTACATTCACTACATGTTATTTTTCACCGTCTTAAAGCTCTCCATATTCTATGATTCGATCCAGAACCTGAACACGGCTTGTCCTGCTCCATGGTTTATTTGGGAAGATACACAGTTTCCAGTTGAGCAGGATATCACTATTCTGTAAGTTAGGATGCTCCATTTACAGTCCGGATGCAAAATGAGATGGCTGAAACTTTAAGATGAAAGCTCAGTCCCATAAGCGTGTTAATTTGAGTGCTGTAATGCTGCAGTCAATCATGCGTTAAAATGCACTACTGTTGGGAATAATTGATTGGAACTCCATGATATGTCACCCTATGGAATGGGGGGAAAAAGTTAACCAAGTGTGACCGATAGGTGTTTGAAAATGCACAAAAATAGGAAAACCACTGATAAGTTCCAGTTTAACTAAATAACTGAATATCGAGACATTACCATGAATTCATCATAGATAGGTAGGACAGAATTTATCCAAGATCGAGGAAAGCAAATACAAAACTGCTAAATCCAGCATTAAAAAAACAAAAGGAAATGGGACAATTTATTACACAAATTGAAATATGTTGTGGAAATGCACTGTTTGCTTCCTCTCTTCATTTTATTTATTTGCCTTCAGTACAATTCAAATCAACAGGGAAAAGAAAATACTGTATTGGATGAACCTTGCAGTGAGCAGGCAATAGATTAAAGGGCACCTTTCATAAAGCAATGATGGAATAGCTGCTTAGGAACACATATAACAATGATTATAATACAATGGACAGCAATAAATAATGTAAATTAACTGGAATATACAAAATATAAAATTTATACACACGATTAAATACCTTGGAGTTGCACAATTAATAAGTTCAGGTTGCAGAGTGCTAAGTGTTTTCACAGTAGCTTAAAAGAATCATTGCTAATTAGTAGATTTAAAAAGAGAAAGAGAGGGGGAAATTGTGAGCAGAACAGTATGTGCAACAGTCTGTGGAAGACAAATTAAAATTGTGAAAATATGTCTGAATTAGTAACAGAATTAGCTAATGAATTAATGCCCAAACTGAAAGAGGAAAGTTTGGTAAGTGTCAGATTTAAGAGACTGCTCCTGTGGCAATGGAAATGATAAAGAAAAGTGGAGCTATGCAGAGTCTATAGACTATTTTACACTTTTATTGCGAAGTGGACTTAAATGAAACAGAAGTAAAATATTGTGGATGCTGGGAATTGGAAATTAAAATCTGAAAATGCTGGAAATACCCAGCACGTCAGGGCAGCATCAGTGGAAAGTGTAACAAAGTTGTTTCAGGTTCACGAGAACTGGGAAAAGTTAGAAAGTAATATGATTTAAACAATTGAAAAGGGAGGGGGGAGGGACGGTGGAAAAATAAGGAAGATCTCTGATAGGGTGTTAAATGACAAAAGAGCTGGTGATTCTGAGCCAAAACAAGTGGTATTAGGACAAGGAAAGGTGAAAAGGATGAGTTCAGAGGAGATGCGAATGACAGAACAATAAACACTAAAGCAAGAACCAAAGGAAAACAGGAATAAATCCAAAGCCTGAATAGAAAATAGAAACAAATTAGGGTAAGGGGTTATGGTCTGAAATTGTTGTACGCTGTGTTGTATTGGAAAGCTGTAAAATTGAAAGATATGTTGGGGGGAGATTCTCCTGGGAGATTCAAGCGGAGGCTGTTTCACGGGCTACCTGCTGGGTGCCATGGTCTCCGTGAGTTTCCAGTAGTCGGATTTCCGGCAATGTCAGCTCTACGCCAGAAATTGGCACGGAGTTGCATATATTATTTAAACAAGCTATTAAATACAACTTAAATATCATTATGGGTCTGAGGCTAGTGGACTGATGTCTCCAGGCCCACTAACCTCTCCCCGCACACACAACCCCCCCACCTCCCCCCGAAACCCCTGCTCCCCCCAGCCCTGCCAGGTGCGTTTCACTCCAGCAGGGTTTACTATAGCTCACCACTTGCAGGGAGTTGGTAGCCGGACCCCGCTGGAGGTAAGGTGGGGTCATTGAGGGTCCCCAGACTCTTGGAGGCCAGAGGGAAGGAAGGGGCAAAGTGCCAATGCCCAAAGACACCTTGGCACTGCCCAATGGGTATCAGGCAATGCCAAGGGGGTGGAGCCTAATGGGAACAAGGCTTACTGGGGGAGTGGGGCCTCTGGGGGCAATTGGTGCGGGGAGGGGATCCTGCTTCAAACTTGCAGTTGGGATCACAAGCAGAGGGAGGGAGTCCAGCGATCTGAACCTGGCATTGAGGTGGGGGGAGGTGGACAGCCTGTTGGGAGGGAGGGGCATTAGAACTGCTAGGGTGAGAGACCGGGGCTGTCGATGGGGATTGGGAGATCAGGGTGGCCAGGGCGGTGGGGAGGGGGGGAAGGGAGAGAACAAGGCAGGCCAGAGCAAGGTGGGGGGGGTGGTGATTTGAAGCTGGCCCAAACATGTTTGAGAAGCCAGCAATTGGGCCATGAGGGAGTCGGAGGGCCAGCGATGCATGGTAGCTGTGCCAGCCAGTGATCAAGCTGGCCAGCGATCGGGAGGCCCACAATGCAGGGCTACTTCACATGTACCAATCTCGGCGATGTCAGATTGCTGCATACGCGGTGTCCCACTCAGGCTTCTCCAGCAGGTATAGGCCCCACCCACTGCATTTTTGTGAAATTCACGCCAGTACACTCTGTGATGCACAGAGTATGGGAGATCCATTTTGAAAGTCCCGCTGAAAAAAAGGGCGAGATTTACTCTAGTTTTTAGGGGCATGCAGCACTTAGAATTTGTTTGGAGAATCACCATCGTTGAACTTCATTGGAACATTTCAGGAGGCCAAGGGCGGAGAGGTCAGTGTGAGAACCACCAGGCAAAAGACAGACAATCGGAAGTGCAAGGTCATGCCTGCAGGCTGGAGAGAGATGTTCTGCGAAGTGGTCACACAGTCAATATTTGGGGGCATCCGCAGTATTTGGTCTCCTCAGTGGAGAACAGACCACACTTTGAGCAATGATGACAGTATGCCAAATTGAAAGTACACACCTAGGATTAGTGATTGGAGCTTTGGACAGTGGGAAGAGAGGAGGTGAAAGAGTGTTGCATTTCTCATGTTTGCATGAAAGGTGTTATGGGAAGGGGAGGCATGTTGTAACTGAGTGAGAAGTGGGTTAATGTGTTACCAAGACACTGGTCCCCCAGCAGAGTGCTGAAAGAGGGTGGGAGAGGATGATTTACCAGTGATACTGTGCTGCAGATGACGGAAGTAGAAAAAGGATGATCCATTGAACACAAAGGCTGATAGTGTAGAAGGTGTGGGCAAAGGGAACATCATCATCATTCCGGGAGGGACGAGAAGAGGCGAGAGCAGAAGTGCCGGAAATGGGACTGACACCCTTGAAGGCACAAACAATTATGATAGGATGGGAATCCTTGGTTGAGAAGAAAGAATGATGCATTAGAAGCAAAAGACAGAAAGTGCTGGAAATATTCAGTAGGTTTTGGCAGCTTCAATAGAGGGAGAAAGAAAATTAGCATTTAAAGTTGAATATGACTTCTTCAGAACTGAAGGAGGGTAGAAATTTGATGGATTGTATGCTGTTGAAAGGTGGGATGGACATCCCAATCTCTTGCTAAGACAGTCACAGCTGCTGAACCTCGGGCATGGTCAGCCAAGTGGGATATTGTGAAACAGCACTGAAGTGGTATCCTTTCCAAAGGCATTGCACCTGCTTGAAGAGCTACTGGAGGAGTCAAGCTCTCACGTGAGTGCCTTGACCTCTCAGGTCTTCATACTGATATCTATGCAAGTGGAAAGAGTGCCATCTGCATGGAGCATTGGCCACATCAGAACAATAAATGCATGCTAGCCCTTAACAATGCCCTGTGCATTGTCATCAAGTCTGCCAATTTAAATAGGATCAAGGAAAAACCTGCCTGGTTACTTAGCACCTCACTGAAGTTTATAGACGTGCTCTCCAGTTCTTGGCAAGCAGAAAAGTGTGGGTAGGACATAAGGGGGAAGTTGGAGAAAGGATACATGGAATTGGTGATTCTGCTCAAAGCAGTAAGTTCATAGGCCAGGCAGAGCCTTTCATGCTGCCTGCTTATTTTTTCTAAAAAATCTTCACAGGGTTACAAATACAAGGGAAGTATTGAGAGCTTCTGCTAATGCTCATGCTTCCAACCCAATGACTTAGTCTGTCCCTGCAGAGGTGAGGGTGAAACAGTCTTTGACAGAGTCCACACAATCACCAAAACACTGAAGGTGTTGGCCAAGAATATCTGAGCAGTCCAAGCAGGGGTGCAGGCAGCCTACCTTCAACTCTGCTAAAGCTCCAGGAGTTACATGATGTGCCAGTAACAGAAAAAGGAAAAGGAAGGATGTCTAGTTGCAAACGAGTATTCATTTGGATGTTTAACACTGTGACCTGATCATTTTTATATGCAACGTTTATGAACCATAAACTTTATTTTAAAGCTCATTATCCCTTTCTCCCTATGTTTGCCTTCCACCTGGCAAGTGGCCTCGCCTTTGTATAAAATTGTGTGACAGGAGTGACAGATGAGCAATGGATATCTGGGAGAGGGATGGATTATTACTAATAAGATAACTTTGCCCTGGGGACACAATGGGTTCATAATTGATGTTTCAGTATGTCCCAATCAGTCTGTCCCAAGCATCCCAGGCAACTGAATATGTCCTCACCACACTTGGTTTGTGTTCCTCCTCTGAAATGCAGAATATTGAATACCTTTCTACTCCTGGAACTCCAGTCCTTATTCCATTAATGTGCAATGAGACAGGATAAATGAATTACCTCATTGTAGAGGATCTTTTTTGTAAGAGTAATCATAATGTGAGAATTTCATATTCAATTTGAGGGTGAGCAACATGGGTCTGAAACTAAAGGCTAAAACTTAAAGACAATTAAAAGGATATGAAAACAGACTTGATAAAGCAGAATGGAAAAGTAGATTAAAGGGTAAAATGGTAGAGAAATAACAGCAGATATTTAAGGATGTACTTCGTAACTCTAGCAAAAATATATTCCATTAAGAAAGAAAGACTCAACTAAAAGGATGCAGCATCCTTGACTAAGGAGTTTAAGGATGGTACCAAATTGAAAGAAAAGACATTCAACAGTTATTGGCAGGCCAGAAGATTGAGAAAAGTTTTGAAGCCAGCAAAGGATGACTTAAAACAGAGAGGGAGAAAATAAAGTATGAAAGAAAACTAAGAAGAAATACAAAAGCAGGTAGTAAAATCTTCAGCAAGTATATGAAAAAGAAAAGAGTAGCAAAGATGAATGTAAGTCCATTGGAGATTGAGATTGTGGAATTAATCAAAAATAGAAAATGCTGGAATATCTCAGCAGGTCTGACAGCATGTCATGAGAGAATAGAGCCAATGTTTGTTGGCTGTTTTTATTTCAGATTCCAGCATCTGCAGTATTTTGCTTTTAATTGAGGAATTAATAATGGGAAACACGGAAATGGCAGACACTTGGAAGAAGCATTTTGTATCTGATTTCAAAGTAAATGGAATAAAAGGCATCCAAAGAATGGTAGGAAAGCACAGGGCAAAGGGGATAGAGGAACTTAAAACAATAATGAACCTGGAGAGAAAAGTATTAGGAAAGCAAAAGGGACTAATGGTTAACGAGACCACTGGATGTGATGGACCGCAGCCAAGATTCTTAAAAGGAATGTCTGCAGAGATAGTGGATGCATTGATTGCAAATCTTTTAAAATTCCACAGATTCTGGAAAGGTCCCAGTGAATTGGGAAAACCACAAATTTATCACAGGAAATCAAAACCAGAAAATTACTGGCCACTTGGAAAAATGCTAGGATCCATTCTTCAGGTCATTGCAGGGCATTTGGAAAATTGTAATACTGTTGAAGAGACTCAGCATTCCGTTGTGAAATGGATATCATGTTTGAAAAATGTAAAATGGGCAGTACGGTGGCTAGCACTGCTGTCTCACAATGCCAGAGACCTGGGTTCAACTCTGACCTCAGGTCAATGTCTGTGTGGAGTTTGCGCATTCTCCCCTTGTCTGCATGAGTTTCCTCTAAGATGTGCAGGTTAAATGGATTGGCCATGCTCAATTGCACCTTAATGTTAAGAGACTGGCTAGAGTAAGTGTATGGAGTTATGGGGATTGGACCTGGATGGGTGGTGCAGACTAGATGGGCCGAATGGTCTCCTTCTGCACAGTAGGATTCTATGAATAGGGTGTAACAAGCAGGTTGGATATAGGGGTATCAGTGGATATAGTGGATTTTTCACCCTCCTGTGAATGCTCCAGTCGCAATCCGAGAGATTTTGCATGCCCTCTAATCTTTACAATTCAAGGTATTTTGACAGATACAGCCAATATCACCATGTGGATGTGAAGGCCCTAACATTTACGAGGAGGCAGGTAGGGAGTGGAGGAAGCACGTTTGTTGAAAGGAAACCCAGAAATTACAGGAATATAAACACCCTGATGAATTTAACAACAGGAACTCATTATCACTTTTCACTCCATTTCCAATAGCCCACTCGGTTGACAGGCTGGCTAGTTGCTGGATAGGAAAGGCATAGATAGGAAACCACAGGCAGAGCCCATTGGGAATGCCCCAGTAACAAGGAACAACCGTAGGGCAAAGGTGTTCAGACCAGCAAATGGGGCCAGTCGAAATGAGCACTGTGGAAATGAGGTGCAGGAGGGGTTGACCAATTGCAGCAGAAAATTTGCATGAAGGGCTAACGGAAGAAATGCAGTTCTTACTGACCCACAAACAGTGCTATAAACATTATTTGATCCAACTGTTGCCATCTGCATTTTGCTGCTGAAAGCATGACTTAAGTATCACAATGTGATGTTCTGCCTCTCCATAACAGAACGCTGAAATGCTTTTAGAATAGTGGTACCTAGGTGATGGGTTGCAGTTGGGTTCTTCAATTTTTAACACTCTTAGCAAGTCCCCACCACACCCGTTCCCCCCCCCCCCCCAGCCCCCCCGCCACGCCCCCAAACAAACATCTCTTTCCCGCCCAGTGAGGCAAAAGTTAAAATTGACCCATGTAATTTCTTTGGAAAGTTGTCTTACCCCCAGTCACTGGAAGAAAAGAAATTATTCAGCTGGGGCAGATGCAGGTGTGTTTGCACTGGGGAAGGGCTCAGTGGACCCATGCTCATCCAAGGAGGATCGTGTATCGGCAGCCCTCAAGTTTCTTGAGCATGTTGAAGGAACTACCTAAATTCTATCTACCCGTCCACATCCTAATCTGGGTGAAAGTCATCCAACATCACAACCAGTGTACAGGTGAAGCAAGGCACGGGAATAATAGTTTCGAGATGTAATTGATTTTTAAAAAATTGATTATCAGGAAATGGGCATCACAAAAAAACACATAAATATTGGCCTCTGCTTGAGTCACTGCAGTTTATGAGATAAAAGGAGATCCACAATGCTGTTACAGGAAGGGAGTTGAAAGATTTTGATTCAGTGACACAGAAAGAATAATGGGATATTTGCAAGTCAGGGACAGTGTAACTTAGAGAGAAATTTGCTGGTGGTGATAGATCCCTACAGCGCAGAAAGAGGCCATTCAGCCCATCGGGTTTGTACCAACTCTCTGACAGATCATCTTACCCAGGCCCTATCTCAAAACCACACATATTTACTCCGTTAATTCTCCTAACCTGCACATCTTAGGGCACTGAGGGGCAATTTAGCATGGCAATCAACATAATCTGCACATCATTGGTATGTGGGAGGAATGATGTGAAGATGCCAGTGTTAGACTGGGGTAAACACAGTAATAAGTCTCACAACACCAGGTTTATTTGGTAGCAAAAGCCACTAGCTTTCGGAGCCCTTGCTGCTCCTTTGTCAGGTGAGTGGGAGCTCTGCTCACAAACAGGACATATATAGACACAAACTCAATTTACAAGATAATGGTTGGAATGCAAGTCTTTACAGGTAATCAAGTGTTAGAGGTACAGACTGTGTGAGTGGAGAGAGGGCTAAGCACAGGTGAAAGCGATGTGTATTGTCTCCAGACAGGACAGTTAGTGAGATTTTTCAAGCCCAGGCAAGTTAGGGGGGTTACAGATAGTGTGACATGAACCCAAGATCCCAGTTGAGGCCATCCTCATGTGTGGAACTTGGCTATCAGTCTCTGCTCAGCAATTCTGCACTGTCGTGTTTCATGAAGGCCACCTTGGAGAACGCTTACCCGAAGATCAGAGGCCAAATGCCCATGACCGCTGAAGTGTTCCCCAACAGGAAGAGAACATTCTTGCCTGCTGGTTATCGAGCAGTGTTCATTCATCCGCTATCATAGCATCTGCATGGTGTCCCCAATGTAACATGCCTTGGGACATCCTTTCCTGCAGTGTATTAGGTAGACAAAGTTGGCCAAGTTGCAAGAATATGTGCGGTGTACCTGGTGAAAGGTGTTCTCATGTGAGATGATGGCATCCGTGTCGATGATCCAGCATATCTTGCAGAGGTTGCTGTGGCAAGGTTTTGCGGTGTTGTGGTCACTGTTCTCCTGAAGGCTGGGTAGTTTGCTGTGGACAATAGTCTGTTTGAGATTGTGGGGTTGTTTGAAAGCAAGAAGTGGGGGTGTGAGGATGGCCTTGGCGAGATGTTCGTCTTCATCAATGACATGTTGAAGGCTCTGGAGAAGATGTCATAGCTTCTCCGCTCTGGAGAAGTACTGGATGTCCGGGCCTATGGCACTGTGAGATAGCAGTACTAACCACTGTGTCACCACGCCTCCCCTGTGATGTTCTGATAGTACACTAATTAACCTGTTGCCCTTGAGGTCACAGGTTTGGAAGGTGCTGCTAATGGAATGAGATGAGATCTGACATGATCATATTGAATGGTGGAGCAGGCTTGAGGGGCTAAATGGCCTACTCCCACTCCTAGTTGTTATGTATTTCCACTGAAGCAGCCTCAGTGACAATAATTCATTACTGAAACAGCCTAACAAGCTAATTATTGGCTTCACCCTTTAAAGAGCCAACTTCAATTTATTTGCATTTTAACCATCTTTTATGCCAATGCTTTTTAGGAGCTTGTGTGCTTGCTTCAAAATCTAACATTTAGCTGCAGTTGTTTAATAAATTCTTTATGTCAAAAAATGATCAGCAAATGCCAAAAGTTGTTGGGAGTTGAGAATTCCCTGAGGTGTTGCATGCTCCAAAGTAGATTCCATATCTGTCAAAGGATCAAAAAAACTGCACAGATTGGGACAACAGCAACTTATAACAACAACAATTTAAATCAATAATATTAAATATATATATAATATATATAATATATATTGTATATAGATTACAGAGTGCTCCATCCCAGCAGTAAGAGTTTACAGGATATTTTACATGCACTTAAAAGACTTTAAAAATTATGTTGTCCAGAGCTTAATTTGTAATCAGATCCTCAATGGTGCAAGTCATAGAACTTAATTTCTGACACTGAACACAAGAGGCCCTCTGCTCCAACTCATCCTACTCCTCTCCTACTTGCCATGGGCTTCAGTTATGTAGTGTGTTCTCTCAATTATATCCCGCTCAGCTTCTAATTCCACAACTTCCCCCAGGTTTTCCTTCTCCGTTACTGCAACAGGAATGAGTGACATGGCATGATTATAAGTGATGCACCCTCTGTTCAAGGTGCTGTAAGCTGCTTTCCCTCAAGCTACCCCACAGTAGCACAATGAAAATAAAACATTTTTTGAAATCTGCAAAGATTTGGGAGAAGGTATTTCAGCGACCAGTAGAATGGTGTTTGGGAAGAGCAAGTGTTAATGTGGGACTGGAGAACAGTACTGCCTACAGTATGGTGTAGAGAATCACATGATAGTAAATTGTGTGCTGTAGAGTCTGGTAGGAGTCAGCATGGAGATAGCACCCATGTAGGGCTATACCTTAGAGATGTATATAGTCATGTGTTACCACTAAACCCTCTGGTGGAGTTTTCCCATCACACCCGCCACAGGAGTCATAGCGGGTGGGACATGGACCATGCAAAGGTTTTTAGACCTTAAATGGGATTTTCCAGCTTTTGGGAGGCGCAGTTGGAAAATCCGGTCCTCTATGTTCAACCATACAAGCCTACAGAGGTCTTAGTGAGACACCAAAAACCTTGATCATGTTTGGCAGTGAAGGATGGACAGATCTTGAGAAAGGCCTTAAATACCACCAATAAAGCATAGAAGGGGTAAGGAGATCCCAGAGAGAGAGAAACAGGAGACCCCAGACCAAGGGACTCAGGAGACCCCAAGCCGAGAAGACAATATCCAAGCAAAATATAAGATAGTCACAGACAATAAAGCCCAAGAGCCAAAGAATTGAGTGTAGAGAAGGAAGAGGCTGTGAAACAGCTGAAAGGTTTAAAAATACAGCTCTCTGAAAATGACAACACGTTATCCAAAATGTAGTGCAGGGTGAGCAGATGACTAGAAATGACTTACCGCTAGCTGATATAACCCAAAATAAATAAAAATGCAAAAACAGAATGAAATTGTTCCGGAGGAAAATGTTTGTATCAAAGCTGAGTTGAAGGAACTCAATGGAAAGTATAGCCCAGCACAACGGCAGGTAGAAAATGTACTCAAGGGAACATTAAAAGACTGATTGAAGAATCAATACATGGAAAAACCTTTGGAATCAAAAAATATGTTGAATGCTACTTCAGATAAAGCTGCTTTGGAATTATCAGTAGCAACAAAAGTGCAACTGAGTTGGCAAGAGGTCCACAAGAAAATAAGCAATTGCAAGAATAGCTAATTGCTCTTCAATATCAAATGCAAAATAATACATAACTTTTCAGTAACATGAAGAAATGAAGACTGTCTTGAACTGCAGAATGTTTGAACAGTAGAAAAAAACTCAAGGAGATTCTGTTGAATTACAAGAAAATTCAAGGGAAAGCAATTGACTTTACAAAGAAAAAGAAAATATGTTGAAGAACTTTCACTTGTTACAAGCATCCTTCAGGTCAAAATTTGTTCCTTTGGAAAATTATAAAGATTAGCAAAATAAATTTAATGTCACTCTAAAAAAACTGAAGAACCAGATGGCAGAGAAGACTCAACAATGCACAATACTCCAGGAGGAAAGCAAGAGGTAAAAGGAAGAGACTGATGAACTGAAAAACCAGCTTAAAAACAAGAGGAGGCTTTGCAAGGAAAAGCTATGAAAGTTTCCAAACTGCGAGCAGAAATTGAAGCTATGAATAGCATGATTACAGAACTGAAACAAGTTAAGACATGGAGACAAACCTGGCCAACTATGAAACAAAAATAAAGGTCAAAGCATTATTGCAGACAGAGAAAGAAAACAGAAAAAAGTTTGGAAAGTGAAAATCAGGTTCTGAGATTCATGGAATCAGAAGAATAAGTAGTGAATGCTTCACATGTACTGAGAGCCATTATAGTCATTGAAAAATGACATGGCTGAAAGAGAAGTAAAGAACATAGAATGTCAAGGAAAAGTTGAGCAATTGTAGATGAATGTAGAAGTTCTCACAAAGGAGAAAATTACAAACAATAATGAGACAGAGTACAGGAATGAGAAAGAGAAGATGGGCTTGTTAATGAATGAATTCAAACTTGATGAAAATCAAGTGTCAGAGCTTCCATTAAATATTGTGAAAAATACCTAGAACAGGAATTACTGATAAATATGGACAGTTGGTTGAAAGCAGAATTTGCAGCAAAGATGATGAAACTCTTAAAGTTTGATCCAATATAAAGAACATGCAAAATGAAACAGGCAATATGGCGGAGTGAATCCAGACACTAAAAGCAGATAACTCTGAAATAAAGACAATTGAACTTACCAGAGTGGTTGTTCAGCTGAATGAAAGAATTCATAAATTTGAAAAAGGATTGGAAAATAAGAGAGTGAGCAGATATTTAGTTGAAAAAGTGGGAAAAAAAGGTTCCATTTTTGAAATGTCCAGATCATGGTAGACTTCATGGAAAAAGAAAATCCAAGTCCATTTTCAGAATGAGTGGAGTGAACATTCCTGTTGGAAAGAATGGGACAAATCCTGGGTGTCCAAACAAAGAAATTCAGCTGTTAATGAACAGAAATTTAACTCAATGGAGAGTGAAAAGTGAATCAAATGGAGTCAACCAGGTACCGGAAACATTGAATACTTACAATTTCAATGCCAAACGACAAAATCAACTCAAAGCAACTGAGACTACCATTCATCCAAATTTCACAAGAATAGGATCCGGAAGCATCAAGCGCAATGTGGTTGACTCTCAACTGCCCTTTAAAGTGGCCTGGCAGCCCACTCAGTTGTATCAATCACTACAAAGTCTCAACAAGGAAATGAAACTGGACAGACCACCTGGCATTTACTTAGGCATCGGAAAAGACAACAGCAAAACAAACAGCTCTATCAAACCTGCAAAGTCCTCCATATTAACATCTCATGGCGAGTGCCAAAATTGGGAGAGCTATGTCACAGACTCGTCAAGCAATAGCCTGACATAGTCATTACATTCTTAATCATACCTTACAGATAACATCCCAGATACCATCATTACCATCCCTGGAAATGTCCTGTCCCACCGGAGGACAGACCCAGCAGAGATGGCGGCGCAGTGGTATACAGTCAGGAGGGAGTTGCCCTGGGACTCCTTACCATTGGCTCTGGACCCCATGAAGTATTATGGCTTCAGGTTAAACATGGGCAAGGGAACCTCTTTCTGGTTACTCCATACTGTCATCCTTTGGCTGATGAATCAGTACTTTTCTACATTGAGCCACACTTGGAAGAAACACTCAGAGTGGCAAGGGAGCATAATGTGCTCTGTGTGGGGATTTCAATGTCCACCACTAACAGCGGCTCGGCAGCAGTAGTACTGATAGAGCTGGTCCGGTCCTAAAGGATAAAATTGTTAGATTACATCTGTGGCACATGGGGAGTGAACATACTGTGCCTCATCCTCACCAATCTGCCAACAGCAGATGTATCTGTCAATGACAGTATCAGTAGGAGTTATGACCACGCAATCCCTTTGGAGACAAAGTCCCGCCTTCACATTGAGAATAACCTTCATTTTGCTGTGTGGTACTATCACCGTGCTAAATGGGACAGACTTCAGACCGATCTAGCAACTCAACATCTCATCCATGAAGTGCTGTGGGCCATCAACAATAGCAGAATTGTACTCCAGCACAATCTACAACCTCATGGTCCGGCATATCCCCCGCTCAACCATTACCATCAAGCCCGGGGATTAATCCTGGTTCAATGGAGCATGCTGGAGGGCGTGTGAGAAACAGCACCCAGGCATACCTAAAAATGAGGTGTCAACCTGGTGAAACTACCAAACAAGACTACTTGAATGCCAAATGGCAGAAACAGCAAGTGATAGAGATAAGCAATCTCACAGCCAATGAATCAGCTCTAAGTCCTGCCACATCTGTCATGAATACACACACTGGAGGAGGCTCACAAATATCCCCATCCTCAACGATGGAGGAACCCAGCACATTAGTGCATAAGACAAGGCTGAAGTGTTCACAGCAATTTTCAGCCAGAAGTACCGAGTGGATGATCCATCTCAGCCTTCTCTCGTGACCCCAGCATCACAGGTGCCAGTCTTCAGCCAATTTGCTTCACTCCACATGATACCAAGAAAAGGTTGGAGACACTGGATGCTGCAAAGGCAATGGGCCTTGACAACGTTCTGGTAATAGTACTGAAGTCTTGTGCTCCAGAACTTGTCACTCCCTTAGCCAAGCTCTTCCAGTACAGTTACAACACTGGCATCTACCTGACAATGTGGAAAATTGCCAAGTATGTCCTGTACTCAAAAAACAGGACAAATCCAACCTGACCAATAACTGCCCATCAGTCTAGTCTCAATCATCAGCAAAGTGATGGAAGGGATCATCAACAGTGCTATCAAGCAGCATCTGTTCAACAACCACCTGCTCAGTGACACCCAGTTTAGGTTTCACCAGGGTCACTCAGCTCTTGACCTCATTACAGCCGTGGTTGAAACATGGACAAAAGAGCTGAATTCCAGACGTGAGGTGAAATTGACAGCCCTTGACATCAAGGCTGCAATCAACTGAGTGTGGCATCAAGGGGCCTGAGCAAAACTGGACTCAATGGGTATCAGGACGCAAATTCTCTGCTGGTCGGAGTCATACCTGGTACATAGGAAGATGGTTGTGGTTATGGGGGTCAGTCATCTCAGCTCCAGGACATCTCTTCAGGAGTCCCTCAGGCCAATGTCATTGGCCCAACAGTCTTCAGCTGCTTCATCAATGGCCTTCCCTCTGTCATAAAGTCAGAAGTGGGAGTGTTCACCGATGATTACAAAGTTCATGACTCCTCAGATACTGCAGCAGTCCATGTTCAAATGCAACTAGATCTGGGCAAATCCAGGTTTGGGCTGATAAGTGGCAAGTCACATATGTGCCATACAAATGCCAAGCAATGACTATCACCAATAAGAGACAATCTAACCACCACTTGACAGTCAATGGTGTTACCATCACTGAATACCCCACTGTCAACAACCTTGGGGTTACCATTGATCAGAAATTCAACTGGACTCACCGCATAAACACAGTGGTTACAAGAGAAGGTCAGAAATTAGGAATACTGCAGTGAGTAACTCACCTCCTGAACTCCCAAAGTCTATCGACCATCTATAAGGCACAAGTCAGGAGTGTAATGTAATTCTCCACACTTGCCTGGATGGGTGCCGCTCCAACAACACTCTAGAAGCTCAACACCATTCAGGGTAAAGTTTAACTCTGAAGGCCTTCCTCCATAGGTAAGAACATAGGAATTCAGAGTGGGATAGCATGCAATATGATTCTTTGGAATAATTAAAGGTACAAAACAGATCAATCAATTTATTGTTTCATTTCTGTTGGCAGAAGATAATTAACCTCTCAATCAACTAATGATACAAAACATTTTGTTTTCTAATTTTCAGAATCGCACTTTGAGACCATCACCTTGTGACTGCCTAAAATAAGGTATATGTTTCAGTTTAGAATTTATTTGCATAGTTATTAAAGAATGCATTCCCTGTACAACAGAATATGTTACTTTAGCCCTGGCTTCATGTTTTTCTTTCTATAATACACAGCCTGCAGGCATAAACTGGGAAATGAAAACTCTGTGCTTGACAGGCCTTTTATTTTTCACTATGCCACCTGCTTAACTTGAACCACAGCATCCTATCAAACAATCATCTGAATTCACTCACACTTAGTCTCACTGTAATAAACCAGTGTGCTCTGTGGTTTACACCATGGGATCGTATTTGATGATTGTATTTTTATCATAAATCATGGAACTAGAGAAATATGCTACTTTAAATTTATCATCAGCAGCATTGTTTATTTAAGTTGTTGCTCCAATATCAAGTTAATCTTCCATTTGTGTATTAACCCACTGCGCTAGCAACCATTACAGGACCTACTCATTACCAGATTACCGATAATTGCTTTGTCCCCTTTTGCTCACCAGACTCTGGGTTGGCTGACAACCATTAACCTAGGCAGCCAGTTACTCATTCCAGGTGTCCAAAGCAATGTAACTTACAATACCAAGAGTCGCGGTGAATTCTCTGTCAAATCATCCCCACTATCTTGACATTTGACACAAATCAACCCTGAGCAGCTGTTTCTGTCACTCCGTGTCACTTAGTAACCTTTCTGAGCTGGGCAGTTGTAAATCTTTGTGTATTCTGACCGATGTAACAGGCAATGCTGCAGACTGATATTTATCTAAATATCTGGCACGGCCTGTTTCCTTAGGTTTCTAAACCTGTCTAAAAATGTGTTGTGATCTTGATACATCTGTAAGTGTGGTCCATTGGGAAGTGTAGGACTCTTGCATTGCCTTTTCTTTGGCTGGGTTAGTTGTCAATCTTGTACTCTCTCTCATTAGTACTTACAGACAGCAGTTGAAGAACAATCCTTGGATATTATATTGAACTAAAACAACAAGGTCCTGTTTTACTTAATTAAACAGGTTCAATTATAAATGCCATCCAAAATGAAAAAAAAACACTTGTTTTATTTCTATATTGAAGGAGCTAATAATGACTGCTGCTAATCTTTGGGGGAATTCCCCCACATGTACAAAATATTTAAACTCAAATGTGATTAACCCAAGCGATCCCTAAAAAATTGTGTCAAGAAACAAGATTATAACCAACATTCTTCACCATTAAATGAGTTTTTTTAAAAATCTGTCCACAGATGCTATACAATCACAACTTCCCCCAATGCTAATTGGAGCAGGGTTGGAAGATTTCAGTGTTGCAGTTGTGAGAGATTAAGACCTCAGCCTGTATATGTTATTATATATATGTAATGATATGTACCTCTAAAAATTTCCAACTGGACAAAGAACTAAAGTGACTGAATCCATGACCCTGAACAAAAATTACAATCTGTCAGTATTGGAGAAACTCATTTTCCCTGAAGAGCCAGTCTGTGAGTTGCGCAGGCCAATTCAACAGGAGTTATACAAAGGCCATCTGCATTTCATAATCCAACTGGAATCTTCTAGTATGCTAAGGCAAAGCACCTTGCAACCATCCTTTCAAGACTTATTAGTTGAGACATTTAACATTCTTGGGGATACATATCCTTTGTCAAAGACAGCATGGAGAGTGGGAGTCAGTGACAGGGACCTCTGGCTGAGAAACCAATAATAATACCTTGCTGAACCGCATAGTCTCAATCTGACTAGCAGTCTCACAGACAAGGAGCTCTGGCCTAGATTGGACACCAAACTCCATCTACACTGCCTCCGCTGGAAATTCTGTACCATCGCCTACAAGACTAATTTTTCCCTGAGCGCGGACCTCATTGTTCAAAATGTGAATTATACAGTGTCAGTTTTCAGCCTGCTGACCTCAGTGAAGTAGTAGCTCATTGGACTTTCATCTTGGAACCACATCAGCCAATATTTATTTTGTCTGTGGTCTCTACATTATAAAACCATCCTTTCACTATCTCTCTTTAATTGCATGAATGCAAAGTAGAGGGCGCAGGGGCACTGTGAACCCTTCTCCTGCTTTTTGAACATGCATAAAGAAACAAACGCTTTGAGGTCATCCTATTCGGTGTTTACTGTGAGGTTATTAACAGAAAATTAGATCATGTGAAAACTGAGGGGTTGGGAAATACACCTCTATTTATAAAGGAGGAAGCAAATCCAAAATACCTCTTTGTTTATGGATGGTAGCGAGAGGAGAAATTAGTGCTGTTTAAATTCCACCCCCCCCACCCCCGGCAACTTCCTGCACACAACAAGTGCTCGTTGATATGTATCATTCCCAAGTTTCATGTACTGAAACAAAGCAGTTCCTTAAAGGTTGATTCTTGGCAATATTTAAAAGCAAGGACCAAAAACAAAGAACAGTAGAGCACAGGCTCAGGCCCTTTGACCCTTCAAGCCTGTGCTGACCCCATTTACTTATCAGAACCAACTGCTTACATCTCTCTATTCCTCATCTGTTCATATGCCTATCAAGATAAGTCTTAAATGTGGCTAACATAACTGCCTCAACTACCTCACTTGGCAGCGGATCCCAGGCCCCCACCACCCTCTGTGTAAAAAGCATACCCCGCACAACTCCACTGAATCTTTCCCCCCTTATTTTGAACTTGTGCCCCCTTGTCATTGTCATTTCTGCTCTGGGAAAAAGCTTCCAACTGCTCACTCTATCTCTGTCTCTCATAATTTTATAAACTTCTATCAGGTCGCCCACCTCAGCCTTCGTCTTTCCAGGGAGAACAATCCTAGCTTATTCAATCTCTCCTCATAGCTAATACCAGGAAATATCCTGGTAAACCTTTTCTGCATTCTCTCCAAAGCCTCAATTCCTACTGGTAGCGTGGTGACTAGAATTGAACATAGTATTCCAAATGTGGCCAAACCAACGTTTTATATAACTGTAACATAATTTGCCAAATTTTATACTCGATGCCCTGACCATTAAAGGCAAGCATGCCATATGCTTTCTTCACCACCTTTTCCACCTGTGCTGCCACTTTTAAAGATCTGTGGACCTGTGCTCCCAGATCTTTCTGTGTTTCTATGCTCTGGATAGACCTGCCATTTACTTTATAGCTCCCACCTGAATTGGATCTACCAAAATGCATCACCTTGCATTTGCCTAGATTAAATTCCATCTGCCATTTCTCCACCCAGTTTTCCAGTCTATCTATATCCTGCTCTATTCACTGACAATCTACATCTCTATCCGCAAGTCCTGCAATCTTAGTATCATCTGCAAACTTGCTAATCAAACCAACTACATTTTCTTCTGAGTCACTTATATATATTACAAACAGCAGAGGTCCCAGCACTGATCCCTGCAGAACACCACTAGTTACAGGCCTCCATTCAGAAAACCGCCCTAACTTACTAAAGTTCATGTAGACAACACCCACAGCACTTCCCTCATCAATCGTTTTTGACAGATGACACTTCCTCTGCTACTCATTTTAATATGTCCACTACAATTCCAGTAGGCTGCAGTATCCTTGCAGGTGTAGGGATGGGTTTTTCTCATGGTAGAATTGTTCCAAAGAAATGGGACTTCTAGTCCCCTCTTCTGTCTTTGCTGCAACCCTAACCCACTTTCTTGGTCAGCGCTCATTACTCACGCATGGTCAGTTCCCAGCAGAAATTTTGCTGCCCGTAGGGGAATTGGACAGTACTGCCACAGAATCTCCAACATTGAAGTTGTAGTGGAATCACTACTGCAACCCAAAAAAGGTGATAGAATACCTAAAAGGGCAATTGGAGGCTTACACAGCAATTGATAAGAGCCACAAATGGAGGGAGACTTTGCTTGACTCTCCTCTCTTCAAAACCCTGTAGCAGTCAGCATCAATCCCTGTTCTGTTTTATAATATCATTGAGATTATTGTTTTTAGTGCAGAAATGGCAACATTAGGAACATATGGCATCATCCTGGTCTAAACCCATCATCTGAATGGCTGCTGATGCTATTAGATCTACACCCTCACTTACATCTGGTGGAAATTAGAGCACATCTTAAATTGAGTGTAACCTCTGGGAATCAAGTCTGCATGCCAAATTTCAATTGCTTCCTTTGTCAACTCATTAGAATCTTTATTATTAATTTTAAAAATGCAGTTCTTAATTATAGTGGCAGTGATAGATATAGAGTTACTTAAGGAGGCTATTTGGCCTGTGTGTCCATGCTAGCTCTCTGCAGCAACAAATCAGCTGGTGCCACTCCCATGCCCTTTCCCCATAGCCTGCAATTTGATTCTCTACTGTTGCTTATCCAATTTTCCTTTGACAATATCATAGAATCACAGAATAGAAAGTCTACAGTGCAGAAGAAGGCCTATCAAGTCCGCACTGGCTCTTCAACAGGCCCTTTCATCATAACTCCATGCATTTATACTGCTAATTCCCCTGACCTACACATCTTGGGACACTGAGGGGCAATTTAGCATGGCTAGTCATCCTAAACTGCACATCTTTGGACTGTGGGAGCAAATTAGAGCATCCTGAGAAAACTCACATGGGGGAGAATGTGCAAACATTCGCACACAGTCCCCAATGCCAGAATTGAACTTGGGTCCCTGGTGCTGTGAGGCAGCATTGCTAACCAAAGGCTGAATCTGCATTTCCACACTCTCAAGCAGTGTATTCAAATACTAACCACTTGCTGCATAAGTTTTTATTCTCAAGCTGCTGTTGTTTCTTTTGCCATTCCCTTTACATTGAGTCCTCTGGTTCTCAATTCTTTCACCAATGGGAATTACTTCACTCCATTGACTCTGTCTAGACCTCTCATGATTTTGAGCACCTCAATCAAATCTCTTCTCAACCTTCTTAAGTTTGAAAATTATGTTCTGTCCGCAAAACAATGCAAGTCTTTCATTGTAATGCTAAACATGCAACTTACAGATTACAGAAAGACCTGGACAGAACGGATGTGGGAAAGTTGTTTCAATTAGCAGGCAAGACTAGGATTCCAGGGCACAGGCTCAGAGTAAATGGATGAGCCTTTAGAACCGAGATGAAGAGGAATTTCTTCAGCCAGTGGGCAGTGAATCTGTGGAATTCATTGCCATAAAAAGATGTGGAGGCCAGCTCATTGAGTATATTGAGGACAGAGATAGATTGGTTCTTGATTGGTAAGGGGATCACAGGTTATGAGGGAAAGGTGGGAGAGTAGGGTTGAGAAAAGTATCAGCCATAATTGAATGGTGGAGCAGACTCAATGGGCTCAATAGCCTAATTCTGCTCTTATATTTTATGGTCTTATTTGCAATGCACTCATCAAACCATTATCAAATATTGGGATATGTTTTGTCAATTTTGGATTATGTTTGGATGAAAAATCCTACACAGCTCTTTGAGCTCCAAAGAGGTGAAGCTGTGGGATGAGACCACAAATTCGGATAATGACTGGGATTCTCCAGCCTAGTCCATGGCTGGGATTCTTCGGTCCCGCCGCTGTGAATGGAGTTTTGATTGAGCGCCAAATTTTCTGTTCTCTCTGGAAGCAGCAGTGACATCAGAGAATTCCGGCCAATATGTTGTGTTTCACTCTGGTTGTCATGCCAAAAATAATCATTCATATGCACTGGAAAGAATACAGAGAAGAACAACCACACTGACCCCAAATGTAGAGGGCATGGGCTATGAGGAAAAACTGGATAGGTTCAAACTCGAGAAAGCAGCTGGCTAAAGGGGTCGCACTGAAGTTTGTAAGATAGTATGTACATTACAGAAATAATGAAAATTACTTCTAAGCAAGTGAGGAAAATAGGCGTTGGGGATAGAAATCTAATGTTCGATTTGATTTGATTTATTGTTGTCACATGTGTTGGGATACAGTGAAAAGTATTGTTTGTTGCATGCTATACAGACAAAGCATACCATTCATAGAGTACATAGGGGAGAAGGAAAGGCGAGGGTGCAGAATGTAGTGTTACAGTCACAGCTAGGGTGAAGTGCCAAATCTGTAAGAGATTGAAATAGAGCATTGCTAGAGAGTTTAAAAGAGTTAGAGTATAATTACAAAAGCATAGAACAAAAATAAAAGATAGAATTAGAAGGTATGCAGGGGACAGCTCACAAGAAATCACCACGCTCCGATGCCATCTTGAATCTGAATGAGACTTAAAGTGAAAATAATATCTAGAACAATCTCCCTACTGGAATTGTGGAAAGTCTTTGTTATGTCAGGCAGAAAGTAAAACATGAAGAAAATTGAAGTGCAGTTGGATGCTTCAATAGGATGTATGATCTACTAGATAGATAAGTTTTAAGTATCCCTTTATCATACTTGACTTTTCTTATGTCTTAATGCAAATACAAGCATAAAGTTCCAATACACAAGAGCAATTCCTGCTCGTTTCAATTATATATACACCCAAGCATTACATTTGTCTTCAAGATCCAAGACAAAGTCATCCCGTTATCTAGTTTGCAATGTTCAGTATAGTGGGTATGACCAACTCATGATAAAATTCCATCCACTGCAATAACACAATGCAAGAGCCTAAATCAGTGTATTGTCAAATAGCTTTATATCCACTGTTTCATTTCTGGTTTTGCAGTTGAATCACTGAATACATTTTTAAATAGACTTAACTACAAAGATCTCAAATTATTGATTTTTAACTGGATTTAAAGAACTCCTGATTCAAATAAAACATTATCTCGCAAAGTGCATTTGAGAGAAAAATGTTGTATCGAAACAGTCAATGGAAGAAATTCAAATAAGTTAATGACAACTAAAAGACATATCAAATTATTTTGCTTCACAATTATCAGATCTTATTAAAAATGATCTTGTTAATGGGATGACTTGAGCACTGTTGGTCACCATTAGATGGCGTTGTATGTGCGTTTTGGAGTTGCACGGGAGAAATGAATGATACGCTACTCTTCTAAGTACTACCATTGGCAGGAGAGAATGATCCAATTGGCTGATCATTCTGCATGATTTATAATGGATTTGCTAAAAGAATGCAAGTTGTTTCCTGCTCTATAACCTTTCTTCAAACTGTTCAAGCTGCTACTTTTGTCACAGGAATACAATTATCAACATTCACTTTAGCGAGAAGTCCCACTTTTGCTGTCCCATCCATCAAGTGACTGCATGAGCAAATCCTGAGACTCCATCCAATACCCGAAAATGTAGTGACCTTCATGGTTACTCTGTGACTGACGTTCTCCTTTGGGTCTGACCTCCAGCCATACGTGTAGTCTCCATCTAAATATAATCTCTGAGCTTGCTTCTGGGACCAACTTAAGTCAGTATTTCGGTCTATTTTGATCATTTATCAATTAGACTATTTTCTAGAGAGCACAATAGTGCTGTGTAATTTCTGTTAAGATATTTTTCTGCATAATATTCATTGAATTTTAGAAGGCAATTAACTATTGGAGGCAGTTCGAAACATATCAATGAGATACAGCAACAAATAAATGGAGGTGTTATTATTTATTCACTTATTTCTATTCTTCCGCCATAATAAAATTAGGTTTTATATCATGCATAGACAGAGTAATTTGCACAATCCTGCATGTAGCATTTGCACAATCCTACTTGTCTACGAAATGATTCTGTTCAGTTGCATAAAAATTTTGTCTAACCTTGGGAATGAAGTAAGAATATTTAATGACCAGTTACCATCTGCCCAGGGGAATATTTTTCCTCATATGAGCAGCTTAGTGTGTTCTTTTAATCAGACCCAGGCACGGAGTAACAAACAAATGAATTTTAGCTTGCAAGAAAGTCCCACTCTCTGAGGCCTCTGCTTTCTAGGAATGCTTCAGTGTCTGAATTGTGGGTCCGCTTTATCTTCAAGTCCGAGTCTTACTCCAGCTATGAGTTGCATCAAACTGGGCTACCTTCCTTATTTAATTACAATTCAATTACTAAAAAAAAATGCATCTTGCAATCTTTTTCTTGCATCATTGTCAAAGATGCCACAGTGATTATCCTAACCTTGATTTTTATCCTGAAATGATTTTTCTAATGCCATAGAGCATAAAATGTGTTTTGTATTGGTCACAGCAGCACCCCTTTCTTGTTCTGCTCACTAGTTCTTCAGTAATTTAGCTTAAACTTTGACAGTTGCAGGCTACTTGGGTTATCAACTAACCGGCAACATCAACCTTCTATATGAATTCATAAACATTAAATTTTCATAATGAAAAAGCTCTGCGATCCGAGAGTCATTGGTGAGGAGAATGGCTTTCTGAATAATTCATCTCAATGTTGCCTTACTAAGAACTATAAAGCGAAGCTGAGCTGTGAATCAGTGAGCACTGGAAATTGCCCTGCAGGGAATTATTATTTGTCTCCATATCTTCAACCTGCCCCTGGGATCATTGTAGGACATTTGGTTGGCTGTATGTCTGAGGGTACGTCTCAATACTAGGTTTTCACAGGCACCCATGCAATGTGAGCCCAATTTCTAGGCTTCCCGTTTGACCTTGGCAAAGCTCCTTCCAGCCCCCAAATAACCAGTTTTTAATTCAATTTCATATTCTTTGCGGTCTAAGTTTATAAATGCCATTGTGCAGGCTGGTACACCTCCCCTCAGCCAGCTTATTAACTGCCACTCCCATGCCAAGTATCAACTGAAGCCTAAGAGATGGAAATGCTGGTTTTGGAAGCCCCATCCCAACCACAGATACTGTCCATAACTTTCTTTGTAAGGGGCAAACATTAGGCATTAAGGAAGCTTCCAGAAGAAAGATGTGCTTCCCACAATCTGAAAGATGTGCTGGTTATGTGCCATTGGCCATGCTAAATTTCTCCTCAGTGTACCCGAACGGGCACGAGGTGTAGCGACTAGGGGACTTCCACTGTAACTTCATTGCAGTGTTAATGTAAGCCTACTTGTGACACTGATAAATAAACTTTTAAACTTTAAGTGGCACAACTAAATCTCCATTACTTTCCTTAGTTTTCCACCTTTCTCTTGCTAGATTTATCACAGAAGACTGACAAAACTCTGGCAGATTATTTGGGTCAACATGCTTTATTTGTATGTGGCAGCAAGTGGGAGAGTAAGTGAACATATACAAAGCAAATGGAAAAATCCAAACTTTAAGAAGTAGGAAGAAGTATGACCTCAGGAACACATCTGGACATCCTCAAGAGCTCACAAAGGATTCAAAAATTCCAGTCTAAAATCTTGGCATTTGCAGCTTGCTTTACTCATTATCTTATGGTTTGACATCATTCTGTTCTAAGTAGACCACACTTGGCATCTAACTTTCAAGTGAGACAAAGCAAAAGGAACCTGGAATAATTAAGATACTCTAACACTAACCCTAACCCTGGATGTGGGCCAAAGGAAAAGTGGCAGAGTATGAAGAAAAGGAGACATGTCCTCTCTCTGCCTGACCCCAAAAACCTAACCCTAATCCTTCTATAATAGTTCATACCTCTAACAGGGATCATGCCTAAATACAAGTCTGAAATTCCTACATGAGATCCCAGCTGGTGACACTCAGCTCCATGGGTAAACATATGAAGCACGATTTTTGCTATATTAGATTTAAATGGTTATAATTTTCTGTTTAATATCAATGTGTTTCTTTGTCATACGTTTATCTCTTGTATAATGATTGCAACCATACCTATTCAATATATGGGCCAAGTAATAAAATAGATTGTCCACAAAAGTCTTGGTTGATACTACAAATAAATCCAGTGTTTCTAATTTACCAATATCAATACTTATAAGCCTGACTTAAAACTCTGATATATTGGAAGGCATGTAGATCTGGATTCTATTCATAACACCATATTGGAGCTTTGCTGTTTTTATATTATCCAGGAGTAGAGTTGATCAACACCCCATTCACCTTCACTGCATATGACCGAACACTAGAAATAAGAAAAATACTTCTGTTTTTCATTTATCTAGTCTTATCCAGTGAGAAAAACCTCATAAAGCAAAATATCTAAAAGTAGGGAACTTAATTGAAAAAAAAGCTTTCGCAATTGTGAGAATGGACACCGAAAATAAAGATTTCAATCAGATATGCTCATTGGAACATATTACTGGATCAGTTCTGGGGCCATTCCTTCATGTAGATTCTGATTAGTGACTCAGTAAGAAGTCTGACAACACCAGGTTTAAGTCCAACCAATTTATTTGATAATAAACTCACAAGCTTTCAGGGTTTCTCCCTTCATCAGGCGAATGGAGAATTCTGGCCTCAGACAGAGCATATAACAGCACAGACAGTTTACAGATTACTGATTAGAATGCGAGTCTTTACAACTAACCTGCTACTCAAGTCTTAAAGATGCCAACAATGTGAGTGGAAAGAGCATTATGCATAGGTTGAAGAAATGTGTATTGTTTCCAGATAGTACAATAAGTGAGGTTTTGCAAACCCAGGCAAGTCATGGGGATTACAGATGGTGCGACATGAACCCAAGATCCCAGTTGAGACCGTCCTCATGAGTGCGGAACTTGACTATCAGTCTCTGCTCAGCAACTCTGTGTTGTCTTGTGGCGTGAAGACCGTCTTGGAGAATGTTTACCCGAAGGTCAGACTCAGTAAGCGGCATAGTGACTCAGTAAGCAGCCTTTAAAGTCACTAGTATGTCAAATTTCACAAATGCATAATTCTCAGAAAAATGTCTTTGTATCCATCTTATTGTTGAAATGATTTTGGAGTTGATAGTTAGCTACAGAGTTCAGCTTTTATCTTTGCTTCCTTATGACCCAATAATTTAAAGGGGTGAATTTTACAGGGGAATGTATTCCTTGCCATTCACCCACTCCTGGTTTAAAAGGCAGTCAGTATGTTGCCAACTTTGAATCTGGCTGTCCCGTGGTGAGAATACACTTGGGTGGCTTTAATGAGTGAGAGTGCAACTTCCATTTCTCAGGGACAGGAAGTTACAGCCTCAAAAGCTGCCAGCCAATCTGATTGATAGAGAGCTGTGCCAGAACATAGGAATGTAACATCTTTGAGTGGCGTCCCCAGTTGCACAGGAACACGCCCCTGAAAGGAAGTACACCCACTTCCTGTCTGCCTTCACCGATGCAGTGAAACCTGCTTGGCTATGCACCTTCCCAACCCAACACAATACAGTGACAGAGGTGGAATGAAATCCATTAACTAGCCATTAATTGGCAACTTAAGGACCTTATTAGGCCTAAGGTTGAGAGGGCTGCCTCACACCTTATCCATACCCCACCCCGGAATAGGGAGATGGATCAGGGGTGAGCAGAAAGGTGTGCAGCTGCTTTATTTTATGTTTATCCCCACCACCCCTCCCACACCTCCCACCCCACTACCCCCCCCCACCCCGTTCAACCCCCCCCACCCCGCAATCCCCACCTTCAAATATGCTGGTAGGGGCTGTAAATTTCACCCCAGTGTTTACCATCGTGGAAAGCACTGTCATTCCTCCATCTGACCGTGGTGTGTTTCAGTGTTCTCTTCACATGAAAACAATTCCACGACACTATCCACTTACCGCAATAGACAGTTTCAAGAACTCGCATGTCTTCACTGATATTCAGCAACTCTGGTAAGTACCTTAACTTTTCATCTCTTGACTGACTGAAACCAACAAGTACAGTTCTATCTGCCTCTAAAATGCTCGGTTCTCAGTACTAAGAACTAATCATAGCACGTAGTGTAAGTATTTTAAGATTGTATTGTGGGAGAAAATTACAATGATTTAAAATCCACATTGATTAAAATCACAGGAAATGCAATGAGAATTACGATTGTAAAGAATAGTCCAAAGTTAACATTTTTATCTTCTAACGTGTTGAGGATCTTCCCGAAAAAAGTTGCTACACTTTTATCACTTGTTCTTATGGGATGTAGTTCAACTAACAACCAATAACAGCCAAGGCTTATGGCAGCAGTAAAGTCTTGTGCTATTGTCAGATTCACAAGTTAAATATTCCAGGAGGAATTTATTACTACACAGTGATACATAATGCTTGAAAACCCATACACCAATATTGCTCACAAATTGGCGGCAAGAGAACAAGGGACATGAAGGATGCTTCAGCACAGTAACCTATCCTTCTCTTCCTCCTGGGACTCACTTGGCCAGCTTTCATCCTCATAATTATAATAAATTTGACATTTCATAGATAATATTGATTTCTGTATTTTAGCATTTCACCATAGGTGACAGTCTAGCGTCAAGAATGAAATTTCTATTGATCTCCTGCGCATTAATCTCTCATGTGTATGTGATCATTTTTATAAGACCTTTTACAGCACATAAATCAATATTTCATATTTCCAGCTATGCCAGAGGAGATGTCATATTTGTAAACTGAGTGTTGACACCTGCAATTCCTTCCTATCCAGCTGCAACTGTGCTGTATCAGTCGATTCAGGGTTAAGAAGGGGCTGCTACAAAACAGGTAGAAGGGAGGCAGAAGTTCAGAAATCTATTCAAATGAAACACAAGGAAGTACTTTCAAAAAATTTGAGACTGGTTTTTCACCAAAGCAGAATTAAATACAAAGTGTAATCGCACTTGGTTTTTGCTGCGAATAAGACTCCATATTCTGGAGCGTACCTTTTGAAATCTTGCAATAGAAATAAAGAAATGAAGCAGAGCAAAAATAGAATTTGCTGTCTTAAAGTTTTTGAGTAAGTGGATATAAATGCTATTGCTATATTCTTTTTAACAACATTTTCTAATGCAATATAATCGCTTCTTCTAAATATAATCAGTTTAGGAACCTACTGCTTGGAGCCTCAATGACAAATACTGTAGTCACAATGAGTTTTGCTCCCTTAAGGAGTTATACATTTGGATTGCATCTCAGTGTACTTTATTCAAGTAAATGATGTTAGCAAAGACTGATAAAGGGTTCAGGACATTAAACGGCTGTAAAAGCTATTTCTTTTTGTGAAATAAAAAAGTATTTGCTTACAAATATTTCCTTATTATGATTTAAAGTTAAAGTGAACTGACAGATCATTTGTCTAGCAATTGAATACTTTCTTCAATAAATTGTTAGTAAAAGATACTTGTTAGCCATTTGGAAAAATCCTTTAATTCCAAAGCCAATTAACAATGGTTTAATAAGTCAACATTTAACAATTAACTATTTTAAGCAATATTAGTAAAACTTCTGAGTAAAAAAGGTGCATATAGCAAATTAATATCAAGCTTGGCTCATTTTGTTTCCACTCCCACCAACCAAGACATACTCCAGCTTGCCATTTTATCTGCTGTCTCTATGTGGCACCAGACAGTTAAAAAGGTGTGAAAATGAATAGAACAAAGGTACACAGAAGATATTGCTTTCAGATCCTATAATAAGATAGTCGTGCCTTTATGTATTTTATAGTCAACCATGTTACAGAATAACTATTTCCTGCAAACCAGTAAGCAGGGAACATCTTGATATGAGAGAGCAGCTATTTTGCCTAAAGAATACCCTAGTCTATTTATATTAAAAATGTAACCAATGAAACTGAAACATTAACAGGTTTGCATTGCTGAAATCAAATATCTGTATTGTTCCAAACACTGTCCTTTTGTTTAACTGGAGTATTACTCTAGGACACTGTTGAGGATAAGACAATGAGCGTTTTCTGTTGGAAGCCAAAGCTGTTAAAATAGCTGATTA